>NC_143480.1:11445576-12172189 GCF_027475165.1 Benincasa hispida | reverse complement strand
ATGATCATAAAAGAATACCTAGATAACTCTGTATACTTCTATTTATATTCAAGAACTATCATATTACTTTGAATGAGTTTTAGTTCCTTTTCACCTCACGATAAGAAGTAGGATAGTACTTTTCCTAAAAAATTATCTTAAACCCATCCCAAGTCATCACCTTTGATATATTCCTTCTAAAGTCTATCACTCTCCACCACTCATCTATTCTTTTCTATAGCAGAACACCGCTAATTTGACCTTACGGTCCTCAGGGCATCATGTTACCTAGAAACATTTCTCCATCTAAATCAACCATGCCTCAGCATCTGTAGGGTCGGTAGTACCCTGAAATTCAATGGCACTAATGCCTTCAGATTCTCAATGCCATACTTTTTCTTAGGGATCTGCCTATATAAATCCTACACTAGCTCTTAGCCTCTAGGTAATCTTATTGAAAACTCTGTCCTCCATCTAAGGATCTGTTCTAACCTGAGGGTACTAGACTCTCCCTCCGATGTAGCTCCTTATACTCATGGTTCTCTAACTGGATCTTGATCCCTTCAAGCTACGAGATCTCCAAAAGGGTCATGATCCTTTTCAACCATCTTTCGAGTCAGTCTATCACCTTTTCGAGGCTTGGTTTCTATAAAATATATATTATTAGGCTCATAACATTATTTGCATGCCCCTAATCTAATGCATGACTCTCTTCCCCAAAATCTTATGCTCTGATACCAACTTGTCACAACCCTTCCTGAATTACCTTCCTAATTCGAGAAGAAGTGTGAAGACAAAAATTGCCAATGCTTTTATAACAATTACTACCAACATACTTCCATGAACGTACACCTTTGGTACCCGATGAACAATTTATATCTATAGTAGACGATTACCACATAGTCAACACAACTTAAACATACAAATTCTCGTACAGCAGAACACTTATTCACATATATCACAGTTAAGGGAGCCAATAAGTCTATTTACAACACCCATAAAAACTCATCAACCTTTCCTGTAAAATTCCTCTACTCCTTCGCTTGAACATGTGAGAAAGCCCTTTAGCTCAATCCCTAATAGGCTTAGTTGAGAGAAAAGCTTTTTGCTAGATCTCATCAACGTCAATAACATAGATCTTACGTGCACGTAGAACTGAGTAAGATCTTGCTTACCTTACTATACCTTCGGTAGCAAGGATCGTCATATAGTTTGGTACCTTACCATACCTTAGGTTTCAATGCTCATGAGTAGGTTTTACATATCAAAAATACATGTTAACACCATAACACAACATACTTATCATGTAAACCCTCAAATCTCACTTAAGCAAGTTAGGTCAAAGTTGGATAATAAAGAGAATAAGTGAATATTCCAATAAGGAACCTTGGGATGATTAAAAGAGAAGGAAAATTACCTAAGTGTTGAGTATAAGACTTTTGAGGGCTAAACATAAAATATAGCTAAGTTTGGTTATGAAGGACAAAATTTGGCTAAGTGTGGGAGCTAAAGTGAGGTCATGTGTTAAAGGTTTCATGAGGTGTGTGACAGCCCAAGTGTTCTAAAGTTAGTTGAATGTATGTTGGATAGGAGACGTTGGTATGAGGACTCAATGGGTGATGGCCTTGTCATTTGGAGGTTAGATGACCACCTAGAAGAGTTAGCCTTGTTCAAGCGATGGTGAGTTGTGCTTGGCAAGGCAAGGCGTGAAGTAATGGCTGTCACCCCCCTCCTAGATTACCATCTTAATCTGGAAGAGGATATGACCGTGGTAGTTACTAGCCCTACTGCCAGCACTCGCCACCTTAGCCTTCTAATCTAAATACCAACCTGTTAAAACATTAATAATGTACGCATACAGCATGCCTCCTTAAGGTTCTACATAAGATTATATAAACATATGCATACAACCATGACATAACATCTACAGGAAAAATATTCACATATGGCCCCAAACTTCTCTAACAAAGCCCTTGTCCCTCTCAAAACATGTGTACATAAACATACCATCAACCTAAGTTCTTTTTAACAAGTCGGGCCTTTTAGTGGCAAGCAGTAGCAGGATCAACCTTGAGGAATCTGACCGCTACCTGTAAATGGAAAACACAGAAAATCTGTGAGCTAGTAGCCCAGTGAGTGGCTATAGAATCATATTACACCATGCATTACATCACTATAAACATGTAAATAAACCAATGAGCATCTGAAGCAACTTCCTCTAAATATAGCATTAAGAACTATTCTTAGACATCACTAAACATCATTATTCATCATTATTCATCATTTTTCCTTAGTTGAGAATGAGCCTACAATACTTTAGCTCCCAACGTCCATTACTGACCAAGAGACCTATACTTCGGCCTCTCATTCGGAACTACCTACGTGCACGTGGAGTTTCCTAAGTACCGTCAACACCTTAGGTATTATAACCCAGATACCTTCTCCATGTCCTTCAGTATCGGGTTATTTCATAACATCAAATTAAGTTTCATTGCTTGTCAATCACACAAGGACTCATTCTATCATAGCTTTCTTCTAGAAAGCATATTTCAACATTAGAAACTTAACTTTTGTAATGCTTTCACAACATACCTTGGCCTGCATTAAAACATTTACAAGTCGGGGAATATTCGTTAAGCTATTCATTAATCATTTGTTGCTCGAGGAAGTATAAATTCATCATCAACATCACTGTAACTTACTTGGCCTTATATGCATAAGTATTGAAAGCATTAAGTTCATTTAGTCACTCACAGCTCTTCGGGGCTCTTAACGATTTATATGCCTCTCCTAGCTCTTCTTGGCCTGAAAGGACATAATTCCCGATTAAATTCCTTAGAATTCTTAGCAAGATACCTCAAATAGTTCGTTTACTAATGAAACTTTCCTCAACAAAACAATATTGCTAGCGAGATAACCATTATGAATGAATTCATCCTTATGAGCGAGATCCTTACGAGTGAGATCCTCATGAGCGAGATCAAGCATTTCTTTAACAAAACTTCAACCTAGCGATACTCACCATACCAACGAGATTCAGCCCAAATTTCTAGCGAGATTTTCTTCTTGAGCGAGATCTTTAGCATAAAATCAGCGAGATTATTATCCTGAGTGAGATCCTCATCCTCCTTATCTCGCTCTCGCTCTCCATGGTGAGTTGTTTGCTTGTTCTTCCCAAGCAGTTGTCTGCTTATGCACAGATTTCCTACTTCAGATTCAAAAATTCATAACTCAAAATCCATAACTCTGTTCAAGAAACTTCCTTCTACAAAATTGTTTATAATTGAGTTAAATTTCTTACCTCAAAATTTTAGCTGAAAATTTCTCATAGTTTGGCCTAGAGCTTCCAATCTTCACCTCGGGCTCTGATTAATCTGAGATTTTGCCTCTTCTAAAAATTCTTCACTTTTTATTCTTCTTCTCCTGCAATCTCTCTCCAGCAAGACAATCTCGAAAACTAGATTCTCCCAGCTTTCAATGGCACCAATTTCACTAAATTTTCTCATGTAGATTATCGAAACCAAGCTTTTGAATTTCCTCTTCCTTTTAATCTTCCTGCCGCCTCCCGAGTTCAAGGATTAAACCGCCATGTCACCCCATATTTAGTGCCTCCAGCCAAATCAATAAGTGAGCTTCCTTATTTTGTGTTTGTCCTTCCCTTCCTTCATAACACTTATTAATAACATGGATTTTCACTTATTAGATATTTAATATATCATTCCTTTGGCTAAACATGCTTGTTTAGGTAACTTAGAATTTGGGGTTTACAATGGCATGGTCGGACGATGGTATAAATGTGCTGTCCAGGTGATGGCATAATGCTAGGCAAGGGTGCTACAGGCTTGGAAGGCCTAGACGCTGGCCTTGGGCAAGGCGATGGGCCAAGGTATGCGTTGGCCGAGAGGGGCATACGGCAAAGGGTGACATGCGATGGCCAACGATGAAGGAGGCCTTGTGTTAAGTCCATGCATTGGTCAAGAATATTGAGGTTAGGAAGGTTGACGTGTGGCAAGAATAGGCCTTAGACGAGGAAGACTTGTGCATAGGCGTGAAGGACGGCCATGACACTAAGCGTTGGGCGCAAAGGCATGCGTTGGACGAAAAGGTTATGCGCCAAGGGAGACTAGGCATTGGAAGGAGTGTGCGGTCAATTATGGACTATGTGCCCAAGTGAGGCCAAGTGAGGTTAGATGTTGGGGTGAGCCATGCGGCCAAGTAAGAAGATAGGCGTTCAAGTGTGGCTATGCGATTAGTAGGTTATGTGGCCAAGGGGGAAGTATGCGTTGAAGGAAGTAAACTTTGGGAGCAAGGCTAAGTTGATAGAAAATCGGGGAAAGTGGTTAAATCTAGTGAAGTTTGGGCTAAAGCAAGAAGAAGGTGGGCACACCACAAAGCATGCAAAGAAAGGTTATGTAGTTGTTTAAGAGGATGAGGACACTTCAGTCACATGTAAGGGGGTGATGTCAAGGGGTAGGCATTGGCACATGCATGGTGAAGGAATTTGGACATGCAGGGCTAGCGAGGTGTCAAGCGTTGAGGGCTTTTGGGCTTCTATAAATAGGGCAGCAAGGGGACCTCAACTCTTACAATTCACTCGTATAAATCCAGTGAAATTCGTGTGAAAGTGTTGAGAAAGGAGTGTACTAAGTGACCCTGGGCTGCCGTTCAATTTGGAGAAGTAAGGAGTGAAGAATTTGCATTGGAAGGCAGAAGGCCCAGCTGGATGCACAGGGAAGGCACCATCGCACACACTCATGCCTAGCAGACAGTGTAGGCACGCATCTAGATGACACGGATACCTATCAACGCGCACGACACAGCGACCTAGCGTATGCTACCCAGCCCCTCATGCGTGCACACCCATGTCCTGCGATCGTGTCACACTGTATTTGTGCAAGGTCTACAGCCCAGCCACGCCTAACCCAACACACAGACTACTGCCCACGCCTATTAGACTGCCTACATAACCTCAAAAGCTGTGTTTTGGGTGTTAGACCTATTTTGGGGTATTTTGAAGTGGGTAAGCTAGTTATTTCAAGTTAAAGATATATTTAAAACTAAAATTGATTTATTGAGGAATTTCAAGCTAAATTAGGAATTCTTTGAAAATAAGTAAAATTCAAGGAAACAGGACCAAGGGTTGCTCTAGGAGGATTGTAAAGGGAATTAACAAGAGGACCATGAGTGGCTTTCCTAATTTCGTATGTTTGAATTATATGTATGTTATTATATATATGTGAGGTTTAAAATTGGCGTGATCGGGAAATGTGTTTTCTGGAATTTATTTGTTGATTTTATTCTTGTTGTTTTGAATAACACGAATTGCATTGGAAACTGAGATTGTACCCTTGGAAGTTGTTAGTGTGTCTCAAGCACGTCTAACGAGATATTGTTGACATGTGCACATTCGGCAAGCTATAAGGGTACTGGGATTGTTTCCTCAACATGCATATCGAGAGGTTCACAAGAACCCTGGGAAATACATGATCATGCCTAGGATAGCCAATTATTAGGCTGTGAGGGTTGCATTCTTATGTGTTATGATTGCTTGATTGTGAAATTGGTTTCCAAAAATGAATTTATGAAACAAACATATGGTTATTAAAAGTACACCACTAGTTGGGATTTTTAGCTCACATTTTCCAATGTTTTATTCCCCCTCCCACCTAGGTAGCGGAAGCGGAACATTCTGGGAAAAGCCACTCAAGGTCTGGAACTGCCACTCTCTCACAGAGCGAAACTTGGATCGGGTTATTTGAACACTTGTAACTTCTGCTAAAAGTTAATTAAAATTATATGTATTTGTTATTGATGCGTTCATTCCACCAACCTTGCATTGATCCCTTTACCATGCGTTATCATGTAGCCACAATCATGTAGTGACCACATTCACTTAATACCGCAACTCTACACGATGACCGTAATCTCTTGACGAGCACAACTCCCATGCGATAGATGCATGCAACTGATTACCGCAACATCCATGCGTTGATCGAACGTGTTCGCCTTTCCGATGGAGAGCTTCTCTGCATGCGGTGGTCTAGTTTCCACGTTTGCATCCACTTCCTACTGATAACTTGTAGAAATACAAGTTATTTAACTGCTTTATTTAGATATTGTGGCCAAAAGAAAGGAAAGTTGCGTCAATTGTAGAGAAATTAGCTAAGAAATGGAAGAATTATAAATTGTCGTCAATACACCCACTGACACCATTGCGATGGTAGAAAAGAATATTTCAAGTCTGTTTCGTAGGAAATCAAGTCACCGTATGCGTTCATGGCTCAAGATAAAAAAAACAAACGCATCTACGAGCATTGCGCCAACCATCAAAAATGAATAGAACGATCAACGCAATGAACCGGTTGCATGAGACAATCGATCAAGAGCTAAGCGGTAATAAAAAACAACACCACATGTAGGCAAACAATTGAAGATGCAAAAGAGCGACGCAATTGCGGAGGATCCTGACACGTGTATAGGTGACCGTTGTGCATTTCTGACGGGATTGATCGCGTAACAGAAGGAATATTCACTCCACCATTTCCGGAATTGCCATAACAATAAAGTGAGGTCCACACTACAGAGAGTCAAAGATGAGCGTATAAATAGCCTCTGGAATTCTATTGGAAAATATACTTAATATGGGCATATTTTGATATTTGTATTTTGAGAGAGAGACTGGTCTAAAGAGCCTAATTGGAGAAGATCCGGGAAGATTTAAAAGACAAGGCCGAGAGGTGAGTCTCAGGGAAAATCCTTTCAATCCCTGCCATTGAAGCTCTGTACCAAGGTCACTTCTACCGGACGAGCAAGCCTGAGAGGGAAGCTCTTCTCTTCATCCACTCCATTCGCGGGCAAGCAAATCCACCGTCCAAATTTGTGTTAAGACGTTGGCACTTTTCTGTATTTGTTTCTATCTCTTTATCATCAATTGTATTCATCTTCTTAGTCTATCATTCACACCATGTATCAGACGCTAAATATTAGTATTGGATATCATGATCATTTTCATCTTCATCTTTCTGTCTATTTCCATTCCTCCATTAATCTCTTTCTCCATGATGATTTATTAATCCCGGTAATTAGCATGAATCTAACAAGTAAATTAATTTGTGCTAAAGAAATGAATATGTTTAGCTAAAGCATGCTAGACGGCATCTTCACCTGTGAGAGCAGAAGTGAAGATGTCATTCCTTCTATCGAGAAAAGGTTGGAAGAATGTGTTAACTAAAGCGAAGTACTTCCAAAGATGGAAGAAACCTTGCGTTCATTACGTTCATCCCTGTTTCACCAAAGAGATGTTGGAACACGGCCGATCACCGAGAGGTGTACGCCAAGGGAAAGCGGAACCGTAGTTATGTCTTTAACGCAATTAATAACTTGCAATGTTTATACTAGTTATCTTTTCTATATTTGTTTCATACATAAAGATTTGCCACCGCATAACACGACCCTTTGTTTAATCTTCACAGTCAGTCTCAAACTCAGTATCATGTGTCATGTATCTTGTATCTTGTAGCATAATAGTTAGGTTTACTTTTATCGCACTTTATTTTATTACCGCAACTTTACTTTACCGCATAATTTTAATTTACCGCAACTTTAAATACCTGTATAAACACAACTTTTATTAATTGAAAAACCCCCGGTCGCATATATCACGAACGTAACGCATTAACTAAGCAATCCCTGTGTTCGACCTCGGATCACTTCGAGAAACTTACGTTGGAATTATACTTGGTTTCAGCGCAATGAAACTTGTGACAACGCATAGCATACTTCAAGCATTCCATTAATAACGTATACATCTAGAAGTAGTATCGCATAAAGTATGCATGAGCAACAACATAGCATAAGATTACATTTTGCGTTACAAGTTTTTGGCAACATGAGCTTGTAGCACATCATCATGCATGCACATTACATTCATCAAATTCTGCATGTTCATGTTTATGGCGCACGTTACCAATTCCCACCCCCTCCGGCAAAACGGCGGCCATAAACTTGGGGACACGCTGAAATTTGATGAATGTAATGATGCATGCATGATGATTGCTATCAAGGCTCATGTTCGCCAAAAATCAGTAAGCAAAATGTAATTTATGTTCTTATGCTATGTTGTTGCTCATGGCCATACTTTTGCGATACTACTTCTAAGATGATAACAGTTATTATGGAATGCTTTTGAAGTATGTATGCGTTGTCACAAGTTTCATGCGCTGAAACCAAGTATAATTCCAACGTTAGTTTCTCAAAGTAATCTGAGGTCGTTAACACAGGGAGTGCTTTAGGTTAATGCGTTACGTTCGTGATATATGCGACCGGGGGTTTTTCAATTAATAAAAGTTGTGTTTATACAGGTATTTAAAGTTGCGGTAAATTAAAATTATGCGGTAAAGTAAAGTTGCGGTAATAAAATAAAGTGCGATAAAAGTAAACCTAACTATTATGCTACAAGATACAAGATACATGACACATGATACTGAGTTTGAGACTGACTGTGAAGATTAAACAAAGGGTCGTGTTATGCGGTGGCAAATCTTTATGTATGAAACAAATATAGAAAAGATAACTAGTATAAACATTGCAAGTTATTAATTGCGTTAAAGACATAACTACGGTTCCGCTTTCCCTTGGCGTACACCTCTCGGTGATCGGCCGTGTTCCAACATCTCTTTGGTGAAACAGGGATGAACGTAATGAACGCAAGGTTTCTTCCATCTTTGGAAGTACTTCGCTTTAGTTAACACATTCTTCCAACCTTTTCTCGATAGAAGGAATGACATCTTCACTTCTGCTCTCACAGGTGAAGATGCCGTCTAGCATGCTTTAGCTAAACATATTCATTTCTTTAGCACAAATTAATTTACTTGTTAGATTCATGCTAATTACCGGGATTAATAAATCATCATGGAGAAAGCGATTAATGGAGGAATGGAAATAGACAGAAAGATGAAGATGAAAATGATCATGATATCCAATACTAATATTTAGCGTCTGATACATGGTGTGAATGATAGACTAAGAAGATGAATACAATTGATGATAAAGAGATAGAAACAAATACAGAAAAGTGCCAACGTCTTAACACAAATTTGGACGGTGGATTTGCTTGCCCGCGGATGGAGTGGATGAAGAGAAGAGCTTCCCTCTCAGGCTTGCTCGTCCGGTAGAAGTGACCTTGGTATAGAGCTTCAACGGCAGGGATTGAAAGGATTTTCCCTGAGACTCACCTCTCGGCCTTGTCTTTTAAATCTTCCCGGATCTTCTCCAATTAGGCTCTTCAGACCAGTCTCTCTCTCAATATACAAATATCAAAATATGCCCATATTAAATATATTTTCCAATAGAATTCCAGAGGCTATTTATACGCTCAGCTTTGACTCTCTGTAGTGTGGACCTCACTTTATTGTTATGGCAATTCCGGAAATGGTGGAGTGAATATTCCTTCTGTTACGCGATCAATCCCGTCAGAAATGCACAACGGTCACCTATACACGTGTCAGGATCCTCCGCAATTGCGTCGCTCTTTTGCATCTTCAATCGTTTGCCTACATGTGGTGTTGTTTTTTATTACCGCTTAGCTCTTGATCGATTGTCGCATGCACCGTCATTGCGTTGATCGTCTATTCATTTTTTGAATGGTTGGCGCAATGCGTCGTAGATGCGTTGTTTTTTTTTTATCTTGAGCCATGAACGCATACGGTGACTTGATTTCCTACGAAACAGACTTGAAATATTCTTTTCTACCATCGCAATGGTGTCAGTGGGTGTATTGACGACAATTTATAATTCTTCCATTTCTTAGCTAATTTCTCTACAATTGACGCAACTTTCCTTTCTTTTGGCCACAATATCTAAATAAAGCAGTTAAATAACTTGTATTTCTACAAGTTATCAGTAGGAAGTGGATGCAAACGTGGAAACTAGACCACCGCATGCAGAGAAGCTCTCCATCGGAAAGGCGAACACGTTCGATCAACGCATGGATGTTGCGGTAATCAGTTGCATGCATCTATCGCATGGGAGTTGTGCTCGTCAAGAGATTACGGTCATCGTGTAGAGTTGCGGTATTAAGTGAATGTGGTCACTACATGATTGTGGCTACATGATAACGCATGGTAAAGGGATCAATGCAAGGTTGGTGGAATGAACGCATCAATAACAAATACATATAATTTTAATTAACTTTTAGCAGAAGTTACAAGTGTTCAAATAACCCGATCCAAGTTTCGCTCTGTGAGAGAGTGGCAGTTCCAGACCTTGAGTGGCTTTTCCCAGAATGTTCCGCTTCCGCTACCTAGGTGGGAGGGGGAATAAAACATTGGAAAATGTGAGCTAAAAATCCCAACTAGTGGTGTACTTTTAATAACCATATGTTTGTTTCATAAATTCATTTTTGGAAACCAATTTCACAATCAAGCAATCATAACACATAAGAATGCAACCCTCACAGCCTAATAATTGGCTATCCTAGGCATGATCATGTATTTCCCAGGGTTCTTGTGAACCTCTCGATATGCATGTTGAGGAAACAATCCCAGTACCCTTATAGCTTGCCGAATGTGCACATGTCAACAATATCTCGTTAGACGTGCTTGAGACACACTAACAACTTCCAAGGGTACAATCTCAGTTTCCAATGCAATTCGTGTTATTCAAAACAACAAGAATAAAATCAACAAATAAATTCCAGAAAACACATTTCCCGATCACGCCAATTTTAAACCTCACATATATATAATAACATACATATAATTCAAACATACGAAATTAGGAAAGCCACTCATGGTCCTCTTGTTAATTCCCTTTACAATCCTCCTAGAGCAACCCTTGGTCCTGTTTCCTTGAATTTTACTTATTTTCAAAGAATTCCTAATTTAGCTTGAAATTCCTCAATAAATCAATTTTAGTTTTAAATATATCTTTAACTTGAAATAACTAGCTTACCCACTTCAAAATACCCCAAAATAGGTCTAACACCCAAAACACAGCTTTTGAGGTTATGTAGGCAGTCTAATAGGCGTGGGCAGTAGTCTGTGTGTTGGGTTAGGCGTGGCTGGGCTGTAGACCTTGCACAAATACAGTGTGACACGATCGCAGGACATGGGTGTGCACGCATGAGGGGCTGGGTAGCATACGCTAGGTCGCTGTGTCGTGCGCGTTGATAGGTATCCGTGTCATCTAGATGCGTGCCTACACTGTCTGCTAGGCATGAGTGTGTGCGATGGTGCCTTCCCTGTGCATCCAGCTGGGCCTTCTGCCTTCCAATGCAAATTCTTCACTCCTTACTTCTCCAAATTGAACGGCAGCCCAGGGTCACTTAGTACACTCCTTTCTCAACACTTTCACACGAATTTCACTGGATTTATACGAGTGAATTGTAAGAGTTGAGGTCCCCTTGCTGCCCTATTTATAGAAGCCCAAAAGCCCTCAACGCTTGACACCTCGCTAGCCCTGCATGTCCAAATTCCTTCACCATGCATGTGCCAATGCCTACCCCTTGACATCACCCCCTTACATGTGACTGAAGTGTCCTCATCCTCTTAAACAACTACATAACCTTTCTTTGCATGCTTTGTGGTGTGCCCACCTTCTTCTTGCTTTAGCCCAAACTTCACTAGATTTAACCATTTTCCCCGATTTGCTATCAACTTAGCCTTGCTCCCAAAGTTTACTTCCTTCAACGCATACTTCCCCCTTGGCCACATAACCTACTAATCGCATAGCCACACTTGAACGCCTATCTTCTTACTTGGCCGCATGGCTCACCCCAACATCTAACCTCACTTGGCCTCACTTGGGCACATAGTCCATAATTGACCGCACACTCCTTCCAATGCCTAGTCTCCCTTGGCGCATAACCTTTTCGTCCAACGCATGCCTTTGCGCCCAACGCTTAGTGTCATGGCCGTCCTTCACGCCTATGCACAAGTCTTCCTCGTCTAAGGCCTATTCTTGCCACACGTCAACCTTCCTAACCTCAATATTCTTGACCAATGCATGGACTTAACACAAGGCCTCCTTCATCGTTGGCCATCGCATGTCACCCTTTGCCGTATGCCCCTCTCGGCCAACGCATACCTTGGCCCATCGCCTTGCCCAAGGCCAGCGTCTAGGCCTTCCAAGCCTGTAGCACCCTTGCCTAGCATTATGCCATCACCTGGACAGCACATTTATACCATCGTCCGACCATGCCATTGTAAACCCCAAATTCTAAGTTACCTAAACAAGCATGTTTAGCCAAAGGAATGATATATTAAATATCTAATAAGTGAAAATCCATGTTATTAATAAGTGTTATGAAGGAAGGGAAGGACAAACACAAAATAAGGAAGCTCACTTATTGATTTGGCTGGAGGCACTAAATATGGGGTGACGTGGCGGTTTAATCCTTGAACTCGGGAGGCGGCAGGAAGATTAAAAGGAAGAGGAAATTCAAAAGCTTGGTTTCGATAATCTACATGAGAAAATTTAGTGAAATTGGTGCCATTGAAAGCTGGGAGAATCTAGTTTTCGAGATTGTCTTGCTGGAGAGAGATTGCAGGAGAAGAAGAATAAAAAGTGAAGAATTTTTAGAAGAGGCAAAATCTCAGATTAATCAGAGCCCGAGGTGAAGATTGGAAGCTCTAGGCCAAACTATGAGAAATTTTCAGCTAAAATTTTGAGGTAAGAAATTTAACTCAATTATAAACAATTTTGTAGAAGGAAGTTTCTTGAACAGAGTTATGGATTTTGAGTTATGAATTTTTGAATCTGAAGTAGGAAATCTGTGCATAAGCAGACAACTGCTTGGGAAGAACAAGCAAACAACTCACCATGGAGAGCGAGAGCGAGATAAGGAGGATGAGGATCTCACTCAGGATAATAATCTCGCTGATTTTATGCTAAAGATCTCGCTCAAGAAGAAAATCTCGCTAGAAATTTGGGCTGAATCTCGTTGGTATGGTGAGTATCGCTAGGTTGAAGTTTTGTTAAAGAAATGCTTGATCTCGCTCATGAGGATCTCACTCGTAAGGATCTCGCTCATAAGGATGAATTCATTCATAATGGTTATCTCGCTAGCAATATTGTTTTGTTGAGGAAAGTTTCATTAGTAAACGAACTATTTGAGGTATCTTGCTAAGAATTCTAAGGAATTTAATCGGGAATTATGTCCTTTCAGGCCAAGAAGAGCTAGGAGAGGCATATAAATCGTTAAGAGCCCCGAAGAGCTGTGAGTGACTAAATGAACTTAATGCTTTCAATACTTATGCATATAAGGCCAAGTAAGTTACAGTGATGTTGATGATGAATTTATACTTCCTCGAGCAACAAATGATTAATGAATAGCTTAACGAATATTCCCCGACTTGTAAATGTTTTAATGCAGGCCAAGGTATGTTGTGAAAGCATTACAAAAGTTAAGTTTCTAATGTTGAAATATGCTTTCTAGAAGAAAGCTATGATAGAATGAGTCCTTGTGTGATTGACAAGCAATGAAACTTAATTTGATGTTATGAAATAACCCGATACTGAAGGACATGGAGAAGGTATCTGGGTTATAATACCTAAGGTGTTGACGGTACTTAGGAAACTCCACGTGCACGTAGGTAGTTCCGAATGAGAGGCCGAAGTATAGGTCTCTTGGTCAGTAATGGACGTTGGGAGCTAAAGTATTGTAGGCTCATTCTCAACTAAGGAAAAATGATGAATAATGATGAATAATGATGTTTAGTGATGTCTAAGAATAGTTCTTAATGCTATATTTAGAGGAAGTTGCTTCAGATGCTCATTGGTTTATTTACATGTTTATAGTGATGTAATGCATGGTGTAATATGATTCTATAGCCACTCACTGGGCTACTAGCTCACAGATTTTCTGTGTTTTCCATTTACAGGTAGCGGTCAGATTCCTCAAGGTTGATCCTGCTACTGCTTGCCACTAAAAGGCCCGACTTGTTAAAAAGAACTTAGGTTGATGGTATGTTTATGTACACATGTTTTGAGAGGGACAAGGGCTTTGTTAGAGAAGTTTGGGGCCATATGTGAATATTTTTCCTGTAGATGTTATGTCATGGTTGTATGCATATGTTTATATAATCTTATGTAGAACCTTAAGGAGGCATGCTGTATGCGTACATTATTAATGTTTTAACAGGTTGGTATTTAGATTAGAAGGCTAAGGTGGCGAGTGCTGGCAGTAGGGCTAGTAACTACCACGGTCATATCCTCTTCCAGATTAAGATGGTAATCTAGGAGGGGGGTGACAGCCATTACTTCACGCCTTGCCTTGCCAAGCACAACTCACCATCGCTTGAACAAGGCTAACTCTTCTAGGTGGTCATCTAACCTCCAAATGACAAGGCCATCACCCATTGAGTCCTCATACCAACGTCTCCTATCCAACATACATTCAACTAACTTTAGAACACTTGGGCTGTCACACACCTCATGAAACCTTTAACACATGACCTCACTTTAGCTCCCACACTTAGCCAAATTTTGTCCTTCATAACCAAACTTAGCTATATTTTATGTTTAGCCCTCAAAAGTCTTATACTCAACACTTAGGTAATTTTCCTTCTCTTTTAATCATCCCAAGGTTCCTTATTGGAATATTCACTTATTCTCTTTATTATCCAACTTTGACCTAACTTGCTTAAGTGAGATTTGAGGGTTTACATGATAAGTATGTTGTGTTATGGTGTTAACATGTATTTTTGATATGTAAAACCTACTCATGAGCATTGAAACCTAAGGTATGGTAAGGTACCAAACTATATGACGATCCTTGCTACCGAAGGTATAGTAAGGTAAGCAAGATCTTACTCAGTTCTACGTGCACGTAAGATCTATGTTATTGACGTTGATGAGATCTAGCAAAAAGCTTTTCTCTCAACTAAGCCTATTAGGGATTGAGCTAAAGGGCTTTCTCACATGTTCAAGCGAAGGAGTAGAGGAATTTTACAGGAAAGGTTGATGAGTTTTTATGGGTGTTGTAAATAGACTTATTGGCTCCCTTAACTGTGATATATGTGAATAAGTGTTCTGCTGTACGAGAATTTGTATGTTTAAGTTGTGTTGACTATGTGGTAATCGTCTACTATAGATATAAATTGTTCATCGGGTACCAAAGGTGTACGTTCATGGAAGTATGTTGGTAGTAATTGTTATAAAAGCATTGGCAATTTTTGTCTTCACACTTCTTCTCGAATTAGGAAGGTAATTCAGGAAGGGTTGTGACAAGTTGGTATCAGAGCATAAGATTTTGGGGAAGAGAGTCATGCATTAGATTAGGGGCATGCAAATAATGTTATGAGCCTAATAATATATATTTTATAGAAACCAAGCCTCGAAAAGGTGATAGACTGACTCGAAAGATGGTTGAAAAGGATCATGACCCTTTTGGAGATCTCGTAGCTTGAAGGGATCAAGATCCAGTTAGAGAACCATGAGTATAAGGAGCTACATCGGAGGGAGAGTCTAGTACCCTCAGGTTAGAACAGATCCTTAGATGGAGGACAGAGTTTTCAATAAGATTACCTAGAGGCTAAGAGCTAATGTAGGATTTATATAGGCAGATCCCTAAGAAAAAGTATGGCATTGAGAATCTGAAGGCATTAGTGCCATTGAATTTCAGGGTACTACCGACCCTACAGATGCTGAGGCATGGTTGATTTAGATGGAGAAATGTTTCTAGGTAACATGATGCCCTGAGGACCGTAAGGTCAAATTAGCGGTGTTCTGCTATAGAAAAGAATAGATGAGTGGTGGAGAGTGATAGACTTTAGAAGGAATATATCAAAGGTGATGACTTGGGATGGGTTTAAGATAATTTTTTAGGAAAAGTACTATCCTACTTCTTATCGTGAGGTGAAAAGGAACTAAAACTCATTCAAAGTAATATGATAGTTCTTGAATATAAATAGAAGTATACAGAGTTATCTAGGTATTCTTTTATGATCATAGTTAAAGAAAAAAACAGGTGTAAATGTTTTGAGAGTGGAATGAGAAGGGATATACGAACCCCTGTTACTGCTATGGCTAACTGGATACACTTTTCCAAGTTAGTGGAGATTGTGATGTGAGTAGAAGAGAGCCTAGTAGAGGATAGGCAAGACATGGGAGTTTTCATACGAAAGAAGAGGACATTTACTCCAGAAGTATTTGGTAGAAGAGATTTTAAGCTCCGTTTTAGTGGGTCGGCTACCACTTAAGGTAGTACAACAAGCAGTCAATAGAGAGGAGGTAGGCAGAGATCCAGCCAGACAGTTGGGGGATCTAGATTGGGACGTACAGAAGAGTTTGTGGCCAGTACAAGTAGCAAGCCTTAATGTACTAGTTGTGGTTAATACCATTAAAGTCAGTGCTATGAGGGATAGAAGGTATGCTATCAATGTGGACAGCTCGGGCATTACATGAGAGAATATGTCCCCAATTAGTTTCAGGGCACAGATTGAGCATAAGGCAACATCCCAGACAGTGATGCAGCCTAAGGTAGGTAACTATTGTGTGTTCAAGAAAATGTAGCAAACCGACCAACAATGGCTTCGGTGGTTATAATGCTAAGTAGTTTTTCTCTCACTCTCCCTATACCCTCTAAACCTGCATTCTTCTTACATAGCGTGTCACCGGTAGATCCAACACAATGTTAGTATCAGATGAGACTAATCATTCTAAAAGCACTTCTATTCAACATTCAAAGAATGACACTTCAATTACATAGCTCTACCCTCGTTAAATCACCGTAATGTATTTTGGCTAAATAGTATATGTTATTTTGAAAGTTATTTTCTATTTTAGAGATTCTACAAATTCAGTGGGTTAATTTGTATGTCTTTATATATATTGTTCAATGGTCCCTCAAAAGTTTTTCTTAGTGAATGATAAAACTATTATTTGCTTGTTAGAGTTGATTTTGTATATCTTGATTTTATGTTAATTTAGAACGTTGTTCACCTTTAAACTTACCTCGTTATAAAGTCTGGTAAAAACTTTGAAGATAGCTTTATTTCTTATCTCTTGTCATGGTAAAGCTGTTTTTCTTGACGGTAACTCCACCATAAAGTGTAGCATCACCGTCGTTGGAGACAATCCATGATTCATGAGCAAAGGTCATCTTTAAGACATGTTTAATTAAAATCTTGATTCAGTCGTATTGGCATGGACAGAGGTTCAATTCTCTGCCTAGTAGTTATTCTACTAAAAAGAATATTAAAATCAATTTTACCGTATTTAAAATCATTTTAAAAAATGCTTTTAATCCTTTGAAATAAATTTTGTTTTATGAAAATCGTGTTAACGATGTAAAATCAAGCATTAAATTATATTTGAATTATTAGAGAGATTTATTTGTGAGTGGTTATGAATATATGAAAAATGATTTTAATCATTTTGAAGTATAGTCTTGCATAAGAACTATAAAAAAAAGGAGTATATATCAATCACCACTGTATTTCTATAATAGTAGAGAAATGTGAGAATTTAAACCTCAAATATACCACAATAACGTACGTGATATCTTTTATAGCTTCAAGATTAATAATGTGTTATACAGAAGATGAAAATAACTTCATTCAGTTGTAGAATCAGTTACAAATCAAGCTACTTTTAAATACTTTGTATAACTAATTTGTACAGAGAGAGAGCATATTGTAATTGAGTGTCACACTTATCTTGAAGCAATATTGAATAAAACTCCCTTCAGCTTCTCCGTGGACGTAGACCTCCCTTGGCCAAACCACATAAAACTATCGTATTCTATCGTCTTCCTCTATCGTATACCTCTGACCCATCGATCGTGTAGCTTTTAGCAAACGATCGCGTAGCTTTTAGCAAACAATTATCTAGCTTTTAGCCAATGATCGTTTACTTCTGCACGCCTCATCGTGTAGACGACAATCGTTTAGATGACCTTGTCTAGACAATCTTCAGTAAAGCCTACATCATCTAGACAACTTGTGCCTTATCATTTAGACGACCCCACCTTTACCTCTCATCACCTAGATGACCGAAGACTCATCACCTCTACGATTTTCGACAGCCTCCCGGCAATTCTCTCTTTTCTTTTCTCTCGTTCTTTCTCTGCAAAAAGAGAAGAAAAGTTAATCTTTCGAAGTGCATTACCAGTAGAAGAGTGAAGCTCTAGTCTCAGCCATCAAAGTGTAAGGTCGATATCGTTCATCACACAGATTGTGCTTTCAGCACGTTGTTTGTGTTTGCGTGAAGAAATAAGGTGGTTTCTGGTATTCGTTTAAGGGTTATCATTTTGTCAAAGCCTAAAAGAGTTAGTAAATCAGTTCCTTTAGCCCATTTTCTGCAACTCAAGCCCAACAAGTGGTATCAGAGCCTGCAAGAAAGCTTCAAGATTAGTAAGGATTCAAAGAATCAATAATCTTGGAGTCTTTCAGTTGAATTTCGAATCAGAAATGGAAATTGAAAGGTATGACATCGAGAAATTTGATGGAAAAGGCAATTTTGGTTTGTGGAAAGCCAAAATTAAGGCTATCTTGGGATAGCAGAGAGCACATAAGGCCCTAGATGATCCACCAAAGTTGCCAATCACAACAATAGAAGAAGAAAAAGAATATATAGAGCTAATTGCTCATGGAACACTAGTTTTAAACTTGTCAGATAATGTCCTATGGCAAGTAATTGATCAAGAGATAGCTTACAAGATGTGGAGCAAATTGAATGAGCTATATGAGACAAGGAATCTGCCCAATAAACTTTTCCTAAGGGAAAGGTTCTTTACATTCAAAATGAGTGCATCAAAGTCTTTAACAGAGAACCTAGATGATTTCAAGAGAATTACTACTCAGTTTAAGTCTCAAGGAGAAGAAATTAGGGTAGACAATGAAGCATTTGTGCTTCTTAACTCATTGTCAGAATCCTACAGAGAAGTGAAGACAGCCTAAAATATGGGAGAGATTCCATTACTACTGATATCATAATTTCTGCTCTTAAGATCAAAGAAATGGAGCTCATTACAAGCAAAGGAGACAAGTCTAGTGCAAAAGGCTTGTTTGTAAAAGGGAAGTCAAAATAGAACAACAAAGAAAAATCCAAACAGAGCTCAAATGTAGAAGGAGGGAAAGAGAATTCCAAGGTTAGATGTAAATATTGTAAAATACTTGGACATTTAATCAAAGATTGCAGAACATTGAAGCGAAAAAATGAGCAGAAAAATAAGCAATCTCAGCCACAACCCAAAGCCCAACCAAATCAGTCAAGTGAAGCCTTAGTTTGTGAGGACTCTTACTTTTATTCTGATGCTTTGGCTACATCTAATTGTAGGGCAAAAGAAGAAGCTAATAAGAACCTAGATTGGGTTCTAGATTCAAGGTGTTCATTCCACTTGACATCTCATAAAGGTTGGTTTGTACTTACAGAGAATTGGATGGAGGATTGATATAACTTGTAGAAATACAAGTTATTTATGCTGTTTTATTTAGATATTGCGGTAAAAAGAGAGGAAAGTTGCGTCGATAGTATAAAAATTGGCTGAGAAATACGAAAATTATGAAATGTCGTAAATGTATCCATTAACACCATTGCGATGGCAAAATAGAATGTTTCAGTCTCTATTTTGCAGGAAATAGGTCACCTCATGCGTTAATGGCTCGAAGACAAAATGTAAAACACATCTGCATGCCCCCATCAATCAAGAACGAAGAGATGATCAACGCAATGACGGCGCATGCGACAATCGATCAAGAGCTTAGCGATCAACACATTTCAACTGCATGCGGTAATAAAAAACAACATTGCATGCGGGGATTGATCGAAGATGTGAAGAGCAACGCATTCGCGGGTGATTCTGACAAGTGTACAACCTTTTGTTGTTCAATTCTGATGGATTGAAAGTGGAACAGAAAGGAATTTTCTATTACGCCATTGCAAGAATTACCATAATTATACAGTTGGGACCACAAATTGAAAGAGCCAACGTCTTGTCTATAAATAGCTTCCTCAAATTCGCTGAAAAATATACTGAAATGGGGAGAGAGAGGCTGGTCTGAAGAGAATTTACAGAGTAAATCTGGGAGAACTACGAGACAAGGGTGAATAGTGAGTCTCCGAGCAAGGAATTCTTCCAATTCCCAAAACTGAAGCTCTGTCCATAAGATCAATTCTACTGGGAAAGCAAGCCTGAGAGGGAAGCTTTCCTCTCCACCACATCCATACGCCAGCAAGCACAAGTCTCTGATCGGGATCTGTGTCAAGACGTTGACACTCTTTCCATATTTGTTTCTATTCTCTAATTCATCTTCTATGTTCATCTTCTTTAATCCCTCGTTCACAAACATGTATCAAACGCTTAATTTTAGAATTAAATGTTATCATCGTCATCATTATTATCTCTCTGCCTCTTTCCATACATTTATCATCCATTTTCTCTATGATGTGTTCTTAATCCCTAGGGTAAAAAGCGAGTATTAAGCGAGTGAGTTAATCTGTGTCAAGGAATGAATTAAGTTTATCTAAGGCATGCTCGATGGCATCTTCACCTGTGAGAGCAAAAGTGAAGATGTTATTTCGCCTATCGAGAGAAGGTTGGAAGAATGCGTTAACTAAAGCGAGAAGTATTTCCAGAGATGGAAACAACCTTGTTCATCACGTTCATCTCTGTTTCACCATAGACATATGGGAACGCGGACGATTACTGAAAGGTGTACGCCAAGGGAAAGCGGATCCTTAGTTGTGTCCTTAACGCAATTGACGAACTTGCGATGTTTTACTTTTTACTCATTCTATTTCTGTTTCATTTAAAAGACTTGCCATCGTATTCATAGATTCTTTTGTACAACTTCATAGCCAGTCCTCTACCCCTGTATCATGTATCATAGAGTTTAGGGATTTACTTTATCAACGCATTTTTACTTTAGCGCAATTTATATTTCTATACAAACCAAAATTCTTTATTCATTATTATAACTGGTCGCATGTATCATATAAGTATCACATTTAACGACAACAATCCTCGTGTTCGACCTCGGATCTTTCTGAGAAACTTGCGTTGGAATTATACTTGGTTTCAGTGCAAGGAAACTTGTGACACGCACTACTTCATCGCATACAGCGAGTATAGCACTTTCAACGCATACACTTAGAACGTAATATCACATAAATTATCTTTATCGCAAAGTACTTGAGCGTATATAGAGCATCATACATGCATTCATCAACGCAATAGATAAAGATAACATTCCATTTTTATAGTCAACAAGTTTATGGCAACATGAGCTTGTATTACATTCATCCATCAGTAGTGTGTATAAGCGATACAAAACAAACACAACATGACATCACATACAATCCATATCCGCAAAGTTTATGGCACCGTTGTCGGGGACATGAGCTTGTATGATTCATATTCATCATTATCCATATGCTTAAAGATTAAGGATCAATCTACATAGGAAACAATAACTCATGTTCAGTGGTTGGGATTGGTTCAGTCTCATCGAAACTAGAAGATGGAACAGTCAAGCTCTTAAGAAATGTCATATATGTGCCTAAGCTAAAGAGAAATCTAATTTCACTAGGCATGCTTGATTCTATTGGCTGTGAATACAAAGGCAAGAAAGGTTACTGTGAAGTTTTGAAGAACAGTAAGCCTATCCTTAGAGGGGTGAAGATAAATAGAGTGTATGTAGTGCAAGGAGTTCATCAGGTACACTCAGCTTTGATTGTGACTCAAAATCAGCCTACTGAAGGAGACCTATGGCATAAAAGACTCTCACACATTAGTGGCAAAAGTCTACAAGCTCTAACCATCCAAGGTATTCTACCTAAGAGAGTTCATCAGAGCCTATCCTTTTGTGAACATTGTGTAATAGAGAAGGCTACTAGGCAGAGCTTTGTGAAGGCTCAGCACACAACCAAGGCCATCCTTGACTATGTGCATTCAGACCTATGGGATCTTTCACCTTTTCATTCATTAAGTGGTGCCAAGTATTTCCTAAATTTTGTTGATGACTACTCAAGAAAGAGCTGAATCTATTTCCTTAAATCTAAGGATTTAGTTTTTGAAAAGTTTATAGAATGGAAGATCATGGTTGAAAAAATGTCTAATTGTCAGATTAAGTGTCTTAGAACAGATAATGGGCTTGAGTACTGTGTAGAGAAGTTCAATGTTTATTGCAGACAACATGGTATAACTAGATACAAGAAAGTTAGGTATAGACCTCAGCAAAATGGGGTAACAGAGAGGTTGAACAAAACAATAATGGAGAGAGTAAGAAGCCTACTATCTGATGCTATAGTTCCTGAGAAATTTTGGTCAAAGGCAGCCTCATATACAGTCTATACACTGAATAGATGCCCTCATGCATCTCTTAACCTTCTAACCCTAAAGAAAGATGGACTAAACAACCACCTAACCTAAATAAACTAAGGGTGTTTGGCTGTACTGGCTTTGTTCATCAGAGTAAAGGGAAATTAGCTGCCAGAACTGTGAAGTGTATGTTTTTGGGCTTCACATAAGGTATTAAGGGGTTTAGAATGTGGCACCCTACTGAGAAAAGATGTATAACTAGTAGAGATGTAGTTTGCAAGGAAGATGAGATGTATATGCAGAAAACTAACCCTAATGTTTCAGTACCTCAAGAGAAGAATGATACAATTGAGGTGGAGCAAGTTTTAGTTCCTACTTCTGATCCTTCAAGCTCTGAATCATACTTTGATCAACTACCTCATCTAGAAGAAGAAGTAAAAGATGCTACTATTGATCCTGAGCAAGAAGAACTAGAGTTGAGAAGTTATAGCCTAGCTAGAGATAAGCAAAGAAGAAATATTGTCCCACTATCAAGGTATGAAGACTACTTAGCTTTGAATGCTTCTGATTTAACTAATGATGCAGAACCCTCAACCTTTGAGGAAGCAGTGAGTTGTTCTAAAGCTAAGATGTGGATAGAAGCTATGAATGAAGATATTAATTCACTGGTGAGAAATAACACATGGGAGTTGACATCTTTGCCTAAAGAATGTAAACCAATTGCATCCAAATGGGTGTACAAGTTGAAGGAAGGTTTTTCTAATGATCAAGGACCTAGATTTAAAGCTAAGTTGGTTGCTAAGGGCTTTACAAAGAGGCCAGGTGTTGATTTTAATGAGATTTTTTCTCCAGTGGTAAAACAGACTTTTATTAGATTATTGTTGTCGATTGTGGCTCAAAATAACCTAGAGCTGGAGCAACTAGATGTCAAAACATCTTTTCTACATGGCTTCCTAGAGGAAGTTATCTACATGAGCCAACCAAAGGGGTATAAGGTCAAAGGGAAGGAAGATTATGTGTGCCTACTGAAAAAATCTATCTATGGCCTTAAACAGTCCCTAAGATGCTAGAACAGAAGGTTTAGTGACTTTGTTCAGAAGAATGGTTTCTATAGAAGCTCCTATGACAGCTGTGTTTATATAAATACAGAGTCCTATACTCATCATATCTACTTGTTACTATATGTGGATGATATGCTTCTAGCAGGAGCAACAATGAAAGAACTGAATAAAGTAAAAGATCTACTGAAATCAGAGTTCGAAATGAAAGACATGGGAAATGCAACAAGAATACTGGGCATTGACATTATTAGAAACAGAAAAACAAGTATTCTAAGCATTGATCAGTCACAATACTGCAGTAAATTATTAAAGAAGTATTAGATAAATTGTTAAAGAAGTATCAGATGACAGAGGCAAAAGCAGTAACTACTTCTATAGCTAACCATTTCAAACTCTCAGCAGAGAATTCACCCAAAGATTCAGACATTGAGCATCAGCAAATCATGTCAACAGTTCTTTATTACCAAGTTGTGGGAAGTTTGATGTATTTAATGGTGTCTACAAGACCTGACATTGCCTATGCTACTAACCTGGTGAGTAGATACATGGCTAGTCCAGGTAAGAGGCACTGGGAGGCTACAAAGTGGATTATGAGGTACCTAAAGGGTACTACTAATGCTAAACTAATGTACCAACGGCTACCAGACAGTGAACCAGAGCTGATTGGTTATGTAGACTTAGATTATGTCGGAGATCTAGACAAAAGGAGGTCATTATCAAGGTATATCTTCCTATTTGGAAGGTGTGTCCTAAGCTGGAAGGCTACCTTACAATCAGTAGTAGCCCTTTCTACTACTGAAGCAGAGTTCATAGCACTATCAGAAGTAGTGAAGGAAGGCCTATGGCTAAATGGTCTCCTAAGTGACTTCGGAATTAAATAGAACACAGTGAAGATTTTTTATGATAATCAGAATACAATTCATTTGTCAAAGCATTCTCAGTACCATAATAGAACAAAACATATAGATGTGAAATATCATTTCATATGACAGCAAATAGAAGCTAAACAGATTGAAGTTTTGAAAGTTCATACCTCAGAAAATGCCTCCGACATGTTGACAAAAACAGTCACTCAACTTAAACTCCAGAAGTGCCTTGATATAATAGGGTTTGAGTTGAGAGACAAAGGTTAAAGGAAAGAGACAGTCAGATCAGAGAAGCTGAAGAAAGCATGAAGTTCATTTCAAGGTGGAGATTGTTATACAGAAGATGAAAATAACTTCATTCAGTTACAAATCAAGCTACCTTTAAATACTTTGTATAACTAATTTGTATAGAGAGAGAGCATATTGTGATTGAGTGATCACACTTATCTTGAAGCAATCTTGAATAAAACTCTCGTCAGCTTCTCCGTGGACGTAGGCCTCCCTTGGCTGAACCACGTAAAACTATCGCGTTCTTTTTCTTCTTATCATCTTCCTCTATCATATACCTCTGACCCACCAATCGTGTAGCTTTTAGCAAACGATCGTCTAGCTTTTAGCCAATGATCGTTTACTTTTGCAAGCCTCATCATGTAGACGACCATTGTTTAGACGACTTCGTCTATACGATCTTCAGTAAAGCCTTCATCGTTTAGATGACTTGTGCCTTATCGTCTAGACGACCCTAGCTTTACCTCCCATCGCCTAGACGACCAAAGACTCATCGCCTCTGCGATTTCCAACAGCCTCCCGGTGATTCTCTCTTTTCTTTTCTCTCGTTCTTTCTCTGTAAAAAGAAAAGAAAAGTTAGTATTTCAAAGTGCATTACAGCAGAAGAGTGAAGCTCTAATCTCAGTCATCAAAGTGTAAGGTCGAGATCGTTCATCACACGGATTGTGCTTGCAGCATGTTGTTTATGTTTGTGTGAAGAAATAAGGTGGTTTCTAGTATTCGTTTAAGGGCATCGTTTTGTCAAAGCCCAAAAGAATTAGTAAATCAGTTTCTTCAGCCCATTTTCCGCAACTCAAGCCCAGCAATATGTTTGTTGTATGAGTTATGTGGAGAGTTTTTTTATTTTTTAGCTCAAATTAGATGACCCATGAAACATCAACTTTATTCCTTCGGGTGTTATTATTTACCCGCAGTTTGGGATGTTATTTTTAAGAAGGGTAAAATATCATTTTTTTTTATTAATTTTTTTTTTTTGGATTATTTCATTTTAGTTTATGTTATGTCAATTTTCCAAGCATAATTCATGTACTTTCAATAAACCTGAAATATATGTGTAATAGCATTAAATATCATCTCAAAATAGACAATAATTAATGGTTAAAGATGGTTGAATATGCACACTTTCAAAGTTAAATTAGGAAAAAAAACACACTTTTTAGCAATTCGTAATCACTTAAGACGTATACCAGGTTTCAACCATAGGTAAGAGTTGAGGATTCAAATTTTTAAAATCTATTTTGTTATCAAAGTTAAAATTTATGTCATAACCAATTGAGCTATATTCATATCACAAGACTCCAAAAATAATACTTATTTATATATGTTTAGTTTTATGTACATATATTTGATTTTTACCTGAAAAAAAAAAAAAAAAAAAAACCAAATAAACAAAAGGTAAAATCTAAACATGAAATGTTAAATTTTATGTCTAATGAAAACGTAAATCCTTCAATCTTGTTTTTTTAATAGATTTGTATACTTTGAAAAATATCAAAGAAGTTACTGACTAATTAATTAGACACAAAATTTAAAATTCTTGAGAGATCTTTTAAGACACAAAATTGAAAATTCGTGGAACTAATAGGTACCTTTTTAAAAGTTAAAATTAAAGGCTAAAGTTGTAATTAAACCTAACTAATTAATATAACTAGTGTCGTGTGGAATGGTCTTTTTGAATATTGATATCGTGAATGAAGTCACAAAATTTTGCAGAAAAATGTGATTGAAGAATGAAGATGGCAATATGAATAATTCTTGCGTGGAATGTGGGAGTCAAAAAGGTCTCCTAAGAATTTTGCTATAGGAAAGGAACCAATAAGGCGTTAAAAATACGGAAGTAGAGACCGAGAGATCGTGGAGGTGTCAAAGTCACAAATTTCTGGTCCTCATTTAATGACGGTTTGTGAGAAGGCTTTTCTTTTATTTAGAGAAATGGCAATGGATAGATAGTCATGCATGTCTAGACTATACCTATTGGTTTAATATTGAATTCCCACCCTTAGTACTTTTAGCCAACATGAGCATAGTTCAACTGGTATAGTTTTTTACTATCGATTTCGAGGTCAGAGATTCGATTCTCCTACCCCACACTTTAATTACAATATTTTTGAAAAAAAAACTGATAATGGATAGCAAAAACCAATCAATCAATAAATAAATAGTTTTCTAGAATAACGATATTTGGGTGGATATACAAAATAGGTGAATCATACATTTTTTTCTAAAATATTAAAATATAACAAAATAATAATAGCAATAATAATAATAATAAAATATATTTTCTTAGTCTTCCAATTTTATCCTCATTTGTATGAGAATATATCTAATATATATTATATTTGATATATCAATAAACGGATATACTTAAACTGATAGGCCTTTTTGTTATGGTGGGAGTTATTTTTGTTCTTATGTTTCTTTTTTATATGAAGTTGTTTTTATTTAATTAATTTGATTTTGATGGTCTGATTTAAATCTTGATATTAATTTTCTTATTTTTTTCAAAATTTTTATCTGATAGCATATCTTAATTGCATTCATTTTGTCCATTAATATAATAAATATAAAGTATATCAATTAATTTGTTATATTTTTTTTAGATTTTAGTACTATTTTTATGGTACGTAAATTACATTTAATTTGATATATCAATCGTAATGTATCTATACTTTATATTTCGTATATAAATGAACTAATATACTAAATATGATGTATTCATTCAAAATGATGTACTTAAATTTTAACTTTGGTATTTAAATTTTATGTCAATACTAATTCAAAATAAATTTCAAGTATATAATTAGTGTATCAATAGTATATTATAATTCATTCAAAATTTAATATACTAAATATTACATTAGTGTGTCAATAGTTTATCAACACTAATTCAAAACTCATTTAAAATTTAACAGTGTTGTATCAATAGTATATAAGTAGTCAACTAAAATTCCTATTAAGTATATCATTGTTGTTTCAGTAGTATATTAGCACTCATTCTATGTCCATTTCAAGTATAATGTTGATATATCAATTATGTTCATTCTAAATCAAATTTCAAGTATAATATTGGTGTATTAGTAATTTATCAACATCAATTCAAATTTTATTTTAAGTAGAACTTTGGTATATTATTAGTATATCAATCATTATCAAGAAAACATTTATTCCAGTATATTAATAGTAGAGATAATCATTCAATCAAAGTTTAATTTTAAGTGTAACATTGGTCTATCACAGTTTATCTCAACATACATTTAGAATGGTTATCAACAAGATAAATTGAACAATTGTAAGTTATTGATGATGTACTAAAAAGATAATACTTATAAGAATTCAAACTAAGTCCACGAATAATAACACAAGCATGAACACTTGTTAACTTGTAAATTTTGTATATCAATTATACAACTTGACGATCTATTAGATATAAAGTTTATTAGTTGACTAATATACCAAACATAAAGTATAATATGTTTGGAGCAAGAAGTTAGTTATTGTAGTCCTAAGTTATTATAGTTGTATTATAATAGTTTGTATTTAGGATATAGATTATTTTAGTTTGGATTATAATAATATGTATTTGAGGTCACTACTACAAAATCTACATTACTTGATACTTGTAGTTTTTAATTACTTGATGTTTCTATGGAAAAAAACGTCAAGTAATATGATTTTGGACAAAAAAAAGTCAAGTAAAAGGGTTAAAAAAGCGGAGATTGACGGAATATTTCAGATATTTTCACGCGAACTTTTACTTGACACGATTTTCGTGTCATGTAATATAAGGTCTAGCTCTTACTTTACATTTTTTTTCATGTCAAGTAAAAGGGTTAAAAAAGTAGAGATTGACGGAATATTTCAGATATTATCACGCGAACCTTTACTTGATACAATTTTCGTGTCAAGTAATATAAGTCTTACTTGACACGTTTCACATGTCAAGTATAAGAAGCTCTTACTTGACATTTTTTTCCTGTCAAGTAAGGGTTAAAAAAGCGGAGATTGACAGAATATTTCAGATATTTGATAGGCCTCCAATTATGTGTCACTCATCGTCTACTTCTACTAAGCGATCGTGTAGCAGAGCTCAGCGATTGTGTAGCATTTGGTAGACGATCGTATAGAAACTGGTAAGCGATTGTGTAATGTTTTGTAAGCGATCATGTAGTTTCAGGTAAGTGATCACGGGGTGTTTGTGGGTGATCGTCTAGTGTTACTTAGCGATCGTGTAGCAGAGCTAAGCGATCATGTAGCAGACCTCAGCGATCATGATCATGTAGCTTTTGGTAGGCGATCTTATAGAAACTGGTAAGCAATCGTATAATTTTTTTGTAAGCGATCGTGTAGTTCCGGGTAAGCGATCGCAGGGTGTTTTTGGGCGATCGTCTAGTGTTACTCAACGATCGTGTAGCAGATCTCAGTGATCGTGTAGCATTTGGTAGGCGATCGTATAACATTTGGTAGGCGATCGTATAGAAACTAGTAAGTGATCGTGTAATGTTTTGTAAGCGATCGTGTAGTTCCGAGTAAGCGATCGCGGGGTGTTTGTGGACAATCGTCTAGTGTTACTAAGCAATTATGTAGAAACTTTACTATTTTCATTTTCCTCTCAAATTAAAAACTCTTTCTCTCCTCCTTTATTTTACTCAGCAATCGTGTAGAGAGTTTATTTTTTGTTTCCCTCCCTCTCCCATTTTCATTTCCCTGTCAATTTTGGTTTCCCTCCTACCAAAATTATCAAATAAAATAATATTTCTCTCTCCCATTTTCATTTCCCTCTCAAACTAAAAACACTTTCTCTCCTTCTTCACCATCTCACTCACGACCTTCCCCTTCCCCCCAATTTTTTTCTTCTTCCGTGTGCCCGAGAGCCCTAGCCATCGTCAGCCTTCATTCTCCCCCCGCCTCCATTCGCGTCACTGTTATTAAGTTTTTCATTCTGTCGTCTACTCAGTCGTGCCAGCCCTCTCCCTCGTCGTCTGCCCAGCTCCCTTGCCGTCTGCTTAGCGGCGCCAGCCGGCCAGCTATGCATATCATTCGCGAGTCTTCAGCCCTACCCAGATTTGTAGCCGAATGCCCCCAACCGCTTCCGTCACTTCAACCACACCCAGATCTGTAGTTGAACACTTCTGTCACTTCTGTCGCTTCCGTCGCTTCAGCCCTGCCCAGATCTATAGCCGAATACCCCTAATCACTTCCGTCGCTTCAGCCCCGCCTAGATCTGTAGCCGAACACCCCTAATCCCTGTTTTGGGTAAGGTTTGGTATTTTAGTGGGTTTATATGCATAATTTTGAATATTATTTGATTTTTGGTTAGTTCTAATAAAAACCCATTATGTTTAGGTCATAGATTCAGGTTGTAGCGGAGTTTGAAGATTGGAAGCGTGTTGTGCGGGGTTACAAGATTTTGACTTTGGCAAATTTTGGTAACTTTTAGTAACTTGTTATTAAACTTTGGTTTGATGTATATTCTGACTGGACAAATAAATCAGTGTATGAGTGTTCTTGTTCCTCTTTTATTTTTTTTCAGGAAAATTGGTCGAGGCTCGAGTGAAGCATCGATTTGAGCAAACACTTCGGGTAAGTGTTTTGGATGTATTTGAATGAATTTGTGATTTGGGTTTTATTGTAGCATCTTCTGTAATGGTTTACTTGTTTGATGTTTGGTGATGAGATTGATTTTGAAGTGTTAGAAGGAGTTGAGTTGATGTCCAATAAGTTTGAGACTGATCTTGGCAATGTTTTGGTAAGTTTGGAGGTTAGTATTAATAGTTCTTTGTTACCCATTGAAGTATTGGTCTAATAATTGAGTTATTTTCAATTTTTGATGTTCAATTCAAAGATTTCAAGGGATTGGAGCTAATGTCCAACAAAGTTAACACTATTTGCATGTTTTGATAGGTATTAAGGCCTTGAAACTCTTTTGGAATTGTTACATAGTTGCTGGAATTTGTGTTTTGTAACCATTATTATTGAACTTTTCGTAGGTTAGATTATGTTATTGTATTTTAACACTTATCTATATATTTGGAAATTTCATGTTATCGCCCTTTATTCTATTTTGCAGGTTGACTTGCTTAAACATGGCTTGCCTGATCCTTAGTTCTCGAACTTTAGACTTCAAAGCTCAATGTATAGATTAAATAATGTAATTTGTTGAGAGGTTATTTATTAAACAATTTGTCACTTTTGTGTTTGTTGAAAGTTGAGTTTTGTATACGAAAGTGATAGTTGAGATTTTATTTTGTGCGTGTACATGTGAAAGAGAAATATTGTTGTAATTTGTGAGGAGTGTTCATAGTTGAACATATGGATTTTTAGTGAATATATTGAGTTGATAGATCTTAAATATATAATGTTTATTTATTTGATGTAATTGTATTGTTGGAATACAAGGAAGAAAATGAGAATATTGATTGGGGCATTTAATTTGAAAACAAAAAGACATATACTTGATACATAAAAAATGTCAAAGAGTGTCACACTATACTTAACACTCGAATAAACTTGACATACCACCAATTCAAGTGCATTATCTTTCTTAACACGAAAATTGTATCAAGAAACATTTGTCTTTGACATTTTTTCGGAGTCAAGTTATCACACTATATTTGACACTCGAATAGTTATCACACTATACTTGACAGTTAAACATTGGAAAAACGTCAAGTAATCCAATTTCTGTAGTAGTGGGTGTAAATATTTTAGTTTGAGAAGAAAATGGTAAACACTGTAGCGGATAATAAAAAAAAATGGTAAACGTAAAATAGGAAAAACGGTAGCAAATGGAGGTTTGAAATAGTGTTGAAGGTAGTTAATTTGAGGTTTTGAAATAATATTTACTATAGTAATAGGTGGTTATTATAGTTCTAGGATAGTCCTTACATCAAACGCTCCCTAAGTATATAAGATATACTACTCTAATCACATAGCCAAACATGATAAAAAAAAATAAAAAATAAAAAAGATTTGAAAACAAAAATGGTTACCGCCCAAAAGGTAAATAGGGGCAGTTTGATGCGCGATAAAAACAGAGAGTTTAGTTGAGTTGAGTTGAATTGATAATTATTATCTGGAGAGTTACATTGCTTGTGTTTGGTGTGCAGAGTTAAATTGAGTTGGTAATTATTGTCTGTGTTTGGATATAGAGTTGAGTTGAGTTAGAGTATCTTGGGCTGTTTTTGTAAATGAAATCGATTTTGTCTTTTTCTTTTTCTTTTGCTATTGTTGACTTTAATTTTCAACTATATACATTTTTTTTAAAACTTTTCTAAGATACAAACAAAAAGACTTCCAATTCTTTTCCATTTTCAATACATAACAAATTCTTTACAAAGTATTCATATACATAACACAAAATTTTGAATTTAATTTTTTAAACACTCAAATATAAGTGATTATTCCATTATAAAACCCAATTTAATCATTAATTACCGTAAAAATTAAAAAGAACTTAAAGGATTATTGCCATCAAATGAAACTATTGACATTGTTTTAGATAGAAGGGATGACACTCAATGTTAATCTTAAAACAGAAACCAAAATGTTACAACGTAAATCATAAAACCAACTATTAGATGGTCTTTTTTGACCAATTTGTGGAATATGGGTTTACCTTTTTCCTAAAATCGGTAAATGATTTTAAAAATATTGATTTCTATTTTTCTACTATTATATTGCATCAGTGTACAAACTTTCTTTTTTTAAAAAAGAAAAAAAACTTGAGCAATAATTTGAGTTCCACTATTTCATTAGAATTATATAAAATTTGAAAATATCAAGGGATAGGTTGTTTAAAACATATCGTCGAACTTTTGATTAGTGAAACAACAATAGAACGTCGTATGTAATATCTTTTAGATAGATGAAAAAATTAAGTAGAAGAAGAATAATTAGATCTAAAACAACAACTATAGAAAGAAAATAAAAAAAGAGAAAGGAGGAGTTGAGAAAAGAAAGGGAAAATAAAACCCATACGAGCCAGACAAAGAAAGAAGAGAGAAAATGAGAAAGCACGGTGAAAGAAGAGAGAAGATGAGAGAAGCGGAGTAAATGTGAAGAGAGCATCAGAGAGAGAAACGACAAAGTAGTTGAGGGAGTTGGGAGAGTAATGAAAACGCGTTGGAAAACGGGTGAGAGTGAGAATGATAAAATAGTGGGTAATTAAACCCACTGTTTTATTTTTATCAGTGGTCGTTGAAGTTAGGCACACAAAGGTGGTAGGCAGAGTATGTCGCCGAAGTTGTTTATGCAAAGGTAGTCGTTGGAGTTACTCAGTAGAGTTGTCGTCGGAGGTGGTTGGTGAAGCCCAGAGTTCTTCGTCGAAGTTAGTCGTGCGAATGTGGATGTCAAAGTTTATTTTACCAAGGTAGTTGTCAGAATTGGTTATTGAAGTTTTGTCGAAGGTGGTTGCTAGAGCTTGGAGTTGGCCACTCGAAGGTGGTCATCGGAGTATGTCGTCAGAGTGTGGTAACGGTAATCGCCAACAGAGACCTATGGGTGAAACCATTAAAAACATGGGAGGGAGAGAGAATTAGGGAGAGTAGGGGTGACCAACATTTAAAGTTGGTTGTCTAACATTGAGTTGGTAAAAATACCAATTCAACCCAACTCTCCTTGGTTATTAATCACCCCTAAGTGTTTTCCTATGATAAATTAAAAAAAAAAAAAATGTGACGGATGACTGGTGACTTTTTCATTAATTCAGTCAACGGCATAGACGTACGTTGAGAAGTTTGTAATAGTTTGATGTTTAAAAATGGAGTAGATTTTGAGAGGAGAATTACAAGAGAACTCCATGGAGACCTGGAGTTTGTTGTTGTTCCTTTACTTCATTCACGCCCAGTTGATGTTTCCCACAATTTCTCAGCCAGACTTCTTTCTTCATACTTGTTCAAACTAAGCCAACTACACCGCTGACAGTCCTTTCAAGAAAAATCTGGACACCGTACTTCTCTCCATCTCTTCCAACACCCAAGTCGATTACGGTTTCTACAACGCCACTTCCGGTGAAGTTCCCGACCGCGTCACCGCTTTGGCTCTTTGTCGTGGAGGTGTTCCGTTAGAACAATGTAGAAGCTGTGTGAACAACGCAACGCTCAGGATTTCTCAAAATTGTCAAACCAGATAGAGGCAGAGGGATGGTACCACAATTGTCAAATTCGGTATTCGAACAATTCTATTTACGGGGTCGGAGACAGCACCTTGAAGATGTTCTACTGGAACACTATCAAAGCAGCAAACCCAGACAGTTTCAATGAAGCATTGAGGAGTTTGATAGATCGACTGCGGGGGGAGGCTGCGAGTGGGAATTCAATTCGAAAGTCTGCTGGTGGATCTGAGAAAGTTCCAAGTCCGAGTATGGATACCATATATGGCTTGCTTGATCGTTTTCCTGATTTGTCCAATTTGGACTGTTTTAACTGCCTGGATCAGCTTCAAAGATCTCTTCCTACTTGTTGCAACGCCAGCTTAGGGGCCAGATTACTTGCAACTAGTTGTCAACTCAATTATGAGATGACCCCAATCTAACCTTCCTATTTGTCTCCGCCTCCGCCTCCACCTTCGCCATCAGTTGAACCTTCCCCCTCCAATACCTGGTATCATTCATGTTCTCAAAACTTATTTAAGTTTGTTGGGTCATATTTAGGTGTGGCTTAGATTGCACTGATGCAGTTTTTTTTTTTTTTTTTTTTTCCATACGTATGAATTTTTTTAATTAAAAAATCAATTTTCTAAAACAAAAATTGGCATTATTTATTTATTATTTTATTTATTTATTTTGCATTAGTAAGCAGAAACACCATCAATATCAACCTAATTGAACTTGAATTCACTACATACATAAAACCTGTTGAAGATCCTACATTGAAAAACCTAAATGATCTTGCACTCTTTAAAAGATAGATAGGAGATGGAGTTTTTGTTAATGCATTAAACCCACGTTATCTAGCTTTTCTGTCCTTTATCAGGAAATAATAGCAATACTGGTAGAACTGTTGTAATCGTTGGGGTGTCCATCGTTTCTGCTATCGTTCTTCTGGTTGGCATTTTCATCATTTTGGTACTGACGAAGAGAAAGAACAAAAGATTATTAGACAATTTCGAAGGTATGGTTCCTCTGTTTTCTTTTAGATAGGCAGTTTAATATGCTTTGATTCGGAAGTTTTTTAATCATGTCTTAATAATCTGCGCTTAGATATAAATCACGAGAAACCACTGATGAAATTAGCAGTGAGGAGATGATTCAATTTGATTTCGATTGCATTAAAGTCACAACAAATGACTTTGCAAGTGAAAACAAGTTCGGACACGGTGGATTTGGAGCTGTTTATAAGGTATGAAATGAATTAAAAGAATTGTTACTGATGATGTCCAAATCATAAATAAGGAGTAAAGTGATAGTCTTTATTTAATTATTGATCTTTTTCAGGGTAATCTACCTAATGGAAGGTATATAGCGGTGAAGAGATTTGCGAAAAATTCACAACAAGGAGATGTTGAATTCAAAAATGAAGTCCTTTTGATGGTCAAACTTCAACATCGAAACTTGGTTAGGCTGTTGGGATTTTGCTTGCAAAGAACAGAAAGACTTCTCATATATGAGTTTGTACCAAATGGCAGCCTTGACAAATTCATATTTGGTATGACTTTGGTTTTTTGTCTTTTGTCCTACACTCTTGGAAAAGCCATTCTTTCTTATAATTGGCAAAGTTATTTACCTAAACGGATGATTGCGTAGATTTTGCAAAGCGGACACTATTAGACTGGAAAAGACGATATAAAATCATAACTGGAATTGCACGAGGACTTCTTTACCTTCATGAAGATTCTCGTCTTCGAATCATACATCGTGATCTCAAAGCTAGCAATATTTTATTAGATGAAGAAATGGATCCAAAGATTGCAGATTTTGGTACGGTAAGATTGTTTGAAGTAGATGAGACACAAGACAATACAAGTAGAATTGCGGGGACTTAGTAAGTACAAATTAGTTATATTTTGCTTTACAATACTTTTAAATAATTTTTTGTTATTATGTTTACAGTGGCTATATGGCTCTAGAGTATGTAATGCATGGACAATTTTCAGCGTAAAATCAGATGTCTTTAGCTTTGACATTTTGATTCTTGAAATTTTGAATGGTCATAAAAATAATTGCTTTCGTAAGGGAGAAAACATCGAAGATCTCTCGAGCTTTGTAAGTATATGATTCACTTCTCAAAGTTTCCATTTACCTATGACAACCCTTCAAGCAGCTTTTGTGATGGAAGATTTTGATATAAGAAAAAAGATTGTTAATTATTTGTTGTTTAATTTAGCTCTTATATCGTTTTGCTGTAATAGACTATTAGATCCCTAAGTTCTAATTTAACTAACCATTGTGAACTTTTTCTTGTAAGGCATGGAAAAATTGGAGAGAAGGAACAACTTCAAATATTATAGATTCAACACTTACTGTTGGTTCAAGGATTGAAATGATAAGATGCATTCACATTGGACTATTGTGTGTTTAAGAAAATGTAGCAAATTGACCAACAATGGCTTCGATGGTTCTGAAGCTAAGTAGTTCTTCTATTACTCTCCCTATACCCTCTAAACCTGCATTCTTCATGCATAGTGTTGAAATGCCTTGAAACCTATTCAGATTTCGTATTCAGCATATTTATTTATTTGTAGTTATTTACGATTTTGACCCTAAGGTTTAAAGTAGTGCGCTATATAAACTCTCTAACCCTAGAGGCCGTTTTTTAATGTAATTTCTGAAAACATTCTCTCAAATAATATTGTTCTCTCTCTGCCCGTGGACGTAGCTAACACACTGTTAGTGAACCACGTATATTTATGTGTCGATCTTCCCTATCTCTACGTTCCTTTTTGTGTTCTTTAATTGTTACTGAGTTCCATCCTCGTTAATCAGATTGTCATCACCATATAAAAGTTACTTTTTATTTTGAAAAAAAGGGTAAATTTTATATGTATCTATATTGTTCAATGAACCTCAAAAGTTATGTTGGGTAAATATGATCTATTATTTTCTTCTTAGATTTCATTTTGTATATCTTGTTTATTTCAAAATAAAGTGTAGTTCATCTGTAAACTTACCTTCGTATAAAGCCTTATAAGAAACTTTGAAGATAGCTTTATTTCCATCTTTGTTGATGATAAAAACCATAATACTTGGCATATCACCATCTTTGGCAATCCATGATGAGTATCAGGAAAGAAGCTATTTTTAAAACAAGTTTAGGAGTAATTTTAAAATAATTAAAATTATTTTACCACATATTCATAACTAGTCTAAAAATACCCTCAATCTCTCGAAATAAAACTTATGAAAAATCTCAATTCAAAATACAAAATATCAAACTGAATTGATCTTGAATTATTAATGGTATTGCGAATGCAAGCAATTAGATACCAAAGGGTGATCATCGATCGGTCGGGGTCGGTTTTTCGACCAGACCGACCCCGAACCGACCAGGATCGATTTGTAATATATCCAAACCGACCCCGACCAGCGAATGAGCTAAAAAACGACCGGCCGAACTGTCAATCTGTCGATTTTTGTCGGGTCAAGTTTTTTTTTCCTCATTTTTTTGGTTTTTTTGGTTTTGCCTTTTTTTCTTCCTTTAGAAAAAATTATATTTATTTATTAAAATATATATGAAAATTACAATTATAAATTATAAATCGTTCATAATATTTAGTTTTCTTCCTTATCAATCATGTTTAGTTTTCTCTTTTAATTTGTGATTGTGAGTCAAAATTCAAGAACCTTTAATACATATTTCATATATATTTGAAAACAAAACTAATATAAGAGTCCAGAGTCACATGACACATAGTCACACTCACATACAGTATAATTGAAAACAAAACAAAACAAAACTAATATAATTGAAAACAAACCTTTAATACATACGTCACAAATAGAAATGTCATGACACATAGTCACACTCACATGAAACATACAATACAATCAAACTAGAAAACAGAAATTACAACATAAAGTCAATTGTCAAATACATGTTAATTATAATAAAACATAAAGTCAATTGTCCAATACAACCCAATTACAATAAAATCAAATGATAAATGTTTAATCGTTAACGAACAACTTTGCAAAATCTGGAAGGTCTTCAATGTCTTTTTCATTGTCCATAATCGCTCTGAATCCTATGTGATTAAGATCAAGAAGAGAAATACAACTTCATTAAGATTTTAATCTAACAAGTTACAACTACAAAATACAAATGATGAATAAATACCTTCTTCAAATAATGAAGCTTCTTCCATGTCATGTTGAACTTCAAGGTCTATTGGATCAGAATTTAGCCAATTTTGAGTACAAAAATGAGAGCCTCCACTGTTTTTGGAGCCAATGAACAACGTGATGAATCAACAACACGTCCTCCTGTACTAAAAGCTGACTCAGATGCTACAGTAGATACTGGAATTGCCAAAATATCTCTAGCCATCCGACTAAGAATCTCAAACCGATGATTGTTCCTCTTCCACCATCGAAGTATGTCAAAATCACCTTCATTCTTAACATTCGCTTCCAACAAATAAATATCAATCTCCGACCCCTGTTCGAAAGGTATAGTCTCATCGCCTTCAAAATCAAGATCAATTGTATCATAGACAAAGTCTTCACCCACCTTTTCAATTAGATCACAATCAATCATGGTCTCCGTCTCCGAGGTTGGGACAATTGGTGTATTAGTAGAAGTACTACCATTCCCACTCCCACTCTGAGTATGAGTAATACTGTACTCATGAAAGAGACGTCCACAACATTGTTCCACTACAGTTCCCATAGATTTGACAACCTCTAGCCCAAAAAATTTTTTTAAGACAAAAAGATACAAACCTTAACTTTTTTTGAGGATCTAGCACAATAGAAACACATAAAACAACAATTTTTTTTTTCATTGTTCCCCCTCAAATTTGGCCTTCATGTTATTGGGCATTTCAACTAGCATTGCATTTGCACTACCAACATTCAAACGTATACAATTCTGAACCACTCATATTCGAAGTAGTGTACAAAGACCCTGAAATTTTCAATGTCACATCATAAAAGACCTTTAAAAACCTAATTAACATCTTAGCATTTGTCCAATCTTTCTTTGGTGACAAATCGTGTCTATAAGAAGCATCTTCATCTTCTAATCTATCAAAAGCCTTTTCAAACTTTACAGCTGCGTCAAGCATCAAATATGTAGAGTTCCATCTAGTGGGAACATCAAGACACACATGTAATTTAGGACCATGTAATTTATATTTTGTCCCGATGTCCAACAATCCGTAGTGAGAGAAACTCTATACTTCCTATTCACAAACATGTCTTTCAAACGCTTTTTCTCATTAACATACAACTTAAGCACATCTCTAGCCACAGTAAACTGAGATGAAACAAAAAATCTAGGTTGACTTGCACATGTTAATCTATCAACAAATTTCTTAAATCTTTTACCCTCCACAAACTTGAATGGCAATTCGTCAACAATTACCATTTCCACCAACGCTTCCCGACAACTCTCTAAACTATATGACTCACATACAAGTTGTGACATATTATCCCCAACATTGTCTTTGACTTTAGTTTTGAAAGATAATGTCATTTGGGTTGGATCTCTCTTTTTCTGGTAAGGGTATTTTTTACAATTTTCCAAATGATTCTTCATACATTACGTTTGGAATGACATGCATAGATAATTCCACAGTACTTACATTGAGCATGAGGGTCATTAGGATCACTTTTTAGCTTCTTTTTTTCACTGTCTTCCTTCTTTTCAGTGGATTTAGAACATCCGATGTCTCATTTGCTGAATCAACATCAATGATATTTGTATTAGCATCCGTTCCTTCTGCTTCTCATTCATTTTTTTATGCATCAGTTCAGTTCTATGCCAAATATGACAAACGTCACTTGTCAGTATCACACAATTCACAAAAATTCAAAGAATTTCAACATCAGTTCAGTTCTATGCCAAATATATATATATATATATATATATTTATCATCATTTTCACTACACTAGATGCACTAATTGGACAATTAATCATTGAAGTGCAATATGTATTTGCACACACATTCACATACATACATTTAGATTTGTTCAGGTCGACATCCACTAATTTGATATATAATTTTGACAATTTTTTCAGTTGCAAATCGAAAACGGACCTCGGGTTGAAAATCGAAAACGAGCAACTAAGCAAGGAAGGCACAAAACACTATTTTGAAAACAGTGTGTACTGTTTACTGTATACTGAAACGAGCGATCCGGAAGATTGAAGAAGACGAGCTATGGAGACTTGGAGTCGTGGACTGGACGGTGTGCCTGTGGCTGCGATTGCGAAGAGGAACGGACGAAGACGAGCGGTCCGGAGCACTGAGCAGCGAAGAGGAACGAAAGACCTGTGGAGACTTGGAGACTTGGAGTCGTGGACAGGAGGCAAGGAAGGATTTTTGTGGTGCGATTCGAGTAGGGAACGATTTTTGTGGACTGAGCAAGGAACGATTTTTGTGGGCGACTACGAGTGTGAACTGAAGGCAAGGAGCGAAAAAATAAACCCTAGGCGAGGGAGGCGACAGCGCTAAAGCTTGAACGAACCGCTTATATATTAAATAATTTTTTTTTAATTCATAAAGTCGGTCGGGTCGGATTTTGACCCGACCCGTTGGGAGTCCGACCGATATCTACAGTCGGCGGTTCCCTCCCAACCCGACCCCACCCATTTTTTATGGATTTCCGATCAACCGACTCTGTTTCGGTCGGTTTTGGCCGGTCGTTTCGGTTTATCGTCCTATCATGCTTGTCCTAAATCACGATGATTAGATAAAGAGATGATCATAAGAATAGAAAGTGATGTTAACTATCTTCAATAATATGAAACCTTTTATGTTAAATAAAAGTAAATTGAAGAAGGTTTTATGTCGAAAGTGAGCATATCATCGTTGCAAAGAAGTGATTTAAAAAAACATTCATTCTGAAAATACTTTTTATAGATAAAGTTGGGTTGTTTTTGTTACAGTTAAACTAAAGTTTGAAAAATAAAATTGTGGGTAATGATTAGCAGCTAATCTCCCACTTTTGTTACATACTAAAAAAATAAAACAATTTTATTCTATTAAATAATTTGACTGCAAGCACCCAATTATTTTCTTTATTTTTTTTTTAAATTGGGTATAACTCAACTATTATTAGTGTGTGTTTGAAGGTCATGAGATTTGTTGTTCAAATCATTCTGCATCATTTGTATTAAAAAAAATGTTTGTAATAAATAGTAGAATAAGGAGAAAAATCTAAAAATATATCAGTTCTTTAAAATATTTGCACATATAAAAATGTTCACTAGTCAACTTTTGAATTTCTTTTAATTGCCAATGTCGCTCTCTTTTGTCTTGTCTCACATCTTTTTCTTCCCTTTTTTATTTTTTTATTTTCTTTCTTTTCTTTAGTTTTTGTTTCTTTCGTTTCTTTTTTTTATTATTTTTATTTTATTTCATTTCTCTAATTCTTGCTTGTTCCCTTTCTTTTGTTTCTTTTTTAATTTTTAATTTTCTTTTCTTTCTCCGATTTTTGCTTCTTCTCTATTGTTCTTTTAATTTTCTTTCCTTTCTCCAATTTTTGCTTCTTAATTTTTTTCATAAGAATTATGAGGGTGAATTTCGTACCCAAGACTTGAAAGTATCCAATTCATAAGTGACTTAACACCAACAAGTCAATCATCAAATTTGATTATTATAACGAAACATTAAATATAAATAGACAATGAAAACGGATTTGAAAGAAACTACTTTTTTAATCCACAAATTTGCACCATTTTTAGGAACATTTCTTAAAAGTTTAAAATGAGAAACGAGAATAGTTATTAAACAAGTTTATTTCTCAAAAAGATGAGAAATGTGAACGACATCAGACAGACCAATAGTTTTTTTCTTCTTATAGACTTTAAGAGTATGATTTCTATCAAAAATAAATTTAAAAAAATGGCATAGATAACCCAAAATGAAGGCCACATATTGAAGTATTAGTGTATTTGTGTGTCGTAATATTTGTGTATTGATAATAACAATTAGTAATGATATTAGTAATAGAACTTAGATAGATATCAATCATAATAATGTATTAGTAATATCAAATTTAAGTAGATATCATCGGTAGAGATCTATTAGTGATAAAAGTCTATTGTTGATAGTCATGATAAAAGTTTCTGAATACACTCATCGATAGCTTTGAGTGTTAATCTTTCAAAATTGATAGATGAAAGTCTATCAGTGATAACAACTAATAATTTTTATCATTGATAGCTTAATCTTTGATGATTTTTTCACCGTTAATATCCACTTATAGAAGTCTATCATTGATAGCCAACTTAGTGAATTTAATTAATAAAGTTGAATTTCAAACTAATATGTAAATGAAATGCCTAGATGTTATCATTAATAGCATGTTATCAGTGACAGAAGCTATCAACAATGACATGTTATTTGATGGTAAAAAGAAATGATAGAAGTTATCTCTGATAGCATGTTATCTGTTGGGTTTTATGTCCTAAAACTCGTAGTTTGTAAACTAGAAACATACTCTATTTTCAATAAAGGTGTAATTGACGTTTATTTAATAAAGTTGTTGTTGAATATATAAATTGCACTTGTTAAGATTAAATCCAATAAACTTAAAGATCCATGGCTATTATATGAATATTTGAACTTTATGTGGAGACATAAGAGTAGATCAAATTCAGTAAATAGCCAAAATGGTATATAGTGTACGAATAAGGCTGGGTACCTTATTTTGGTAACACTATTGGATGCGACCTACTTTGTAGTTATTACAATCGTTGTAAAATGCTACAAATGAAGTGATTCTAATTCGTTTATGTGGTGATATGAGGAGTGAGGGCATCCTATACAATGAGTTTGCATAAGATCGGATCATGAAATAAGTCATTCTTACTTTATAAACATCGTTTATTATTTAAGGCTGACTATTGCAAAGCGATGACCTAGGTAACTTAATCTTAATCCTGAGCTAACTATGAACTCCTGTTTATTCGGGATTATCCTTAGATTTAGATGAGTGAGAATTGGCTCAACAGCGCCGGCTCAATAAGCCTCCCATTTCAGGGGTAATATAAGGTAGATAGCTGGGGACATAGGGTACAAGATAAAATTCGCTCCTACCCATTTTTAGGGATAGTAGAGAGGTTTTTCCTTTAAATGTTGACTCCGAGTCTTGAACAAAGGGCCCCACTCTCTCATTGGCTCGAGAGGGATTCAGTTTGATGATTGGATCTCAAACCAATTGTTCATTATGAAGGAAATTTAAACGAAGAGCATCCATGAGCGCGTTCGGATCTTTTCAATTTCATTGTGATCCGAAATACAACACACACATTCTATCAAACAGTTATGAAAATTAACACTAATTAAAGGCATGCTTCGAACAATTAAAAAAAAAGGAAAGAGTTCTCATACCAGTTGAAGACCCTCTTCAAACTTTGAACTTATAAGCAACGGAATAACCTCTACGCAAACCCTATCGCCCAGCAAACCAGTCTGCTGCAGCAGCACGATCGTCTACACGAATGGCAGCAACACGGACAGTCACGAACAAGTGAACAACAGTGGGAACGACACCACCAAATGGAGCCCTTGGTATTTTTGGAGTGAGAATCCAAAGTGTGATCTTTGGTGAATTTGGTAAAGGTCATAGAAATAACAAACCGTGTAGACGATAAGTAAGTGGGAGAGAGAAAGCTATCGTATAGCTGTGTGCTTATCGTTTAGAAGAAGCTACACGATCGTGTAGGTTTTACTAAGCGATCGTTTAATAAATGGTAGACGATCGTTTAGAAAACACGACACACTATGCGATCGTTTATGGATGAGTATGCGATCGTTTAGGCACTAGTGTGCAATCGTTTAGGTGATGAGCAACTATCATATAGGCTCTCAAGCTAGGCGATTGTTACGTTTTCACACAGATTGCGAATTTTTGAACTTTTTGCAAAATGAAACAAATTTTCATTTTATTTTTTAGTTACAATAACCAACTTTGGATTCTCCCACTAACGCACAAACGAGGAGAGGTTTTTGGCCAATTATCATATAATTAACCAATTTAATAATTAATGAATATAATTATATTATATTTTTACCCTATAGTTTAATATCACATATCTACTATAGAAATTTCTCTTCCACTTGATATAAATCATATTTATATCTAATTTCCTCCAAATTAATATATCTCATACATTTAGTCAATTACCTTCCATTAGCCAGATCTCTAATTATAATAAGTTGCAATGGACAAGAGGATGCGGATCGACTTTAACATGGCAACAAACGAGAAAGTTTCCTCATAGTCGACTCTCTCTACCTGGGTATAACCCTTTGCCACAAGTCGAGCCTTGAAGGTCTGTACCTTCCCATCAGCACCCGGTTTGCGCATGTAGATCCATTTACAACCTATAGGTCTTACCCCATCAGGCTAATCTACAAGATCCCATACTAAGTTGAAGTACATCCACTCCATCTCGATATCCATGGCCTTGACCCATTCATCCTGGTCAACATCCTTTATTGCCTTTTGATAAGTCAACGAATCCTCAATGTCACCATCTGCTACCATAGCAAGGATTTCTGTGAAACCCAGATAGAGAGTAGGTGGGTTCGCAACCCTCCTACTACGTCGAGGTTCCCTCAACTCTTGAGGTGGAGCCGACCTACTAGATGAACTCCCATCAACAACTCTTGTTGATGTAGCAGGCTCTTCAACAACTCTTGTTGAAGTTTCAGTAGTTTCATTGGAAAGCTCATCAATACGACTTTTCTTCGTGGACTGTGCTCCCTTATATGATCTTCCTCCAAGAAAGTAGCGTTCGTTGAAACAAATACCCTATTTTCCTTCGGATCATAAAAATAACTGATGCGTTGATTTATGAAGTGGAAATATGGATGATATGCGTTGATGAAATTGCGTTGTGCACTCGAGTTTCCCCAGCAGAATTCAAGTGTAAATTCCTCTGAGTTTCCTGGTAAGTCCAGGATGGAACATAGGGACTTGTGAAAATAGATTGCGTTGGTAATTTTCGATGAAAACTTTGTGGTAACCGGGAAAATAAATAAAGTGTTTGGTTTGTCAATTGCGTTGATTAAAAAGAAATAAATAAATGCGGTGGATTTGAGAAACGAAAGTTATGTTGATAGATGCAATGAGTATGCGATGAATGGGTTGAGAAGCTCTTTAGCTAGTGTTACTTGGGAATGCGTCAGACTATGCAATCATGTTACTACCATGCACAGCAAGTCATTTTCCAATGTAAATACGATGCTCCTAAATCTAGGATGCATGTGTTGCATGCAAAATGTCCATAGAGCTTATTCCTAAGTCTCTACTCTTGTCCTATGCGTTGATGCAAGATGCATGAAAGCAAGGTGACTGCATACAATCATATCTTATCTCTAGGATGCATGCGATGTGTTGATAACAAATAGTGCTCATTCCTAAGTGCCTATCTCTTGTATTGTGTGTTCTAATCTGACTCTCCCGAGTCTAGATTCTGACCTGACCTTTCCAAGTCTAGATCCTGTCCTTAGACTACCCTCTCGAGTATCCCTAATGGACAAATGAAGCATACATAAATAAGATAATCGCAAAGAATGAAGATTCCTTAGTTGTACTAACTAAATGTTTCTCAAATTTAGCTACTCATGTGTGAATCACAGAGAATGAACAGGTATAGAGAAAGAAATTTCATTCTTATAAATAAGTTAAGTACAAAATGCCCATAGAAGTTTAAGGTAGAGAGCTTGGTAGATATTCCTTGCTGACCGAGGCTTTTTACACTAGAATCTCTATTCTGATCTAAAGATATTCCTGCTTCCACAAGCGTCGGCCCTCTCTCTATCTTTGAAGCTTTCGGCGCTCTCACAAGCTTACTAGAACGATCTACCGACACAATTTTCTCCCTCGCATCCACCTTAAGATGAAGGAAAACCAAAAACGAAGACGTGCGAACTGGAACAAAAGATTGTAAAAGTTGTGAACCCCTTTTCTGAAAATGCACTTGGTATTGATAGAGCATCAATGGTGAAAGGCGGCTTCTCTCTCCCGATTGTACAGATGGGATAGCTTTAATTCCTGATTGACACGCTGAATGATTGTTACCGATAAAGCTGAATGTACTTTGTGACCGTTATCAACTGTCAACTTAATTTGGATTCGACTGTCATCAGCTTTCTATCCCATCGCTCTTAATTGGCCTTTCACCCAGATGCGCCCACCATATTGCGCTGACCAAGTTGCGGCGATCCTTCTCAGGCGAATGTTTGCGAGCATGATCAACGCAAAGTCTTGTGGTGAAGTTGCGCTCGACCAATGATTTCCTATGAACGCAATCGTGCATTGCATTAACACATATTCTTCACAAAAATACAAAAATAAATAGTTCTAATGCATTGAACGCATGCGACCGCAATATTATAGAGTTTATTCTTAATGGACGCAATTTAACATATTTTATCAACACAATCCAACATTGTTTAATAACTTAGCACTATGATAACGTGCATTTCTGCCCATTATCACACCCCCAAATTTAAACAATGCTTGTCCTCAAGCATAAGCTAAAGATTCCTTTAGTAAGTCCACCACAAAGTTCTTTTCCTAGACTTCTCAAGGATACCTCATTCAAATCCTATATACCAGAATTTCCTCAAGTCTTATTCAAGTCTCTTCTTAAAATATTTCTAAAACCTAGGGATTGCAAGTTTAACTTTCAAAAGGACTTTACTAAATTTCGGAACATCGCATGATTTATTTCAAAAAAGAAAAAAAATTCTTACCTGGGTGTCAAATGATTTTATCCTTGCACAAAAATTTTCTTCCTATATATTTTTTCTGACCTTGTGCTGATCTGAGTGCCTTACCTTCGTTTTGGCTTGCCCCCACGTGTGTCATGCGGACATCCAACTACGAGCAATGCTCTCTTTCTCAGACTAAACTTATACCAATTTGGCAGTGGAGTTGCGGTCATTGATTTATGCGTTAATCCTGGTGACTTACTTTCGTTTTGGCTTTGCCCCCACATGTGTCATGCGGACATCCAACTATAGGTAAGTGCCTTTCACAACTTAACTCTTATCAACATGGGTTTCCCATTGCGTTGACAGTGGAGTTGTTATTCTCAAAATATTTATTTTTTATTTTTTATTAAAAATAGCAAGGTCGAAAATAAATACCTCACCCTCAAATTTAAAATGCGGCAACGTCCTCATTGCCAAAAAATTAAAATAAGTCATGTGATGGTCATAGAATGCGTTGTAAAGAGAGTTTGAAAGAAAGCTAGCAAACCCCTAACTTCGAGAAATATTTCATGAGGTGACTATCTTAAGACTAAGTTGACTCTAGTGTATATGAAAGAAATATAAGCATATTGTTCATCATTGGAGTCATACTTGGCAAAGAACAAAATGCGGTAACTAAATTTATCAATGTCAAATGATTGCGGTGATTAAAGAGGATGCAGTGATAAATCTTTGAAGACTAAAATGCAATGTGATAGTGCAAAATTGGAAATAAAGATAAGGAAGAGTACACCTGCAAATTTTGCATTATCGTCCACATTGTATTGACGCATCCATCTTTGCGGCGATCTCTCTTCTTTGGGTTGCGGTGATGGTAGTAAGATAAATCAAAATTCGCACTTCCCCTGCCTTCTCTAAATCAAAATTCAGCTTCTTGACCATCAACAATGCTTTATACTCTAGCTCCAAAGGCAAATGACACGCCTTGCCAAATACCAACACATAGGGGAACATACCTATTGGTGTTTTGAATGCGGTCCGGTATGCCCATAACGCATCATCGAGCTTCATTGCCCAATCTTTCTGCGAAGGCTTTACTACCTTCTCAAGTTAATTTCTTGATTGGACACTTCAGCCTGACCATTCGTTTGCGGATGGTATGTGGTGGTCACTTTGTGAAGGATATTGTACTTGCGCAGCAGCTCCTTGATATTGTGATTGACAAAGTGTAATCCTTCATCACTTATGATGGCACGAGGGGTGCCAAAACAAGTGAAAATATTTTTCTTCAGGAATTGGGTGACTACTGCCGCATCATTTGCGGCGCATGCTATGGCCTCTACCCACTTGGAGACATAATCGACGGCCAATAAAATGTAATGCTTACCATGCAAAAGAAGGAATGGTCCCATGAAATCAATCCCTCATACGTCGAATAATTCCAGCTCCAAGACAGTGTTCGTTGGCATTGCGTTTGACACCGATCACATTTCATTGCGTAGTCAGCAGCATCCTTGTATAATGTAGGCCAAAAGAATCCACTTTGCAAAACTTTGGTTGCAGTGTGTTGCCCTCCAAAGTGTCCACCATATGGTGAGTCGTGAAATTGTGACAAAATGCGTTGTTAAGCAACATTTGGTACGAATAACCTAATAATATGGTCTGCACCTCTCCTATACATATTTGGCTTATCCCAATAATAATATTTGCATTCATGCTTGAGTTTCTTCTGTTGGTGGTAGGTGTAATTTTCAGGAAATTGTTCACAATCCAAATAATTAACGATGTCCGCATACAGGGCAATTCTTCTATGTGGAATAGCTGCTCATCTGGGAATACGACACTCACTTCAGTCTCATTGCGGTCAACTTCAGGATTTTCAGTCTGGACAAGTGATCCGCAACTTGATTCTCTGTCCCCTTCCAGTCAATTATTTCGATATCAAATTCTTAAAGGAGAACCCATCTGATCAACCTCGGCTTCACTTCCTTCTTTGTCATTATGTATTTGATCGTCGAGTGATCGGTGTGGATGAGTACCTTGGTTCCCAATAGATATGCCCGAAATTTTTCCAACGCAAAAACCACAGCCAGGAGTTCTTTCTCTGTTGTGGTATAATTTGTTTGAGCAGGGTTTAAAGTTTTATTCGCATATGCGATGGGGTGCAAAATTGTTTTTCTCTTTTGCGCTAAAGCTGCCCCCATCGCATACTCGCTTGCGTCATACATGATTTCAAATGGCAATGTCCAGTCCGACGCAATCAGTACTGGTGCGGTAATCAGCGCATCTTTTAAAACTCTTAATGCATTGAAGCAGTTGTTGTCGAACTCAAATTTTCTGTCAGCCTCTAGCAACGCACTCAGTGGTCGTGCTATCTTAAAGAAGTCCTTGACGAATCATCTGTAAAATCTGGTGTGCCCTAAAAAGCTTCGCACAGCCTTCACGCTGGTTGGAGGTGGATGTTTTTCGATTGCATCGATCTTTGCTTTGTCCACCTCCAATCCATCCCGAGAGACTTTATGTCCCAACACTATACCCTCCTTGACCATGAAATGACATTTTCCCAGTTGAGCACCAAATTCGTCTCTTCACATCTCTTCAGAATTTTCTCTAAGTTGGCTAGGCAGACTTCATAAGTGTTCCCATAAATGGAGAAGTCATCCATAAATATTTCCACTGAGTCCTCGAGATAATCTGAAAAGATCGCCATCATGGACCTTTGGAACGTGCTTGGTGCATTGCAGAGGCCAAATGGCATGCGGCAGCAAACATCCCATATGGGCAAGTGAATGTGGTCTTGTCTTGATCTTCAGGAGCTATCATGATTTGATTGTATCCGGCATACCCATCCAGGAAGCAATAAAAATCATTCCCTATTAGTCTGTCTAGCATTTGATTGATAAAAGGCAGAGGGAAGTGATCTTTCTTTATGGCCACATTCAACTTGCGGTAGTCCATACATGTGCGCCATCCAGTGATGGTCCTTTACAGTATTAACTCGTTATTCTCATTTGGGACTACCGTTATTCCACCCTTCTTCGGCACACATTGCACGGGACTGACCCATGTGCTATCTGCTATGGGAAAGATAATGCCCGCATCTAGCCATTTGATAATCTCCTTCTTGACGACCTTTTTCATCGCAGGGTTGCGTCAGCGTTGATGTTCAATTGTTGCTTTATGATCGTCTTCAAGACGAATGTGATGCATGCAATACGCAAGGCTAATTTCTCTAATATCAGCAAGTGTCTAACCAGTTGCTCGCACATGTTTCTTGAGAATGCTCATCAACACATTCTTCTGTTCTTTGTTGAGTGCAAAGGAGATAATTACTGGCAACTTCTCATTCTACCCCAAAAATGTGTACTTCAGATGGGTTGATAGGGTCTTTAGTTCAAGTGTTGATGGCTCCACTAAGGAAGATTAGGTTTTTTCTCTTTCTTCCGTCGGCTCTATTTCTTGCTTTGCGATCATTTCTTCTTCCTTGTTTGTTTTTGTTGCGATCGCATTGCAAGCAACAACAGATGCCTTGGCATCCTCTTCTTCATACTCTTCATCAGACTTTTCTTCTTCAATCAAATTCAGGTCATCATCATCAGAATCTTGCAGATCTTCTTCATCCGGGAAATTCAAGGCACGAATTATATTAAATTTGAGCTTCTGTCCGTTTATACTCAAAGTGATTTCTCCCTTGTGGACATAAATTTAAGCACGACCTGTTGATAGAAAAGGTTGCCCCAAAATGATGGGCACATCTTTGTCGGCCTCGTAGTCTTAAATGATGAAGTCAGCTAGCAAAATAAATTTATCAATCGTGATCAGCATATCCTTCACCTTTCCTTCTGGATGAACCAGAGATATGTCAGCCAATTAGAGAGTCACTGATGTGGGCACAAGTTGTCCCACATTTAATTGTCTGAAAATTGACAGGGGCATCAAATTTATGCTGGCCCCCAAGTCACACAAGGCTTGCTCAATATAGAGTCCTCCTATGGAGCAAAGAATAGTAAAGCTCTCAGGATCACTCATTGTTGCTTAAAAATTTTACTCTAATGTCACACAACGCATGGATGCATATGATGCAAGTTCATGTCCCCGTAACTAGTTCCCCGGCAACGGTGTCATAAACTTGTTGCTTAAAATTTATATCTTTAAGCATGTGGACAAATATGCGATACTACTTCTAGATATGCGTTAATTATGAATATTCATGTAGTATGCCTTGCGTTGTCACAAGTTTCCTTACGTTGGAACCAAGTGTAATTCCACCACAAGTTTCTCGGTGTGATCCGAGGTCGAACATAGGGACTGTTTGAGGTTATTGTGGTATGTTCGTGGTATATGCGACTAGGTTTTTCAATCTAAAAGTATATAAAATTGCGGTAAAGTAAAGGAAAGCAGTAAAAATGCGATAGTAAAATAAGTACAGTAAACTTAAGCTTGATGATACAAGATGCAGGCTTCATGATACAAGATGTTGGGGTCCAGGCTGGCTATGAAGATTATACAAAGAACATGAAATGCAGCGGCAAGTCTTATGTACAAACAGAAAGAGAAAGGTAACTAATATGAACAACACAAGTTTCTTAATTGCGTTGAAGTTATAAGTACGATTCCACTTTTCTCTTGGCGTACACCTTTCAATGATCGATCACGCTCCCACATGTATGTGGTGAATCAGAGACGAACGTAATGAATGCAAGATTGCTTCCATGTCTGGAAGTACTACTCGCTTTAGTTAACGCATTCTTCTAACCTTCTCTCGATACATCAGAATGGCATCTTCACTTCTGCTCTCACAGGTGAAGATGTCGTCTAGCATGCTTTAGTTAAACATAGTTATCTCTTTAACACAAGTTAAGTACTTGTGTAATTCATATTAACTACCAGGGGATTAAGAAGACATCATGGAGAAAGTGATTCACGGAGGAATGGAAGTAGACAGAAAATGGAATATGAAAGCAATCGAAACATTTAATATATCTATTAAGCGTTTGATACATGGTGTGTGAATGAAGGGATAAAGAAAGTGAAATACAATGATGAAAAGAGATAGAACAGATACAAAAAAGCGCCAACGTCTTGGCACCGATTGGAGTGGAGATCTGCTTGTCGAATTGGATGGATCAGATGGATGGATGAGCTTCTCTCTCAGGCTTGCTCAACCGGTAGCAAGGTTCTCAGCACAGAGCTTCTCGGTGGGTATTCGACAGAATAGAACTGAGACTCACCTCTCGGCCTTGTCTCGTCTTCTTCCAAGATTTCTTTAGTTAAGCACCCAGCTCAGCCTTTTCTCTCAACACTTTAGCAGCAATTTGCCCCGTATCCAGTAGCATAAATTTTCTCTGAAATCTATGGGGTATTTATCGGTGAAGATATTTGACTCCGGCCTTGTGGTCCCCACTTGTTGTTATGGAAATTCCAAAGATGGAGGGATATTATTCCTTCTGTTATGCAATCAGACAGTCAATTCTGCACAACCGTTAGTTGTACACGTGTCTTAATCCTCCACTTTTGTGTTGCTCAGCTGCATCTTTCGATCGAGTGTTCGCATGCAGTGTTTGTTTTTATTACCGCATGCGGTTGAAAGTCAGCTCTGGATCAACTATCGTATTATGCCGTCATTGCGTTAATCGTCTCTTCATTGTTGATTGACGGGCACAATGTGACAGAGATGCGTTGATCAGTTTCTCTTGAGCCTTGAGCGCAAGCAGTGACTCGGTTTCTTGCAAAACAGAGAAAAATTCTCCTTCCCTTCCATCTTAAAGATGTTAGTGGGTGTAATTGCGATAATTCATAATTATTGTATTTTGAAGCTAATTTTCATACAATTGACGCGTATTTATTCTCTTTTGGCCGCAATATCTAGATAAGACAGTCTAAATAACTTGTATTTCTACAAGTTATCACTCATCTTCGGTGGGATTATGGATTTGGTACTTTGCGTTAATGCCATCATGGAAAATTTCCCAGCGCCCCTCTTCTTAGTTACCATGTCCTCTAGAAACTTGGCATAAGCAGGAATTTCCTCAATCTCTTCACTGAAAGGAATGTTAACATGTAATTGCTTTAACATAGATAAGAAGCGTTGGTACTGTACCTCTTCGTTTTTCTTCTTCCTTAGTCTCTGAGGGAAAGAAGGTAACTGGACTTTCACGGTTCCTGTGTTATTAGGCTTCGAGGTCGACGCAACCTCAGGTTCTACTGCTTCATTTTCTCTTTCTTCTTCTTGCGTTACTGCAATCTCAGGCTCAGTTGCGATAGAAGTTGTTCTACTATGCTCCTTCTTTTCTCCCTCCACAGTTTTCCCACTACGCAATGTTACAACCTGACATTGCTCCTTACCTGATCCCCCGAGTTGCGTGGAAGTTTGGTTGAACTTGGCAACGGCCCTTGTGGTCGACTTTTCAGCTCACTCGCAATCTGGCCCATTTGCAATTTGAGATTGCAGATGGACGTGGCCTGACTTTGAAGCACTGTCTTGTTTTTCTCTATATATTTCTCAATAGGCTCTCCAAAGAAGAGGATTGCGGTGGTTGTTGTGAGCTACTTGCTTGACTTCTCGGTTGACCGTTGTTGCGTTGAAAGAATCCTGGCAGCCCTTCTTTTTGCGCCACAGGTTGAAAATTTTGTTGTTGATTCTTCCAAGCAAAATTGGGGTGGTTTCTCCTTCCGGGGTTGTAGGTGTTTGAAAAGGGATTATTTTACACAAAGTATACAGATTGTGGATTTTGCGGGCAATCTTCCATCGCATGCCCATCACCGCAAGTTGCACACCTTGCGGTGTTCTAACTGATTGCGTTGATTTGCCCACCTTGCGGTCATCGTTTTTCTCTATATGTTGCTTCAATAGGCTCTCCAGAGAAGAGGATTGTGGTGGTTGTTGTGAGCTACTTGTTTGACTGCTCGGTTGACCGTTGTTGCGTTGAAAGAATCCTGGCAGCCCTTCTTTTTGCGCCACAGGTTGAAAATTTTGTTGTTGATTCTTCCAAGAAAAATTGGGGTGGTTTCTCCAGCCAGGGTTGTAGGTGTTTGAAAATGGATTATTTTTCACAAAGTATACAGATTGTGGATTTTGTGGGCAATCTTCCATTGCATGCCCATCACTGCAAGTTGCACACCTTGCGATGTTCTAACTGATTGCGTTGATTTGCCCATCTTGCGGTCATCGTTTTTCTCTATATGTTGCTTCAATAGGCTCTCCAGAGAAGAAGATTTCGGTGGTTGCTGTGAGCTACTTGCTTGACTGCTTGGTTGATCGTTGTTGCGTTGAAAGAATCCTGGCGGCCCTTCTTTTTGCGCCACAGGTTGAAAATTTTGTTGTTGATTCTTCCAAGCAAAATTGGGGTGGTTTCTCCACCCGGAGTTGCAGGTGTTTGAAAAGGGATTATTTTTTACAAAGTATAGAGATTGTGGATTTTGCAGGCAATCTTCCATCGCATGCCCATCACCGCAATTCGCACACCTTGCGGTGTTTTAACTGATTGCGTTGATTTGCCCACCTTGCGGTCATCGTTTTTCTCTATCTATTGCTTCAATAGGCTCTCCAGAGAAGAGGATTGTGGTGGTTGTTGTGAGCTACTTGCTTGACTGCTCGGTTGACCGTTGTTGCGTTGAAAGAATCCTGGCGGCCCTTCTTTTTGCGCCACAGATTGAAAATTTTGTTGTTGATTATTCCAAGCAAAATTGGGGTGGTTTCTCCACCCGGGGTTGTAGGTTTTTGAAAAGGGATTATTTTTCACAAAGTATAAAGATTGTGGATTTTGAGGGCAATCTTCCATCGCATGCCCATCACCGCAAGTCGCACACCTTGCGGTGTTCTAACTGATTGCGTTGATTTGCCCACCTTGCGGTCATCATTTTTCTCTATATATTACTTTAATAGGCTCTCCAGAGAAAAAGATTACGGTAGTTGTTGTGAGCTACTTGCTTGACTACTCGGTTGACCGTTGTTGCGTTGAAAGAATCCTAGCGGCCCTTCTTTTTGCGCCACAGGTTGAAAATTTTGTTGTTGATTCTTCCAAGCAAAATTGGGGTGGTTTCTCCACCCGGGGTTGTAGGTGTTTGAAAATAGATTATTTTTCACAAAGTATATAGATTGTGGATTTTGCAGGCAATCTTCCATCGCATGCCCATCACCGCAAGTCGCACACCTTGCGGTGTTCTGACTGATTGCGTTGATTTGCCCACTTTGCGGTGTTGGGCTGCTGATCGCCATTCCTTGGATCAAATTCATCATTGCGGTCATTTGGTTTTGTAATGAAGTAATAGCACCATTGTTTGCGTCAGACTCTTTAAGTCTCAATCTCTGGTCACTCTCTCTCCAGTCTTCATGGTTCTTGGAGATGCGATCCAGAATATTCTTCGCCTCATCGTATGTTTTGTCAAGCAAACCTCCAGCAGTTGCCGCATCGGCAGCGATCTTCGAAGCATGATTCAAACCATGATAGAAAATTTCTATTTGAAGGCAGTCTGGTAACCCATTATGTGGACAATCCCGAACCAACCTTTTAAACCTCATTCAAGCATCGCTGAGCGATTCGTCCAAGTCTTGTTCAAAATTAGTAATAAGTTTCCTTCGTCTTGCATTCTCGGTAGGTGGAAAATACTTCTTCATAAATTTCTCCACTACCTGCTCCCAAGAAGTGATCTCTTCTGGTTCGAGAGAATGTGCCCATTTCCTAACCTGATCACAAAGAGAAAATTGGAATAACGTTAATCAAACTTCTTCCGCAGAGATGTTCGGGAACATAAAAGTATTATAGATTTCAATAAAACTTTAGAGATGAGGGTCCTCGCCACACCTTCCTCTGAATTGACCTACAGTCTGGATCATCTGTAGCATCACCGGTTTCATTTCGAATCTGCTTCCGTCGAGGGCAAGCCTCATGATTCCCAGAGAAAAATCATAGAGGTTTAGCGATGCATAGTCCCTAATGGGCCTATTGCGATCGTTTGCCAACAAAATCAGATTCGCCATGACATTGTTATCATTTGGTGCTCCACCTCTAGGTTGCTCCGCCATCTCTTCTTTATCGGATTGTGGTTGTTATTGGCGGTCTCTCAATCTTCTTCTAAATGTCCTCTAAATCTCCGGGTCATAATTCGCCAGAGATTGAAAGTCCTGCAAAGAAATAAAAAAAATTTACCGTTAACAAACTATTTTGCCGAAGTCCCCGGCAACGGCGCCAAAAACTTGATGCGTTAATTTATGAAGTGGAAATATGGATGATATGCGTTGATGGAATTGCGTTGTGCACTCAAGTTTCCCCAGCATAATTCAAGTGTAAATTCCTCTAAGTTTCCATGTAAGCTCAGGGTAGAACACGAGGACTTGTGAAAATAGATTGCGTTGGTAATTTTCGATGAAAACTTTGTGGTAACGGGGAAAATAAATAAAGTGTCTGGTTTGTTGATTGCGTTGATTAAAAAGAAATAAATAAATGCGGCGGATTTGAGAAACGAAAGTTGCATTGATAGATGCAATGAGTATGCGATGAATGGGTTGAGAAGATCTTTAGCTAGCGTTACTTGGGAATGCGTCAGACTATGCGATCATGTTACTACCATGCACAACAAGTCATTTTCCAATGTAAATGCGATGCTCCTAAATCTAGGACGCATGTGTTGCATACAAAATGTCCATAGAGCTTATTCCTAAGTCTCTACTCTTGTCCTATGCGTTGATGCAAGATGCATGAAAGCAAGGTGACCACATACAATCATATCTTATCTCTAGGATGCATGCGATGCATTGATAACAAATAGTGTTCTTTCCTAAGCGCCTATCTCTTGTATTATGCATTCTAATCTGACTCTCCCGAGCCTAGATTCTGCCCTGACCTTTCCAAGTCTAGATCCTGTCTTAGACTACCCTCCCGAGTATCCCTAAGTGACGAATGAAGCATACATAAACAAGATAATCGCAAAGAATGAAGATTCCCTAGTTGTGCTAGCTAAATACTTCTCAGCCCATTCAACTAATTTAGCTACTCATGCGTGAATCACAGAGAGTGAACATGTATAGAGAAAGAAATTCCATTCTTATAAATAAGTTAAGTATAAAATGCCAATGGAAGTTTATGGTAGAGAGCATGGTAGATATTCCTTGCTGACCAAGGCTTTTTATACTGGAATCTCTATTCTGATCTAAAGATATTCTCGTTTCTGTAGGCGTCGGCCCTTTCTCTATCTTTGAAGCTTCCGGCGCTCTCCTGCTTACCAGAATGATCTACCGGCACAATTTTCTCCCTCGTGTCCTTCTTAAGATGAAGGAAAACCAAAAACGAAGACATGCGAACTGGAACAAAAGATTGTAAAAGTCGTGAACCCCTTTTTTGAAGAATGCACTTGGTATTTAAGGAGTTATAATGTATAGTATGCATGTTTAGGGTTTAAATTGTTTTAATATAAGTGTTATATTAAATCATGAAATATCTGGTATTTGTTATGGATGCAAAGCATGTCTAAAGTTTTATAAGTTGTATAAAATTAGGTTAGACATTTAAAATTCGTAACAAAGATAAGTTGCATGCTCATGTAGGATGACCACTTATTTTAATAGTTAAAATAGGTTGTTATCTTGTAAAACTACGGTTACAAACTCAACCAGCATATAATCCTGTCTAAGGCTGAAGGTACTTAAGTTGATGGTCTATGGAACACCGCCTACCTGGGGATTATGGTCGAATAATTTAGCATTGTTACTCAGTTTTATTAACACACATGAGCAGTGTGAGGTTTTAAAACTGGTTTATCACCTAGACTTAGGTTGTTTACTTATCTGGAACATAACTAAGTAAAGATTTACCTAAAAACAAATAGAACACTTCAGTGAGAGATTAATAACATATACGATATGTTGTTCATAGCTCTCATGTCCCTAAAAGTTCGTGAGATCCATGCAACGCTTCGTGACACCCTAGGAGTGACCTCCATTCGGAAGGTATTTACATGGATCAAAATCAAGGTGAATAGGGGAAGTAGTTCATAAAAAGTAGGTGAAGGATATATGTAAACGTGTCATGCAGTCTTTTCCATTAGTTTGGATCCTGAGATTTCTATGGTGTGCCTGCTGTTGTCTTTTGGGCAGCATTAGCTAGTCGCTAACTGTTTGAGTATTAATTTTTTTCTTTTGATATGCGTTGATGGTCATGCGTTGATCATGCGTTAATTTGAAGAATATGCAGTATGCGTAATCGTGTATGCGATGATTATGCATCCCTACCACAAGTTTTCTTGCTGTCTCGCCAAGTATAACGAGATCATAACTTTCTCGGGATGATTCGAGGTCGAGCATGGGGACTTGTAGCTAAAAGATGTTTGTAAAGTAATGCGTTTGAAGTAGAGAATAAAAATAAAAAGAAAGAAGTTGATTAACTATGCGCTACTCCTATTCCTAGCTAAACAGACTGTACAATTGACGTTTGACTATGAGAATCGGTAGAGATACAACCACTGTTCACGCATAATGAGATGCATGGAGAAGTAAGGTTGGGGAGAAGATACCATCAAGTCCTTAAGATTGGTCTCAATGGTAATCCCAGCTCGTCACATTAACGCATCACACACCTCTCGGTGGTTAGCCACATGCTTTATATCTCTATAATACATGGTTGCGTTGAGCATAAGATCATTCTTATCTCTTGGAATATTGTTTACTTTGCTTAGTGAGTTCCACTACTTACCCTCTCGGGTAGTTGGTTATAGCTACTCTGCTCATAGGCAAGAATTGTGATAGCCTCGCATTAAGCAAATCGGATTGACTCACTATACTCGTGCAACGCACACCTCTCAGTGGTTTGTTACATGCGTCAAATCTCTATGCTACAGATTGCGTATGCGATAACTATTGCAATCTACACTTAACTCATTGCGGTGAAAGAAAATAATGATAAAGTAGAGGAAGATGATGAAAATGATGTTGAAGGAATTAAAGAGATGCATTGATTACAAAATGTATTAATGTCTTAAGCCAAAATGTGATACAATACAGAAGTAAGAAGAGAGGTGGAGGTCTAGATGTGGAAATCTCTTGCTTCCATCAGATGTGTGTCAAGGCTGTCGGTGGTGTAATGGATGGGCGGTGGAGTAGTCTCTCTCAACCTTTATCTCCGACGAAGCTCCGATCGTCAATCGGAGGAGGTTGTGGAAGTGAAGAACTCTCAAAGACTTTCTGCTCATGCTATTGTCTATGATCATAAGAATCTGCCTAAGGCAGAGTCCTAAATGCTTTGAATTCAGCTCCAAGGCTTTATTTATAGAGCTCAGATGCCGACAACTTTGATAATCTTGCTCTGAATCATTGCCATCACTAACGCAATAGGTGAAATGTCATCATGATCTCATCTCTTTGATACTCCCAAGGTATGCGTTCATGATTGTTTCTTCTGAAGTATCAACGTATTCCACCCACTTTGTGATCAACCTTCTATCATGGCTATCACTCTGTAGTTGCGGCATTCCATGCGACGAACTTGTTTTCATTAAAATCAACGCATGTGATCAACTTTGCGTTGGTTTGGGATTAGCGCATGCGATCGATTCCTATGACAGCTACAAAATAGACATTTTGATGCAAAATAACGTATGATATAGGGTTAGCGGAGATTTTCAGTGTTGATCGACGCAAGCTCATTATTTCACATGAATCTTTAGCAATATTAACGCATATTCTGCTCATAAACCCTCATAATTCTAAATAAAAGGTTGTAATAGCTTGTCGTCTATAAGTTATCACACCCTCAAATTTAGAATTATGTTTGTCCTCAAGCATGCCTTATACTAAGGAAACTAAAAAATTGCCCTCTGACTCTTCCTCTGTGTTGATCAGCTTCTCAAAATACAATTCACTTGCACTTCTAGCCTTGGCAGCAGTACTCTCCTCAGACTTAGCAACTTCTTCTAAGAAATACTTTCTAAGTTTAATTCCAGCAAACCTCCGCTCAAAACTTTCTATTCATCGCAGATAACTTTGTCTTTAGCTTTTTACAATGCGATCGTTCAAAACAATTCAATGCTTTACGACTCATTATTAGATTGAGGCATTGAACCTAGCCACGCTCTTCATTTTGGCTTGCCCCCATGGGTTTCATGCAGGCATCCAACTTTGGTTGCATGTCATATTCAACTCAACTCTTATCTTAACTAAATTTAGTTTGCGCCAGATAGGGGAGTTGTTATTATGCATTGATTCTGGTCACCTACTTTCGTTTTGGCTTACCTGTATGGATGTCATGCGAAGTATCCAACTACGGGTAGGTATCTTTCACAACTTAACTTTTATTAGCTCGAGTTTCCCCTTTGCGTTGACAACGGAGTTTTTATTATGATCATTTTTCTTTTATTTTTCTTTTTTTTGAAGCATTATCGCAATGTTTATATTGAACACATTTGCTTGGACCGATCCCACCCCCAAATTTAGAGAGTGGCAGGGTCCTTGCCAAAAAGCTAAAGAGAACTTGTTCAGAGATGCGGTAAAAGAGGTTTGAGTAGAGGTTTGCACACAATAAAACTTAAAACTGTGAAACTTTGAAGAAGCTATTAAAGCAAGGTGAGCCATGCGATGTTTAGTTAGTGGATTTAATGAATTTACATATGTATCATCATGGATGCTAATTTATCAACATAAAAGAAGGCAAGTAGGAAAAAGATAATTTCAAAAGGGATAAAGCATGAAATATAACAAGAAAAGAAAGATGCAAGTAGAGTTTTGATTGTGTCAATACTTAGAATTCATGCAGAAGAAATAATCATGCATTGAATAAGATAGAGAATTCTTCTTTCGAAACAACACCTCGAGAGGAAATTATTATCACACCAAAATGGAGCCAGTGCAACCCACATTCAAGAAAAGCAGCCGCAAATCCAAAATGACAATAATCAAATAAATAAACTAAAGCTAATTAGGAAGCAAAGTAAAGATTGAGTAGAAAACGTCCCTGGAGGATTTGAAGTGAAGTCACCATGAGGACTCTTCCATGTAGGGGATCGAGCTCACCTAATTAGGTCAGGGAATTCATTGTCCCGACCACTAGAGCTTCCAGCATTCATTGGCCGTATGGCGGTTACCATGCTCCTACGACTACTTCCAGCTCATGTGACAAATGACCTTTCAATCTCAGAGTCAATATTGAATTCGGGTGCAACACTTTCACTCAAATATCGTTTGCAACTTGGTCGCATGAGCCACAATATGCCTAAGACCTAATGGGGGCCTGCAAAAACACAAAACTTAAACAAACTATTAGATGCCAAGTCCCCGGCAATTACGCCAAAAACTTGTTGGAGGATAAATTTTGTTCATATGCATTAACATATATGCGTTGATGGTCAAGCGCTTATCATGCGTTAATCTAGAGAATATGCAACATGCGTTAATCGTATGCGATGATCATGCGTCCCTGTCATAAGTTTTCTTACTGTCTCACCAAGTATAACGAGATTGCAAGTTTCTCGAGATGATCCGAGGTCGAACACGGGGACTTGTAGCTAAAAGATGTTTGTAAAGTAATGTGTTTGAGGCAGAGAATAAAAATAAAAAGAGAATTTGATTAACTATGCGCTACTCCTACTCCTAACTAAACAGACTAAAGAATTAAAGTTTGACTATGAGAATCGGTAGAGATGCGACAACTGTTCAAGCATAATGAGATGCATAGAGAAGTAGGGTTGGGGAGAAGATACCACCAAGTCCTTAATTTTGGTCGCAAGGGTAATCCCATCTCGTCACACTAACGCATCGCATATCAATAGGTGGTCAGCCACATGCTTTATATCTCTATAACGCATGGTTGCATTGAGCATAAGATCATTCCAATCTCTAGGAATATTGCTTACTTTTCTTAGTGAGTTCCACTACTTACCCTCTCGGGTAGTTGGTTATAGCTACTTTGCTCATAGACAAGAATTACGATAGCCTCGCACTAAGCAAACGGGATTGACTCACTATACTCGCACAAAGCACACCTCTCGGTGGTTTGTTACATACGTCATATCTCTATGCTGCTTGATTGAGAGTATGCGATAATTCTTGCAATCTGCACTTAACTCATTGTGGTGAAAGAAAAGAATGATAAAGTAGAGGAAGATGATGAAAATGATGTTGAAGGAATTAAAGAGATGCATTGATTAAAAAATGTATTAGTGTCTTAAGCCAAAATGTAATACAATACAGAAGTAAAAAGAGAGGTGGAGGGCTAGATATAGGCAATCTCTTGCTTCCATCAGATGTGTGTTAAGGCTGGTGGTGGTGGAATGGATGGGTAGTTGATAGTTGGTAGAAATACAAGTTATTGTAGCCTTTTATTTAGAATTATGAGGGCTAATGATAACTTGTAGAAATACAAGTTATTTATACCATCTTATTTAAAATATGCGGCAAAACGAAGGAAAAAGTTGCATCGAACATATAGAAATTGACTTAGAAACACAAAGGTTGTAAAATGTCGGGAGCAAACCCGCTGATCTCATTGCGATGGCAAAAAGGGATGTCCAAGTCTTTGTTTTGCAGGAAACAGGTATCACCACATGCGACGATCGCTCGAGGACAAAAAGAGAAACGCATTCGCACCGCATGCGACGATTGATCGTGGATAAAAAAGAGCGACGCATTTGCGGGGATTTCTGAAACTGTATAACTTTTCTGTTGTACGATCTGACAAATTGAATGTGGAGCAGAGCGGATGTTTCTACCAAGCCTTGGCAGAAAAAAAGTAACTTTTCAGAGTGGGACCACTGACGAAGGAGGTGCTAAGGTCTATAAATAGCTACATCAACACCAAAAGAAGGAGGCTAGTCTGAAGAGACATTCATAGAGAGTTCGAAAGATAGATGAGACAAGTCGAAAGGAAGTCTCAGAAGCCAGAAATTCATTTACAATCCCAAAGAGAAGCTCTGTGCAAGGGTCATTTCTACCTGGGGAACTATCTTGAGAAGGAAGTTTTCCACCTCACTCCTCCTACACGACGGCAAGCAAAACAACTTCAATTGGGATTCATGTCAAGACATTGACACGCTGTCCTCATTTGTTCTTACTTTTTGTTCATCAACTGTTATTCATTTCTGATCTTTCATTCGTCTATATGTAACAAATGCTTTATCTTTATCCGTAATATCATTATCATCTTCATCTTCATCTATCTGTTCATCTTCATCAACTTTAGTGCTGAATATTTTTGTGATATTGTGCAGGACAAATTTCTGAAGTACAGTGTGCTTAAGCGAAGAGCAGCTGATGGTGAATGAGTATTGGAACGGATCCAGAATTCAATGTCCACCCAGAAATCAAGAGAACCTTTCGCAGGAGAGCACTTCAAAACCATACTAGGCGTAGAAGAAATATGGCGAACAACAACACTGAAGGAAATCAAGGAATGAATCGGTCGCCGCAAGACCCAGTGTTTTTGGTCGTTGACTGCAACATTCCTATGAGGAACTATGTGGCACCCAATCTATACAATTTCTCGATGAGTATCGCAAGGCCTATAATAGAGGAGAATGCCAGATTCGAAATTAAGCCTGTCATGCTCCAGATGATTTAGAATGTGGGTCAGTTTGGAGGTTTACAAGGAGAGGACTCGCATGCACATCTCACCAGTTTTGTCGAGATGTGAAATACATTCTCCATTCCTAGCGTGACTCCCAAAGGCATCAGACTCTATCTTTTTCCATACAAACTTAGAGACGAAGCAAAGAGGTGGGCTCATTCGTTGGAGCCAAATGAGATAAATTCTTGGGATCAGTTGGTTAAAGATTCATGAAGAAGTTCTTCCCTCCTGCCTTCAACGCAAGAAGACGACGGGAAGCATTAAATTTTGAACAAGCAGAAAATGAAACTCTGAGCACCACATGGGTGCGCTTTCGACGATTGATGAAGAACTGTTCACATATTAGGATTCTTGATTGTGTCCTCATGGAAACTTTTTATAATGGCCTGAACAGAGCAACGCAAGCAGTTGCAGATGCCTCTGTAGCATGAGGGTTTATGGATAAAATGTATACTGAAGAAAAAGTCATAGAGAGCGGGATAGTCGCGAAATACAGATGACTGGGTTAATGACGGATATGGAGGCAGAGGCATGAAATGAAGAAAAATAGAGAGCGTCATTGTACCAATGGATACAATGACCACGCTGGCCGCCTAGATGGCCGCAGTCATCTCGCTCCTCCAAACCATGGCTATAAATCAAGGAACTCTCTCTCAGAGTGCAACGCAAGCCAATGCGCTGACACAAGTGGCAGCAGTAAGTTGTATACAATGCAGAGAGGGTCATTCAGTGGAAGTCTACCCGTCAAACCAACAATCAGTATATTCTATCCATAACAACCCCTTCAGCAACACATATAACCCAGGTTAGAAGAATCATCCCAACTTCAATTGGGGAGGGAACAGTGACCAGGGAGGCCAGAGAAATCTGCAGACCAATCATTCCGGGAATAAAGGAAATCCTCCAGGTTTTCATCACCACGGTCAAGACCATAGTAATTATCAAAACAGATAACCGCACAACCATCTTATTTAGAATATGCGGCAAAACGAAGGAAAAAGTTGCGTCAAACATATAGAAATTGACTTAGAAACGAAAAAGTTGTAAAATGTCGGGAGCACACCCACTGATCCCATTGCAATGGGAAAAAGGGATGTCCAAGTCTTTGTTTTGTAGGAAACAGGTATCATCGCATGCGATGATCGCTCGAGGACAAAAAGAGCAACGCATTCGCATCGCATGCGACGATCGATCGTGGATAAAAAGAGCGACGCATTCGCGGGGATTTCTGAAATTGTACAGCTTTTTTGTTGTATGATTTGACAAATTGAATGTGGAGCAGAGCGGACGTTTCCACCAAGCCTCGGCAGAAAAAAAAGTAACTTTTCAGAGCAGGACCACTGACGAAGGAGGTGTTAAGGTCTATAAATAGCTACATTAACACCAAAGGAAGAAGGCTAGTTTAAAGAGACATTCATAGAGAGTCCGGGAGATAGATGAGACAAGTTCAAAAGGAAGCCTCAGAAGCCAGAAATTCATTTACAATCTCGAAGAGAAGCTCTGTGTAAGGGTCATTTCTACCTGGGGAACTATCCTGAGAAGGAAGTTTTCCACCTCACTCTTCCTACACGCCGGCAAGTAAAATAACTCTGATCGGGATCCGTGTCAAGACATTGACACGCTGTCCTCATTTGTTCTTACTTTCTGTTCATCAACTGTTATTCATTTTTTATCTTTCATTCGTCTATCTGTAACAAACGCTTTATCTTTATCCGTAATATCATTAACATGTTCATCTTCATCTCTCTGTTCAGCACCATACATTCATCTTCCCTTTCTCTCACCATGTGTAACTAATCCTCCAGGGTAAAGGGGAAGGATTAAGCGAGTAAGTTAATCCATGTTAAAGGAGTCAACTAAGTTTAGCTAACGCATGCTCAACGACATCTTCACCTATGAGAGTAGAGGTGAAGAAGTTAATCCAATTCTTGAAAGAAGGTTGATAGAATGCGTTAACTAAAACCAGAAGTTTTTCCAGAGATGGAAACAACCTTGCGTTCGCAACGTTCATCCCTGTTCACCATAGAGATATGGGAACGCGGCCGATCACTGAGAGGTGTAAGCCAAGGGAAGACGGAACCTTAGTTGCATCCTTAACAGGATTGACAAACTTGCGATGTCCTTTCCCCCAACCCGTTTTCATTTTGATACCTTTCACAAGACTTGCCATCGCATTCTCTCATACACTTGCACAACTTCACATTTATTCATTTATTTGTTTGTCGCCGCATTTTACTTTTCAAACACAACACACTATTATTTTGGTTGCATGTATCACATAAATATCGCATCTAGCATCGCAATCCCTGTGTTCGACCTCGGATCACTCTAAGAAACTTGTGGTGGAATTATACTTGGTTCCAACGCAAGAAAACTTGTGACACGCATACACTACATGAATGCATTCTACAGTGTCTTGTGGCATTGCATATATTATCTAGAAGCGTGATTAAGACAAAGCAACACATATCATACAGATCATCAATTTTCGCGGTGGCATTACGTCTGCTGCAAAGCAGCAAGCATTTTACATGTAAACAGCTAATAAGTAGAATATGAGGTGATTATACTAAGAATTTATGTGAAAAATGAGCTTGCGTCGATCAGCATGGGAAATCTCTACTAACCCAATATTATGCATTATTCTACGTCAAAATGTTTATTTTTGTAGTTGTCGTAGGAACCGATCGCATGCGGTGAATCCCAGACCATCGCAAGGGTAATCACGTACGTTCATCACATGGATATTGCGGCTATTGATCGCAGATGTTCATGGCATGGAGGTTGCGGCTACAGAGTAATAATCATGATAGAAGGGTGATCGCAAGGATTGGTCGAATGCGATGGTACTTCGGAAACCAAGCATGAACTCATACCTTGAGAGTATAAAAAAGATGATGTTAACATTCCACCTATCGCGCCGTTAGTGGCAGAGATTCAGAGTAGGACCATCGTGCCGTTAGTGGCAGAGACTCAGAGTGGAACCATCAATGCTGTCGGCGATTGAGCTCTATAAATAGAGCCTTAGAGCCCAAATTTAAGGCATCCGAGCTTCTTCCTGGGGGCAGATCCTTGTGATCATAGATGAGAGCATGAGAAGACATTCTTTGAGAGTTCTTCATTCCTTCAACCCATTCCGAGTGACGACCGAAGCTTTACTGGAGATAGATCTCGAGAGAGACTACTCCACCGCCCATCCATGGCACCACTGGCAGCCTTGACATACATCTGATGGAAGCAAGAGATTGCCTACATCTAGCCCTCCACCTTTCTTCTTATCTCTGTATTGTATTACATTTTGGCTTAAGACATTAATACATTTTTAACCAATGCATCTCTTTATTTCCTTCGACTCCATCTTCATTAACTTCTTCTTTATCATCCCTTACTTTCATTGCAATGAACTAAGTAAGATTGCAAGAGTTATCGCATACTCATTCATGCGGCATAGGCATATGAAGCATGTAGCAAACCACCGAGAGGTGTGTGTTGCGCGAGTATAGTGAGTTAATCCTCTTTGCTTAATATGAGGCTGTGGCAAAGCTTGTCTATGAGCTGATCAGGGGCGACTAACTACCCGAGAGGGTAAGTAGTGGAACTCACTAAGCAAAGTAAGCAGTGTTTCTAGAGATAGGAATAATCTTATGTGCATTATAACCATGCTTTATCTTATCATCTTGTCTTAAGAGTGCATCATTCATCATTTGGACATACTTGGAGAGTATTCTAAAGACAGAATCTAGGCTTGGGAGAGTCAGATTGGATCGCATAAGCAAGAGTAGCCACTTAGGAATAAGTTCATTCTGCTATTTACACATCGCATGCGCCCAAGAAATAGGAAATGGTGGTATGCGGTCATCTTGTCTTATGTGCCCATAAGCAATAATAGAAATTTAGAAATAAGTTTTCTCGACTATTTTGCATATGCATTGCATACGTATATTTGTGTATAACATGATCACATAACTTGTACTAGCTAGGATTACCCTTATGATCAAGCTTGGTGATGCGGTGAAGTTATACCCTCCACCATTTTATCTATCTTTCCATGCATCTTATTACGCGTTAACAGTTGCCGCGTCTCTACCAACTCTCATAGTCATACTTCCATTGCTTGATCTGTTTAGTTAGGAATAGGAGTAGCATATAGTCTTTTAACTTCATTATTCTTTTATTCATCGCCGCAAACACATTACTTCGCAACATTCAGTTACAAATCTCTATGTTCGACCCTAGACTTACCAGGAAACCTAAGGAGGCTTATACTTGGGCCTTGTTAGGAAAACTTGCATGTCCATCGCATAAAACTCACACCATCACATCATAATTTTACGCACGTTTTTGGTGTCGTTGCCGAAGACTTGGCAGCTAATAGTTTGTTAAGTTTTGTGTTTTCGCAGGCACCCTTTTAGTCTTGGGCATATTGTAGCTTATGCAACCAAGTTGCAAACAATATTTTAGTGAAGGCGATAAGCCGAGAGCCAATATTGACCCCGAGATAGAAAGGGTATCGTCGCATGAGCTAAAAGCAGTCTTAGGCACGTGTCAACCAACATGTGGCCATCAATTGCTGGAAGCTCCGATGGTCAGGACGAGTCTCTTGACCTGAGCAGTTGAGATCAATCTCCTGCATGGAAGACTTCTTACGGTGGCTTCACTCCAATTTCTCCAGGGACGTCTTTTACTCTATCTTTACCTTGCTTTCCTAGTTTAGTTTATTTATTTAATTATTGTCATTTTGGATTTGCAGCTGCTTTCTTAGATGTGGTGTGCGTTCGCTCCTTGTAGGTGCGATAATAATTCTCCTCGGTGCGTAGTTTCAACGGAAGAATCCACTCCATCATTCAATGCTATGACTACATGAATCCTAAAATATGGTCGCAAGTGTTATTCTACTCGAAGGTTCTTTTCTTGTTATCTTTTATGCATTATCCTTATGAAATTCTTTTTTGTCCGCTTGCCTACCTTTCCGTTGATAAATTAGCATCTACAATGATACTTATAATTCACTACATCCGCTAACTAAACTCACAAGGATCATCTCACTTTAATAGCTTCTTCAAGGTTTGACAGTCTAAGTTTTATCATGTGTAAACCTTACCGCATTCCTGAACGAGTTTGTTTTTAGCTTTTCGGCAAGAACACTGCCACTTTCTAAGTTTGAGGGTGGTAGTGCTCCGGACAAATACGTCCATCACATTGCGATGATAAAATCTAAAAATAAAATAAAAATAAAAATAAATAAAAATAAAAAATATATATATAATAAAAAAAATAAAAACTCCATCGTCAGTGCAAAGGGGAAACCCAAGCTGATATTATTCAAGATATGGCTACATTTACCTAATGCATCATAAGTCCGATACACTTGAAAAGTTTAAGGAATATAAGACAGAGGTTGAGAAAAAATTAGGTAAAAAGATTAAAACACTTCGATCAGATCGAGGTGGTGAGTACATGGACTTAAAATTCCTGGACTATTTGATAGAACACAAAATTGAAAACTGATAGCAAATTGAAAGGTGATATTTCAAGTTCTACTACTTTAAGGTTGTATAAATATTTCTCACATTGAAAGTTATCACTGATCGAAACTATCAATGATAGTAACTGATAGTAGCTATTAGTGACTAGCAATTATCAATGATTGCAACTGATAGTAGCTATTAGTGACTATCACTAATAGCTGCTATCAGTTACTATCATTGATAGTTGCTATCAGTGATAGTTTTCAATTTGAGAAATTCGGAAGAAGAAGCATGAAATGGTGGGTTGCGTGTGGGCTTTTTAGTCATTTACCTATATAGCTATCACTAATAGTTATCATTAATAGTTGCTATTAGTGATAGCTGGCGTTAATTTTGTGTCATATCGCTAATATATTTATCCTTGTTCTACATTTTTATATTTTGTGCCTGATTGTTATTTGTGCAACCAGCCCAGAAAAAATATTATTATTATTATGTTGATATGAATGAGAGGATCATAAAGTTCTATAACTCCTATTAAGATTTCTTTAGATATAAATGGAGTCGAATAATTCTTAATAATACAGAATAATGCAGAGTAAGGAGACTTTGAAAATCATAAACTTAGTCCTAATTTTGACGTTAAAATGCAAGATTAGTTGAGATGTGGCCTCATACAAAGAAAATAAAAATGCAGGATGGTAGAAGGAAAAGAGTAACACTTAGATGCAGCTCGGGCATCATCCATCTTTGTGCGTCCTTTCTCACCATTCACATCAAAAAAATATTTAAAATATTCAAAAAAAAGAGAAAAGGAAAAAATTGTCACATGACAAGTTATAATTGGACAATTTAATGGGATGCACAAAGATAGATGATGTCCGGGATGTACCTAAGTATTTTTTCAAGAAAAATAAAATCCTAGAAGGAAGTTGCGGAATGGTACAAGGATTGCCAAATTCTTTACTCAAACAAATCCATTTATGGCATGGAACACAGCTTTGTGAATAAGGTCCTCAGAGATAGGGTTAATTTTGGTAATTTCTAATATTGTGTAGTTTTCCTAGAAAATTTCGAGTACTATATTTTTTCAAGAACATATCTCATGAAATAAAACAATATAGATAACAAATTGTGAGCCAAATTATATTTGGAAAGAATATATAAACTACTAAAAAAATTTCCATGTTCATTGATTTTTTTTTCATCATATCTTTTGTGGAACAAATATGTTATTATTTAGATTAAATGACAAGTTGTTTTTGAATTTTCAATTTTCAGTCTAATAATGAGTTACTAAAATGTAAAAACTATTGTGTAGGTTCTTAAACTTTCAATATTGTGTTCAATAAATCTCTTAGGTCCCGTTTGGTAACCATTTTATTTTTGGTTTATAATTTTTTAAAATTTAGCATATTTCCTCCTCATTTCATACAATGATTTACATCTTTCTTAAGTACAATGGTTAAATTCTAATCCAAATTCAAAAAATAAAAACTATTGGGCTTTGATCTCAGGAGGATCACTAACACAGGCCCAAATGTGAATCACACATCCAAGAAAGTGTGGAAGAAGCCCACTTAGTAAGCCTTGGCCCGAGCACTGCTTTCAGTACGTGGAAAGAAAGGCTGAGAAGTAGCCATGAAGAGAAGCTGAGCTTTTACATGTGGGTGGATGGGATGGTATGCAGAGATCTTCGCCTACTTGTTCACACTCAAATGGTAAACATTCTCACATTTCTCTCTTTCACTAACTCATAGAGAAAAAACCACTCCGTAAAAAAAAAAAACTCTCTAATGGCTATCTTTTCGTTGCATGGAAGAGAAAAACTAACAAGAGGAAAGGAGAGAAGTAGATGAAGATCAAGAGGGAGAAGAAGATACACAGGGGAGTTAATGTGGTTCGACCACACAAAGCCTATATCCACGGGAATAATGTTTCTTGAAGAAAAGATCACAAATAAGTACAATATATGGTTTCTATTTTAGTCTATCTCTTTAAAAAATACCAAAAGCTCTTTTTTATGGCTAAGAGAGATCATTTTACATTAGCTAGGAATAACAGAAATTTAATATTAAAAAACTAAAGAGGCATTGGATTTAGATCATCAAATCTCCACCTTAAATCCAACACTGTGATTTCTTCAAGTATCTTCCGATTCTTACTGACTTCATCCTTTTTATATAGATCGAAGCCTATCAACTCAAAGTACTTATGAAGTTTGAGCTTCGACACTAGCTTGGTGAGCATATCGGCTGGATTGTCAGAGGTATAAACTTTTAATATCTCTATCTTTCCATTCTCAATTTTATCTCTTATGAAGTGATATTTTACATTAATATGCATGGTTCTATTGTGATATTATGGGTTTTTGGAGAGGTGAATAGTACTCTGATTATCACAGTAGATACTAACTACTATCTGATTTAATTTGAGATCCTTCACCAGTTCTTTAAGTCATAAACCTTCCTTAATTGCCTATCTTAATATGATGTATTCTACCTCTGTTATTGATAAAGCTACTATATGTAGGGTAGCTTTCCAACTAATTAGATTCCCTCTAGTAGGAATATGTAACCAGATAGAGACCTCCTTTTTCATTATCCCCAGCAAAGTCTGAGTCAACATAGCCAAATAGGTGGATTGTAGGGAATTTTCTCCATTTTCTTCTCGTGTTCTAGGTCATCGTCATTAGAGGAATTAGCTGATGAAATCTTGAAATACTGAGCTATAGGCACATTAACATGTCTTGCTTCATTTAGGTTGAACCTTTTTATTAGCTTTTCATAATAGGTTATTTGATTGATGTTTAAGATGGATTGACCCCTGTCTCTAGTAATGTTAATCCCTAGTATCTTCATTCATTACCCTAAGTCCTTCATGTCAAACTTCTTACTTAGAGGCTTTTGACATGAATTAGGTCTGCCTTAAAGCTTCCTACAAGGAGCATATCATCCACATACAAGAGTAAGTATACCTTTCCTTTATAGGTAATGGATTTAACAAAAGCACCCATGTCATGAGAGCTTCTTTGGAAACCCAACTTGGTTATATAGTCATTAAATCTTCTGTACTAACATCTTGGTGACTGCATAAGGCCATAAATTGACTTGTTCAATAGGCGGTACAAGTCTTGTTTCCCCTTTACTTCATAACATTGATGTTGCTGCATATAAATTGTCTATTCTAGATGGCCATGTAGGTAAGCAATTTTCACGTCTAGTTGAACTAATTCTAGGTCATTTTGCACCATTAATGATAGGAGAAGTCTATGAAGGATCTCATACCGAGAGTTCCATGAGGGGGCTTAGATCACTCCGATTTCATAGTGACCGAAATATAAACGATATACATTCCATACAAACAGTTATGCATATTAAACTCATAATCGGCATGCTCAGAATACAATAAAACATAAGGAAATGACTCATACCAGATGAAGACACTCTTCGAACGACTGAACCCAAAGCAGCAGAAAACCTCCTACCGATCTACCAGCATCCGGCGAGTCTATTGACTGCAACAGCACGATCCAAGCATACACGAACAATGTTGTGGGGACGACACCACCACAAGAGAAACCCAAGTATCCTCGGCGTCAAAAACTCAAAGGGTGGGCTTTGGTGAGTTTGGTAGAGGACGGAGGAGAAAATGTTGTGTAGACGATAAGCAAGTGGGAGATGAACCCTGCTATCGTATAGCGAAAATGCTTATCGTATAGTAGAGCTACATGATCATTTAGGAAAAACTGAACGATTGTTTAGGAAAGATGATTACGATCGTTTAGAGAACGCGTGAACTAGACGATCGTTTAGACGAACGAGCTTCTATCGTATAGGCTCTTACAATCGCTCTTTCACGGATTCTTTTCGGGCACTGGGAGCCATCTATCTACTTACCCCTGCCTCGAGGAAGGAGTGAATTCCATCTTGTGTAGTTGAGTTCCCAGCTCCCAAATCAGACGAATCCTTAAAATGGTATGTTTGAATCGGCGACTTGGCCACTCGCACCCATATAAATCAAAGGACTGCCCTTAATGGCAAGAGTTCCTAACTCACTCAGGATTGAGGTCATTTTACCTATGGTCATCCTAGTGAAGTGAAATCTCTGTCATGAACAGTGTTATATAACGAGACATTAACATTTCATGTTCAGGTCTTATACAAACTCTTTGTATAGAACGCCCCCGCTTGCATGTCCCCAACACAAATGATCAGGGTCAGACCATCTATGGCAAGTCACAACACTTGTGACCATTCCACAAAGCGAGCCACGTCCGTAGTATTATCAGGATAAGGTTTCCCTCCTATATCCATATACTACAGACCATTTTGGTTATCACTCAAGACATGATCCACTTGTATGTCACCACATACATGCTTGAGTCACATACAGATAACCAGGGATTTTATGTTTATTGGTTTGTGGTAAAGCAAATTAAAACAAATAACTGAGCAAAACAACAAGATGTGAAGTAAATATCATATATTAACAATCATTGGTGTTCGTATATACTATTTACAAACTACAGGACACGAGACTTTAGAGCATCAACCCTAACAATCTCCCACTTGTCCTAAAGTAAAGTGGGGTGTACAAAAAACTTAGTACAAAACAATAAACTAAAATGTCCCACTTGCCCTAGTTCAGTCGCGAGCGATCCTATAGACCCATGCTTCGTAGGTGACCCTCAAACACTATAGCCGTGAGAGCCTTCGTAAATGGGTCAACAACATTGTGTTCCAAAACGATCTGCGTGACGAATACGTCCCCTCGATGCACTATCTCGCGGATCAGATGATACTTCCGCTCTATCTGTTTACCGTGCCAGTGACTCCTTGGCTCTTTGGAGTTCGCCACTGTCCCACTATTATCACAATAGAGGGTAATGGGTCTAGATATATCTGGAACAACTTCCAAGTCTATCAAGAACTTCCTGAGCCAGACGGCCTCCTTAGCAGCTTTGTAAGCCGCTACGTATTCCGCCTCCATAGTGGAGTCAGTGATGCACCCCTGTTTAGTGCTTCGCCACACTATAGCTCCTCTGTTAAAAGTAAAGACTGACCCTGATGTGGACTTGCGAGAGTCCTTATCAATCTGAAAGTCAGAATTCGTGTATCCTGTAAGGATCAACTCTCTCAAACCATACACGAGCATGTAGTCCCTCGTTCTCTGAAGATACTTGAGGATGTTCTTCATTGTGGTCTAGTGAATCTGGCCTGGGTTAGACTGATACCTACTGACTATGCCTACAACATAGCAAATGTCTGGACGAGTACAGAACATCGCGTACATCAAACTGCCAACGGTAGACGCATATGGGACCTGTCTCATTTCCTCAACCTCTTGAGGCGTCTTAGGACACATTTCCTTAGACAAAGTGACTTTATGCCTAAACGGCAGTAGGCCCCTCTTGGAATCCTGCATCGAGTACTTGAGCAACATCTTGTCAATGTACGATGCTTGAGATAGTGCTAGCACTTTGTTTTTACGATCCCGAAAGATCTGGATACCTAGAACAAACTGAGCCTCTCCCAAATCTTTCATTTGGAATTGGGTCACTAGCCAGTTCTTAATTGCAGTCAGTAGTACTACATCATTCCCAATGAGTAGGATATCATCTACATACAACACTAAGAAGACTACTGAAGCGTTGATGATCTTCTTGTAGACACAAGGTTCATCAACGTTTTGGTCAAAGCCATACGACTTGATCGCAACATCAAATTGTATGTTCCAAGATCGAGATGCCTATTTCAGTCTATAAATGGACCGATTCAGTTTGCAAATCTTTTGCTCTTGACCTTGGGCTATGAATCCCTCGGGCTGCACCATATAAATGGTCTTCTCAAGATTGCCATTCAGAAAGGCTGTCTTGATGTCCATTTGCTAGATCTCATAATTATAATAAGCTGCAATGGACAGGAGGATGAAGATCGACTTTAACATGGCAACAGGTGAGAAAGTCTTCTCATAGTCGACTCCCTCCACCTGGATATAACCCTTTGCCACAAGTCGAGCCTTAAAGGTCTGTACCTTCCCATCAGCACCCCATTTACGCTTGTAGATCCATTAACAACCTATAGGGCGAACCTCATCAGGCTGATCTACAAGATCCCATACTGAGTTGAAGTACATCGACTCCATCTCGAGATCCATGGCCTTGACCCATTCATCCCAGCCAACATCCTCCGTTTCTTTCTTATAAGACAACGGATCCTCAATGTCACCATTTGCTACCATAGCAAGGATTTCCATGAAACCCAGATAGCGAACGAGTGGGTTCCAACTCTTGAGGTGGAACCGACCTACTGGATGAACTCCCATAAACAACTCTTGTTGATGTAGCAGGCTCTTCAACAACTCTTGTTGAAGTTTCAGTAGTTTCATTAGAAAGCTCATGCAACAAGACTTTGCTCCATGGACTGTGCTCCCTTATATGATCCTCCTCCAGGAAAGTAGCATTCGTTGAAACAAACACCCTATTTTCTGTTGGATCATAAAAATAACCCCCTTGTGTACCTTTGGGGTAGCCTACAAAGAGGCATAACCTCGACCGTGGTTCCAACTTCTTGGGATTAGCCTTAAGCACATGTGTAGGGCAACCCTAAATGCGGAAATGACGTAAACTAGCTTTACGCCTGTTCTACAACTTTAGAGGTGTTCTTGCAACACTCTTGGAGAGAACACAGTTAAGTATGTACACTGCAGTCTCCACTGCAAAACCCCAAAACGAGTCCGGTAAGGAAGCGTAACTCATCATCAAACGAACCATGTCTAACAAGGTCCTATTTCTCCTCTCCGCTACACCATTCTGCTATGGTGTACCCAGTACTGAGAGTTGGGAAACGATTCCATGTTCTATCAAATAGTCCTAGAATGCGAAGTCTAAAAACTCTCCACCTCGATCTGATCGAAGTGTTTTAATCCGTCTATCCAATGTGTTTTCAACTTCAGCTTTGAATTCTTTGAACTTTTCAAAGGATTCAGACTTCCGTTGCAAAAGATAAACATACCCGTACCTGGAGTAATCATCAGTAAAACTGATAAAATACTCATAGTCACCTCGAGCTCGCACATTCATAGGACCACAAAGGTCAGAATGTACTAACTCAAAAGGCTCCTTGGCTCTAAAACCTTTTCTAGTAAAATGTCGTTTAGTCATCTTACCCTCAAGGCAAGATTCACACACAGGTAAAGAATTTTGTTCTAACTCACTTAGAAGTCCATTCTTCACCAATCTCTCAATCCTATTGAGATTGATGTGCCCTAAACGTAGATGCCAAAGTTGGGCATTTTATTTTAGAGAAATTCATTGACGTTTTGATTGAGTTACGACAGTTCTGAACAGTTCAATATTATGGAGGGAATTAATGGCTAACGGCCTTAGCACATATAAATTTGATCCCAGATTTTCTATGCAAATAAAAACACCATCTTTATGAATAAACGCTTTACTCAAATTGAAAGAAACAGTGTATTTACATTGCAATAAGCACTTTAAATAAATAAGGTTCCTTTTTAGTTCAGGAAAAATATATACATCATTTAAAATTAGAAACCTATTCTGTAAAGTCAGCTGGAGTCCTCCCACTGCCATAGCAGAGACAACTGCCTAGTGCCTACTCGCATCGTCAACTCACCAGCCTCCAGCTGTTGCCAAGATCTAATCCCCTGAAAAGAAGAATAAACATGGTTAGTGGCGTCTGAATCAATTATCCAGGCTGAATCATCATTCTCCACTAAACAAGTTTCGAGTACAAGTAAATCACATTTACCTTTATCCGCCTTGGCTGCTTTCTTCTCCTTCAGATACGGAGGGCAGTTCCTCTTACAATGTCCATCTTGGTTGCAATGGAAACACTTTCCCTTACCAACTGGTGGACGTCTCCTCGAGGTGACAGGCGGTGGGTTAACAGGTGCCTTCCCTTTTCCCTGACCACCATTCTTCTTCTTCCCCTTTGTAGAGCTAGAAGTAGAAGGTGCAGACTTCGTTCCTGAGGTCGAACCTCTATGGAACGTCCTTGAGGATGAAGCAACATTTGCCTCACCCTTCTGCCTCTCCTTACTTTTCAGTAAAGATTGGTATGTCTACAACTCGTTGAGAAAAGTTGTAAGGTTATATTTCACTTTGTTAAGAATCACATTGCTAACAAAGTGCAGGAAGCACTCCGGCAAAGAATGCAGGATTATGCTAACCTGGCTGCCCTCATCGATAGTAGACCCATTTAACTCCGCCACATTGAATTGGACCATCATGTTTAGCACATGTTCACGAACAGAGGTGCCTTCTTGCATTTTGGAGTTGAATATGTATTTAAGAGCCTCATACATAAGTTGATCAGACGGTTGTTCAGACATCCCCCACAGGGACTCCATGATCTCACGGACTGAGACCATAGGCTCATGCTTCTTGGCTAAGACGTCAGAAAGACTTACCAAGATATAGACTCGGGCCTTCTTATTCGCCCTTGTCCATCGCTCGTATGCCTCTCGACCATTTTGAGCGGCATTTGGAGCTGGAATAGGAGGGCAAGCCTCCGTGAGAGTGAACATGAGATCCTTGATGATTAGGATCGTCGTGATCATATGTTCCATGTTGAAAAATTGTCGCCAGTTAATTTTTTGGCGCTTAACAACGACAAGGAGGCTGTAGCCATTTGAAAAAAATTGTTGAAAATACGAACAAATCTTGATTAGATTTTGCTAAACCACTTTTAAACCAGTTTTGTTTAGCAAAACAATTTCAAGTACCATAAGTTATAGACTTCTATTTTGCAATGATGCCTTAGTGAGTCAAGACAAACGCCACCGGTGGGGTGATCAGTTGCCCCTTCACTGGGATGAGACATTCTCAACCATTAGGTAGAACCAACTCTTGGAACTGAACCTAACAGCCATCATTTTTCGGTCCAAAATCGTTAACCTTTAACTATTCCATGTAAGTGTAATCCCTCGTTTTCAGTGCCAGAGTCTCGCCCTAATATGCTTACTGTAGGGAAAAGACAAATTAGGATAAGAGACTAAGTTACCTTATTCTCTTACAGGAGATCAAATAAAGAAATGTGCAAAACTGTCATCCTTTAGGAGGACATTCCCAGGGTGCCTCGAGGTGATGCGCAGAAACTTTATTCAATCTAACAAGGGAGACCAAGGGATATGCTGTCGCACTTCCCACTCCCACTTACTATGAACATTCTCTCCATCTAGATATTGACCTACCCAAACACCATCCGTTGGGGGGACATGCCAAAGGTGTCGCGAGGCTGAAAATAGATCTCACGATGTGGACTTTAAGAGAAAAGTGAAAGGTTTAAGTGAATCATCTTATGCCCCAAGTACCTCCCACTGAATGTTCTACCTAGGGATTCATTGACCTAGACAATCTGGCTACTGATTTTAGTCTAAGTGGTATTTTTAAAGCCTGTTCATAAACAACGTTTGTTTATGAAATATAAATAAGTTCAAGTAGTCACATTTAAACACGTTAATGGATTGTCCTTAACTTGTATGCATGCATCAAATCTATCTAATTCACCTTTCCAGGTAAGTTCCCAGGTAGAGGTGTTACGTTTCTGTCAACTTAAATACCCCAACCTAGACAGAACCCGCCTTAGACAAAAGGTCCCTCATAGATAGATTTGCTACACTTTAACCTTTTATTAGCCAATTTAATCCTATTAAACCGATTAAAAGATTAAAGTCTTAGGGTTGCTAATCATATTAGAACCGTGATCTTAGGTCTATGTGATCCAAGTTTTAAACATTTTAAAACATGAATTAAACCTAAGTTAGCATGCATGTTTTTCTTATTTCTTTTAGTTCTAATTTCTCTTTAACTCTTAAAAAAACTAAAAAACATTGTGCATAACGAGGTGTTTATAACAATTATAAAGCAACCTATGTGTCATACTTCATGCAATGTCCGGTCATTACTATATAACTTTTATATAACGCGTAATAACCAAGCAAACATGCTATCATTCACCCTTATACTATAACAATTATAATATAAAGATGATGCATGTCAATGTTTTTTATGCATGCATAAATATAACTCTTATATTATATGATGCATGAGCATGTTCTTAGATAATTAAAATCATGCTTCTCTAAATTATAACAATTACAATAAAGAGATGATGCATGATCAATGCATAACCTAAGGTAGGATTTACTATATGTGCATACCATATGACACATAAAACATACATTGCATGTATTAAACAAATAGATTTATGGACTGGGATGAGCCTTTAAACCAAAAAATCGGAATGAAAAAACCTATCTACTACATTTTTCATCGAGAAAACCGGTTTACAGGAGAACCAGGTCTTGAACCGCTAGGAGGTCTTCATCGTGTAGCAAACTTCCGCAGGTAAACGATCGTTCAGCGCACACTAGACGATAGGAACATTAGCAAACGATCGTGTAGACGACGACGAGGCTGCGAAGCCTGATCGTCCATGCGATCGTGTAGCGCAACGACAGGTAAACGATTTACCTTGAGTTACTAAGCAATAAAGCTTGCTGACCCAAACGATCGTCTAGCGCGCTTTAAATGATACGCAAGCGTCTCATCGTATAAACGATACGTGCAACCAGGTAAATAATTTACCTTGCGATGCTAAGCGGTCGTTTAGTTAGTTACTAAGCGATAAAGCTTACTGACCTAAACGATTGTCTAGCTCGCGCGCACATTAAACGATACTCAGCGATCATGTGCCTGATATCAACTCGATATGACCAACTCTTAATCACATACTCCATCGTTCAACCGATGCATTCAACCACGATCGCATAGTCCTTCATCTTCACGATGCAATGGACAGCGATCGCATAGAACCTTTTCTGCACGATGCGATCAACCCTAGATCATCTCCTTCCTTGAAGAGTCGTAACTTTTGCCCAGAACTTCGACGAACGACTCAAGACTCCAAACACTTTGAATACAGACTCAATTACGATTATTTATGCCCAAAAATGCAGGGGCCTTTACAAACAACCGCAGATGTAAAAGGAATTAAACAAACCGAGACATCTCATCCCGAAAACATCCATTAATCCGGCACATCCACAATAGTATTAACACTTAAAATAGCGTAGAAATGCACCCACCATGAATGTATACATTATTTCGTTGCAACAAATGAAATCGGAGTATCAGAAACTTGGCTCTGATACCAATTGAAGGATCTCATACCGAGAGTTCCATGAGCGGGCTTAGATCGCTCTGATTTCATAGTGACCGAAATATAAACGATATATATTCCATACAAACAGCTATGCATATAAAACTCATAATCGGCATGCTCATAATACAATAAAACATAAGGAAAGGGTCATACTAGATGAAGACACACTTCGAACGACTGAACCCAAAGCAGCGAAAAACCTCCTACCGATCTACCAGCACCCGACGATTCTATCGACTACAACAGCACGATCCAAGCGTACACGAACAATGTCACGGGGACGACACCACCACGAGAGAAATCCGGGTATCCTCAGCATAAAAAACCCAAAGAGTGGGCTCTGGTGAGTTTGGTAGAGGACGGAGGAGAAGATGTCGTGTAGACAATAAGCAAGTGGGAGATGAACCCTGCTATCGTATAGCGGAAATGCTTATCGTATAGTAGAGCTACACGATCGTTTCGGAAAAATTGAATGATCGTTTAGGAAAGATGAATACGATCGTTTAGAGAACACGTGAACTCGACGATCGTTTAGACGAACGAGCTTCTATAGTATAGGCTCTCGTGATCGCTCTTTCATGGATTCTTTTTGGGTGCTGGCGATTTGAATGCACGACTCAATTAATTAATCAAATGAAAATGATTTTCATAGCTTCAACCCATCGGTTACCATAACCTTCGCAGCCCCAACTTCCCACGTCCGAACGTGGATTAATCGGTTAATTATTAAATAATTAATCAATTAATTTAATTAATAAATATAATCATATTATATTTATATCCTATAGTTTGATATCATATATCTATTATAGTATTTTCTCCTCTACTTGATATAAATCATATTTATATCTAATTTCCTCCAAAATAATGTATCTATCATTTAGCCAATTATATCATATATTTAGTCCAATTATATCATATATAATTGAACTTCCTCTTGTCAATTTGAACATTTCAAATTAACACAAACACTGGTTCTCGACTTTATCCAAGCTACCCAGGTGACCTAATGGACCTGTGGCTCGAGCTTCAATGGTACGTGAATAGCTGACTAAACTCTTTAGCCACGAGATTCACCATCCGTTAACTGTCAGTGATTCTACTAAAGACCAACAGCTGAACTCTTCTTACCATAGATATATTTCTGTGTCCATTGATATAAACAATCATGAGTACGATGACCCTTCACAGATGCTCGTAAGTACAGTTGGGCCAATTTATCGTTTTGCCCCCGTAGTTTCATCTCACTCCTTAAGTACCACCAATTCCTCTAATGAACAATACAACATAGTCCAACTATGTGTGAACACCTCTCGGGCCAAGAGAAGGTGTGTGGCGCCACATCGTTCAAGTTCTAGAATTAACCCTTAAGGGAGCTATCTATCTACTTACCCCTGCCTCGGGGAATGAGTGAATTCCATCTTGTGTAGTTGAGTTCCCAGCTCCCAAATCAAAGAAATCCCCAAAATGGTAAGTTTGAATCGGCGACTTGGCCACTCACACCCATACAAATCATAGGACCGCCCTCAATGGCAAGAGTTCCCAACTTACTTAGGATTGAGGTCATGTTACCTATGGTCATCCTAGTGAAGTGAAGTCTCTGTCATGAACGGTGTTATATAGCGAGACAATAACACTTCGTGGACAGGTCTTATACAAACTCTTTGTATAAGATGCCCCCGCTCGTATGTCCTCAACACGAATGATCAGGATCAGACCATCTGTGGCAAGTTACAATACTGATGACCATTCCACAAAGCGGTCCGCGTCCGTAGCATTACTAGGATAAGGTTTCCCTCCTATATCCATATATTATAGACCATTTTGGTTATCACTTAAGACATGATCCACTTGTATGTCACCACATACATGCTTGAGTTACATACAAATAACCAGGGATTTTATGTTTATTGGTTTGTGGTAAAGCAAATTAAAACAAATAACCAAGCAAAACAACAAGATGTGAAGTAAATATCATATATTAACAATCACTAGTGTTCATATATACTGTTTACAAACTACAAGACACGAGACTTTAGGGCATCAACCCCAACAGTCTGATGGTAGTGTGCGCAAAAATCAGAAGTCGATTTTCAACCAAATCCCGTGGATGCATTATGCGATGCATGTTCCTAAAATATGCGTTGATAGCCATGCGTCGATGGTCATGCGTTGGAATGAAAATGTGCCAACAATGTATGTGATGACCATGCATCCTGCCACAAGTTTTCTTGCGTTCACGCCAAGTATAACATGAACGCAAGTTTCTCGGGTAATCCGAGGTCGAACACAGGGACTTGTAACTAGCGGTGATGTGCATGCGGCGGTTAAATAAAAGAATGAAGAGGATGTTGCTACGTTAATCCTACTCCTACTCCTATCTAACAGACAACGCAATGAGAATATGCATGAAAGGTAGAGATGCGACAACACTTGACATGAAATAAATGTATGGGAAAATAGATAAAATGTAGAGATGATTTCATTGCAACCCTTAAGAGTGACCGCAAGGGAACCTTAGTCAGTGTCAGACTATGCGATCATGTTACAACTATACACGGTAAGTCATTTTCCAATGGAAATGCGGTGCTCCTAATTCTAGGACGCATATGTTGAATACAAAGTGTCCATAGAGCTTATTCCTAAGTCTCTACTCTTGTCCTATGTGATGATGCAGAACACACATAATGCTGCGGTGACCGCATTCAATCGTATCTACCTCTAGGATGCATGCGATGTGCTAATAACAAATAGTGCTCATTCCTAAGCACCTATCTCTTGTATTATGCGTTCTAATCTGACTCTCCCGAGACTAGATTCTAACCTGACCTTCTCAAGTCTAGATCCTGTTCTTAGACTAACCTCCCGAATATCCCTAATGGACGAATGAAGCACACATAATACAAGACAATCGCATAAACTTCGCTAACCTACGGTTGTTATATCCCTAGTGAACAATGCATAGCTTGCTTAATGCGCCCAACCACTTACCCTCTCGGGCAGTTGATTGTTGCTGACTTTACTCATAGACAATCAATGCGTTAGCCCATAGACAGGCGTTGCAGCAGTTCACACTAAGCAAATAAGATTACTCACATACTCGCACAACGCACACCTCTCGGTGGGTTGCTACATGCTTCATATTCCTAATCCACATGACTAAGTATGCAATACCCACGCAATCTCACTAAGTGTTGCAATGAAAGTAAAGATGCTAAGCAAAAAGATGGAGATGGAGTCGAAGGAATAGAGAAATACATTGAAAACACATTGTATTAATTTCTTAATTCAAAATGTCATACAATACAATATAGGAAAAGAAAGGAAAAAGAAATGACTGACTGAAAGCAAAACTTTACTTCCAGCGGATGTGCGTCAAGGCTGCTGGTGGTGCCATGGATGGGTGGAGAAACTGACTCTCTCGAGATCTAGCTCCGGTCGAAGGCTCCGGTCGTCACTCGGAATGGATGAAGGAGGTGAAGAACTCTCAGCCATCTTCTCACGCAGTTCATCTGGATCGTAGGAAAAATCCCCAGTTGAGGGATAATCTCCAGATGACTTGGAATTTTGCTCATCGGCTTCTATTTATAGAGTTTGGACCGCCGACAGCATTAATTAGACTGCTCTGAGTCTGACATTCGGCGTGTCAGTCATTTCTGAACCTCTGCCACCAACACCGCGGTAGGTGAAATGTCAGCATCAGCTTTGGATTTTCTCGAGGTAGATGCGTTGATGTGTTCATTCCACCAACCTTGCGTTGATCCCATCAGAATGCGTTGTCGCATAGCCGCAATCATTCAATGGTCGCATTCACTTAACACTGCAACTCTACATGATGACCGCAATCGCTTGACGAATGCAACTCCCATGCGATGGACACATACAGCTGATTACCGCAATATCTATGCGTTGATCGATGCGTTTGCCTTGCGATGGAGTGTTTCTCTGCATGCGGTCGTCTATGCGATGGTCCAGTTTCCGTGTTTGCGTTCATTTCCTGCATTGACTACAAAAATAGAACATTGAACGCACAATTAACGCAAAGTAATGGGTTAGCTGAGATTCGTCATGCTGATCGACGCAAACTCCTTTTCTCATGAATTCCTATCATGATCGACGCAATTTCTGCCTACAACCTTCATAATTCTAAGTAAAAGGACTAAGATGGCATGCATTTCTGCATGTCATCACTAACCTAATCCAAGTACTATAGATTGTTTAGGCTATTATACTCGAACTTGATCCAGTTTATGCCTCCACATAAAGTCCAAGTATTCATGACAATAGCCAAGGGTTCGTGGTTTATTGGATTTAGAGTTAAACAATCAATTCATTGTCATTTAACAACATTTGTCTGAATAAACTTCTATATGTTTACTGTATACAAACTACGAGTTTTAGGACATATAACCCAACATTGGCTTCATTTAACATTTCCACTCCTCTAATAATGAATAGCTCATCCACCTTTTCTCCCACTAAAACTACCTTAGAGTCCTTTAGACTTCTAAACATCCATATTTATGAAGGTTTATGAAAACCCCAGACAGAAGCAAGATCGTTTCCTAATTTTCGAATTGACATAGTGAATTAAACTTACAGAAGATATAATGCATTCTAAATAAATTTACAGCATGCTTAACAAAGGAGGAGGAGAATAATAGGGTTTAGTTATACTAAACTTTGAAGACAATGAAATCTTCACAATCCTCTTCAAATGTTTCACAATCCTTCTTAAATCACGGTCTTAACGAACAAAACCAGTAATATGCCAAGAACCCAAAAACAATTGGACACCACCACAACGTAACCTTGGTATTCTTCTTTGGTTGAGAATCCACAGGAGTTTTGTGGGCTCTGTGTCAATTTTTGGGAAGAGAGGGAGAGTATTTTTCTATCGAGAAAATTCTTAGGAGAAGTAAAATCATTAAAAAAAAAAAAAAAAAACCCCACAGACCTTCTGTGATTTTTGGGGAAGAAGAAGTTCTGCTGATTAGCCCACTCACACGTTACATCATTGAGAGAAAAATGGGGAAAAAGGAGTTAAATAACTCCCTCTTTAATTAGTTTAAAATCAAATTTAAAAACTAATTAAATTAATTAAGGCATATATATAAATATATACAATAATTTTTATTATATGTATAACATATATCAAATTATATGTTATATCTAATATAACATATAACCTATAGTTTATATTATATCAAATACAATATAATCTATAGTTTGAATTTCTCTCAATAATTTATGGTATTTAACATAAATCTAATTTATATTAAATTTAATTATATGAATCTAATCCATATAATTAATATTTGAATCATATTCAAATATTTATTTCCTCTTAAAATAAATATTATATTATATTGTGTCAAATGCATTATAATAATTATATAACATAAAATAAATTTAAATTAATTATATCATATATAATTAATCCCCTCAATTAACTTGAACAATTAAATCCAACCCAAAATTAATTTGATTCTCAATTACCTCAGTTGAGCTACCGAAGGGATCTTATGGACCTATAGATTGAAGCTCCAATGGTATTTTGATAATTAATTAAACTCTTTTAATTAAATTACCCAACTTCTATTAATTGTTGGTCACTCCACTAAAGACTGACAGCTGCGCTCTTCACACTACAGAAAGATTTTTGTGTCTAGTGGATGTAACCAGTCAATAGTGCGATGACCCTTCACAAATTGCTCGTAAGTACAATTGGGCCAAAATTACCATTTTGTCCTTGTAGTTACATCTAACTCCTTAAGTATTACCAATCCCTCTAATAAACTATAAGTCATAGTCCAGCTATGACCAAACCCCTTTGAGCCAAGAGAGGGTAGCGTCACATTGTTTAAGCCTCGAAATCAACCCTTAAATGAGCAATTTATCTACTTACCCCGACAATAGGGAATGAGTGAATTTCGCCTCGTGTAGTTGTGTTCCCAACTCCCCAATTAAACGAATCCCCAAAATGATAGGTATATTAAGTCGATAAACTGGCCACTCTCACCCATGTAAATCAAATGACCACTTTTATATGTAGGTTCACGACTCACTTAACCTTATCCATCCACTACAGACCGTTTAGATTATCACTTAAACATAATCCACTTGTATGTCTCTACATACATATTTAAGCTACATAAGATAACCTTGGATGTTTGTTTATTGATTTTGTGGATTAATGCTACTAAATATCGAATAAAATACCTCAGATTTTATTAAATAAATAAATTGTTTGTACAATACAATTACAAACTACAAGACCCATGAGATTTAGGGTATCAACCCTAACACTTTGTCTTTCTATTCACAACCTAGGGAGTCAAGCATACCAAGGAAAATTAGATTCCTTTTATGGTTTGGAACATGTCTCACAATTCTAATGAGTATTTCATCATTTAGTCTTAATGAAACTAATCAAATCCCAATAATTTGGCAAGCCTCATTGTTTCCCATGTACACTGACTCTCCATCGACTTATCTATAAGTGTTGAACCAAGGCTTGAAAGGTGTCATGTGGTAGGTGCACCCGGAGTCAGGCACCCAGTCATGTTTTTGTTAGGATTGATGTCCTAAATCTAGTGTATCTCGTGGTTTGTAGTTTTATTAACACAAATATTTATCTAATAAAATAAGAGGTATAATGTTCATATTATCAACCTCGTGGTTTGAGGTTCGATTCCCCCACCCTGCACTTTAATTACAATACTTATTAAAAAAAAAAGGAGGTATTTTATTTGACATTTAGACAGCATTAATTCAATCCAATAAACTAAGATCTAAGGTTATATAATGTGACTTGAACAGTGTTTGACATACAAGTGGTTCAAGTTCAAGTAATAACCTAAAAGGTCTACTTTAAATGGATGAAGGTTGGATGTCTTATCTTGCTACAGATATGGCTCATTTTGTAATTATTACATGAGATGTAAGTATTACAAACAATATGAACCATATTGTCCATGTAAAGACATGTGAGTGGGGTATGAAGTTTACCTTTATTGACGTTTGCAATTTTAGATACTTGACGTTTTTATGAAAAAATGTCAAGAAATAAGTTATTTTAAAGAAAAAAACATCAAGAATTATTTTTAAAAAGCGGAGGTTGTACATTTATTTCTGAAAAATATAGTACTTGACGTTTTAAAAATGTCAAATTCAATTAATGATTTCTCAAAAATACTAGAATATACTGGATAGTCAAAAATACTAGAATATACTGGACAGTACAGATTTGGACAGAAAAATGAAAAACACGAGTGCCTCACGCATCCCTTTGCTCGAATCTCTTCTCCACATTCTGATCCCTCATTTCAGCGATCTCCGCGACGAACATTTCCAAACCCTACAGTTGACCTCTTCAATTCCCTCGTAGATTCTCCAGATCCCTCCCTCAGTTCCATTTCGAAATTAATCTCTTCCGATTTACAGATTCAGAGTAGTAGCCCTAATTACGACGGACCAATCAGATTCGGTCCTTGTTCAATTCTGAAATTGAGAAACCCTAGCTTCATCTCCATCTCGGATTTCGATCAGCATCAGATATCTAGATTCTCTTCAACCTCTAAGAAAGAGAACGGGCAGAAACCGTCTGATTTCAAGCACCAAGACATTGAAGGGCCGACCGTGGAGAGAGACTTATCGGCACTGGCTAATGAAAACAGAGAGGTGGTTGAAGGGCTTCACCGATTACTGAAGTTGCGATTCAGAGTTTTGTGGCATTTGGGTTTCCTTTCTCATTGCATTCATTATGCGGCGATCTCTAAAGCCGATGATTTTTTCAAGAAAATGGAGGAACAAGGTAGGTTACAGATTCTAACGCTGAGTCTTTAGATTGGTAAGAATCTAAATGCTCTGTTTGTTAGAGTGTGAACTGTTTCTTTCGTATGTGTAACTAGATTGTCTGTTGGGGTTCTGTTTGCTTTGCTTTCAAGATGAATCCATTTGAGTTGGAAATTCTTGGATTATCTAGTCTTAACGAGTGTGTTGTGTTAGCATCAAATGACTCGAATTTTGGAAACTTTCAATGCTAATCCCACCTTTTGCTTATGCATATACCATTTAGATTACACTCGCTACTTTCTCCGTCTCTCTCGTTTGCACTCCCATTCATGTCTACACTTTAGTCTATCAATTGATCGTTTATCACTTGTTCTGACAAACATTGCTTCCAGTTGCCTTTCAATTGTTTATCAGACATGAGGATTGGAAAGAAGTTTAGTAATTTGATTATGTTGACATTGTCTTGATCAAGTAAGAAAATAATGATGCATAAATGTTCTTCTTTCCCAGGCCAAATGCTTGGAAACGGGTGAAAATATGGCTATAAAGAAGGTTTTGCAGGACATAAGATATAAGAAGCGTGAGCTCCAAAAGCATTGTTTCTTTTCCACTACTACAAAAGACAAACTATTTCTCAACTTGGTAATGGAATATGTCCCTGAAACCATGTTTCGGTTTTGAAGCATTACAGTAATGCAAATCAAAGAATGCCAATCATCTATGTCAAATTATACATGTACCAGGTATAAATAATTATCCTTTATTATCTCATTTTTCTAAACAACACACAACTTTTTTCTCATGTCAATTGTTGTTTCTTCTAGGTTTTTAGGGGCCTGGCCCATATCCACACGGTTCCTGGAGTTTGTCACCGAGATTTGAAGCCTCAAAATATTTTGGTATTGCTCTTTGATGATTTGAAAGTGAATATGGAAATTGAGATGAATTTTTGTTGAAAAGAACAGTTGTAGAGGCCTATACTTGTGTGACATGATTGCCTAATGTTCTGCTTGCTTTCTGCAGGTGAATCCCCTTATTCACCAAGTAAAAATATGTGACTTTGGAAGTGCAATAATGCTTGTACGTTGATAAATTTTCAGGTGGATCCCCTTGCTATTTAGTTTGTTAGTTAAAAGTTCCAGTTTCCCTTTATAGATCATATTTAGTATTGTCATTGACTCATTTAGGATTCAAGATCCCCTTGTTACATTGTACGTTGCATTTATAAATCTTGGAACGCTTTTCCTTGCTCAAAAGTGAGAGCTTCAAACAAACATAGCAATTGACATTCTCTCTAGGGTGTGTGAGGTGTAGGTTTTTGGTCAGTATGTAAATTTGGTTATCATAAGAGTTCATTAGTTTTTTTTTTATTGGAGCATTGGCTTCTGAAACCTATTTCTTAGACTAGATAGTAGTCACTCACTTTTACAAATCTTTCCATGAGGATTTTAACTTGCGGTGCTTAAGTTTAGTAATTTTAAGTTGTTTCAATCTTATGTTTTAGTTTTGGTATATTATTTCATTGATGTAGGTGCTCAAAGCGACGAGTTCAAGGTGGACTATATTATTCTTGTAGAGGCAGGAGCATAGTGAACGAGATTTGACTCGAATTACTTCATACGGGATTTGTAGGTGTAATTTTTTTTAATTGTTCATAGAGGGGATGGGGGTTGATTGTATAATAGAAAATTTTTTAATACGTGGGTTGATGTTGTTATACTTTTGAAATTGTTCATATCTGGTTGACTATAATGTTGGAATAATTCATATGGGGTTTTTCATATTCTTTTAACTTATAAATACTTTATGGGGTTATAATATTGACAATGTTAAAGAAGTGAAGTTTTTATAAAGAGATATTGGTGGAAATTTGGTTGATATATAAGATTGAAAATGCATGTATTGTTTATTTGATTGATGAATGTATGTCATATACATACCAAATGTGGTTGTTAGATCAAAATACAAGAGCAATTATAGGTAAAAACGTCAACATTACATATTTTTCTAAAAAAATCACAAGCAGGCTTGATATGTTCAACGTGTCAAGATTATAGATATTCTTGACATGTTTAACAAGTCAAGAACTCCCATATTCTTGACATTTCCAACATGTCAAATAGGATATATTTTGACGATTTTTCATTGTCAAGTTAAAAAATTTCTTGACGTTTTTTCCTTGTCAAGAACGCTCATATTCTTGAAATTTCAAACATGTCAAGTGTTAGTGTTTCTTGACGTTTTTAAAACGTCAAGAAAATTCACATTCTTGACACTAGCTTCCTTGACATTTTTTAAAACATCAAGAAAATTGACACTTGGCATTTGAAAAACGTCAAGAAACACCATTTTTGTAGTAGTGTATACATCGATCGGACCATGAAATAATTAGATTCTCTTTATAACATCGTTACTTGAAGAAACTAATATTTCACTAGGATGACCATCGTAACCTTAATTCTGAGTGAGTTGTGAACATTTTTTTTAAAAAAAGAGATTAAAAGTGTGTTTGGAATACATTTTTAAATGTTTAATTTAAAAAATAAGTTATTTTAGAATAATTGGAGTATTAGACAACCACTTAATTCTGTATGAGTGAGGGTGGCAATGATAGTTGACTCAACAAGCCTACCATTGGGATCTATTTAAATGCTCCCCTAACAATTGCTTCTGGGTCTTGAACAATGAAACCTCAACTTCTCATTGTCTTGAGATTAAACTATAAACTGTTTGTTCATTAGAGGAATCAATAACTGGAGGATAGTTATGAGCATTTATAAAAGGTTATCGTTGATTGGTTATATTTATGGACACAGAAATATATCTATACAGTGTGAAGAGTGCAACTATCGGTCTTTAGTAGAGTGACTGGTAGTTAATGAATATTGATTGATTGGATTAAAGAAGCTTAATTGATTAATTGATTAATCTCATATCATTGAACTTCTAATCAGTAGGTCCATAAGGTCTCCTTGTTAGCATAGTAATGAGGAATGATTTAAATTGTTCAAATCAAATGAGAAAATTTAATATTAATGAGATAAATATATAATGGTTAATTATAGATTTGATCTATAATCTAAATTATGTAAGAGAGATATATTTGAATAAGGTTCAAATATTAGATTTATATGAATCGAATTCATAAAGAGATTTATACATATAAATATTAACTCCATATTAAATATGATTTAATATAGTTATGTAATTGATTAATTAATTGTTAGTTAATTGATTAAGAAATAATGGAGATTGGAGGTTAGTATAAATATATGGTATTCATGATAACTAATTAAATGTATATATTAAATAAGATTTAATATATGGTTATTTAATTAATGTGTCAATTAGTTAAATAAAAGTTATTTAATTAATTAGTACTAAGGTATATAGAGAAATACATGGAGAAAGGGTTAACCCTTCCCATATAAATATATCCTTATAGCCCATTTAGGGCAAGAGATTTTTATCACACAAAATGCTAGCCTCCAACCTCCACTTTCTCTCTAACTTCTCTCTATAAATTCTCTTCCTTTTTTCCTCCTAAAAGTTCATGGAGACTACTCTTGAGTTCTTTGGAATCCTAGAGAATAGCAAGGTAACTTTATTGGTGGTCTCCTTCTTCTTGGAGAAGTTCGAGATCGTTAATAATGGTTGAAAAGGAAAGCTAGAGGAATCTACAAATGTGAGTTTTCATTTCTCCTCTTCTTCCTCTTTTCTAGCATGCTTATGTTTTATTTGAATGTTTATCTGACAAATGCATATTTTATTTTACTGTTTTTGTTTCCATAAAATTAAATGTCTAAATTTAAGGTGTTCACACGCTTCTGCGGGAATTCAGTTCTTATAGTTTGCCCAAAAGGACTCATCAAATTAGCTTGGTCTTAAGTGGAAGCAAGAGCATCGGAGTAGATGAAATAACCTTCAACAATAGATGCTTTACGTTGTTTTTCTTTGGCATCATTCTTTTTTTTTTTTTTTTGGTTCTTTCTTTTTAAAATGAAGCAGTCTTGAATTATATGATCTTTCTTCTTGCAGTACTTATATCTCAATTTCTGTTTAGTTTTCTTATCTTCATTTTGATGTTGTTTTCCGTTCTTCCATTGGTTAATTAAGGTTTATTTTTAATATACAAACCTTCTCAGTGAGTTGTTCCCTTTTAGAGGATTGTATTTCCATTTCTCTAGTTTTAAGGGCTTAAATAATAATGTCAATTGTGATAGCATCTCTCTCATATTTTAGAGCATTCTTGACTTCTCTATAAGCTTCATGTGGGAAGTTAATAAGCATAAATGCTTCATTCTCTTCACCAAGTTTTTCTCTAAGACTTTTAAATTCCGTAACAAGTTTCTTGTATTTATCTAAATTGTCTAACAGGGGCTTGGAAGGATCCATATTGAAGGTAAAAGAACCTTTTCCTTAGATACATTTTATTAGAGAAGTTTTTCTTAGCATATAATTCTTCAAGTTTGGTCCAGATTTTGTATGTTGTCTCTTCTTCAATAATTTGCCTCAGGACACCGTCTCTCATATTCAAAATGAGTGTTCCATAAGCTATTAACTCCATGTCTTCCTTTTCCTGTGCAGTCACCATTTATGGGAGTTTTGATGGATCCAAGAGGGCCTTAAGAGCCTTTTGCTGACCAAGCAAAACTCTAATTTTTGCCTTCCACAAGGCAAAATCACCCTTACCATTAAACTTTTCAAACTCCACTTTAGCTACTGTCATCTCAAGTAAGAAACAATCTTGAACTTCCAAGATTTACTTTCTTGCTGATAGAACAACTCTGATACTACTTTTGTTGGGTTTTGATCTTAGGAGGATCACTAGCACAGGCCCAAATGTGAATCACACGTCCAAGAAAGTGTGTAAGAAGCCCACTTAGTAAGCCTTGGCTCGAGCACTGCTTTCAATAGGTGGAAAGGAAAGCTGAGAAGCATCCACAACAAGAAGCTGAGCCTTTTACACGTGGGTGGATGAGATGGAGAGATCTTCACCTACTTGTGCTTACTCAAATGGTAAACATTCTCAAATTTTTCTCTTTCACTAACTCACAAAGGACGAAACCTAAACATTCTCACATTTCTCTATTTCACTAACAGAACGAAACCACTCTGTAAAAAAAACTCTCTCTGTAATGGATGTCTATTTGTTGCCTGGAAAGGAAAAAAGGAGCAAGAGGAAAGGAGAGAAGTAGAGGGAGAAGAAGATACACAGGGGAGTTAACGTGGCTCGGCCACACAAAGCCTACATTCATGGGAAGAATGTTTCTTAAAGAAAAGATCACAAGTATAGTGCCATTAATTTGATAAATGGCACTTCATCCTCTCACTTTGAAGTTGAATCTATCCTACTTGAAATCCTTGATCTTGTATCAGCCTTCAAATTTATCTCTTTTCATCAGTTAATAGGAAGGCGAATGTTGTTGCTCATGAAGCTGCAAAGAGGGCTAGAAATTTTAATTATTCTGGATTTTGGTGTAGTAGATTTCTTTCTTGGGCTTCGAACCTCGTAAATAATGATGTAATTTCCAATATTCCCCTTGAGGCTTAATGAAACTCTCTCTCTCTCTCTTTTTTTTAAGAAAAAGAATCAAATACAAAAACCAAAAACCAAATGGTTACCAAACATGACTTTTAATTTTTCAAGTTTTTGTCTAATAGGATGCACTTAATGCATCAATAATATCTCATCATTCATTCAAAGTGTAACATCAATAATATTTCATTACATAGGTGTTAGTAGTTTATCTACACTCATTCAAAATTGATTAAAATTTTAACAGAAGTGTATCAATAGTATATAAGTAGTCATTAAAAAATAATTTCAAGTATATTATTTATGTATTAGTAGTATAACAACATTCTTTCTAAATCCTTTTCAAGTAAAATATTAGTGTCTCAATAGTATATTGATTATATTGATTATAATTAAATTTCAAGTATAACATTGGTGTATTGGGTTATAAAAAGTATAATGTTGGTATATTAATAGTATGCCAATATCAATTCAAAATTATTTTAAATATGACATTAGGACAACACTAATACATCAGTAGTATATAACTATGCATTTAAAATTTAATGTCAAATATAATAATGGTGTATCAATAGTTTATCAACATACATTCAAAATGATTATATGACGAATTGAACCATTATAAGATATAATGATATACTAGAATGATAATACTCTGAAACAAATTAATAAGAGCTCAGATTAAGTTTGCAAATAATAACAACAAATGCATGAACACTAGTTAACGAATAAATTTGATATTTACTAAAGTAATATAAACAGATATAAACTCTAATACATAATTTATTTATTTTTATCATATTCGTAAGTAAAAAAAAAAACATTATTACCCCATTTGTTAACCATTTTGTTTTGGTTTTTGGTTTTTGAAAATTAAATTTACTCCCTATTTCTTACTATGATTTATATCTTTTACAACTACAATGATTGAATTCTTAACCAAACTCCAAAAATAAAAATAAGTTTTCAAAAGCTATTTTTTTAGTTTTAAAAAATTGGCTTGGTTTTTTTAAAACTATTGATAAAAGGTAAATAACAAACGAAGAAATTTAAAAATAGAGGTAATGTATATAAACTTAATTTTAAAAAACAAAAAGAATAAAAAATCAAATGAGAAAATTTTTTCATACTATCTTCATTCATTACTTGCGACAAATAGTATATTTAAGAATTATATGTAGGTCCACGAATCAAAGGTTTGTTTATGAATTTAATTTATCTTCTGATTTTTTTTTTTTTTTTTTGTTTGTATAACTTTTTTTAGAAATATCTATATGATACAGCAACGGCAAGAAACTCATCTTCTAACCACAATTGAACTATGTTATATATTTAACGATCTAAACACGTTGGTAATTTCTAATCTAATGTTTTGAGAAAGGGAATAAAATCTCTGAAGTAATCATCCTGCTGATGATGATCAGGCAGATGAAATTTTCTGCAGATTTGTGAAACCATATGGCTAAATAGAAGTAGTGGTAGACGATTGGGTGGAGAGATATCCTGTTCCCAATAAAGTCATTGAAGATTGATCGGCGGACATTGGAAATCCAATCGGAAAGAATGGAGGCTTCGACGGTTGAGGAAGGTGAATCGATTTGCTTCCAAGCATTAAAACAACCATCGACATGGTGGGTCTGATGCTAGGGTCTTCTTGTACACACAGCAGAGCAATTTGGATCCATCTCAGAGCTTCACTTAAAGAGCATTCTCCAACCAAGTTCGGATCAACCATTTCCTCTTCTTTTCCTTCCTTCCATAGTTGCCATGCCTGATTGTGTTTAAATAATGTGTATTGTAAGAACCTCGCCCCACACAAACCCTAAGAATTTGACTCCGATGCATAGACTAGGAAAGAATCTTTACCTGTGATAGAAGGCTCTGTTTATTGTCTACTTTGAAGAAACCGCTGTTCTTTCTTCCGCTTATCACTTCTAACATTAAAATACCAAAACTGTAAACGTCAGACTTTATCGAAAACACTCCCTCCATTGCATATTCTGGTGCCATATATCCACTGCAGAAGTGATTAGAATGATAGGGAAAGTGGATTAGATGCAAATACTGACAACAATTGATACAAATTGATACTGTTCTATTCATGGAAATATCTTATGCTTAATGACTTACAAAGTGCCAACAACTCTATTGGTGCTAGCCTCAACTTGCTTGCCTCCGAAAATTCTGGCCGTTCCAAAGTCCGATATCTTTGCATTCATCTCATCATCCAACAACACATTGCTAGCTTTCAAATCCCTATGAATGATTTTGAGCCGCGAGTCTTCGTGTAGATATAGAATTCCTTTTGCAACTCCATTGATGATGTTGTTGCGCTTAAGCCAGTCGAGTTGTTTGCATTTAACTGGATCTGCATTGCAGTATGAACAAGAAGAGATAAACTTTCCTGATAACCATCCTTACTGTTTTGATTTCAATGAAGCAGAAAGCATATGAAGAATGGAAACTGAACAAACCAAATAAGAAGGCATCTAGACTAGTGTTTGCCATGTACTCATAGACAAGTAGCTTCTCCACTCCCTCCAGACAGCATCCCAAAAGTCTGACCAGATTTTTGTGTTGAAGCTTCATTATGACCATGACTTCATTCTTGAACTCATCGTGACCTTGACTCGACTTAACCGACAGTCGTTTTACAGCTATTTCTTCCCCGTTCATCAACTTTCCCTGGATGTATTTACAACTTAGCAAACCGAAAGAAAGCAACAAATAGCACAGGGATAACTGATGCATGTAGTTCTGAGCAAAGGACCAGATAGTTGTTCTTTGCTATATGTACATCATGCCACTTCTTAAATTCGTATTAGTATCCTAAAACCATTTCCAGCTAACCTTGAAAACGGGACCAAAACCGCCTTCTCCAAGTCTATTTGCATCTGCAAAGTTGTTTGTAGCAGCCTGAAGGGTGATGAAACTGAAGTAATGCATTTCTTCATCATTGTCTCTATCTTGTGAATGCAAATCTTGCTTCATCAATTCTGCGGACTTTGCATCTCCCAAATTTCGCAACAGAACTTGTTCACCTGTGTCCATCTCTGAATGTATGAATTTGATATATCACAATATTTTATTTGAACTAAAGCCTGACTAGTGCAGTCTTAACATAAAGTATTCGCTTTTCTTACCCCGTCTCTTCTTTGACAAAAGTAAACAATACAATAGACTTGCAAGAATTGCTACTGCTGCAACTGTTGATATAGTGATTATTGCAATCATTTTCCCGCTCAATCCTGTTTAAGCATTAGACAACAATTTTGAGCAAACAAGAAATTACAGTTTGAGTAAATGAAAGCTTTCATAAAAAATCTATACTCTGTCTCTCACCATAAAGTTTTAGAGATTCTCTTTTATGTTCTAACCATGCTGAACTCATTTTCTTCCTTCTCAGTCCCAAATTTTATTTAGTTCTTGGTCCCACACCTACAGAAGTTCTCACCCTTTCTACCTTTGGTCTAAGCATTATGCTTTTGAATTCTATTTATAACGTCTCAAACTTAGAGATGTTATCCCTACTTTTTATGATAAAAGCTTTTTCACTTAAAATTTATCTCAAAAACTATGTTCAGATCACAACACAAGCCATAAACTAAAAATAAGTCAGCTTAGAAATGCAAACATAAGTCAAAAGATGTAAAAGAAGCTGCCATTTGAATCACCTTGAGACGAAGCTGGTAGGTGATAGAAAAGGTATTGCTCGTACGTTATGCTACAACTTGGACCCAAAATTCTCCATCCCACTCTCGCTTTGTAAACCTGCCTGATGTCCTCCAATAGAGCCGTCAAACATGTACCACACTCACTACTTTTGAGATCCCTTGTGCACTGAACCAATCCATAGCGTGTCCCACGCTTATCCAACTTGTTTGCCTTGAACATCATCTCTAACCCTGCAGCTTCACTGGCCATCTGAGACAACAGAGCAGGCCCATCAATATTCCGATCATCTGGCAATGTCTGGTTCCCGGAATCGCCCATGAGGAATCTCGGCGACAGCTCTACAATCCCCAAGAAGTTCTTGTCTGAGTATCTCAGCATACACTCATCGTACCATATTGTTGCGTTAACTCTTAAACGGCATTTATCGCCTAATTCTTTGCTTGCGGCACTGACACAACTGTGACAGTAATCGCTGTTCATATCGCCTCGACAAAGGACGAGGCCGTATAGTCCATTGAAGGTTCTGTTGTAGAAGCTGTCAGAGGAAGCTTCTGATAGGGAACTCAGCAGGCCATTGAGATCCGAACCCAGATTAGAATTGGCTGTGTTATTACTTGGCGATGAACAGATGTGGAACCTATATTTGGGTTCGAAATGATGGGAGCGGCTAAGCCCAAAGATTGAAATCAGAACTAGCAACGAAATTGGCAAAGATCTGCAATTGAGAAAACAGAACATGATTTTTGTTTGGAATAGCTGATTAAGAGACGAACTTTTTCTTGAAGAGATGAAAACAGATAATTGAAATATCTCTAGCACCTTTCGTTGTACAATTAATTCAGAGGAAACGGTTTGGAGCCACTTGTTTCGATGTTATTTTCTACATTTATTTGCAGTAGAAAAGACTCAGTCATCATGTCATGGTGTGCTCTGTTGGGTTTGATACAAATTTGAATATTCAGAAGTGGATGAGCCATATTAAATACTCCCCCAACAAAGTAAGTATGTGTCACAATTCAAGATGAGAAACGTCTGGGATTTTACCAATTGACTGCTTCGACTGGTTTCCTCAAGCAGAGAAGACGAGGAAACTTTGTGATCAGAGAAGACAATGTTGAACACAACCAGCACTCAGGAAACTGACAGTTCCCTCATTAATTTACATTCAACTGCATTGCTCGAGTTTTATATGCAATGATTTTATTGGGCTTGAGTCATCTTTTGGAGTTGGTTTCTATTTATTCTCTAAATTTTAATGTTACACTTTTATTTTATGTTTTAAATTTAATTTCCTATTCTTTTTCTTTTTTCTTTTTTCTTTTTTCTTTTTTCAAATTTTAGATTCAGTTTTTATTTGATATTTAAGTTTTAAAATATCATGTCAAACTTAACATAATTCAATTGTTGTTATTTAATGACATTAATTAAATCTTTATGTTTTCTTTCCTCTCTTTTTAATAGGATAAAAATAGAACTTATGCTAAATATATGTTTTAGTCCTGAATGATGAGTATATTGTTCAATTTGGTTCATAATTTTTTTAAAAAAAATATTAATTTCATACCTTTTTCTTTTTTTTTTTTTTTTTTTGACAAAGGGTTTCAATATCAACTCTTACTCTCGATCTTTTTTGTTTTGTTTTGTTTAGATTCAGTCGTTTTGTCACTAAACATTAAAATTAACTAATGATACATTAACGCCATAATAGTCTTTATTAATTGAGTTTAAAATACTATGTATTTTAATTTGGTGATGTAAGCATACCACAGAACCATAAAGTAAAATATTTATTTGTTTTATTTGACTTAATACGAAAATTTTTATTTTTTATTATTTTTTCAGTACATAGGGTTAGGAGTTTGAACTACATACTTTTTGATCGATAACTACAATATAGATAAGTTAGGATCACTTTGGCAATAGGTAAATTTTATTTGTTTAAAAAAATATGTAAAACTTATCGTTAAAGAAAAAGGAGAAATAACACTTGAAATGTTGTTACAGGAAATTGACCCATTGAAATATTAATACAATAATAAATGACACCCACATTCCAAATTCATTTTTATCATCACTCTTTTAGGAGGTGTTTAGGACAAGGACGGCTCTAGAACTATAATAACCACATCTTACTACAATAAATACTATTTTGTAATCCCCAATTAGCTACCGTCAATACTATTTCAAAACTTCTATTTGCTACAATATTTACTATTTACTACAGTTTTTACTATTTTTACTTCATCATTTTTTTTATTCTTTCCATCGTGTTTACTATTTCCTTCTACTATTATAACTCATACTAAAATAATCTACACTTTAAACACAAACTATTATAACCCAACTATAATAACTTAGGACTATAATAACAAACTTCTTGTTTCAAAGGTCTCCTTAATATTTAGTTGTGAGGACTTAGTTGAAAAAAATCACAAAACCTTTGCAATACATATATATTAGAAAAGATCATGAAATTATTGTTAAAAGAACTAAATTGGGAAAAGATCAAAACATTAAGAACTAAAATATAATTAAGTCAACATGTGCAAAGTTGGATTAAGATATTATAACCCAAGAATAAAAAAATAAAAAAAGGTCGAAGGTTCACATTTTCTCCCGTTCGGTAAAATATAAATTTAGTAGGAACAGAAACTTGTCATGTAAATAGATTATCAACATCCCTCAAAGGCAATGGCTTTCGGAAGATTTAATCAAATAATAATGATCTATATGAATCAAATCAAAATTCTATAGAGACAAACAATAACTTAAAAAAGAAAAAAAATTTGGGTGTTCCTTTTAAATATACCTATGTTAGTGCATCTTAATTATTGTCCAATAAAATAATGTCTTATGGTATTTTTGTTCTTTTAAAAGATATTTTTTTAATTCTATTTTTATGTGGTTAATAAATGGAGAGTATAAGGGTTAGGTTGCATATAATCATTTCTCTAACTTAAACTATTTATGAGCAACAATTACAATTGAAAAAATAGTACAATCTACGACTACAGATGTCTACGGAGCAGGATAGGGCTAGGGATGCCATTCCTCGTCTCCATCCCTGCTCCCCATTTCATTTTCCATCCTCATGAAATTCTCTACAGAGATCGGGATGAGGATTTCCCGTGGGGATCAGGTTCTCACAGGAAATTTTTTCCTATTAGTTTGTCTTTTATTAAAAAAAAAACCAATTCATTTAAATCACTAATATAGACAAATTTTAAATAAATAATTAACTTTATCACTAAAATTATTATGGTTAGTTTTATATGACAATTTGAATTTAAAATAACTTACTCAAATTTTGGCTTAAAAAAACTAATCAACTTTTTTAGTAGAAATAAATAAATAAAAATCAAATAACTCACATATATAATCTTAGATATGTCCAATTTTCCTGCGCGCACAGGGCCTCGCGGGCCCTACCCCGTGTCGGGAATGGGGAAGGGAGTGAGAAAAAAGTTCTCTTTGAGCTAAACTGGGATGGGGAGGAGGAGTGCATTCCTTGTGCCCATCCCCACCCTGCCCCGATTAGCCTTTATTTATTTATTTATTAAAAATTTTTAATGTTATGTTATTATTATTATTATATAAACATTACATTTAAATTTCAAGTTGGATTGTTTATCGGTCAAGATAATAAATATGTTTAAATTTAATATTTACATTTATATTTATTTCTTTCCACTAAAAAATTTGATTAGTTTTTTTAGGACAAAATTTGAGTAATTTATCTTTAAATTCAAATTGTCAAGTAAAGCAAACCATAATAAACAATTTAGTGATAGAGCTAAATTATTTATTTAAAATTTACTCACATTAGTGATTTAAATTACTTACTTTTTTAAGAAAAAAACTAATGAGAAAAAATTTCCCACTGGAACCCGATCCCTACAAATTCCCTAAGGGATTACTCGCCATGATACCTATGGGGAATTTCACGGGATGGGAAATGAAATATGGAGTGGAGATGGGGACAGGAAATGACATCCTCGGTCCTGCCCCGCCCCCGTGGACATCTCTATATAATCTAAATTAAATATTCAATTTAAACATATTCATTATCTTAACCAATAAACAAACTTGAAATTTAAATATAATGTTTATATAAGGAGTCTTTTCAAATGTAATAAAAAAACCCAAAATCTTTACATGAATAGCGAAATTTGAACCCAACCTAAAACGATCAAAGAAAAATCCAACCCACGATAGTGAAATAGTATCTCCAACCCACACGAATAACCAGCCGATTAATTACAATTAATCAGATTACCCTTCAACTGAGCCGATATCCACGCTCGCGTTTGATACCCATCCTCTTCCCACATCTTCTTCCAACATCTTCTTCTTCATCAAATAGTGTACGATAACCATCTATCGTTTCTATATAGTAAACACTAATATCTATTTCTATAGTTTCTTTATGGTTTGCACTCTATATCTACTTCTATATAGTAAACACTAATATCTATTTTTATTTTAATAATGCTTATTTAATAATGTACTTGTATGTCAACTATCTATCTTAAGAACTTTATCAAAAACTTTAACATCAATACATTATTATTGGTACATTTGAATTAAGATAGACAGAGATAGAGCACTGTCTTTTCTATCTCAGATAGACAATGATAAGTAAACACTAATATCTGTTTCTATAATTTCTATATCATTTGCACTCTTTATTTCTATATTTGTTTAGTTGAGTGAATCTATTATTGATAATTTTAAATTGAGATAGATAGAGATAGAATACTATTTCAGATAGATAGTGATGGACTTTAATGGTAAACATTAATATCTGCTCTAGATTTCTATATTTATTTAGTTGAGTGGATCTATTATTGATAACTTTGAATTGACGACAAAATGATTGCAATTAGATCATTTTATTTAATTTAATAAAAGGACCTAATTGCAACCATTTTGAAACTACAAGAGGGTAATTGAATGAATTGAAAGTTGAGGGGTGTGATTGTAACCAATTCCATAGTTCAGGGGTGGTTTTTGCAAATTTTCTTTCATTTTTGTTTTTTGTCCCATGAAGTAACTTCACGAGAAAAACTTACAACATTATGAAAAAATAAAAACGTCCCGTGAAGATGAATAGATTGTCCCGTGAAGTAACTTCATGAGATAAACTTACAATATTATGAAAAAAGAAATACGTCTCGTCAAGATGAATAGATTGTCTTGTGACGTTACATGAGACAAAAGATAAAAATGAACTCAATTCTACGAGAGACAAAAGTCAGTCTTTTGTCTCGTAAAGTTGAGTTCATTTCTATCTTTTGTCTCATGAAGTAACTTCACAAGACAAACTTATAACTTTATGAGACAAACTATGGACTCTTTTGCTTGTCTCGTAATGTCATAAGTCTATCTTGTAAAGTTACTTCACGAGACAAAATACTTACTTACGAACTCAACTTTATGAGACAAACAACTACTTTTCAAAATAAAAAAAAATAAAAGACTACTTTTCAACATACTTGCCTCTTTTGGAACTCTCAAGTGAATATCAATCAAAGATAGAGTTCTATCTTTTTCTATCCCTGATAGACAAAGATAGACATTTATCTCTGTCTATCACATAGAGTTCTATCTTTGTCTATCACAGATAGACAAAGAGTGTCTATATTTGTCTATCTGAGATAAATAGAGATAGAGCACCATCTCTGTCTATCTGAGATAGACAAGTAATGATACTATACATCATCAATCATTTATGCGCTTTCAGTTGAATAAGATATTGATCGTGTTCAAAATTTTAAGAATCCAATGTTCCAACCATATAAGCTATTATAAATCGAGTGAAGATCAATCAAAGATAGAGTTCTATCTTTCTCTATCCTTGATATGGCACTATCTCTATCTATATCGACCCATTTAGATCTAATCCTCCCTAAGATGAACAACATGTACTAATTTTGAATTTTCGCCTAAATGGTTTCAACAATAGCTTTGTAGTGTTGTATACAACAACTTATTGGAATTGTGGAGGAAAAGTTCAATAACTTGATTTATGAATTAGGGCATACAAGAACCGTTGTTATCCTTTGAGTTTTTCTTTTAATGTTTTTTTGGTAGAATAAAACATTAAAGTGAAGAGAATATTGTGAAATTCGAAGAAGAAGGATTGTTCTTCACTCGACAACGAAATGTGCAATATTACGAGGCAATGGAAGAAGGAGAATAAGTATTGTACTTGTGTGATTGAAGGAATCGATAAAGAAGAATGAAAACCTCTAAGCTATGTGGTAAAGAACAATGAAATCGATCAATGAAGAAGAAGAAGAAAATGAATTAGAATCGGCGAATGATCAAAATTGAACGAAATTGTTTTAGAATTGAATGATAATAAAGCTCAAAAGAAGAAGAAGAAGTAGAATTAGAAGATCGAAAATCGTCGTAGGAAATCGATGGTAGTTTTGATTTTTTTTTTTGTAAAAAAAATATCCGTTGATATGATTTTTACCATAGTATGTAAACAGTTTGTATTTTTTTCTATTTTTGCCTATTTCTCTTTATATAATAATAATAATAATAATATAATTATACTAAATAAATAAATAGAGACAAACTGGGGTGGGGGCAGGAGCAGGGAATGCATTCTCCGTCCCCGTCCTCATTTACCTCACAAAGAATTTTTTCCCCACCCCCTCTCCCATTTCTCGCCTAATCGGGGAATCCCCGCGGGACCAAAATTGGACATTTCTACCTACGACCGATTGCTATGGCTAAGTAGAAGCACTAGTGGATGACTGATATGTGGTGTGTAACCCTGTCCCAGTTTCAGTTGTTGAATATTGATATCTACTTAAGACCCTCTACCTATAAGAAATGGAGGTTTTGATGGCTGAGGAAGGTGAGTCGATTAACTTCCAAGCATTAGAACAACCATTTACATGGTGGGTCTGATGTTATGATCTTCTTGCACACACAGCAACCCTATGTGGATCCATTTTACAGCCTCACTCTCAGGACAATCTCTAGCCAAGTTCTTGTCTATCATTTCTTCTACTCTCCCATCACTCCATAGCTCCTATGCATGTTAAATTGTTATCTTGTTAAACAACGATCACAAAAATGAGAGGGAGAGTTTTCAAAGTTTATGTTTGATAAAGAACAAAACCATACATACATATGACAAGAGGTTCTGCGTTCTGTCCATGTTCAGAAAACCAATGTTTTTTCTCCCACTAATCACTTCTAGCATAAGAACTCCAAAACTATATACGTCGGACTTAACTGAGAAAACTCGCTCCATAGCATACTCTGGTGCCATATAGCCACTGCAGGATTGATAATTGCGACCAATGAGCAACAAATGTGAAAGAAAAACAATGATGCAAATTTTTGTATGCTTAATATACTTTTAGATAGGATAACAAGCTTTTCAATATTTTCACCTTACAATAAATCTATTGAAGTGTAAGGTTACATGCCTAAAATTCTCTATATGAATGGAGATGTTGTTTTTACTTTGGATCTTTTCTACTTCAAACTTATGTGCAATTTGTATATACATTTCCAATACATATATATGAAAGTATGGTTGAATGACTTACTATGTTCCAACTATTCTATTGGTGCCGGCATCAATTTGCTTGCCTCCAAATATGCTTACAGTCCCAAAGTCTGATATCTTTGGATTCATCTCCTCATCTAACAGTACATTGCTTGCTTTGGAATATCTATGGATGCTTTTGAGTCAAGAATCTTCATGGAGGTAGAGAATTCCTCTTGCAATCCCGTTGACAATGTTTTCGCACTTGAGCCAATCAAGTTGTTTGCACTCCAATGGATATGTCATTGCAATTAGATTAGTAAAAGCATATGACATGGATTCTACCTTTCCACGAGGTTGGAAAAAGATGTATGGAGAATGAAAATGAAAGTATATGAGAGAAAAATGGCTAACCAAACAAGAAAGCACCAAGGCTAGTATTTGCCATGTACTCATAGACTAGAAGTTTTTCTTCTCCTTCAACACAACATCCCAAGAGCCTGACCAGATTCTTATGTTGAAGCTTCCAAATGACCTTTGCTTCATTCTTGAACTCTACATGTCCTTGACTTGATTTTGTTGATAGTCTTTTCACTGCTACTTTCTCACCAACCATCAGCTTTCCTTGATCAATAAATGAACACATGATATTGTCATATAGTTGTTCTAACACTCCTTACAAATAAAATAAAACTTTCACATCTCAAACTTTTGATTCATTAACCTTGTAGGTGCGACTTGAAGTGAAACGATCTGCTCGAAACTACTCGATAACGAAGAACGATGCACGATTGAACTTGATACTCAAATATTCGATGTGATTTGAATGATGAATGAATGACGCACGATTTTCAGGAAAGAAAACAATGGTATGAACAAGAAAGATAGGCAATAAGATGAAGCACAATGTTTACGTGGTTCGACAAGATTGTTTGCATCCACAAGAAGATCTAAGTTCTTTACTAATAAAGATTTCATATAGGTTTTTTTTTTGTTTACAGAAAACTAGGAAAATGATGATAACTTTTTTCTATTTTGTTTTAAAGATCAGAGGTATTTATAGAGTATACCAGCTAATCGTTTACATCACAAAGTTAGTTATAAACAAATAAAAGACTGAGGTATTTGAGTTAAAGCTTCTTCAAATTCTTCACCTTGACTCTAATGCCTTGCAATCTTTTGATCTTCCCGATTCTGACCATTTTGTCTACCTTGTGTCTGGAAGTTCGAAACCAACTTATTCTAAACATTTAAAGAATTTAAGCTTTGAAACAAGTTTTGTTAACATGTCAGCTGCATTGTCTGAAGTATGAACCTTCAAAATTTCTATCTCCCCTGTCTTAATTTTATCTCTAATGAAATGATACTTGATATCAATGTGCTTAGTTTTAGTGTGGTATTGTGGATTTCAGGACAAATGGATAGCACTTTGGTTGTCACAGTAGAGTTTCACCACTATTTGATCTATTCCAAAGTCTTTCAGCAATCCCTTTAGCCACAATGCCTCCTTGATTGTTTCTGTTAAACTCATATATGAAGGATCTCATATCTAAGAGTTCCATGAGCGTGTTCGGGTCGCTCAGATCTCACAGTGACCGACATACAACATTATACATTCATACGAACAGTTATGCAAAAAAACACTAATTATCGTCATGCAAAGAACAAGGTAAATAACAAGGGAGAGAGTTCCATACTAGTTGAAGACAATTTTCGAACTTTGGAACTCAACGCAGCGGAACCCTCTAAGCGATCTACCAATGCCCAGCAGTAGCGTCAACAACAACAGCACGAATAACTGCACAAACACGAACGCCGCGGGGACGAAACCACCACTAAAGAGCCCCAGGTATTCTCGGAGTGAAAACCCAAAAGGTGGTCTTTGGTGAATTTGGTAGAGGAAGGAAGAAACACGAATCGTGTAGGCGATCAGTAAGTGAGAGGGAAAAAGACGTTGTCGCATAGCAGATTGCTTATCATTTAGGAGAAGCTACACGATCGTGTAAGATTTACTGAATGATCGTTTAGAAAAAGGTATACGATCGTTTAGAAAATTCGGCACACTATATGATCGTTTAGAGAAGCTATGCGATCATGTCGACAACAGTGTGCGATTGATTAGTCACGAGGTGGACGATCGTTTAGGGGAAGAGGAGTTATCGTATAATCTCTCGATTTTTTTAAGTGATCGTTTAGGAAACACCAGCGTGCTCTCTCTTTTCTTATTTCGGCAATCGATTGATCCATTCAAAAATGAAAACATTTTTCATTTTAACTCATCAGTTAGAATAATCGACGTTGCCCCACTAACCCACGTCCGAATGTGAAAGTTGGATTTATTATCATATAATTAATCAACTAGTTAATTAATAAATATAATCATATTATATTTTTATCCTATAGTTTGATATCACATATCTACTATAGTATTTTCTTCTCTACTTGATATAAATCATATTTATATCTAATTTCCTCCAAAATAATGTATCTCATATATTTAGCCAATTATATCATATATAATTAACCAGTCCAATTATATCATATATAATCGAACTTCCTCTTGTCAATTTGAACATTTCAAATTAACCCAAATACTGGTTCTCAACTTTATCCAAGCTACCCAGGGGACCTAATGGACTTGTGGCTCAAAGCTCCAACGGTCCGTGAATAGCTGACTAAGCTCTTTAGCCACGAGATCCACCATTCGTTAACTGTCAGGCATTCCACTAAAGACCAACAGCTGAACTCTTCATACCACAGATATATTTCTGTGTCCAACGGATATAACTAATCATGAGTACGATGACCGATGCTCATAAGTACAGCTGAGCCAAATTACCGTTTTGCCCCTGTAGTTACATCTCATTCCTTAAGTACCACTGATTCCTCTAATGAACAATACAACATAGTCCAACTATATGTGAACACCTCTTGGGCCAAGAGAAGGTGTGTGACGCCACATCGTTCAAGCCTCGGAATCAGTCCTTAAGGGAGCTATCGATCTACTTACCCCTGCCTCGGGGAAGGAGTGAATTCCATCTTGTGTAGTTGAGTTCCCAGCTCCCAAATCAGACGAATCCCCAAAATGGTAGGTTTGAATCGGCGAACTGGCCACTCGCACCCATACAAGTCAAAGGACCGCCCTCAATGGTAGGAGTTCCCAACTCACTCAAGATTGAGGTCATGTTACCTATGGTCATCCTAATGAAGTAAAGTCTCTGTCATGAACGGTGTTATATAACGAGACGTTAACACTTCGTGGTCAGGTCTTATACAAACTCTTTGTATAGGACGCCCCTGCTCGCATGTCCCCAACACGAATGATCAGGATTAGACCATCTGTGACAAGTCACAACAATTGTGACCATTCCATAGAGCAGGTCGCATCCGTACGTTACCGGGATAAGGTTTCCTCCTATATCCATATACTACAGACCATTTTGGTTATCACTCAAGACATGATCCATTTGTATGTCACCACATACATGCTTGAGTCACATACAGATGACCAGAAATTTTATGTTTATTGGTTTGTTGTAAAGCAAATAAAACAAGTAACTGAGCAAAAATACAAGATGCAAAGTAAATATCATATATTAACAACACAAGCATTCATACATACTGTTTACAAACTACAGGACATGAAACTTTAGGGCATCAACCCTAACAATCTCCACTTATCCTAAAGCAAATTGGGATGTACAAAAAATGAGTACAAAACAATATACTAGGGCATAAAAGCCCAGTACAAGAAAATCTCTCACTTGCCCTAGTCTAGTCGCGGGCGATCCTGTAGACCCATGCTCCGAAGGTGACCCTCAGATACTGTAGCCATGAGAGCCTTCGTAAATAGGTCAGCAACATTAAAATGGCCTAGGTTAGACTGATCTGTTTCATCTCCTCAACCACTTGAGGCGTCTTAGGACACATTTCTTTAGACAAAGTGACTCTATGCCTGAACAGCAGTAGTGCACACCCCACCCCGAGCTCACACTCCTGAGCCTGAGGAGAGGCATGATATTAATTGATGCTACTTTAGTTAACCTACTAGTTTCTTTTAATAACCTTATAACAGCAGTGGAAAAATATTACATATTTTAATTAGAAACTAGTTTACAAATTCAAGTTACATTTACATGAAGGACACTATCCCGACTACCAATCTCATTTAATAATATTTCTAGACTTGTGGCAGACCTTGACCAACACCACAACCTGGACTCGTCAGCTACCTGCAAGAGAAACACATAGATAAACCATGAGCTTTACAAAGCTCAGTGAGTGGTAATACAAATACAAGTCTTTTAGAAGCATTATCACGAGGTTCCTATGCAAACCTCCACCATACCATGAAACTTTTCACAAACCCACCTACACACATGGTAGATGGTTAACATTTCATAACTAAAAACATCAACCTATGTGCACATAGTTCTCCCTTTCATGGCTCATAAGCTAGGCCCGTCGGCCCTTAGACCATCCCATTCAAGGTTTTCTGTCCCACAGGCTCAGGAACTAGACTCCTTGGTACCCTGACCATCCTGTAAGGATTGATTTTGGGCTCAGGTTCTAGGTCCACAGATCCCTTGACCATCCCAACGTCGTACTCATCTTATAATATAAACTACAATATATCAACTCAAAATATGTTTAAAAGAGTAAAAGAAGTAACCACTCATAGTGATCTGTTGAGATCTTTCTTCCCAGTTCACCTGGATTCCCTTGTTCCTCCGCTGGACCCTATTTTAGGTTTAACTTTAAGCCTAGATTACACACTCTTTCGAGCCTTACCTCAAGACATTCTCTTCTTCAAAAATGTGTGAAAATGTCCTATAATACCTTAAAGTTTCGCCTTGAAATTCCTTGGCGAAAGTTTCGAGTCTCAAATTTATTCCTCTTGGCCTGACTGTCTTCTCACTGGTGAGCACCTCTAGGTTTTCCTTGCATTTGATAGACTTAGAGTTAAAATTTCACTAAGGCAGCCCTCACACCGAAACTACATTTAATTTAGAAACTTTTGGTTAAAAAATCACCTGATTTGCACGAGTAGTTTGGAAAAACTTCTTGTTTGGAAAAACATCGAATATATCTTATTCTTTCATTTATTTGTGGTTTTTATGTACTTAACTGATTTATGGGTTGAAGTGAGGCGTTCTCTCCCTTTTATAGGCGTTCAACCCTTCTCCTTTGCCCGACACCTCTTCCCTTGATCACATCCAAGTGTTTTCCTTATCTTTTGCCAACGTCCAACCTCTTCCATCTCTTGTTTGATGTGTCTTCACCCTACATTATCAACGCATCCCTCACATCAATGCAATCTTAAGTGTCCTCCTCCTCCATATCTAGCACTTAAGACTTAACATGTCTGCTCATGCACCCACCTTATTTACTTAAGGCCTAAGACTCCTTCCTAACAAGCCATATGTCTGGATGACGTCCTTGGATGCATCCATCCACCCTCATATGCGTTCGTCCAACTTCATATGCGGTCATCTAGCCACAAATGCACCCATCCAATTATCGCAATATTCCTATGTCCGGACACCACCAATTGGCACATGCGTCCATCTTGGCTCGTCTTACCGCCACATAGTTCATCGTCTAACGCTATTGCCGCATACTACCAATGCATAACATTGCCGCATAGCACCAACACATAGCACCACTGCATGACACCAACGCATCCATCGCCGCATGCCTCCATCGCCGCATGCCCTTATCGCTGCATGCCCCCATCATCGCATGCCTCTATCGCCGCATCCATCGCGCCGCATGTGTTGTTCTCTTGGCCACACTTTGGTTTCCTTCGACCCCCTAAATAACCTCTAAATGAGCAAGGCCAATGTATGGACAACACTTAGTCATTTTTTTCCCTTGGCTTCCAATGAATGGTTATACTTAACCAAATTTTCACTAGTTATGGCTTATTCCAAAGCTATTTAACAAATCCTATTTAAACACTTAGAAATTTACTATTCTTTAATCTAGGATCTAACTCATACTTGGTTAATTTCTTTTATTTCCTGCTTAAAAGGGAAAATGGAATTCCGGGTTTCACAAGTAGGCCCCTTCTGGAGTGCTGCATCGAGTACTTGAGCAACATCTTGTCAATGTACGATGCCTGAGACAGTGCTAGCATTTTGTTCTTACAATCCTGAAAGATCTGTATACCTAGAAAAAGCCGAGCCTCTCCTATATCTTTCATTTGTAATTGGGTCGCTAGCCAGTTCTTAACTGTAGTCAGTAGACCTACATCATTCCCAATGAGTAGAATAACGTCTATATACAACACTAAGAAGACTACTGAAGCATTGATGATTTTCTTGTAGACACAAGGTTCATCAATGTTTTGGTCAAAGCCATATGACTTGATCGCAGTATCAAACCGTATGTTCCAAGATCGAGACGCCTGTTTCAGTCCAAAAATGGACCGATTCAGTTAGCTAATCTACAAGATTCCTTATTGAGTTGAAGTACATCGACTCCATCTCGAGATCCATGGCCTTGATCCATTCATCCCGGTCAACATCCTCCATTGCCTTCTTATAAGACAACGGATACTTAACATCGCCATCTGCTAACATAGCAAGGATTTCTGTGAAACCCAGATAGCGAACGGATGGGTTCGCAACCTTCTCACTACGTCGAGGTTCCCTCAACTCTTGAGGTGGAACTGACCTACTGGATGAACTCCCATCAACAACTCTTATTGATGTAGCAGGCTCTTCAACAACTCTTGTTGAAGTCTCAGTAGTTTCATTGGAAAGCTCATGCAACACGACTTTGCTTTGTGGGTTGTGCTCCCTTATATGATCCTCCTCCAGGAAAGTAGCGTTTGTTGAAATAAACACCCTATTTTCCGTCGGATCATAAAAATAACCCCCTCGTGTACCTTTGGGGTAACCTACAAAGAGGTATAACCTTGACCGTGGTTCTAACTTCTTGGGATTAGCCTCAAGCACATGTGCAGGGCAATCCCAAATGCGGAAGTGACGTAAACTAATTTTACGCCCGTTCCACAACTCTAGAGGTGTTCTTGCAACACTCTTGGAGGGAACACAGTTGAGTATATATACTGCAGTCTCCACTACGAAACCCCAAAATGAGTCCGATAAGGAAGCATAACTCATCATCGAGCGAACCATGTCTAACAAGGTCCTATTTCTCCTCTCCGCTACACCATTCTGCTGAGGTGTACCCGACACTGAGAGGTTGGAAACGATTCCATATTCTATCAAATAGTGCTGGAATGCAGAGTCCAAAAACTCTCCACCTCAATCCGATCGAAGTGTTTTAATTAGTCTATCCAATGTGTTTTCAACTTCAGCCTTGAACTCTTTGAACTTTTCAAAAGATTCAGTCTTCCGTTGTATAAGATAAACATACCCGTACCTGGAGTAATCATTAGTAAAACTGATAAAATACTCATAGCCACCTCAGGCTCGCACATTCATAGGACCACAAAGGTCAGAATGTAGTAACTCAAGAGGCTCCTTGGCTATATGACCTTTTCCAGTAAAAGGTCGTTTAGTCATCTTACCTCTAAGGCAAGATTCTTACACTGGAAAATAATTTTCTTCTAACTCACTTAGAAGTCTATTCTTCACCAATCTCTCAATTTTATTGAGATTGATGTGCCCTAAATGAAGATGCTAAAGTTGGGTATTTTCTTTAAGAGAAATACGTGATGATTTGATTGAGTTATGATAGTTCTGAACAATTCAACATTATGGAGGGAATTAATGGCTAACGGTTAGCATATATAAATTTGATTCCAGATTTTCTGCGCAAATAAAAACACCATCTTTATGAGTAAACGCTTTATCCATATTAAACGAGATAGTATATTTACATTGCAATAAACACTTTACAGAAATAAGGTTCCTCTTTAGGTCAGGAACAATATATACGTTATTTAAAACAAGAAACCTATTCTGTAAAGCTAACTAGAGTTCTCCCACTGCCACAACTGAGATGACGTGCCCGTTGCCTACTCGCATCATCATCTCACCAGCCTCCAGCTGTTGCCAAGATCTAATCCCCTGAAAAGAAGAACAAACATGGTTAGTGGCGCTTGAATCAATTATCTAGGCAGAATCATCATTCTCCACTAAAAAAGTTTCAAGCACAAGTAAATCATATTTACCTTTATCGGCCTTGGCTGCTTTCTTCTCTTTCAGATACCGAGGACATTTCCTCTTCCAGTGCCCATCTTGGTTGCAGTGGAAAAAATTTCCCTTAGCAACTTATGGATACCTACTTGGGGCGATAGGCGGTGGGTTAGCAGGTGCCTTCCTTTTTCTCTTACCACCCTTCTTCTTCTTCCCCTTTTCAGTGTTAGAAGCAGAAGGTGTAGACTTCGTTCCTGAGTTCGAACCTCTATGGAACATCCTAGAGGATGAAGCAACATTTGCCTCACCCTTCTGCCTCTCCTTACTTTTCAGTAAAGATTGGTATGTCTGCAACTCGTTGAGGAGAGTTGTAAGGTTATATTTCACTTTGTTAAGAATCACATTGCTAACAAAGTGCAGGAAGCTCTCTGGCAAAGAATGTAGGATTATGCTAACATGGCTGCCCTCATTGATGGTAGACACATTCAATTCCGCCACATTAAAGTGGACCATCATGTTTAGCACATGTTCACAAACAGAGGTGCCTTTTTCCATTTTGGAGTTGAATATGTATTTAAGAGCCTCATGCATAAGCTATTCAGATGGTTGTCCAAACATCCCCCTTAGGGACTCCATGATCTTATGCGCTAAGACCATAGGTTCATGTTTCTTGGCCAAGACTTCAGAAAGACTTGCCAAGATGTAGGCTTGGGCCTTCTCATTCTCTCTTGTCCATCACTCGTATGCCTCCCGAACATTTCGAACGACATTAGGAGCTGGAATAGGAGGACAAGCCTCCGTGAGAGCAAACATGAGATTCTCAATGATCAAGATCGTCGTGATCATGTGTTTCCATGTTGCAAAATTATCGCCAGTAAGTTTTTCGGCACTTAGCAATGCTAACGTGGCTGTTGCCATTTTTGAAAATGTTGCTGAAATTACGAACAAAACTTTATTAGAATTTTTCTAAACCACTTTTAAACCAATCAGTTTTGCAAAACAGTTTCAAGTACTCTAAGTTATAGACTTCTATTTTGCAATAATGCCCCAGTGAGGTAGGATAAATGCCACCGGTGGGGTGATTAGTTGCCCCTTCGCTGGGATGAGACATTCTCAACCATTAGGCAGAACCAACTCTTGGAACTGAACCTAACAGTCACCATTTTTCGGTCCAAAATTGTCAACCTTTAACAATTTCGTGTAAGTGTAACCCCCCTCGCTTTCGGTGCCAGAGTCCTGCTCTAATGAGCCCACCGTAGAGAAGAAGCAGATTAGGACAAGAGACTAAGTTACCTTATCCTCTTACAGGATATCAAATAAAGAAACACGCAAAACTGCTATTCTTTAGGGAGACACTCCCAGGGTTCCTCGAGGCGATGCGCAGTAACTTTATTCAACCTAACGAGGGAGACCGAGGGATATACTGTCGCACTTCCTGCTCCCACTTACTATGAACACTCTCACCATCCACCTTGATATTGACCTACCCAAACACCATCCGTTACGGGGATATGCCAAAGGTGCCGCAAGGCCGAGGGTAGATCTCACGGTGTGGACTATTTAGGAGAAATGTGAAAGGTTTAAGTGAAGCATCTTATGCCCCAAGTTCCTCCCACTGAATGTTCTACCTAAGGATTCATTAACCTAAACAATCTAGCTACTGATTTTAGTATAAGTCATCTTTTTAAACTCTACTCATAAGCAACATTTGTCTATGAAATTTGAACAAGTTCAAGTAGTCACATTTAAACACTTTAATGGACTGTCCTTAACTTGCATGCATGCATCAAATCTATCTAATTCACCTTTCCAAGTAAGTTCCCAGGTAGGGGTGTTATGTTTCCGTCAACTTAAATACCCCAGCCTAGACAGAACCCCCCTTAGCCAAAAGGTCCCTTATAGATAGATTTGCTACACTTTAACCTTTTATTAGCCAATTTAATCCTATTAAACTGATGAAAAAGATTAAAGTCCTATGGTTGCTAATCGTATTAGAACCGTGATCTTAGGTCTATGTGATCCAAGTTTTAAACACTTTAAAACCATGAATTAAACCTAAGTGAGCATGCATGTCTTTCTTATTTCTTTTAGTTCTAATTTCTCTTTTAATTTTTAAAAAGAAACAACTAAAACCATTGTGCATAACGAGGCATTTATAACATTTATAAAATAACCTATGTGTCATGCTTCATGCAATGTCCGGTTATTACGATATATAACTTTTATATAATGCGTAATAACCAAGCAAAGATGCTATCATTCACTCTTATACTATAACATTTATAATATAAAGATGATGTATATCAATGCTTTTTATGCATGCATAAATATCACTCTTATATTATATGATGCATGAGCATGCTTTTACATAATTAAATCATGCTTCTCTAAATTATAACAATTACAATAAAGAGATGATGCATGACCATTGCATAACCTAAGGTGGGATTTACTATATATGCATACCATATGACATATAAAAAACATACATCACATATAATAAATAAAGGATTAATGGACCGAGATGAGCATTTACAAAAAATCGGAATTAAAAAACCCTATCTATTACATTTTTCATCGAGTAAACCGGTTCACAGGCGAATTGGGTCTTGAACCTCCAAGAGGTCTTCATTGTGTAGTAAACTCCAGTAGGTAGACGATCGTTCAGTGCACACTAGACGGTCGTAACATAAGTAAACGATCGCATAGATGACGACAAGGCTGCGAAGCCTGATCGTCTATGCGATCGTGTAGCGCGATGACAGGTAAATGATTTACTGTGTGTTACTAAGCGATCGTTTAGTCAGTTATTAAGCGATGAAGCTTGCTGACCTAAACGATCGTCTAGCGCACGCGCTTTAAATGATACGCGAGCATCTCATCGTCTACATGATGCGTGCTACCAGGTAAACGATTTACCTTGCGATGTTAAGCGATCGTTTAGTTAGTTACTTAGCCATGAAGCTTGCTGACCTAAACGATCGTCCAGCGCGCGCGCATTAAATAATACTCCGTGATCGCATACCCTATTATCAACACGATACGATCAACTCTTGATTCCATACCCCATCGTTCAACTGATGGGTTCAACAATGATCGCATATTCCTTCATCTTCAAGATGCGATCAACAGTGATCGCGTAGAACATCTTCTGCACGATGCGATCAATCTTAGATCACCTCATTCTTCAAAGAACTGCAACGCTTGCCTAGAACTTCGACGAAAGACTCAAAACTTCAAACAAACTTTGAATACAGACTCGATAACGATTATTAATGCTCAAAAGCGCAGGGGCCTTTACAAATAATTGCAAATGTAAAAGGATCTAAATCAAACTGAGGCTAATCGTCCCGAAAACATCCAACTATTAAACCAATGTAAAAAATCAACCAAAGAATGTAAATGTCATTTCGTTGCAACAGATGAAATTAGAGTATCAGAACCTAGCTCTGATACCAATTGAAGGATCTCATATCTAAGAGTTCCATGAGCAAGTTCGGATCGCTCCTATTGCACAGTGATCGAAATACAACATTATACATTCATACGAACAGTTATGCCAACAAACACTAATTATCGGCATGCAAGAACAAGATAAATAACAAGGAAGAGAGTTCCATACCAGTTGAAGACAGTCCTCGGGACCCAATTTTTGGGCGAGAACTTTCCGGCAGTCAAAACGTGAAAACGGACACAAAGGTTAATAATGATGAAAAAAAGCTGAGCGAAAGACAGTTTTGCGAACGGAGCTTATTTGGTGCCCCAAAATACTATCGGGCACAGTGGGGCTGCCCTGGGGCCCAGTTTTTGTGCGCGAACTTTCCGGCAGGCAAAAACTCGAAAACGGACCCAGGGGTTAAGAACGATGAAAAAAAGCTTTACGCCTGACGGTTTTGCGAATGGAGCTCATTTGGTGTCCAAAATGGCTATCGGGCTCGGGGGGCTATCTCGGGGCCCAATTTTTGTGCGCAAACTTTCCCGCGGGAAAAACGCGAAAACGAACCTAGGGGTTAAGAACGATGAAAAAAGTTGTGCACCAGACGGTTTTACAAACGAAGCTCATTTGGTGCCCCATAGCGCTATCGGAACCGGCGGGACTGCTCTGGGGCCCAATTTGTGTGCGCGAACTTTCCGGCATGCGAAAATGCGAAAATGGACCCAAGGATTAAGAACAATGAAAAAGAGTTGTGCGCCAGATGGTTTCGCAAACGAAGCTCATTTGGTGTCCCAAGTGCCTATCGGGGTCGGCGGGACTACCCTAGAGCCCAATTTTTGTGCGCGAACTTTTTGGCGGGCGAAAACACGAAAATGGACTAAAGGGCTGAACAATAAAAACAAGTTGTGCACCAGACGGTTTTGCGAACAGAGCTCAATTGTTGCCCCAAATGGCTATCAGGACCAGTGGGGCTGCCTCGGGGCCCAAGTTTTGTGCACGAACTTTCTGGCCGATGAAAATGCGAAAAAGGACCCAGGGGTTAAGAACGATGAAAAAAAGCTTTACGCCTGACGGTTTTGCGTACGGAGCTCATTTGGTGTCCGAAATGGCTATCGGGCCCGACGGGCTGCCCAGAGGCCTAATCTTTTTGCGCAAACTTTTCGACGAGCGAAAATGCGAAAATGGACCCAAGGGTTAACAACAATCAAAAAGAGCTGTGCGCCAGACGGTTTTGCAAATGAAGTTCATTTGGTGTCCCAAATGCCTATCGGGCTCGGCGGGGCTACCCTAGGCCCTAATTTTTGTGCGTGAACTTTCCGACAGGCGAAAATGCGAAAATGCGAAAATGGACTGAGGGGTTAAGAACGATGAATAAAAGTTGTGCGCCAGACATTTTTGTGAATGAAACTCATTTTATGTCCTAAATGATTATCGGGCCCGACGAGGCTACCTCGGGGCCCAACTTTTGTGCGCAAACTTTCCAACGGGCAAAAACGCGAAAACAGACCAAGGGATTAAGAACGATGAAGGAAAGCTGTGCGCCAAATGGTTTTGCAAACAGAGCTTAGAGCCCCAAATGGTTATCGGGCCTAGCGGGGCTACCCCGGGGCTCAATTTTTGTGCGCGAATTTTCCGGTGGGCAAAAACGCGAAAACGTACCCAGGGGTTAGAATGATGACAAAAAGTTGTCTGCCAGACGGATTTGCGAATGGAGCTCATTTGTTGCCCAAATGGCTATGAGCTCGGTGAGGCTGCCCTCGGGCCCAATTCTTGTGCGTGAACTTTCTGGCGGCGAAAGCGCGAAAACGAACCCAGGAGTTAAGAATGATGAAAAAAGATGTGCACTGGACGGTTTTGTGAATGGAGCTCATTTGGTGCCCCAAATTGCTATAGGGCCCAGCGGGGATGCCTCGAGTCTCAATTCTTGTGTGCGAACTTTCTAGCAGGCGAAAATGCGAAAATAGACCCAGGGGTTAAGAACAATGAAAAAATTTATGTGCCAGACGGTTCTGCGAACGGAGCTCATTTGGTGTACCAAATCGCTATCGGGCCTGGCGGGGCTACTTCGGGGCCCAATTCTTGTGCGCTTACGTTCCGGCCAACGAAAACGCAAAAAGGGACCTAAGGGTTAAGAACGATGAAAAAAAAGCTGTGTGCCAGACAGTTTTGCGAACATGGCTTATTTGGTGTCCCAAATGGCTATCGGGCCCGACGAGGCTGCCCTAGAGTCCAATTCTTGTGCTTGATCTTTGCGAAAATGTGAAAATAAACCCAGGGGTTAAGAACGATGAAAAAAAATTATGTGCCAGACGATTTTGCAAACAGAGCTTATTTGGTGTCCCAAATGGCTACCAGGACTGGTGGGGCTACCCCGAGGCCCAATTTTTGTGTGCGAACTTTCCGGTAGGCGAAAACGCGAAAATGGATCTAGGGGTTATGAACGATGAAAAAAAGTTGGATGCCAGACAGTTTTGCGAATGGAGCTCATTTGATGCCTTAAATGGCTATCGGGCCTAGCAGGGCTGCCCCAGGGCCCAATTCTTGTGCGGGAACTTTCCAGCAGGCAAAAACGCGAAAATGGACCCAGGGGTTAAGAACAATGAAAAAAGTTGTGTGCTAGGCGATTTTGCGAATGAAGCACATTTGTTGCCCCGAATGGCTATCGGGCCCGACGGGCTACCTTGGGGCCCAATTCTTGTATGCAAACTTTCCGGTAGGCAAAAATGCAAAAACTAACCCAGGGTGTTACGAACAATGAAAAAAAGCTATGCGCTAGACGATTTTACGAATGAAGCTCATTTGGTGCCCAAATGGCTATCGGGCCCGGCGGGGCTGCCCCGGGGCCCAATTCTTGTGCGCAAACTTTCCAACAGGCGGAAATACGCAAACAGACCCAAGGGTTAAGAACGATGAAAAAACCTGTGCACCAGACGGTTTATCGAATGGAGCTTGTTGCCTCAAATCGCTATCGGCCTGACAAGGCTATCCCGGGGCCCAACTCTTGTGCACAAACTTTCTGGCGAGCGAAAATGTGAAAACGGACCCAGGGGTTAAGAACGATGAAAAAAGCTGTGTGCTAGACGATTTTGCGAACGGAGCTCATTTGGTGCCCCAAATAGCTATCAAGCTCCGCGGGGCTACCTCAGGGCCAAATTTTTGTGCGCGAAATTTCCGACGGGTGAAAATGGACCCAGGGGTTAAGAACAATGAAAAAAAGCTGTGCACCAGACAGTTTTGCGAACCGAACTCATTTGCTTCTCCAAATGGCTATTGGGCCCGATGGGGTTGCCTCGGAGCCCAATTTTTGTGTGCGAAATTTCCAGCGAGCAAAAAGGGGAAAACGAACCCACGGGTTAAGAACGTTGAAAAAAGTTATGCGCTAGACGGTTTTGCATGCGAAGCTCATTTGGTGCCCCAAATGGCTGTCGGGCCCGGCGGGGCTACCCCAGAGCTCATTTTTGTGCGCGAATTTTCTGATGTGCAAAAACGCGAAAACGGATCTAGGGGTTAAGAACATTGAAAAAAAGTTGTGGGCTAGACGATTTTTCGAACGGAGCTCATTTGGTGCCCCAAATGGCAATTAGGCCCCGCGGGGCTATCCCGTGGCCCAATTTTTTTTCGCAAACTTTTCGGTAGGCGAAAATGCAAAAAGGGACCCAAGGGTTAAGAATGATGAAAAAAAGCTATGCGCTAGACGGTTTTGCAAACAGAGCTCATTTGGTGCCCCAAATAGTTATCAGGCCCAACAGGACTGCTCCAGGGCCCAATTTTTGTGTGCGAACTTTCTGATGGGTGAAAATGTGTATGGTGGAATGCCATTCAACTAGCTCATTCAGCTAGAGTTTTCTCGCCTCTCCTGTGCTTGCCAGATCCAAATTCAGCATTAGGGCCCACTACGCTTTGTGTTCTAGTTCTAACAGCAGGTGACAAGCCATCCCATACACTAGCGGATAAAGGGACATATCGATGGGTGTTTTATAGGTAGTGCGATAAGCCCACAACACCTCATCAAGTTGTTGCGCCCAATCCTTCCTCGAGGTGTTGACCACCTTCTCAAGGAAGGATTTTATCTCCCTGTTGGAAACTTCTGCTTGACCATTGATGCTTGGTTTTATGAAATGGATTATGGATGATATGCGATGCTGAAATTGCGTCAAGCACTCAAGTTTCCTCAGCGGAATCCAAGTGTAAACTCTACTAAGTTTCCTGATAAGTCTAGGGTCGAACTCATGGACTTGTGAAAATAGGTTGTGATGGTAATTTTTGTGAAAACTTTGAGGTAACCAAATAAATAAATTGTTGTTGAGGCTGTTGTTTGCGATGATAAAGAAAATAACAAATGCGGCGGAGTTTGAAAAGAGTTGATAAAACGGAAGATACAATGAGTATGCGGTGAACAGGTTGAGAAAGGGGTTGGCTAACACTTCCTAGAATGTGTTTATGCTTTGCGATCATGCAACATGCATACAATAGTAAACTACCTCTCGATGCGAATGCCACGGCTTCTAAGGCTAAAACACATGTGATGTACATGCAAAGGTATCTATAGGGCCTACACATAAACCTCTAATTCTTGTCTATGCGATGATACACAAACAAGGTGACCACATATCATCATTCCTATTTCTAGGATGCATGCGATGCAAGTTGTCAAACAGAGCTTATCTCTAAGTCCCTATCTCTTGTTTATGCAATTCTAATCTGACTCTCCCGAGCCTAGATTCTGACTTGACCTTCCCAAGCCTAGATCCTGTCCTTAGACTACCCTCCCGAGTATCTCTAATGAACGAATGAAGCACACATAAATATAAGATAATCGCAAGCAATGAAGATCCTAGGTGATGTTAGCTTAGTTCTTCTCAACCCATTCGACTAATTTAGTTACTCATGCGTGCTAAGAGAGTGAACAGATGTAGAATAAGAACTTCCATTGTATAAATATAAAAAGGAAGTACAAAATAACAATGCAAGTATAGAATAAAGAGCTTGGTAGCAATCTCTTGCTTCCCAGGCTTTTACACCGTCTTTTCTACTCGTGTTCAAAAGATAGCCTCGCTCTCGCGAGAGTCGGGCCGCTCTCTGCTTCTTCGCCTCAAGGTTCTCTCCCAAGCTACCCTAAGCGATCTTCCGGCGTATCAGCTCTTCCCTTGCTCCGCCTTAAAGATAAAAGAAAAACTATGGACAAGGCTAAATTCTATAGAAATTTTATCTAAGTAACCGAACTCCTTTTCTGAAGGATGCCTTCTATATTTATAGTTCTTCGGGGTGAAGGCGGCATCTTTCTTGTAATTGCATAGATGGGATGGCTTTATTTCCCTGACTGATGCACCGAATATTTGTCACCGAAAAGCTTAATGTACTTATTATCGTTAGCAGCTCTCAACTTAATTCGGATTCGACCGACATTAGCTTTCTATCCCATCGCGATTAATTATGTCTTTCACCCAGATGCGCCCACCATGTTGCGCCGACCAAGTTGCGGCAATCTTTCTTGAAAAAATGTTTGCGAGTTGCGGTGATGCTGCGCTCAATCAATTATTTCCTATGATCGCAATTTCCGCCTTATGTCATTGCATATTCTGCATAAAAATACAAAAATCAACTGTTTTAATGCGATGAACGCATGCGACCGCTATATTATGAATCTGATGCTTTTTGGACAGAATTTAACATGTTTTATTAACGCAAGCCAACATTGTTTAAGAACTTAGCACTATGATAACGTGCATTTTTGCCCATTATCAACCATTTGTTTGTGAGTGATAGGTTGTCGCAACCCTGTGGCTGACACTGAGTTTCATTAATAGGTTAGAAATTATGTGATTGATAAAATGCATACCTTCATTACTGATTATCGTTCGGGGTGTTCTAAACTGTGTAAAGATGTTCTTCTTTAGAAACTTTGCCACCGTGATCACATCATTTTTGGCGCAAGAGATGGCTTCTATCCATTTAGAGACATAATCAATGGCGACTAGAATGTACTGACGACCTTCAGGGACTGGGAAGGGGACTATAAAGTCTATGCCCCATACATCAAATAATTCAACTTCCAATATGGAAGTTAATGATATTTCATTCTATCTTGATATGTTACCCGTTCTCTAGCAGCGATCACAATTTACCGCATAGGCATGGGCATCTTTGAATAGAGTGGGCCAGAAGTAACCACACTGAAGAACCTTAGCAACAGTCCTCTGCCCCCCAAAATGTCCACCATATGGGGACTCATGACACTGCTCAAGGATGCCCTAAGTTTCAGTCTTAGGGACGGCATCACCACAAAATGTGATATAGGTCTAGTTTATACAAGAATGGGTCATCCAAATAGTAAAACTTAGCTTCATGGTGAAATTTCTTCTTTTGTTGTGGACACTAGTCTTCTAGCGCCTGGGTGCCAACTAAAAAATTCACAATATCCGCATACCATGGCTCTTATCACTCATAACCATCATCCTTTCATCGGGGAAGCAATCTTTTATGTCTCTTTCCTTTCTTTGGGTCTCAAGGTTCTCAAACCTCGATAGATGGTTAGCCACTTGGTTTTCAGTTCCCTTCCTGTTCAATCTCCAAATCAAATTCCTGCAACAATAAAACCCACCGAATCAGTCTTGGCTTAGCATCCTTTTTAGCCATGAGGTGTTTGATCGCAGAATGATCAGTATACACCAAAACGCTCGACCTCACTAAATATTTTTAGAATTTCTCAATCACAATCACCACCGCAAGCATCTCCTTTTCAGTAGATGAATCTTCTGCAAAATCCTAGATGGCCCAAAAATCTTCTCAATGTTTTGACATTGATAGGTGGCAACAATTTGACTATTGTGTCAACCTTTGCTTGATCTACTTCAAGTCCTACTTTGGATATTTTGTGCCCTAATACGATGCCCTCAGTGACCATGAAATGGCACTTCTCCCAATTGAGGACAAGGTTTATCTCTTCGCATTTTCTTAGCACTCTTTCCAAGTTGGTTAGGCAAATATTGTATGAATCACCAAACACAGAGAAATCATATAAATACCTCCAAAGAATCCTCCAAGAATTCAAAAAAGATCGCCATCATACATCGCTGAAAAGTACCAGGTGTATTGCATAACCCAAAAGGCATGCACCGAAAGGCGAAAGTGCCAAAGGGGCACATGAAGGTTATTTTCTCCTAAAGTCTCGTGTCCTGTAGTTTGTAAATAGTTTGTACGAATGCTTGTGATGTATAATATATGATATTTACTTCACTTCTTGACTTTGCACATTGGATGTTTTATTTGCTTTACCACAAACCAATAAACTTAAAATCCCTGGTTGTCATTATGTAACTTGAGCATGTATGTGGTGACATATAAGTGGATCATGTCTTAAGTGAAAACCAAAGTGGTATGTAGTATATGGATATAGGATGGAAACCTTATTCTGGTAACGCTACGAATACAACCCGCTTTATGGAATAGTTACAAGTATTGTAACTTATCACAGATGGTCTGATCCTAATCATTTGTGTAAGGGACATGCAAGCAGGGGCGTCCTATACAAAGAGTTTGTATAAGACTTGACCACGAAGTGTTAACGTCTCGTTATATAACGTCATTCATGACAGAGACTTCACTTCACTAGGATGACCATAGGTAACATGACCTCAATCCTGAGTGAGTTGGGAACTCCTGCCATTGAGAGCGGTCTTTTGATTTGCATGGGTGCGAGTGGGTAGGCTACCACCTCAAACCTACCACTTTGAGGATTCGCCTGATTTGGAAGCTAGGAACTCAACTACACAAGATGGAATTCACTTCTTCCTTGAAGCAGGGGTAAGTAGATAGATAGCTTCCTTAAGGGCTGATCCCGGGGCTTGAACGATGTGGCGTCACACACTTTCTCATGGCCCGAGAGGTGTTCACACATAGTAGGACTATGTTGTATTGTTCATTATAGGGATCAATGGTACTTAAGGAGTGAGATGTAACTACAGGGGCAAAATGGTAAATTGGCACAACTGTGCCGAGCATCTTTGAAGGTTTATCGTACTGATGATTAGTTATATCCGATGGACACAAAAATATATTTATGGTAAGAAGAGTTCAACTGCCGGTCTTTAGTGGAATGCCTGATAGTTAACGGATGATAGATCTCGTGGCTAAAGAGTTTAGTCAGCTATTCACGTACCGTTGGAGCTTCGAGCCATAGGTCCATAAGGTTCCCTTGGTAGCTTGGATACAAGTTGAGAATCAGTTTTTGAGTCAGTTTTAAATGTTCAACTTGACAAGAGGGAGTTCGATTATATATGATATAATTAAAATGGTTAATTATATATGATATGATTGACTAAATGTATGAGATACATTAATTTAGAGGAAATTGGATATAAATACGATTTATATCAAGTAGAGGAGAAAACACTATGGTTGATATATGATATCAAAATATGGGTTATGAATATAATATGATTATATTTATTATTGTATTAATTGGAAATTATGGGATAATTGGCCACCGTTTTCTCTGTAACCGTGCGTTAGTGGAAAGTTCAATTTGGTTTTCGAAACTGAAGAATAAAATGAAAATTGGTTTCATTTTGCAAAGATATACGCATAATTGCTCATGGTGTGATTGGCATTACATCGCTTATATTTGCAGAGCCTATACGATAGTACCAGCTTACTAAACGACCACTCACCGCACGCACACTTCTCTAAACGACCGCTTACCATTTACTAAACGATTGCTTAGCGCCCGAGCCTTACTAAATGATTTTATAGACGATCGCCTAGCTTTTCCTACATGATCATGTACCTCGCCTAAACGATTAAGCACTCGGGCTATACGATAGTTGCTGCCTTCTCCCACATGCTTGATCTTTGTACATGATAGCCTTTCCTCCTCACCTCTACCAAATCCGAACAAAGCCCACACTTTGGATTCTCACTCCGAGAATACTGAAGGCTCCGAGTGGTGTTGTCATCCCCATCTCCTGCTGTTCGTGCACAGCTGTTCGTGGTAAACGACTGGGTTGTTATTGAACGATTGCCTGGCGTTTGAACGAGAGCGCAAGGAGTCCGTTTATGTGAGAGTGAGTATTGTTCCAAAGAAAGTCTTCAACTAGTAAGTCCTCGTTCTTTTGTTTATTTATCTGAAAGCATGCTAGTAATTTAGTGTTGTTAATGCATATCTGTATGTGTAAACGTATATGTGGAAATTTTGTCATAATGAATTGGAAAGATCCACTTCCGCTCATAGATACTCTTGGGTAAGAGTTCCTTCAGGAACTCGATGCTTGGTTGTGATTATACTGGTTTCGACTTTGATGTTGCTGATGACCTTGAGGTAGTTGATGGAATTCGAAAGGATTTTCCTTACTTGTGGATTTTGATGCAAATTTCTCTGCCCAGACTATTCTGGGTTTCCACCCTATCCAAAGTTAGGGTGGTTCCTCCAACCTGGATTATATATGCTACTGAACAGCTTGTTATGAATTGAGAATACTAATTGCAGGTCCTGCGGGCAAGTTTCAACTGAATGGGGCTCTCCACATTAGCTACAGCTAACTGCCACAACTTGCGTCATTGTGTTTAGTTGCGCGGAATTTCTATTCAACACGCCCTGATTTATCGCAATGGTTTGAAGAAGAAATGTAATTGCGGCCATCTGAACGGCTAGTAAGCTCATCATATCTACTATATTATCGCCCCTTCTGTCTTCCTTTTTTCGACATTCTGGCTCCCATAATCTTCATCCACCCAATCATCTATATTTCAAGAGATTCAGTCGAATATTGCCTTAGCCTCTATGTATGTCTTGTCCATGAAGCCACCAGCTGCAGAGGTGGCCACAACTGCCTGAGTAGCTCTGTTTAGCCCATTGTAAAATGTTTCCATAAGAACGCAATCAGGGATGCCAATATGTAGATAATTCTTTACAAGGCATTGAAATCTAACCCATATAGTGCTCAGGGTTTCAGTATTTCCTTGCTCAAAATTTAGAACTTCCCGCCTTCTCCTTGCCTTAACAGTAAGGGAAAAGAATTTCTTCATAAACCTTTCAACCGATTGGCCCCATGATACTATCTTATTAGGTTCAAACGAATAGGCACATTTCTTAGCCTCGTCTCGAAGAGTGTAATGGAATAGAAACAACCGAATTCCTTCTAGTATCACGCCTGGAATTGCGAATGTGTTACACATCTCCACTAAGCTTTTAAGATGGGCATGCGGGTCTTCACCTTACATTCCACATAGTTCTGCATTGGGATGTTGCGATCAGTAGCAAGGAAAATGAGATCTTGTTGCTGGTGACCGAACAAACCATTCGCTCCGGGCTGGTTGTTATGATTGTTGTTGTTGTTTTCATTGGTCATATTCCTTCTACGTTTATTACGATTCTGCCTTACTCTACGAAGGAAAGTCCTTTCTATTTCAGGATCGATGTTGGGCTTGGGTTCTATTCCCGCACTCATGTACTGTCTTCAGCTTGTCGCTTCAGTCTGTATTACTCCCAGAAAGGAAAGGGTGCCTGCAAGAAATCACAAAAATCCAACACCCAATTAGTTGTCAAGTGCCTGACAACGGTGCCAAAAACTTGTTGGTTTTAAAATATGGGATGAATTTTACACTAGACTACGAGTAATATGCATTAATAATAGCACATGTAGCAGTAATGAGCATGCGTCAATCACACGTTTTCTTGGTTACAGGCCAAGTGAAACCTGATTGCAATTGTCTTAGGATGACCTAAGGTCAAACACAGGAATCTGCTACAATTTCATTAAATAAATGTGATCTATGCAGCGAAGCTGTTTTTTTATGAGTGTGCTTTGAACATGCGATGAGCTAAATTTTAGGTTATCAAAGAAAACGTTCTCAAAGCCTTGAATAAGAGAATGAAAGATACAGTAGACTAGAAGTGGAGAAAATATATGGAGAATATAGGGTTTGGGAAAAGATCATTATTGTATCATTTAGCTTTGTACGGGGAATTTATCCGAGCTTATAGTTCATAATTGTTGCGCACCTCTCGGTGGCTTGCCACACTTGTCATATCTCTATGATGCGTGAATAAGAATACTTGAGAGCGCAAGATTGTTTCTATTTCTAGAAATACTTCTTGTTTTGCTTGACGAGTTCCACAACTACCTCTCTCTTGAGAAGTTAGTTATAGCTACTTGTCTTTATGAGTAATCAAAAGCAAGCTTAAAATAACTACACATTAAGCAAATAGGATAACTTCTTTAAACTTTTCTTAGCTCACGATAATGACCTTCCCTCGTACCCTATTAAGGTTAGTGACTCATGGCTAAAATAAAAGTAGAAACACATAAGGGAAAAGTGATGAAAAGTGACATGTTGATATTAAGAAAGTAATATAGTTGAAGAATACAAAATGAATGATGTCTGAAACAAATGGGTACTACAACAACTATAATTGTAAAGAAGTGAGGTGAGTAGTCAGTTGATAGCAATTTCTTGCAATCAATAGATGGTTGTCAAGGCTTCTGGTGTAATTGGGGTTGAACGAAGAGAGAATGTCTTCTTAGACTATTCTCCGGTGAAATTTAGATGTTGGATCAGGTGGAAAGAGAAGGTGGATTGTTCTCTTAAAACTCTCAAAGCTTTTCTTGATTGTTCAAAGTTGTTATCTCAATGGCATCAAGGCTCTATTTATAGAACAATGCACTGCTCTTTATTGGGATTCCTGCTCTGATTTTTCATCGTCATCTGATGCGGTAGGTAAGAATGTCAGCACTGCACTTACTGTCAACGTATTGGAGATATGACAAAAGATCCGTCGGGACAGTTTCAGAGATCCTGAGGTATGCGATCGTTGTTTAATCCTCGAAGGATTAACGCATGCTAATTCCTTGCGGTAATCTGCAAAATAAACACTTTTGGTGCAATCTCCCCATGAAATGCGGTCAACGGTTACCTTTAAAATACTTTTGTGCAAACTTGATGTTTAGCATGATTTCTAAGCATGATTGACGCATAGCTTTCTTCCCTACCTTCATTATTTTAAACGAAAAGACTACAATAACTTGTATTTCTATAAGTTATCAATCGACACGTAACCTGGCCATATGGTTAATTTGAAAGTTTCAGAATTACTACTTGTACTGAAAGAGACTTACCATCTTCCCAATCCCAAATAGTCCTCACGTGTGCTAAGAAGAAAAGTTTGCAACCCAAGTTTCTGGACTTTTACTCATTGGACTTGTTCAAGTCATTTTTCCTCCCTTGTATTGCGTCAATGATTATATATTGCTGAATAATAATGAATACATAATGCTTTTCTCAATCTTGACAGGAGCTTGATTTTTATGTTGAGTTTAGATGAATAAATGTTTGGAAGATTTCAAAAGCCATGAGTTAAAATGTCATATATTCATCGTGGAATCATTTTGGTCTTATACTTTAATTTCATTTCATTTTAGTCCATACTTCCAATGCTAATATAGATTTTTGTAAAAAAAAAGATTGGAAAAAAATATTTTAAGAAAAAAATATTTTTTCAGGACCTTTTTCGATAGATGCATGACTTTTAGCATGACTTTTCTCTGAAAATAGTAATAATAAAATTTTAAAACAAAAATCAACCAATTTTCTTCTTCCTTCCCATCAACATCAACAACTATCTTCTAATAAAAAAAATTGAATAAAGATAGCACAATTTTATCCATACTTCCAGTCCCATATTACTTTCATCTTTGTGCTTTTGACAAATCGAATAAAACCGACCAACAAAAATAGATATGCTAGGTTGTCGACATTGGTCTTAGCCCAAAATCGATCCCGGCCTACTGATGATCTCATGGGTATCTGATGCCCTAGTTTATTATATTTATATTTATTTTCTTATATTCAACATTGTATTTATATGTAAACCCACTAAAGTGTTAGTTCAAAGGGCGTTTGTTGGGTTGTATATCCTAAAACTCGAAATTTTTAATCTTTAAACTTATTTTATTTCCAATAAAGTTGTTATTGAAGTTTATTTAGTAAAGTTGTTATTGAATATGTGAATTGCACTTGTAATAGCCTGAATCCAATAAACTAATGAACCCCTGGCTATAGCATGAATACTTGAACTTTATGTGGGGACATAAAAGTAGATCAAGTTTGAGTATATAGCCAAAATGGTCTATAGTATAAGAATAAGGTTGGGTACCTTATCCTAGGGACATTATGGATGCAGCCCGCTTTGTATTGATAGAAATGATGTGATCCCAAATTCCTTCCTGTGAAGACATGTGAGTGAGGGCATCTTACAAAAAAGAAGTTTGTATAAGATCGGACCGCAAAATAGTCACTTTTCTTTATAACGTTGTTTACTATTAAAACTAACTATTTCAAACTGATGACATAAGGTAACTCGATCTCAATCCTAAGTTAACTATGAACTCCTGTTTATCCGAAATCATCCTTTAATCTGCATGGGTGAGAGTGGCTCAACATTGCCACTCAATAAGTCTACCATTTTAAGGGTAAGACTGGATAGATAGCTGGAGACATAGTACTGCAAGATGAAACTTACTCTTGCCCATTTTAGGGTTAGCAGATAAATTGTTCCCTTAAGTACTGACTCCTAGTCTTGAACAAATGGCCTCATCCTTCTCTATGATTGAGAGAGACTTAGTTTATTGGTAGGACCATAAACCAATTGTTCATTAGTGGATCAGTGGAGACTTAAGGAGTAAGATGTATTCCAAGGGTAAAATGATAATTATGACCCAGCTATAAATATGAACAACCTGTGAAGAATTAACTTACTGATCATGGTTAAATCAAGTGGACAGAAATATATCTACAGTGAGGAGAGTGCAGCTAATAGGCTTCTATGGAGTGACCCATTAGTTAACGAATGTTGGTTAATTCGATTAAAAGAGTTTAGCCAATTAATCTCGGATCGTTGATACTCATGATTTGTAGGTCCATTAGGTCCCCTACTAGCTCATAAATGGACTAAACCTTAGAATAGCGTGACAAGAGAATTTGAAATGTTCAAATTCGAATTGTGGGAATTATTAATTATATACGATATAATTAGACGTTTAATTATTGAATTAAACAAATTGGAGAAGTAAAATTATTTAAATATGATTTAATTATTACATTAATAGGGATTCATGTGTTTTGGAATAGGCGTTGTATTAATTTAATATTTGATATTAAATTAAGTTAATTAATTGTTTAAAATTAATTTAAGATTAATTATTAGAATTAATTTTAATTAATTTTATATTAATTATTGAATTAATATTTTAATTTGACATTATGATTTCAAATTAAATTGATTTTGGGAAAACCCAATTAAAAAATGATTTTTGGATTAAGTGGGTTTTCCCAACTTATCCATTATCTAACACCTTAAACCCCACTTCATAATAGAGGTTTTGGTGTCAATTTCATGTGCATTGAGAGTACATGTTCTTCTATAAAGATAGAGGATTAACCAGTTGAAAGTTTTTAGGCAACTTGTTGATTTGAATAGTTTGTAAGTGAAAAAAGTTCTCTCAAAATTCTGGCAAAAACCTCATACTCCAATATGAAATTCCTACCATTTTTTCTTCTTATTTTGGATTTCACCATCCAATCTAAGGCCAAGAGGATAGTAAGAAAGATCTTGTGGTAGTCTACATCAAGTTCTTGATCAATTTCGAGTTGAGGAGTTGCTGATTAGAGGATTCTTCAAAGGTAAAAACTTCGAAACCTTATGTTTGTATCTTGAACTTGCATGCTTGCAATCTAAAATTAATGTAGTTAAAGTGCTTAAGATCCTAATTGCTTCCGCATGTTGATTGTCAACACCATCATGATCACCTCTATTTGATATTCTATTTTCATACTACTATAATACTACATACTCTTTTTCCTTTTTCTTAATTCTCATATCTTTTTTTGTAATTTTCTCTTAGATTTGATTGTGGAATGCGGATGACTGAGTAGTTAAGCCTTCCTTGAGAACCACATTTTTTTAAATTTTATTTTGATTTTGATTTTTGAAATTTATGTTTGTCTATCTCTTCTTTAACATGTTTTCATATTTATCGCCAAAATATTTGAATTCATAACCAAATTCTAAAAAAATGTATACTTTTTTAGTTTTTATAAATTTGACTTGAATTTTGAAAACGTTCCTAAAAGGTGATAGCAAAGAAATACATAGATGGAAGTAGAGTAGGCATGTTGCCAGCCACGATTGGGACAACGATGTTTCCACAGGCGTAACAAAGGCCTGGGCGTAGGTCGTTGTCTCAATCTGCGTCATTGCATGTCCCAAGTCGATCAGCTGACCGATTTGTCATTGTTCCACATCCGATTAGGTTAAAATTCTTGAATCACAATGTGGCAACTGACAACAACGTTAGAAATTTCGGTCACGTATATTAAATTATCTACAAAGGATTCTACCTGTCACTTAGTGGTAATTAAGTTACAAGGTGGTCTTTGAAACTCATCTGTCATGAGGGCTTAGCCAACGACATATAACTTTGAAGGTCGGACAGACTTCGGCATCTACATGCTCCTGGCATCGGCCTGTGGGCTCCCCATTCGACCCATCTTGAAGTTTACTTTTCAAAAATAAAAATACCATGTGGTTATCTTAGGAAATGATGTAGCCAAAAAAATTGTATGGTTTGTTTTTTCTTTTTCTTTTTTTTGTTGGTTTTGATGGAATGAATTTGAACATTCTATTTATGATTTTTTATTCTTTTATTAAAAATTAGTGCAAACTTATTTTGCAAGTTATTAATTAAATTAGTTGTTTTCTTTAATTGAAGTTGATGGCTTTTATTTAGGGTAATGCCTCCTAAATTGGAGGATAGTGGTATAATGGTTTAGTAGATTGATTAAGGGAGCTTTTCTAGGTTAGTAATAGAAATTTAAGGATAATGTATTAATGGGTAATTTCTTATTTTTCCTATAAATACTTATATTGTTTCCACTTAAATGAATATAGAACTCAATTGAAACACTTGACCCACCATGCAATATTTTCTCTCTTATTTTCACCTTTCGTTCTCTTCGATTTTGTTGCTTTTCCATTACATGGTATCAGAGCGTTCAGATTCTTTGTTTTGTGTTTGAGTTTAAATACTCAATGAAGATGAACGGTGGAAATAACATTTTTGTAGACAAGCCTCCCAGTGATAAATGTAGCTATTGGAAGCTATGTTTGGAAGTTTTTCTTTAAGAATAAGATTTGTGGGATCATGTTTAGGACGATGATTCGATTCCAGAAGATATTCTTGAGAATGCTAAGGCACAAAGGAAGTAGAAGGTCAAGTGTGGCAAAGCCTTATTTTCTTTGCAAACTTCTATCAGCAAGGAGTATATAGAGTATGTTCGTGAATAGTTCTCCAAAGAAAGTGTGAACACAGTTGAAGGGTTTTTCACCCAACAGAACATAAGAAGATTACAATATTTGGAGAACGAACTTGCTGGAATAACTCGAGGTAATTTTTCAGTTTCAAAATATTTTCTAAAAATTAAGATTTTGTATTCTGAAATTTTAGAATTGGGCAAAGAGAAGCCTATTAACAATGCTCATTTCCATCGTTATCTTATTCAATGGACTAGGAAAGGAGTTTATGCCATTTATTTCTTCGATACAAGGATGGGTAAATCAACCTTCTATCATTGAGTTGGAGAATTTGCTCTCAAATCAAGAAACATTGATGAAACAAATGCTTGGCAACAGCAAGCAATCTCATCTCGAGGTAGAAGTTATTCATTATGCAAAATACAAGGGAAGAGTCAATTATTCTTCCAAACATTCTTCAAATGACACTAATGATTCCAAGGTTGAAAGGCAATCCAGGGGCAAATTAAAGGGATATTTTAGGTGTGACATGCCAGGACACATCAAATATGATTGTCGGGTGAAGGTGGTATGTCATCGTCATCGAAAATTAGGTCATATTAGATCAAATTGTCGTGTGGATCTCAAAGAAGTAGAAGTAAATGTTGTATAAGAAAGTAACAAAGTAAATTGAATGGGAACAATGCTTATCAATTGAAGCTATTAATCAACCCACTAATTTGCATGTTAATATTTCTATAGATTATAACATAGATTGAGTTGTTGATTCCAGTTATTCTCCATACAGTTGATTCCAGTTGTGCTCACCATACAATTGGAAATGTTTTTCTCTCTGATGTATGTGCTCACCATGAAGGAAAAGTAATTGTCACGACTAACAATTCTTTACATCTAGTTATTGAAGAAGAGCATGTTAATGTCGAGAACGATGGTATTTCTCTTACTGATGTTTACCATGTTATAGGTTTAAAGAAGAATTTGGTTTCAGTATCTCAGATTGTCAAATATGGGAGGTATGTTCTTTTTGGACCTAATAATGTGAAAATTATTTCGGATGTTAAAAAATTTAAAGGCGATGTTCTATTAATTGGAAAGAAGAAAAATTCTCTCTATGTGTTTGTCTGCAAGTGTTGTGTATGTTAAAAAGACAGGTCAGAATGTTGGTGCAACACTTTGGCATGCTCGACTGGCCATGTTCGTTACCCATTATTGGAAAGATTTTCTATGAAGAAGCTTCTTGATGGTGTTCCTCTCTTTAAAGAAATACACCATGATGTAATTTTTCCTGGCTGTTAGTTTGGTAAGTCACATCGTCTTTGTTGGGTTTTATGTCCTAAAAACTCGCAGTTTGTAAAATGATAAACATTTTCTATAATCAATATACTTGTTATTGATTTCATAAATTGTACGAAAGTCTAAATCCAATAAACAAAGACCCATGACTATTGTATAAGTACTTGAACTTTATGTGGAGACATAAGAATGAATCAGGTTCGAGTAAATAGTCAAAATGATCTATGGTACATGAATAAGGTTGGGTACCTTATTCTGGTAACACCATTGGATGCGGCCTACTCTGTAGTTGTTACAAATAGTTGTAAAGTGCTACATACGATGTGATTCTAATACGTACATGTTATGACATGAGGAGTGAAAGCGTCCTATGCAATGAGTTTGCATAAGATCAGGACCAAGAAATAAGTCACTTTTACTTTATAATGTTGTTTACTGTTTAAGACTGACTATTTCACCTAGATGACCTAGATAACTCAATCTTAATCCTGGACTAACTATGAACTCGTTTATTCGAGATTGCCCTTAAATTTGCATAGTTGAGGGTTGGCTTAACAGTGCCGACTCAATAAGACTTCCATTTCAGGGGTACGACCGGATAGATAGCTGAGGACATAGGGTGCAAGACGGAGTTCACGCCTACTCGATTTAGGATAGAAGAAAGGTTGTTCTTTCAAGTACTGAATCCAGGTTTTGAACAATGGGCCCCACCTTCTAACTAGGCTGAGAGAGTTTAGTTTGGTGATTGGATTACAAACCAGTTTTTCATTAGAGGATCAATAGGGACTTGAGGAATAAGACGTAATCTCGGGGTAAAATAGATATTTGACCCAACCGTTATTACGAACAACCTGTGAAGGGTCGACTTGCTGATTATGGTAAAATCATGTGGACATAATATATCTATAGTGAGGGGAGTGCAACTATGGGCTTTAGTAGAGTGGCCCATTAGTGGAGTGACCCATTAGTTAACGAATGGGGATTAATTTGGTCTAATGAGTTTAGCCAATCGTTGGAGTCTATGATTTGTAGGTCCGCGAGGTCCCTCTACTAGCTCGTAACGGACTAGCTCTAGAATAGCGTGATAAGTTAATTTGAAACATTCAAATTAGAATTAAGGGAATTAGTAATTATATGAGATATAATTATATGTTTAATTTTAGAATTAAACGGAATAGGAGAATCTATATATATAAATATGATTTAAATATATAAAGATGGATATGTATTAAAATTAATTTAATATTTGATATTAAATTGATTCAGTTTTATTTAATAATTAATTTATGAAATTAATTATTTTTTCTTTTTTGAAATCAAAATAGATTTTTTGAAATCAAATTTTGATTTTATGATAAAATTGAAAAGAAAAAATGAAAAAAAAAAAAAAACAACAACAACAAAACACTAAATGGAAAAAAGAGTTTCATGCTCGTAAAAAACACATTGAAACACATTTTGTGAAAAACATATTGAAACACTTTCGTGATAATAAAAGTGCAATCAATCTTGCAGGAAAGCCAGTGTTTCATGTTCGTAAAAAAACACATTGAAACACATTTTCATTTTGTTCGAGAGAAAGTCTTGATGCAAGATATTCGATTGGAGAATATACATTTGATAACTTGTAGAAATATAAGTTATTTGTGCCTTTTTCTTAGAAATATGGAACAACAGAAAGGAAAAAATGTGCCAATCATAGTGAAATGATATATGAAAATCAAAATTGTGCTAAGGTACTTAAGACACACCCACTGACTGCATTTCATAGTCAAAGTGCGCCAAAGTTTATGTTTTGCAGGAAAACAAGAATTAGCGCATGCGCCAATCCTTCAAGGAGAAACGTAATCAACGCATACCTCGAGATTTCTGAAATCATACAGTAGATATTCTGACGTACTCCCTGATCGTTGACCATGATGCAACACTGACGCTCGCACCTACCTTGACAAATGATAGCAACCAATCAGAGCGGGAATTCTAAAATAGGACAGCGCAAGACATTATAAATAGAGCCTCAGCACATCGAGTGAAGGAATCTAGGAGCTAACAATCGGAGAGAACATTCTATTCCATATTCTATGAGGCTCACTAGAGAAAGATCTTGAAAAGGACTTTCACCACTCCATCCATCACATATAGCCGATAGTCATTTCCACCATCACATCGTATCAAGAGATTGAAATTGATCGTGAATCCATTTCATTTCTTGTGTATTAACGAGTTGTAGAATTTGCTTGATTGATTTCCTGAACAACTTGTATTTGAAAGATTTTCTTATCTTAATATTATCATTATGTTCATTTTCACTTTAATCCATGTTCATGCATTCATCATCTCTTATCTCATGAATCACTAAATCCTTAGGATAAGGGGGAAGGTCACTTTTATGATTTAAATCATATCTTAAGGTATTACCACGCTCGTTTAACATATATCAAAAGATACTTGCCTGCGAGAGTAGAGTGAGTCATACAATCAACTCTTCGAAGGAGAAAAGTTGATAGAACCTCTTAAGGGAAGCAAGAAGTATTTCTAAAGATAGAAACAACCTTGCGTTCTACAACATTCCCGTTAACAACTCATAGAAATATGACTATTGAGGTAACCACCGAAAGATGTGCATCAATCGGGAATAAGAACCGTGGTAGTATCTGAAATGAGATTTATTGATTCTTTAGTGTCTTCCCTTTAGCCCTTCCTTCTCCATATAGACCTTTATTTAGTCTGTGGCTTTACTCACCCATCTCAACCTCATGATTATTAAGCACTCAGTTATTTAGAAATTTATTATTTGTATATATTTTATTTTCATTGCAACAAACAACAAATATATACATATTTGAATGATTCACTTTACTTTAACAACATCGCATCAAATCCCCATGTTCGACCTTAGATCATTCTGAGAAAATTGCGATATCGTTATATTTGGTGAGAGTGGGAGAAAACTTGTGATAGGAATGATTGATTATCGCATATTCACTTGACACATAACACATATTCTTCAAACTATCGCATGATCATCGCATGACAATTAACGCATATTAGTAGAAAAAATTTATCCTCAACACATTCGAAGGAGCAAGTTGCTGATATATTTACCAAGACTCTTGGTAAAGTCAAGTTTGAAGAATTTAGAGTACACTTGGTGTTGATCATTTTCTTGGACTAAAGGAGAGTGTTAAAAATTAGTGCAAACTTATTTTGCAAGTTATTAATTAAATTAGTTTTTTTTTATTTAAGTGAAGTTAATGGATTTTATTTAGGGTAGTGCCTCCTAAATTGGAGGATAGTGGTATAATGGTTTAGTGGATTGATTAAGGGAGTTTTTCTAAGTTAGTGGTAGAAATTTAAGGATAATGCATTAGTGGGTAGTTTCTTATTTTTCCTATAAATCTTGTATTGTTTCCACTTAAATGAATATAAAACTCAATTAAAATACTTGATCTTTCATGTAATATTTCTCTCTTGTTTCCACATTCTGTTATCTTCTATTTGTTGTTTTCCACTACATCTTTAATGCCAGTATCTATTAACTGATTTAAAATAATTATAAAGTGAAAGAGAAAATTTGTATGGCATATGGACCCACTCGAAATTTGGCCTCACTTTAAAAAATGCTCGAACTTTGACTTTTTGCTTACTTCAATTACGTGTGAAAGTATTGTTTTAACCCTAAAACATGCACGAGGCCAGATGCAACCAAATCGGATTATTCCAGATTGGTTCGGGTTAATTTAAGTTGTAAGATTAAGAAATTCAAACAATAGGTATCGATCTAAAATGATTTAGGAAAATTTTTATCACAAACAAGAGAGCAACTAGCTCGGATACCAATTGTAGGATCGATATGATAACTCTAGAGGGGAGTGAATAGGGTTTATCAAAATTAATGAAAACTTTTTTCCTAATGTGGACCCAATTAAGCAAATTAATACACTTTTGTTAATAAGTCATTTAAACAATAATTGTATATATATGCATTAATTCCAAGATGATTAATAAATTGAAATTAACAATTTTAAGCTCCTAATTTAATTTCAATGATAAGATTGATAAAAGATATGCCAATTAAAGAACTACCAATCAAAGTAAACAAATATGAGCTATTAACTCACCAGTAACTATTGAAATTAATTTCATATAATAAATTATAATAACAAATTAATTGTAAAATTAAGTAGTATAGGGATAGAGAAATTAACATTAGAAATTTTTATACTGGTTCGGTTAAACTCGTCCTACATCCACATTTTCAAGCGCCTCTTAGGATTTTAATAAGGATCTCATTGACTCTTTCTACGGATTAGAGTCTAACTGCTATACTGCTCTTTTTGCAAGTTCAATAGCAAACTCAATCCCTTGCATGGATTAGGATCAAACCATTACAATCGCTCTTTTTACGGATCAAGAACAATCCTTACAAAATGTTTGAAAATTTTAAAGAACACGCTTGATAAACTCTCTAAAAGAGTGGATTTACAAATTTTGAGCCCACAACAAATCAATCCTCACCATACATAAATCTCTCTCAAGAATAAGATGAAAAAGAAGAAAATTGAAGTTTGGAGAGATCAACAATGGTGGCCTAATGAGTTATGGAGGATTGAAAATAATAAAAATTGTTGACATGATTTAGTAAAGAAGATGAGTTTAAAGAGAAAGGAAAAATTGTTGAAAATCATATTTAATTTGGATCATTGGATCTTCGAAAAGAAAAAATAATGGTGGAGATTTTAAACTCAAATAGTTGTTAGATAGAAACAAGAAAATAATATAATAATATTTCTTTTAAAATCATTTCTTTTAAAACCTAACAAAAAAGACAAATGCCCATCATGTGTCCAAAACTAGCAGCGGGCTCCAAGTGACACCTGGTCTACTTTGATGAGAAAAGTTTTGTCATGTCATCAACTTGGGATTTTTTTTGTTAATTTTATTTCAGTCATATCTTCTTCATTGAAACTCCAATTTGAGTAGTTCAAATTTTGTTGAAACCGTTGTTCTGAACTTTACGCAATGGAAACTTCAAAACACTAAAATTGTTAGTGAATAAGAGCAAGTTTATTATCATCAAAATATTAATTAATTAAAATTAATTAATTTGAGATTAAGGGCCAAAAAGTTAACCATCTCTCCCTTTTTATGATGACAAGCTACTCAAGAAAAATGAAATCTAAATTAGTGTGTGATATGAAATATGTTCTTGATGCATAATCAACACATGTATAATTTCAATTAACTTGAAAACAATGAATATTTCAATAACAAGATACTTTCATTTTTCTTTCTACCTCTCTCCCTTTTGGAATCAATCAAAAAAAGGACAATTAAGAAAAATAAACAAATATATGAAAGCTTCCTCTAAAATCACAAGCACATACTTTGTATTTCTTCTCATATAGACATACCTTAGTATATATATTATATATAACAAACAATATTGTATATTCAAGAGGCATCTCAAATAATCAACCAACTAGATAATTATTTAGGATCAATTTCACAAAATTTCTCCCCCTTTTGGAATCAATTGAACACTTCCCCTTAACAAGGGACAAAAATACATTCAACATGAACGTAGAAATATCAAATAAAATTTTAAAACATAATTTTACTCCAAATACAATAGCTCCCCATAAAAGAATAAATATTATACATAAGAGGGGTACACAACAATAAAGGGATATGGAACCAAATAATAGCAAATCTATTTTAGAAAATTCAATATTACCAAAAAAGAGAATACATTATCAATCAAATATAAGCATGGTAGGAACACAATAAAGCATTGCACCAATTTTGATTTAAAAAAAAATCAAGGGATTCAAGAATGTATCAATTCTATAAATACTCCCCTCTATGGAAAAGAAATTAACAACTTTTCCAAAAACATGCTCAATTATCAATAGGATAAACAATATATTTCAAACTCAATATCCTTTTTCCTCAAAACTTTCTATGAAAAACACAAAGATAGAGAAAACATCTAATTGACTAAAAAGCCAAATAATAAGCAATGAAGACAAATGCTACATAGATATATAAATAAAGATTACTAATGGCATTAAATCCTATAATCAATGCAATTCAATAAGTCAATTTCAAACATCCAAACTCATTCAATAAATTAAATTTTCACAAAAGAGCCAATAAAAATACTTATCTCAACAATTCAATAAAACATATAAAGTTACCAAATATGTCATTTCCTTTGTTTGATTCAAACAAGCCACAAAAGTCGCTCCAATTTGAATTAGTTGCTCATTTGAAGTCCAAGCAACAATTGCTTCTTGAATCACATCTACAATGAAAGCTCAACCAAAAGATTTTGGTACCTATTTCTTGGGTCCTTCAATTAGTGAGCAATGATTTTGAAACCTATTTCAAATTAGTTCCAAAATCATCGTCATTCATCTTTGGCAAACAACAAGTATGATATTTATAACCAGTTTTGCCACAAGAATAGCATACAACATTGGGCAAGAATTTACTTTTAACTAGTTGATTTTTCACAATATTTCTATTCAAATAATTCTTGTTAGGAGCATTTTTCAATTTAAAATAATTTGGTCTAATATGAATTTTAACTCCACAAAAATGACAAGTAGGCATAAATTTAGAACTATGCATACATTTAGATTTTTCATGAACACGTTTAGACACAAACTTTGATTTTTACATAGGTTTAGCTTTTTTCATGCTTATTCATAAAATTCACACTCACAAATTTTGAATTTCCATGGATATGTGTAACTTTTTCATGCTTTGGTATAACTTTAGATTCAACAAAATTAGACGCATTGGATAAGATATTTTGAAATAGAGGAGGTGACCTTAACAAAAGTAATATTCTTAGAAGTAGATGAACAATTTCTATTCACATAGCCTAATGTCTTTTTGTTATTAAAAGACATCCAATTTTTGTGTATCAAAAATCAATTTCTTAATAGACTCTTTTGCAATTTCAAGCTCTTTATTAGCAAGCATTTCTTTCTTTTAAGTAAATGCAAAAGATTTTTTTTCTCATCAACATCAAATTCAAGAAATTTAATCTTGTCAACAAGAGAAATTTTCTCATTTTCTAATATTATATTGCTAGTTTCCAAATCAATAATTTTATTGTTCAAATTAACAATTTTATCTTTCAATTCTAAAGAACAAAATCCAATTTTTTCACTTTTATCCCTCAAATCATTCATTTCAATTTTTATATCACGTGATAAAGATTTAAGTTCACCTTTTCTTTTTCAAGAAACCCTATTCTACTAGGCACATTTCTCATCATCATAAAATTTATCAACAAGCAAAACATCATTAGTTGCTCTATTTTTCAAACATGCATTTTCATCTATCCAAGATTTATTTTCACTAGACAATGTCTTAAACTTCTTTGATAGTTTTAGATATTTAGTGCTAATCTTTTTCTAAAACATATTGCATACTTTCAAAAACACCATATAACTTGTGGTAAGATAGAGATGTGTGATTCCCTCCTCATCTTCACTGGTCTCATCACCGGAGTCATTTTTCGAATGGGCCATCAAGCATAAGGAGGATTGGTCACATTTTTTCTTTTTCACTTCATGAAAATTTTCTTGATTTTGAGAAGTATAATTCTCCTTCACATCAAACCAGTACAGACTGAAAACTTCCCTTTTTAGATGCTTCAGCCAGTGAATATTTTTGAATTCAAGGAAACAACTTATCATGATTCATTATTAGAATCATGATAGATTATTTGAATCTATTCTAAGGATTAGAATAGAATCTAGAATAAAATAATAGAATTTATATATTCAATAGATCATTAGTACTAGAAGGAGAATTCTCTATATTATCAAAAAAAATTACAAATATCATATGCATAATCAAAATTTAAAATTTTATCACATATTTTTCTATTCAATGCACAATATATGATATTTATTGCTTTGGCATTGGTAGTGAACAACTCATTATTCAATTGTAATTTAAATAAATCATGCTCACAAACATACAAAGTATTAAAATCTATAGCAAGCATAAAAAAAATTCATTTTATTTTTCCAAACATCATAATTTCTAATACCATCAAAGAATGGAGGTCTATCAACACAATGATCTAAAGTTATCATAGCACTAGCGATTAAGCTTTTCAAATAATTTTTCAAAATATTAATAAGATTCTTTATAAATTAAAATAATATTGAAAAAATAATTTGCGTAAAAGAGCTACTCTCTTTAGTACCAATTGTAGGATTGAAAAACTCAAACAATGGGTTTCAATCTAAAAGAAGTATAAAATTTTTTATTACAAACAAAAGAGCAACAGACTATGATACCAATTGTAGGATCGGTATGACAACCCTGTAGGAGTGAATAGGGTTTATTTAACTAAAACTTTTTACTAATGTGGTTCCAAATAAACAAATTAATAAACTTTTTGCTAATAAGTAATTTAAATAATAAATTCATGTAAATAAATTTAACTCAAAATAATCAAGAATTTAATAATACTATTTCAAAGCACCAAATTTGATTCTAATAACAAGATTGATAATGGATATAGAAATTCAAGAACGACCAATCAAAATAGTCCAATATGAGCAATTAATTTCAAGCAATAAAATATAATAACAAATTAATTACAAAATTAAATAGAAGAGAGATAGATAAATTAACACCGAGAATTTTATAGTGGTTTAACACAATCGGCCTACATCCACTTCCCAAGTTCTTCTTGTTTTCTTTTCTGTATTTATTGACGTTGTTTTCATTTTATTTCTTCCATGTATTTCTGAAAACAATTTTCTTTTATTTAGTATCGACTTTTTTATTGTAAGATCTTGTAACTTTTCATTTATTTGTTATAGTATGGACTTCGTTTTCTTTGTTTTGTGTATTATATGAATCTATTTGAGTTGGTTAATGATGCATTACAAGTTATTTAGATCAAATTTAAAAAAAATTAAAAATTTTAAAAGTCAATATTCAACCAATGAAGGAACTCCCACACGTAGAATAGCGCGTCGGGAGTTCCAGTAACTCCCAATGAATAAAACAAACCGTTGAGAACTCCCGATGCATAAAACAGGGCACTGGGAGTTCCTAGAACTTCCGATGCATAAAACAGGGCGTCGGAAGTTGTCCTAGAACTCCCGACACATAGAACTCCCGACACCGTATATCATACGTCGGGAGTTCCTAGAACAACCAATGTCCTATTCTATGTGTCGGGAGTTCTATGACAACTCCCGACGACCTGTTTTATGCGTCAGGAGATCTTCTCCCGACGGATTTTTTCCGACCAAACTCCCAACAATCAATCTATTGTCGGGAAAGGATCTCTCGATGCAGTTTCTGTAGGAATGTATCAGCAACAGCAGAAGAAGCACTCTAATTCATTAATTTTGACAAAATATAAAGCATGCTTTTGCAGAAACAAGTGAGTTTCATGACATACCATTGTAGAACTTCTTTAAAGCTCGTCTCCAGTTGCAACCTTCTTCGAATCTTATTACAGACCATCTCAAGATCTTCTCCACTATTCTCTTGGTGCTCTAGATTGAGTTGTGGGACTTAAAATAAGTTTGAATCAAGGGATTATGGAGAATTACTCACAGCAGCAATCTTGTTGAAAAACACTTTATTTAGCACGAATTTTCTCTAAAATTCTCTCTTGATTGCATGCCTCAAATTCACTCCAATCTCTTCAATATATTGCAGATCATCATGCAAGGAAGAGAGCTGCATGAGTTGCAGCTCATGCTCGGAGTTAATGAAGAAGGGGAAATGGAAAATGTGTGAGCATGAAGAAGATAGTTTTCCCATTTGTGTATTATTTTTTCCAATTTTCAAATTTTATCTCAAAATCAAACTTGATTTTTAAAAATCCATTTTGATTTTAAAACTGAAAATTTTAATTTTATAAAATTAATTTCATAAATTAATTTTTAAATAAAACTTAATTAATTTAATATCAAATATTAAATTAATTTTTACACACATCCATCTTTATATATTTAAATATAAATTCTCCTATTCTGTTTAATTCTCGAATTAAACACATAATTATATCTCATATAATTACTAATTTTCTTAATTCTAATTTGAACGTTTCAAATTAACTTATCATGTTATTCTAGAGCTAGTTCAATTGCAAGTTAGTATGGGACCTCGCGGACCTACAGATCATGGGCTCCAATGATCTAAGATTAATTGGCTAAACTTATTAGACCAAATTAACCCCCATTCGTTGATTAATGGGTCACTTCACTAAAGCCCATAGTTGCACTCCCCTTACTGAAGATATATTATGTCCACATGATTTAACCATAATCAGTAAGTCGACCTTTCACAGGTTGTTCGTAATAACAGCTGGGTCAAATATCTGTTTTACCCTCGAGATTACGTCTTGTTCCTCAAGTTCCCACTGATCCTCTAATGAACAACTGGTTTATGATCCAATCACTAAACCAAACTCTCTCAACCCAGTGAGAGGGTGGGGCCTCTTGTTCAAGACCTGGATTCAGTACTTGAAAGAGCAACCTTTCTCTTATCCCTAAATAAGGTAGGCGTGAACTTCATCTTGCACCCTATGTCCCCAGTTATCTATTAGGTCTTACCCCTGAAATGGAAGGCTTATTGAGTCGGTGCTATTGAGCCAACCCTCACCTATACAAATCTAAGGATAATCCTAAATAAATAGGAATTCATAGTTAGCTCAGGATTAAGATCGAGTTACCTAGGTCATCTAGATGAAATAGTCAGTCTTATACAGTAAACAGCGTTATAAAGTAAGAGTGACTTATTTCTTGGTCTAATCTTATGGAAACTCATTGCATAGGACGCCCCCACTCCTCATGTCATAACATGTATGAATTAGGATCACATCGTATGTAGCACTTTATAACTCTGTGTAACAACTACAGAGTAGGCCGTATCCAATAGTGTTACCAGAAAAAGGTACCCAACCTTATTCATGTACTAAAGATCATTTTGACTATTTACTCGAACTTGATCCATTCTTATGTCTCCACATAAAGTTCAAGTACTCATGTAATAGTCATGGGTCTTAGTTTATTGGATTTAGACTTTCATACAATTTATAAGATCAACAATAAGTTTATTGATTATTAGAAATGTTTATCATTTTACAAACTACGAGTTTTAGGACATAAAACCCAACGGTTTTCACCCTTTCCCGACGATTTAGGGCATCGGGAGAAATGCGATTTCTTGTAGTGCACGGCTTAGAGTTGAAACGTACAACGTTCTTTTTTCGAGCGCAAGAACAAACCCGATCATTTCCACAGTTGAGGATCACACTGTTACAATAGCTCTTTTTCCAGGATCAAGAGCAACCCTTACAATAATTTAGAAAAATAAATAGCACACTCGATAAAAGAGTGGAGTTAGAAATTTAGCACTCAACGAGTCAATCCTCACAACATAAAATATCTCTCACAAGAAGAAGATGAAAAGAAGTCAATTGAAGCTTGGAGAGAGAGCAATAATTGTGGCCTAATGAATTATGGAGAACCGAAAATAATAAAAATTGTTGTCATGATTTAGAAAAGAATATGAGTTTAAATAAAGAGGAAAAATGGTTGAAAACCACATTTAATTTAGGTCATTGGATCTTGGAAAATAAAAAACAATGGTGGAGATTTTAAACTCAGCTAGCCGTTAAACACAAAAAAAAAAATATATAATAATATATATATTTTTAAATCATTTCTTTTAAAACCTAACAAAAAAAAAAAAATAGATGCTTACCACATGTGTCCAAAACTAGCACACGAACATAAAATAATATTAAATTATTTTTTTAAAATCCATTTCATTTTTTAAAACCAATCCAGAAATCAAGAGTCCATCATGTATCACCTTTCTATTGCTCCAAGTGACACCTGATCCACTTTGATGATAAAAATTCTCCCACGTCATCAAATCATAGTTTGTTATTATCAAAATATTAATTAATTAATTAAAATTAATTAATTAAAATTAATTAATTTGAGATTAAAGGTCAAAAAATAATGAACCATGAATCAACCCAACTCATAACATAAAGTTTTCATTTATTTAAACTCAACCAACTCAAATGAGTTGATAACTCATCCCAAACCCACCGTACGAATTAGATTGGGTTGATTGAATTTTTCGAGTCATTGAGTATTTTGAATACTTCTACTAAATTGAATTAAAATGAAATTAAACCTAACAATGTTATTATCTATATGTGCTAGACAGGGTTAGTGATAAACATTTACATCGTGTTACACTTGAAAATATTTCTAAAAATTTATCCATTTAAAACAATTACCCATAACTTTTTATACAAGTTTCCCATATATTCCCCCCCCCCCCCCCCCACTCTTCCATTACATACAGCTGCTGTGGAGCGAGGATGACGAGCACCAGATAGCTATACTGAATTTCTTGATTGATTATGCAGCGAAGGAAGGTGATGCCCTAGCGTTTCAATGTTACTAAGACCTAATTAATTTACACGTTTCGTCTAGTCTAGAAAGAAATAGGACATCATTGGCTTCATTGAAAGCCAAGTTTCATTCATCTCTACACGTTCCGAAATGGGGATACGAAGTTTAGAAAAATTGAATCACGTTCTCTGCAGGGTGCTTGAATGGTCTTGTTGCTTTTGCCATAAAGTTTTAACAAGCCAGAATTTGATTTCAGTGTGAAAATACTAGAGAACAGAGCTGGAGAAAGATTGATAGAACTTGCATCTTTCTGAAATAAATCGTAGTTTGGTTCAGGGTAGCGATACTATGTTTTATCAAAACCGAATACATTGTATGCAATGAATTGACGGGACTGAACCCTGACTTTGACATTTTCTTATTTGCAGGAATGCTTCTAGAAATAAGACCAATTCCCATTATATGGTTCATTTGGAATTTTCAGCAATATAATTGCAGCAAAAGTGACTCCTCATCTTTCCAATTAGTTCAGTCGTAATGGTTTGAAAAGCTTGACAATGAAGATTTTATAGCCAAGGTATTCTTGCAGTCCTGATTCTTCTCATCGACTATGTTCTTAAATACAAAAAATACGAAATGCTTCTCTCCACGAACGCACTTTCCTTAGTAAGTATGAATATTTACATGGTTTAAATAACTTTGTTGTTAAATTTTCATGTTTAATTTTGAACTTTAGTTTAATAAAGGGCGAACTTGCTCAGTTGGATGGAAATTCCACCTGCAATTTATTAAATTGACTAATAATGAGTTGGATGGATGTTATACTCAGAATTCATAAATAATGTGGTGTTTATAATCAAACTTCTTATAAAATAAAGGAAAAAACAAAGCAAAGGATCAGTAGTTTAAGCCAAAATTTGTACCTTGTTGGTCAAACAAAAAACTAATCATGTTCAATATGATCATTCCAAGTCCTAACAGATTTAAATACTTGTAGATCTAACTTAAAAGCCAAAATATTGTTATGATGTTTCTGCAATTCTATCGTTGTCATTGCCAATAGTAGTACATGGCATTCTTTCTTCCTCTTGTATTGTTTTTCTTTGCCAGAGTTTGCGCCATCCAACCAGTCTTCGTCAAACATTACTGCTTGTACGATAGAGGGAACTTTGCCAGCAACAGCACGTATAAGGCCAACCTCAATCATGTCCTCTCCTCCATTGCCAATGCCAAAGATACTGGCAGTGGCTTTTACACTTCTTCCTATGGGGAAAACTCAGACAAAGCCAGTGCTATTGGCCTCTGCCGAGGCGATGTGAAGTCTGATGTATGTCGAAGCTGCCTCAATGACTCTATATATCTTCTCACACAGCTATGTCCTCGGCAGAAAGAAGCAATTGGGTGGTTTAATAACTGCATGCTGCGCTATTCAAGCCGTTCCATATTTGGTGCAGTGGAAACTGGACCCCATTTCCTCTCGTGGGCGGCAATCAATATAACAGAGGAAGCTCTGTTCAGCCAGAAGTTAAAAACGTTGCTAGATAGCTTGAAGAACAATACCTCTTCAGGTGGTTCTATAAAGAAGTATGCAACTGGAAACATAGGTGCACGCGGGTTATGGACTATATATGGGCTTTTGCAGTGCACACCTGACCTGTCGCAGCTACAATGTGATGAGTGCTTAAAGTCAGCGTTACAAGCATTCCCACCATGTTGTAGTGAAGGAACGACAGTTTTTTTACCTAGCTGTAACGCCAGATATGAACTGTACCTCTTCTATGACCCTTCTGCCGAGTCACAACCACCACTGTCGGTAGTATTTTCTCCTTCAACTAGTACCAAGTCTACAGAGGGTATGGTTAATGCTTTTGCCACTTTGTCCTTTTCAATACAATATTTTGTTTTTCTCACGCTTTCAAGAATCAAGCAATCTATTTGCAAAAATTGAATAATACATTCTCAAGATAAAAAAGCTCAGTGTTTTTTACAAGTAGTTCAAGAATTTAACATCCAGAGGTGCCTTTTCTTTTCAGGAAAGAAGTTCAGAATACGAACTGTCATTGTGATAGTTCTTCCATTTGTAGCACTTTCGCTGTTATTGACCATTGGCTTCTATATCTTTTTGAGATCCAGAAAGTTGAGGGAAAGACTTGAAAGTAAGATTATTTTATTTTTGTCTCGAGCCTAGTGCTTTTTTTCTTTTCTTGTGGGTATAATTATCTTCTTCAAAGTATGAACTGCTGTTAATTCTCCTGTCACTACACTACTTGTGAAGCTACTGATGATGATATTAACTCTATGGACTTCTTGCAATACGACTTTAAGACGATCAAAGATGCAACAGATGACTTCTCAACTGTCCATAAACTTGGACAAGGTGGATTTGGCATCGTTTATAAGGTAATCGAACGGAAATAGAATGATCTCTTAACTGTAACATTTTGTCCCATCAGGATAGATGAATTCTAATATTTTTGTTTTGCTTTTGTATCTTTCAGGGTAAACTTCTCAATGGACAAGAAGTGGCTGTAAAAAGGCTAACTCAAGGTTCTCAACAGGGAGACCTCGAATTTAAGAATGAAGTTTTATTGGTTGCTAAGCTGCAGCACCGGAATCTGGTTCGACTTCTTGGCTTTTGTTTTGAGAAAAGTGAAAGACTCCTAATCTACGAGTTTCTACCTAATTCAAGCTTAGATCGTTTTATATTTGGTACTTTCAGCAATTTGTTCTACTTATTGGGCATCATTTTGTAAACTTTCTGGTAAAAATTTTGTTTGCATTATCATTGCTTTTACTAGCTAAGCAGCCATATTCATATTAAATGAAAATGCAGATCCAATGCAGCGCCAATATTTGGACTGGCCAAGACATTACAAAATCATAGTAGGCATCAGTCGTGGTCTCATGTATCTTCATGAAGATTCTCGATTCAAAGTCATCCATCATGATCTTAAAGCTAGTAATATATTACTAGATGCAGAACTAAATCCAAAAATTAATGATTTTGGAATGGCAAGATTGTGTTCGTTCGATCAATCCAATGGTGATACAAGTAAAATTAAAGGAACATAGTAAGTCTCGTTTGCTCCTCCCTTTTTTTTTCAAAAAAAAAAATAAATAAAATAAGTCAAGTAATTGCATTCTCTTAAAAAAAAAAAATTAGCTTCTCTTGGGAGATTGAGACAAATATTGAACTTAAAAGTGTTTTTATTTCAAGTGGATACATGGCCCCAGAGTATGCATTGTATGGGCATTTCTCAATAAAATTAGACGTTTTTAGTTTTGGTGTGTTTCTTCTAGAGATCGTGAGTGGCCAAAAGAACGGTAGCTTTCAAAATGGCGAAAATATAGAGCATCTTTTGAGCTATGTAAGTACTAATATTCTAAGGGACATCATGTACTTCTTTTCCTTCAAATGTAACACAATCTTGCCAATGCAGACATGGGAAAACTGGACGAAAGGAACAATTACAAATATCATAGACCCAATATTGACTGGAACTTGCATTGATGAAATCATAAGATGCATTCATCTAGGGTTATTATGTGTTCAAGAAGATGCAGCTAGCAGACCAACCATGGCTTTAGTTCTTCTCATGCTGAATAGTTACTCCTCTCTTCCTGTACCATCACGGCCTGGATTTTTGCTGCAAAGTAAATCATCAAACATTGCACAGCAATTTAATTGCACAGAAGGGTCCCAATCTAGCCTAGCTTCGAGCATTTGTATTGAAGAAGAATCATCAAACCAGTTTAACTCAATTTCTTGAGACTTGGAATGAGGAAACAACCTCAACTTAACATTTGTGTAAACAGGCAATACTGTTCTTCTTTTCATCTGCATAAATCTTTAGTCCATGTCCATGTATATTAACAGAATAAAACCGAACTGTCCATGTATATTAGGTTTTTTTTTTTTTTTTTTTTAATCTTCTATTTTTACTTTGAATATCCTTAACTTCATCATTGTCTTAACTTAGAACTGTTAACGTGCATTATCCAATTTCCCTCCATTAGCTGAACTTATGGTTTGCTGTCAAGAAGTAAAAATAACTCAGGGTATTTGTGAGGCCACCAACTTACCAGAGGAAGGGTAAGATAGTCTTTTACCATTTTGGGAAATTATTCACATATACTGCCTTATGTTACTGTTAGGTTGGAAGGGTAAATAGAGATGTGGATAGATATATCGATAAAAATGTCAATCTCGATATATATTTCTAAAAAATTTATAAGAGAAAATATTGAACTTAACAAATAAGAATAAGTATATCATCATATGTTGTCAAACTTGTTTTAGTTAAGGAAATGTTAAATTGCAAATTTAGTCTATAAACTTTGAAGTTTGTATCTATTTGGTATTTGAATTTTCAAAAGTGTTTAATAGATTTATAAACTTTCATTTTTATGTCATTTTATTTCATGGAATTGACTGGATTATCACTGACTTTTGACATTCTCTTGTTTGCAGGCAAGGAAGATTCTTGACCACATGGCCCATTTGAAATATGCAGCATCTGCAATTTATTAAGTTGACGGATGACCGTGGATGTTATGCTTTTATCAGAATTTATTAATAAAGTAGATCATATACAATAAAAACTCTTAAAATAAGGGAAGTCACAGCCAAAGATCAGAAGTCAAAGGTTAAATTTGTATAGCATTGGTCGAAGTATAAACCAACGACCTTCAATATAATCATTCAAAGTCCAAAGGCTGACGTTTAAATATTTGATGGATTTATCTTAAAAGGGAAGCTCCGATATGTTATGGGTTTTTGTAACTCCTGTTATAGCCAACATTAGATGGCGTTCTTTCTTCCTCTTGCTTTGTTTTCCTTTGCAAGAATTTGTGCCACCCAGCCAGTCTTGGTCAAGCATGTCTGCATGTATGAAGTAGGGAACTTCACTAGCAACAGCACTTATAAGACCAATCTCGATCATGTACTCTCCTCCATTGCCACTGCCAAAGATACTGGCAATGGCTTGTACAATTTTTCCTATGGTCAAAGCTTGGAATCAGCCAATGCTATTGGGCTCTGCCGAGGAGATACGAATCCTGATAGTTGTCGAAGCTGCCTTAATAACTCTATATATCTTCTCACACAGCTATGTCCTAAGCAGAAAGAGGCAATTGCGTGGTATGATATCTGTATGCTACGCTTTTCAAGTCGTCCTATTTTTGGTGCAATGGAAGTTGAACCCCAATACGTATCATGGATAACAAACGACTTCAAAACACAGAGAGATATGTTCAAGCAGAACCTGAGAACATTGCTGGATAGGTTGAAAGATAATGCTTCTTCAGGTGGTTCTGTACGGAAGTATGCAGCTGGAGATATATTTGGAGAAGCCTTTGGTAGGATATATGCACTTCTGCAGTGCACACCTGATTTGTCTAAACTACAATGTGATGCGTGCTCAGATTCAGCGTTCAAAACAATTCCACCATGTTGTAAGGTAGCTTGGAGATATTTTTCACCAAGTTGTAACGTTAGATATCAGGTGTCTCACTTCCTTGAGCCTTCTGCTGAATTGCCACCACCGTTGCCGCTAATTTTAGTTCCTTCAAGCATTACCACGTCTTCAGAAGGTATGGTTCATGGTTATCTATAAAGCACCGACACTCCTAAGATGGCCAAGTGTCAGTGTCGGACACGTGTCCGACACCGACACGCCCGACACGCCTCCGACATGCCCGACACGCCAGCTGGCGTGTCGAATATTTTATTATTTTTTTAAATTTCCGACACGGCGGGGACACATGTAGGACACAGGTGGGACACAGTTGGGACACTTCTGGGACACGGCACTGCAAAATTAAAAAGAAAAAACAATGAAAGCTTATAAAACTAAAGTTAGCAGCCCAAAAGCATCAGCCCAAGCCCAAAACTTTTAGGTTTTTGTGTTTTTTATTTTAATTTCTCAAAATATATTATTCCTTTCCACTTTTCTTTTCTTCAAAATATCAAAACTCCCCGAGTCCCCACACCCAAAACACCACACCTCCACATTGGACCGTTAGTCATCTTATCTATGGTTGTGGTTGTATCTTGTATGGTTGTTAATGGTGTTTTTAAATGGAATATTTCCCAATATGTTTATTTCACGACATATATTTAATTCTTTAATAAAAAAAATAACGTGTCCCCGACGTGTCGTGTCCTACTTTTTTGAAAATTGACATGTCGCCGTGTCGTGTGTCGGTGTCCGTGCTTCTTAGATGGTTATGTTCCCTTTGTTATTTTTAGTTCAACATTTTCTTTTCATTTTTAGGGTTTTAAGTATTATCAAAAGTGATATGCACACTTTTAATTGTTAGATGATGTGATATTAAATTTACATTCACCAATCTACTTAAATTTTTCGGTCAATTAGTGATTTAACATGATATAAGAGCAGATGGTGCAGGAGGTCCTATTTTGGAACCTCTACAATATTATTGTCTCCCAAATTAATATTTTTTTTCATTTGTTGAACCTTCTACATATTTCAAGCCCATGAGTGAGGGGAGTCTTAGATGATATAATATTGAATTTACCTTCACCCATCAACTTAAGTTTTTTGATCAATTAGAAAGAGATGTCTTTTGTTTTTTCAGGAATGAAGAAGAACGCCATGCAAACTACCATTGTAATAGTTCTCCCATTTGTGGCTCTTTTCGTTTTAGCCATCGGCATCTACACCTTTTTGAGATCCAAAAAGTTGAGGGAAAAACTTGAGAGTAAAGCCATTTTCTTTTCTTCAATCCCTATTGCCTAATTTTCTTTTGGGGGGTAAAATTTCTGCTAAATTGCTAATACTCTTGTCACCATAATACTACTTGTGATTTGTGAAGCTAGTGATGATGACATTAGCCCCACGAATTTATTGCAATATGATTTCAAGACGATTAGAGATGCAACAGATAACTTTTCTGTTTCAAATAAACTTGGACAAGGTGGATTTGGTATTGTTTATAAGGTAATTGAATGAAATAGAACAATCTTAAACCGTCAAAGTATGGCATTTTGTTTCAGCAGGGTAGAAGCCTTCTAAGATTTTGCCCCTTTTTATGTATCTTCAGGGTAAGCTTTTCAATGGACAAGAAATAGCTGTGAAAAGGCTAACTCAAGGTTCGCAACAGGGAGACCTCGAATTTAAGAATGAAGTTTTACTGGTTGCCAAGCTGCAACACCGGAATGTGGTTCGACTACTTGGCTTTTGCTTTGAGAGAAACGAAAGGCTTCTCATCTATGAGTTTCTATCTAATTCAAGCTTAGATCGTTTCATCTTTGGTACCGGTTTACACCTTGTTCTTTGTTCTCATGCATCTTTTCATAAACTTGCCGTCCAGTTAAAAGTTTGTTCACATTCTCTATTCACTTTAGCTAAAAGCAGCCATGTACTTTTTAAATGAAAATGTAGATCCAATTCAACGTGAATATTTGGACTGGTCGAGACGATACAAAATTGTAGTTGGCATCAGTCGCGGCCTCATGTATTTACATGAAGATTCTCGATTCAAAGTGATCCATCATGATCTTAAGGCTAGTAATATTTTATTGGATGCAGAGCTAAATCCAAAAGTCACTGATTTTGGAATGGCAAGATTGTGTTCAATCAGTCAAACTCATGGTGATACAAGTAAAATTAAGGGAACATAGTAAGTTTTAATAGAACTTGAACTTATATAATGTCATTCAATTCATATATTTTCTACGAAATTTAGCTTGACAAATATTGAACTTAATGTTTTTTTATTTCAAGTGGATATATGGCTCCAGAGTATGCATTGTATGGACGTTTTTCAGTGAAATCGGATGTGTTTAGTTTTGGTGTGCTTCTTCTAGAGATCATAAGTGGCCAAAAGAACAGTTGCTTTCAAGAGGGAGAAAATACAGAGCATCTTCTGAGCTATGCAAGTATAAATGCTTTTATTTTTTTTTGAAGATATATTATTTTCTTATAATGTTCAACACAAATTTGCCATGGCAGACGTGGAGAAACTGGATGGAAGGGAATGTGACAGCCATCATAGACCCAACACTGGCTAGAACTTGCATTGATGAAATCATCAGATGCATCCATCTTGGATTATTATGTGTTCAAGAAAATGTAGCAAGTAGACCCACCATGGCTTCAGTTGTTCTCATGCTCAAGAACAACTCCTTCACTCTTCCTGTACCTTTGCGGCCCGGATTTTGGTTGCAAAGCGATACCAAAAACTTGCCACAGCATCTTGATGATTACACAGAAGGATCTCAGCATAGTCTATCTGAGAGCCCTTGTGGTGAAGCAGAATCAACAAGCAGGTCTTGTATTGGGATGGAGGTCTTGTAATCTGCATTAAGCTTAAACTTCATGTAACATATTTTTCTTTTCCTATTTTCAACTCGAATACTTTCATAATTGATAAATGTTCCATCACATGTTGATTAATATAATTAATTAAGGGTTTGTTTATAAATTATAAAGATTAAGTAGGTCATCAAGATGGATAATTAAGTTGGATGAAATTTCTTACATAGGGACTAATTTGTTGTCAATTTAAAATTGTCAGATTTGAAAATTTCAAGGATTAAAGTATTCAAATTTTAGATTTAATGGACTTAATGGTTGCAGATGGAAATTTTGGGACTTGTGGCATTTGAGCTATAACTCCAAGTGGGTAGAGTGGGATATTATAGTCCACTCCATATTTAGAGTTTCAATCACCAACTATTATGACCTTTAATTACAATATCATTATTACAAATCTCTTTTGTTATGGTGTTTATTAATTTCTACTCCAAACAAATATTATTATAACTCAAGTCACGTTTACTCTAATGAAAACGTAATAAATTAATGGTAATGTGAAAAGTGGATTCTATTTGATTACATTTGGTGTTGCTTACTTGTGTTTTGCATCCATATTGACACATGGGGTCAACTTCCAAACTGTAATTAAAAAAAAACACAAACAGATTGACAAGCGGAGCATGCTTAATCCAATTACGTTTAGAAATTACGTCATATTATTACTATTATCGTTATGGTAGTTACCATTATTGTTACTATTTTAGAGAAAAAATTATGAATTTTGATACATTTACTATTATCGTTATCATTTGACCTTCAGAGGTAATGGTAACAGTAAATGCAACAAAATTCATAATTCTAAGTAAATGCAATCAAAAGCGATCAAATTACAATTGTAATTCAGACTCATTACAACTAATCCATCAATAAAATTTTATTATGGTTACACCAATTTTTATTACGTTTTGGCAAACGTCACCTTCGATTAAAATCACCCTAAACATAGATTATTATGACTTACGAACTATTATAAAAGTTTTTATCATTTTAAAATAATAATAATGTCGTACTCAGGTACAATGAAGATTTCTCTGCCTAATTTTTTTATCACTTTTAATTACGAATCTATCACATTTTAAGAAACAATGTTGGTAAGGTAAAAGTAGTGGTCCGACCTAAATTTTAACGCAATCACCCTCGGTTACAAGGATACAACAACAATAAACATGGGCCACTTCAAATCAATCCTAATTCCTTTTCGGGAAATTAACAGAAATAGCACGTTTAATTTTTTTTGCCTTATAAAACTAGCTTTTTTAAAAAAAAAAACTCAAAAAATAGTTTTTCTCGGTCCATCTCGAACGAGATCGACCACGATATTTTTAATTTAAAAAATCAACTTTTTCTAACTTATCGCTTGGGTTTTCTCGGTACTTCAGGCTAGATTATACACTGAGATTATGTACATCTCAACGCTAATCTCGGGCAAAATAACATTGGGATTCTATACCAGACATAATTAACACTGAGATTCATATATTTGAGCTTTCTCGATGGAATCTCGGACAGGATTAACACTAACATTCTATATATATATATCCCAAATCTTACCCAATTTTTCGAAAAATTTGATATTTCCCAAAATTTAAAAATGTTGAATCAATTTGGAAAATCTATTTTGATCATTAGAAAACCCATTTGGAATTTTGGAAATTCATATAATTGTGAAAGCATAATTTATGCTAAAGATTTGAAGATTGCATAATAATTTGATATAATATTTAGTAAACATAACCGAATTTAGAGAAAATTTGAAAATAATATAAGATTTGGGAAGATTACCTAAAAAAATTAGCAAATCTGTGTAAAAAGACTCTATGCATGATAAGGAGAGATGTAGAGAGAACGCTCAAAGAATCAATAAGTTAGAAAAAAATTGATTTTTTAATTCTTTGTAGTCTTGTCCGAGATGAAGTGAGAAAAACTAATTCTACGAGATTTCAAAAAAGCGTGCGAATTTTATAAGGTGAAAATCTAAATCTGCTAATTTTTTACCATTTTCCTTCCTTTTCATTAATCTTTTATCTTTCTGTTGAAAAGTGATTTTTGAGTTATAAGAGTTATGTGAGTTATGAGCATTTGATAACATTTATAGCTCTAAACCATTGGCATTCTTATGGTTATGTTTGTAAGCCTATATAAAGACATGCTTAGTTGAATGGAAAATTCATCTCTCATTTTTTCATATTTGTCCTCCACGTTTTTTTTTCTAACATAGTGGTACCAGAGCTAGTAGAAAATATTGAGAGAAAAATGGCCAACGTTGGGATAGGTTCACTTCAACTACCAATGCTTACCAAGCTTAACTATGACAATTGGAGCATCAAGATAAAAGTGTTACTAGGAGCACAAGAGGTGTGGGAGATCGTGGAGAACGGTTTTCAAGAGGCAGAAGCTAGAGCCAATCAAGCGCAAAGAGATGCGTTAAAGGAGACAAGAAAGAAGGACAAGAAGACCCTTTATATCTTGTATCAATCGGTGGACGAAGATACGTTTGAGACCATCGCCAATGCAGAGACGTCAAAGGTGGCATGGGACAAACTCCAATCGACTCATAGAGGAGCCGATCGTGTGAAAAATGTATGGTTGTAAACCTTACATGGTGAGTTTGAATCTTTACAAATGAAGGAGACGGAGGTGATAGCGGAATATCACACGAAAGTAATGGTTGTCGTCAACCAATTGAGATAGAATGGTGAAGAAATCACCGATGTTCGTGTCATGGAGAAGGTTCTACAAAGCTTAAATACAAAGTTCGAGATTATCGTCACGACGATCGAGGAGACACAGGATCTTGAGAACATGACAATTGAACAATTTATAGGCTCGTTACAAGCCTATGAGGAGAAAAAGAAAAGGAGGATGGAGCAAACAGAGACTGTTGAACAACTTCTCCAACTCAAAATCAAGGAGAAGAATAGTTATGGATGTGGAAAAGGTCGTGGTGATCGAGGCCATGGTGGAAGAGGTGAATCCAACACCGATGTTTCTCAAAACTCGTCTGAATCCTCAAGAGGAAGAGGAGGTCGAGGTCATGGAAGACGTGGTGGAAGGTCCGGGAGAGATAAATCTCAAGTAAAATGTTATAATTGTAACAAATATGGACATTATGTGAATGAGTGTTACTCATCTCAAACAGAGTCGATTGATCGAAAGTATCAGGACCGATCAACCGCTAGCACATCAAAAACCCATCAAGGACAATCCAATTATGCAGAGGAGGATGGAACCTTATTATGGTTTCAAAGGGAGAAGAAGAGAGTCAATATAATATGTGGTATCTTGACACAGGGGCCTGAATCACATGTGTGGAAAACGCGAGATGTTTGTGGAGTTGAACAAGATGGAGAAAGGTAATATTGCCTTTGGAGACAATTCTTTGGCCGCCATCAAAGGAATAGGTAAAATTCTCATTTGGTTAAAAATAGAGAAAATCAATATATACAAATGTTTATTACATTCCCAATGTAAAAAATAATATATTGAGTGTAGGACAATTGTTAGAGAAAGGTTTTGAAGTTCAAATGAAAAACAATTATTTGTATTTGAAGGATAATCATGAGAGACTTATTGCTAAAGTCTCCATGACCAAAAACCGAATGTTTCCTTTGAATATATGTAATGATGTTCCAAAATACTTAAAGACGTGTTATGAAGATCTCTCTTGGCTATGGCATCTACAGTTCGGGCACCTCAATTTTGGAAGTTTAGAAGATTTGTCGAAGAAGATGGTGCGAGGCTTACCACACATTCACAAGCCAAACCAAGTGTGTGAAGGGTGTTTTCTTGGCAAACATCATCGAAGTAGTTTTTCGAAGGAGTCTATGACAAGAGCAAAGAAGCCTTTAGAACTCATTCATGCTGATATGTGTGGAATGATCAAACCAGAGTCTCATGGTAAAAGTAAATATTTCCTTCTCTTTATTGATGATTTTTCTAGAAAAACATAGGTGTACTTTTTGAAGGAAAAATCAGAAGTATTTGAAATCTTCAAGAGATTTAAGGCACGTGTGGAGAATGAAAGAAACCTTACAATCAAGGTCATGACAACCGATCGAGGTGGTGAATTCACATCAAATGCGTTCAAACAATTTTGTGATGAAAAAGGCACCCGACGTTCGTTAACAGTCCCAAGGACACCGCAACAAAATGGTGTGGTGGAAAGGAAGAATCAGACAATCTTAAACATGGCAAGAAGCATGCTAAAGACAAAGAAGATGTCGAGGGAATTTTGGAAGGAGGTCGTAACTTGTGTAGTTTATTTGACAAATCGAACACCAACCAAAAGTATGCTTGACAAGACGCCTCAAGAAGCATGGAACGGAAGAAAGCCCGGAATTGGTCACTTCAAGGTGTTTGGGAGTATTGCATATGCTCATGTGTCAGAAGAAAAAATGACCAAGCTCGATGATCGAAGCGAGAAACTCTTCTTCATCGGCTATGATGCAAGTTCAAAGGGTTATCGTCTTTACAATCCTTTGAATGGGAAGGTAATGATTAGTCGTGATGTTGTTTTTTATGAGAAAGCCTCTTGGGATTGGAATATACAAGAGGAGGAGTATGATTTCCTTCCATATTTTGAAGAAGACAATGAAAATAAGTCGACCAGGGATGAAATAGGTGAAGGTTTGCCCATTTCAGTGCCACCTCATTCGACCGATCGATCATCATATGAAGGTTCATCCAGCGATTCGGAGAACGAAATTGACCCAAGAGGAACTCGAAGTCTACGGGAACTTAATGAGGTAAATGAAAATCAAAATGACATAATTCTCTATTGTCTTTTTGGTGATTGTGAGCCTATTAGTTTCTAAGAAGCCATTGCAAGCAAGAAATGGAAGGATGCAATGGATGAAGAAATTCGAGCGATAGAGAAAAATGACACATGGGAGTTGACCAAGCTTCCAAAAGGGCACAACCCGATCGGAGTGAAGTGGGTATACAAGACAAAGAGAAAAGTCAATAGCGATGTTGAGAGGCAAAAGGTGAGACTAGTGGTGAAAGGGTATAGCCAATGACATGGCATCGACTATGATGAGGTATTTGCCCTTGTTGTTCGTCTTGAAACTATTCGTTTGATTATTGCTTTGGCAGCCCATAATCATTGGAAGATACATCAAATGGATGTCAAATCGGCATTCTTGAATGGATTTCTTGAGGAAGAGGTCTATGTGGAACAACCATTGAGTTATGAAGTCAAGGGTGAAGAAGATAAAGTGATTCGATTGAAGAAGACACTTAATGGTTTAAAGCAAGCACCAAGAGCATGGAATTCGAAGATTGACAAGTATGTTCAAGAGAAGAAGTATATGAAGTGTCCTTATGAGCATGCCCTCTACATCAAAATGCAAGGTGAAAGCATACTAATCATTTATTTATATGTTGATGATTTAGTATTTACCGAAAACAATCCTAGCATGTTTGATGAGTTCAAAAGAGAGATGGCAAAGGAGTTTGAAATGACGGACATTGGTCTCATGAGTTACTATCTTGGGATTGAGGTCAAACAAGGTGAAGATGGGATTTTTATATCCCAAGAGGGCTATGCTAAAAAAGTGCTCAAGAAGTTCAATATGAATGATGCTAATCTAGTTGGAACATCGATGGAATGTGGAGTCAAAATCACTAAGCAAGATGGAGGAGATAAGGTAAATTCTACATATTTCAAAAGCTTGGTTGGAAGTTTGAGATACTTGACATGTACAAGACCAAATATTCTTTATTCGGTTGGAATTATTAGTCGATTTATGGAGGAACCGACAGCAACACATTGCAAAATGGCAAAAAGGATACTTCGCTACACCAAAGAGATGATTGGGTATGGTTTTTCCTATGTCTCTTCTAGCAATTTTGATATTGTTGGTTATTGTGATAGTGATTGGAGTAGTGATTTGGATGATCGAAAGAGCACTACGGGGTTTGTGTTTTTTTATTGGTGAAACAGCGTTCACATGGATATCAAAAAAGCAACTCATAGTCACATTATCAACATGCGAGGCAGAGTACGTCGCAGCAACTTCATGTGGTCATGCAATTTGGCTAAGAAACTTAGTGAAGGAGTTGAAGTTTCAAATGGAAAGTCCAATGGAGATTTTTGTTGACAACAAATCGGCCATTGCCTTAGCCAAAAATCCGGTATTTTATAGGAGGAACAAGCACATTGATACCCGATTTCACTACATTCGGGATTACATTACGAAGAAAGAAGTAGAACTCAAATATATCAAGTCACAAGACCAAGTGGCGGACATTTTCACAAAGCCCCTCAAGTTGGAGACTTTTATCAAAATGAGGAGTTTACTTGGTGTAACAAATCAAATTTAAGAGGGTGTTGAAAAGTTTGTCATTATTAAACTTTATTTGTGGCATTTAGTGTGACTTTTGGGTTTTGTGACTTTTAGTTTTTTTGTAACCAATAGTGATTTTTGAGTTATAGGAGTTATGTGAGTTATGAGCATTTGATGACATTTATAGTTTTAAACCGCATTCCTATAGTTATATTTGTAAGTCTATATAAAGATATGCTTAATTGAATGGAAAATACATCTACTCATTTTTTCATATTTGTCCTCCACGTTTTTTTTCTAACACTTTCTTCAGTTCTCCCATGAGGTATCCCAAAAATTTGTGCTCCAACAATCGATTGTATCATTCTCTGTAAAATGTTGTTGCATGCCAACGGCAAACAAAAGAATTCCATTTACGAACTGAAGAACCTGTTCTACCGGCTATGGATCAAGGACGGCCTACACTGAACGGCGTGACTGATGATGCGGCAAAGAAAGGTGACGACCAAGCGTCATATATGAAATTCGCTGCACAATCACTGATGTAACCAAGACCTTATTCATTTTATATAGGTATCGTCGAGTCGAGAACAAATAGAACCCCACTGATCATCCTATGGTAAGTTGAAAATCGTCAACTACAGTCTCTTCAAGATGCTTGTAGGGGTTTCTTGAGTTTGAAAAAAGTTTCTGAAGCTAGGATTGAGTTGATAATGAAGTCTAAGAGAACATAGCTGGAGGAAGGTCGAATGAAATTGCGCCTTGTTGAAATGAATCGAAAATTTGGACTAGGTTTGCTCAAAGAACTAGTCATGATGTTCAGAGATCTTAGATAATAATAATAATCAATGACATTTTATTCCATGGAATTGACTGGACTCATCCCTGACTTTTGACATTTTCTTGTTTGCAGGAAGCTGAGATGAATTCCTAAACATATCCATATGGCCCAGCCCATTTGAAATTTTCAGCAAAACTGACTCTCACCTTATCAAGAGCTTGACCAATATTGTACGTATTACGGCAGTCCATTATCTTCTCGATGATTTATAATATTGTTGCATATTAAAGGAATGTTGTTAAATTCTTATGTTATTTTCTCACTTTGGATTAAGAAAAACTGAGCTTCCTAAGTTGTTGGAAATTCAACCGCCAATTTATTAAATCCTCTTCGATAAACATTTAGTTTTTAGTTTTTAGATTTTAAAAATTAAGCCTACTAATACCTCTTCAACGTCTAGATTTCTTGCTTTTTTATTCACTTTTTACCCATGTTGCAAAAGACTAAGCCAAGTTTTGAAAATTAAAAAATGGTAGTTTTTAAAAACTTATTTTTGTTTTTAAATTTTGGTTAAGAATTCAACTTTTGTAATTAAGAAAGATGCACTATTGTAAGAAAATGTGAGAGAATAGACTTTATTTTCAAAAATTAAATACAAAAAATGAAATAGTTTCCGTATGGATATGCTCAATTCAGAATTCATTAATTACGTAGATCATATAATAAAGCTTCTAGTCGAATAAAGGAAAGTCAGCCAAGGTAGTTTCAGGCATTAGTATCTATTGATCAGAAGATAGACCAACGACCTTCATTAATATCATTCGAAGGCCAAAGGAAAAATGCTAACATTTAAATATCTGATAGCTTTAACTTGAAATGGAAGCTCCTAGATGTTGTGGTGTTTTTTCCAAATTTGTCTGCTGTTACAGCCAACATTATATGGAGTTCTTTCTTCCTCTTGCTTTGTGTTTCTTTGCTAGAATTTGTGCCACACAGCCAGTCTTTGTCAAGCACGTTTGCATGTATGAAGTAGGAAACTTCACCAGCAACAGCACCTATAAAACCAACCTCGATCGTGTACTCTCCTCCATTGCCACTGCCAAAGATACTGGCAATGGCTTTTACAATTTTTCCTATGGTGAAAGCTTGGAATCAGCCAATGCTTTTGGGCTCTGCTGAGGAGATACGAAGCCTGATGTTTGTCGAAACTGTCTCAATGACTCTATATATTTTCTCACACAGCTATGTCCTGAGCAGAAAGAAGCAATTGGGTGGTCTGATAACTGTATGCTACGCTATTCAAGTCGTCCCATATTTGGTGCAATGGAAGATGAACCCGTATTCATCATGTGGATAAAAAACGACACTATAGCACAGGAAGATCTGTTCAGGCAGAATCTGGGGGCATTGCTGGATGGCTTGAAAGATAATGCATCTTCTGGTGGTTCTTCATTGAAGTATGCAGCTGGAGATATATTTGGAGAAGCGTTTGGCAGGATATATGCACTTCTGCAGTGCACACCTGATTTGTCTAAATTACAATGTGATGCATACTTAGATTCAGCGTTTCAAACAATTCCATCGTGTTGTAGTAAAACTTGGAGATATTATTCACCCAGCTGTAATGTTAGATATCAGATGTCCCTCTTCTTTGACCCTTCTGCTGATTTGCCACCACCACCGCCGCTAATTTTTGTTCCTTCTAGCAATTCCAGGTCTTCAGAAGGTATGGTTTGAGGTTGTGTTCACTTTGTTCTTATCAATTCAACCATTTTCTTTTCTCGTGTCTTTAAGGATCATTTTAAGCATCAAAAGTGATCTATACAGTCCGTATTTCAACACATTCTCTAAATGAAAATTTTAGGTTTCGTTGGATAGCTATTTAGTTTTCTAGCTTTGAAACATTGTGCTAATTCCCTCCCAATTTCTCTGCAATAATTTCCAACTTTTTTATGAAAATATTTGAATTCTTTAACCAAAATGAGTATAAGTCAACTGATATAAAACTTGTACTATTAATCTCGATGTTAGATGTTTGATCCCTTCACTTCACATATTTTCATATATATATTATTAGTTCTTAGCAAAATTTTAAAAAATAATAAATAAATAAATAAGTAAATTACTTTCAATCGTTGACATGGATTTTGAAGACACTTGTTAAAAATAGATACCAAAAAAAAAAACTGTGATTGGAAGTAATATTTACAAACTTATTTTTCATAAACCAAAAAACAAATGATTATCAAAAGATACCTGGCATTATTGTTTAAAATAATTAGTTCAAGAATTTAACAGAAAGAGATGTCAATTGTTTTCAGCAAAGAAGAACACCATAAACACTACCATTGTAATAGTTCTCCCATCTGTGGCTGTTTTGGTTTTAGCCGTCGGCATCTTCACCTTTTTGAGATCCAGAAAGTTGAGGGAAAGATTTGGGAGTAAGATCATATTTTTTTTCTTCAAAGCCTAATATTTCTTCTTATAATTATCATTTTGAAATGGTAAATGTCTGCTAAATTTCTAATTCTCATGTCAACATACTACTTGTGAATTGTGAAGCTAATGATGATGACGTTATCCCCACTTTCTTGCAATATGGATTCAAGACGATTAGAGAAGCAACAAATGACTTCTCAATTTCAAATAAACTTGGACAAGGTGGATTTGGTGGTGTTTATAAGGTAATTGCATGGAATTGAACAATCTTAAAATGTCAAAGTATAGCATTTTGCTCCAACAGGGTGGAAGACTCCTATAATTTTACCCTTGTTTATGTACCTTCAGGGTAAGCTTTTCAATGGACAAGAAGTGGCTGTGAAAAGGCTAGCTCAAGGTTCGCAACAGGGTGACTTTGAATTTAAAAATGAAGTTTTACTAGTTGCTAAGCTGCAACACCGGAATCTGGTTCGACTTCTTGGCTTTTGCTTCGAGAGAAACGAAAGGCTACTCATCTACGAGTTTTTGCTTAACTCAAGCCTGGATCATTTCATATTTGGTAACCTCTTTGTATTTTGTTCTCTGTTCTTAGGCATCATTTCATAATCTGTCTATCCAGTTAAAAGTTTGTTCACATTTTCAGTTCACTTTTAGCTAAAAGCATACATATACTTATTAAATGAAAATGTAGATCCCATTCAACGTCATTATCTGGACTGGTCAAGACGCTACAAGATTATAGTTGGCATCAGTCGTGGACTCGTATATTTGCACGGTGATTCTCGATTCAAAGTCATTCATCATGATCTTAAAACTAGTAATATTTTATTAGATGCAGAGCTAAATCCAAAGATCACTGATTTTGGAATGATAAAATTGTGTTCAATCAATCGATCTCATGGTGATACGAGTAAAATTAAGGGAACATAGTAAGTTCTAAAAACTGTTGCACTCTATTATCATTCAAATTCTGTATTTTCTACAAAATTTAGGTTGTCTTACAAGATTGAGACAAATACTGAACTAAATGTTTCTTATTTCAAGTGGATATATGGCCCAGAGTACGCAATGTATGGATATTTTTCTGTGAAAACGTATGTGTTCAGTTTTGATGTAATTCTCCTAGAGATTGTAAGTGGCCAAAAGAACAGTTGCTTCCAAGATGGGGAAAATATAGAGCACCTTCTAAGCTATGTAAGTATGAATATTTTTGAAAGATATGTTCTTTCACTACAAAGTTTTAACACAAATTTGCCAAAACAGACATGGAAAAACTGGATGGAAGGGAATGTCATAGCCATCATAGACCCGATATTGGCTACAACTTGCATTGATGAAATCGTGAGATGCATCCATCTTGGATTACTGTGTGTTCAAGAAAAGGTAGCTAGTAGACCAACCATGGATTCAGTTGTTCTCATGCTCAATAGCAACTCCCTCGCTCTACCTGAACATTTGCGGCCCGGATTTTTGCTGCAGAGCAATACCTCAAACTTGCCACGGCATCTTGATGACACAGAAAGATCACAGCTTAGTCTATGCGAGAGTCTTAACATAGAAGAAGAATCAGCAAACCAGTATTCAGCTATTGATATTCAAGCTTACTAGTGTCTTGGGATGGAGGTAACAATCTCAAATTAACATTGGTGTAAACAGGTCTTGTAATCTGCATAAAGTTTAAAGTGCATGTAACATATATTTTCTTTTTCTATTTTCAATTTGAATATTTTGACCTTCATAATTGTTTTAATTTATCAGTGTTGCGTACATTTTTTTTCCAAATCTCTCATCATGATCTAAACTTATAGTTTGCTGTCAAGAATAATTGAACATGGTTATGTGACAATTTTGATTTTCCATTCATTATAATACAGTCAAATAGAAAACTCAAAATGAGTCATATATAAAAGGGAATGACTGAGAAGAAGCTCAAAGCCAAGCAGCCATGGCATTCTACCTTCTCCCTTCTCTTCTGCTATTAATGGCCAAAGCTAGTGCTCAGCCTAACTTCATTTCTCATTTCTGCATATACAACACTGGTAACTTCACAGCCAACAGTACCTTCAAGGCCAACCTTGACCATGTCCTCTCCTCCATCACCACCAACAAAAGCCTCAGCTACGGCTTTTACAGATTTTCTTATGGACAAAGCTCAGACATAGCCAATGCTGTTGGTCTTTGTCGACCAGATATTACACCCGACGCTTGTCAAAGCTGCCTCATGGACTCTGTTTGTCTCCTCGGAAAGCACTGTTCTAACCAAAAAGAAGCAATTGGATGGTATGAAAATTGCTCCTTGCACTACTCAAGTACATCCTTGTCCAATCAAATGTATATTAGCCCAATGTTCAGGACTCAGTCGACAAAAAACGCAACGAACACAGATCAGTTCATTCGAAGGCTAAGAATCTTGTTGAATAGTCTGAAAAACAAAGCCTCTTTAGGTGGTCCTCTACACAAATATGCAACTGGAAATATGTCAAGTTCAGAGCTGGAAACAACCCACGCCCTCGTCCAATGCCTGCCTGATTTAACTCCACGACAATGTGATGATTGCTTATCTTCCAGTTTCAAGAAACTCCCAAGTTTTAGTAGCCAATCTGCTGGGATTTTTACCCCCAGCTGTATGGTGAATTATAAACCAAACCGCTTCTTTGATTCTGTAACTGATGATGGGCCGACTCCGCCACTGACCGCGATATCTACTCCCTCGTCGACAGTTCACGAATCCCGTGCAGTAGGTATGTATGTTTCCTTTTGTTTATCTTCTCAGAACAATTGTGAATTCTGGGCCTAACTCAGATTTTTGCAGGGAAAAAGAATGTGAAGAACAGAGTTCATATTGTGATCATAATGGTTTTATCAGTAGTTTCTTGCTGGGTTTTGATAATCTGCATCTACATGTTTCTGAAATCCAGGAAGATTGAGGAGAGAGTTGAGAGTAATTAATCTCTTTTTGTTGTTATATTCGATTCATTAATTACTTCAAAAAAGAAAATGAAAGAAAGAAAAGGTTGACTTGGATTCCAGCGAATAATCAAGCTCTTCCCCTTTTTGTATGGAATTTTGACTTTTTTTGGCTTCTAATAATGGTGGTTAACGTGGGGCTTATTTGGAATAAAGCTTCTAAAAAAATTCAATCAGGTTTTATGGAATTTTAACTATGTTTCCGATATTTTATCTATAAAATAAAGAAATAAGTGCAATATAACTATAGATTATTACATTAATTAATTACTGGTGCAGATTGGTTTAATAGAAGTATATTATTTCTTTTAAGAGGGAAAAGTTAAGAGATATTATTCTGTAGCCAATTCTTTTTAATTTCATATGGTTGATAATTGTTTTAAATAGCAAAATTGTTAGAATATATTTTTCAATACAACAAAATGAAATTTTGTTATATTTATAAATAAGTTAACTCATTTTATTATATTTAAAAATGGTCCTTTAAAAATCTAAAGGTAAAACTTAATTAAAAAATTAGGGTAATTGCTATTTTTTTTTTTTTTCAATTCCAATTGATAAAATCTGACTACTTACTGCTTGAACTAATTTTTAGGACCAAATTCACATACATCAACTATCATTATCATGCATGCATATATGGTAAATTTTTTTTTTTTTAAAAAAAATGTGTATTGGGGTATATACAATAAAACCAGGGTAAGAATTTGTGAAAATTTAAAACTAAAAATATGGGCCCCTATTAAGAACAATACTCAACTTATATTTTTTGCTAATTTTTTTCAACTATATAGTCCCTATAAATAAAGAATGTTTTTATTAGTATGCCCTTTTTTTAGTTATCTTTTAAAATAGTTTTTGAAAATAAGTGTACCAAATATATTTTCATTGTTTTTTCTATACTTTTTATTTTTCAAAACATAAAACCAAATGACGAATCACGAACTAAGGAGGGTTGGGCTCTATTTGATAATTATTTGATTTTTTATTTTGAAAATTAAGCTTTTTTCTCACAATTTCTTTAGCATGATCATCATATTTGTTAAAGAAAATTTTAAAATTTAACATAATTTCAGAAACAAAAGCTATGTTATCTTTTTCTTTTTTTAATCTGAGTGAATGACGGTCTCCCCCTAATTCAAGGATCAATTTGTAGGTGTTAGCATAATTTTTTTAAATCTATATTAAATATATTAGTCCTAGGATCATTCATGCTAAATTGCCAAGAATAAATAATATATTGGATTCATTGAGATTGATGATAGCTTCAAGATGACTATGATCTTCCTCAACCAAAACTCCAAATGTCCTTAGTAAGATCTCTATCTAGATGGGATTCTGAAGGAACTCTTAAACAAGAGAACCATTGAGCGGAAACAGATCGTTCCAAACCCATTGTGAAAGAACAAAGCATTTACTAACAAACAACAACAGTTATGCATCATCGAGTAAATTACAGCATGCTTTTAAGTTAAATACAAAGGGAATCGAGTGACATACCTTTCAAAGACTATTCTTCGAGTATTCCCTCGATCAACACCAGTCACGCGTCCAAGCAAGCTCGATCAAATGCACGAACGCAACGAACAACTAGTGAAAATCATGAACTGTCAGATCCTCAAACAATCGAGTAACACTCGATCCTCGACCCTCGAATAGTAAACTCGATACCACCACTCGGTTACCTTGGTATTCTCGGTGTGAGAATCTAGAAGGTGTAGACTCTGTATGTATTTGGTAGAGGGAAGGAGGAATTGAACGATCGAATAAACGATCGAGCAAGTGGGAGAATGGCTAAGTCTATCGTATAGACTGGGTACTAGATCGTTGAGTATCAAGGAGCTGTCGTCTAGCAAACTCAATCCTTAATGCATGATCGTTCACTCTCACAAAGGCTATCGTATAACACTTTTCTTTTACCTGATCGAATGTGTTGCACTACTGAAAAATGAAAACAATTTTCATTTTTATCCTTCAGTTATTCAAACTGATAATAACTTCCCACTTGATTGGTTAAAAGAGAAAAAATTAGCTACCAACAATTATCTCATAATTATTTTATTATAAATAAATATAATAACTAATTTATCATATTATATTTATAACATATAATTTTAATATCTTATCATATGTAATATTTAAACCATAGTTCTTTTTCTCCTTTATTGCATTTAATATAAATCATATTTATATTAATTCTTCCAATTAATGTATCTAATACATCAAATCAATTATATCACATATAATTGAATCAATTTAATTATATCATATATAATCAAATTTCCTCTTGTTAATTTGAACACTTCAAACTAACCCAAAAACTGATCCTCGACATGAATCCATTGAGCTACTAAGGGGCCCTTATGGACCTGTAGCTTGAAGTTCCAACGATATGTGAATAACTGACTAAACTCTTTAATCATGATATCCACCATCCGTTAACTGCCGGGCACTCTACTAAAGACTGACAGCTGCACTCTTCACACTACAAATTTATTTTTGTACTATGACCCTTCACAAATCACTCGTAACTACAGCATGACTAATTTACTGTTTTGCCCCTGTAGTTACATCTAACTCCTTAAGTACCACTGATTCCTCTAATGAACAATACATCGTAGTCCCACTATGAGTAAATTCTTCTCGGGCTATGAGAAAGTGTGGCGCCACATTGCTCAAGCCTTGGAATCAGCCCTTAAGGAAGCAATTTATCTACTTACCCTGCTTTAGGGAAGGAGTGAATTCTATCTTGTGTAGTTGAGTTCCCAGCTCCCCAATCAGACGAATCCTCAAGTTGTAGGTTTGAGTCGACGATCTGGCCACTCACACCCATGCAAATCAAAGAACCGCTCTCATAGGCAAGAATTCCCAACTCACTCAGGATTAAGGTCATGTTACCTATGGTCATCCTAGTGAAATGAAAGTCTCTGTCATGAACGACGTTATATAACGAGACTAAACATTTCGTGGTCGGGTCTTATACAAACTTCTTTGTATAGGATACCCCTACTCGTATGTCTCCATATGAATGACCAGGATTAGATCATTTGTAGTACTTTACAACACTTGTAACATCTACAAAGCGGGTCGTATCAGTAGTGTCACCAGGATAAGGTTTCCCTCCTTTATCCATATACTACAGACCATTTAGATTATCACTTAAGGCATGATCCACTTGTATGTCTCCACATACATGCTTAAGTTACAACGATAACCAAGGATCTTAATTTATTGGTTTGTGGTTAATGTAACTAAAATATCTCATATTTCATAGACAATAGTGAATAAAGTATCTCATATTATTACATCACAAATATTTGTTCATACACGTGTTTACAAACTACGGAACCCTGCGAGATTTAGAGCATCAACCCCAATATTCTCCCTCTTGTCCTAAAGCTAGTGGGGTGTACAAGATAATTACAAGTACAACACAATAAATTAGGGCACAAAAGCCCAATACAATAATACTCCTACTTGCCCTAGTCCAGCCGCGGTCGGTCTCGTAAACCCAGGCTGTGTAGGTGACCCTCAAGCACTATAGTTGTGAGAGCCTTCATAAATGGATCGGCAACGTGGTGCTCCGAAGCTATCTTCGTGACAATCACGTTCCTTCAATACACTATCTTGTGGATGAGATGGTATTTCCGCTCTATATGCTTGTCGCGCTTATGACTCCGAGGCTCTCTGGAATTTGCCATAGCACCACTATTATCACAATATAGGGTAATGGACCTAGACAGGTCTCGAATAACTCTCAGATCAATCAGGAATTTTTGGAGCCAAACGGCCTCCTTAGCAGCTTCACAAGTCACTACATACTCGGCCTCCATGGTGGAATCAGCGATGTACCCCTGCTTAATGCTTCTCTATACTATAGCCTCTCTGTTAAGAGTGCACACTAATCCTGAAGTGGATTTCTGAGAATTCTTAACAATCTAAAAATGAGAGTCTGTGTATCCTGTAAGGATCAAATCCTTAGAACCATCCACAAGCATGTAGTCCCTCATTCTCCAAAGATACTTGAGGATGTTCTTGACGGTTGTCCAGTGACCCTGTCCTGGATTACACTGATATCTACTGACTATCCCCACAGCATAGCAGATGTCAGGTCTAGTGCATAACATTGCATACATCAAACTGCCAACGATAGATGCATAGAGGACCTGTCTCATTTTCTCAACCTCTTGAAGTGTCTTAGGGAACTTCTCCTTAGACAAAGTAACTCCATGCCAAAAAGGCAAAATGCCCCTTTTGGAGTTCTACATCAAGTACTTGATCAACATCTTATCAATGTACGATGCCTGAAACAATGCTAGCACTTTGTTCTTCCGATCCCAAAAGATCTGAATACCAAGAACAAACTGAGTCTCTCCCAAATATTTTACTTGGTATTGGGTTGCTAGCCAGTTTTTAACTGAAGTCAGTAAACCTACATCATTCCCAATGAGTAGGATATCGTCTACATATAACACTAGGAAAACTACTGAACTGTTGATGATTTTCTTGTAGACACAAGGCTCATTAACATTTTGGTCAAAGCCGTAAGATTTGATTGTAGTATCAAACCTTATGTTCCAAGATCGAGATGCCTGTTTCAGTCCATAAATGGACCGATTCAGCTTGTAAACCTTTTTTCTCTTGACCTTGGGCTATGAATCCCCCTGGTTGCACCATGTAAATGGTCTTCTCAAGATTACCATTCAGAAAGGTAGTCTTGACATTCATTTTCCATATCTCATATTCATAATATGAGATAATGGATAGGAGGATGCGGATAGGCTTAAGCATGGCAACAGGCGAGAAAGTCTCCTCATAGTTAACTGCCTCTACCTAGGTATAACCCTTTGCCACAAGTCTAGCCTTGAAGGTTTACACCTTCCCATCAGCACCCCGTTTTCTCTTGTAGATCCATTTGCAACCTATAGATTTAATCCCATCAGGTTGATCTACAAGATCTCATACTGAATTCAAGTACATAAACTCCATCTCGAGATCCATGGCTTTGATTCATTCATCTTGGTAAACATCCTCCATTGCCTTCTTGTAAGACAACGGATCCTCAACCTCGCCATCGGTTACCATAGCCAAGATTTTAGTTAAACCCATATAGCAAACAGATGAGTACGCAACCCTACTACTACGTCGAGGTTCTCTCAACTCTTGAGGTGGATTTGACCTACTATATGAACTTCCATTAACAACTCTTGTTGATGTAGCAGGCTCATCAACAACTCTTGTTGAAGTTTCAGTAGTTTCGTTGGAAAGCTCACGAAACACGGTTTTACTTCTTGGACTCTGTTCCCTTATATGATTCTCTTCAAGGAAGGTAGTGTTTGTCGATACAAACACCTTTTTTTCTATAGGATCATAAAAGTAACCTCCTCGTGTCCCTTTGGGGTAGCCTATAAATAGGCACAGCCTCGAACATGGTTCTAGTTTCTTAGGATTAGCCTCAAGCACATGTGCTGGACAACCTCAGATGCGAAAGTGACACAAACTAGCTTTATGCCCGTTCCACAACTCCAAAGGTGTTCTGGCAACACTCTTGGAAAGAACACCCAGAACACAGTTGAGGATATAAGTTGCAGTCTCTACTGCAAAACCCCAAAACGAGTCTGGTAAGGAAGCGTAACTCATCATCGACAGAACCATGTCTAATAGGGTTTTGTTTCTCCTCTCCGATACACCATTTTGCTAAGGTGTACCAAGTACTGAGAGTTGGGAAAAAATTCCATGTTCTATCAAATACTTTTGGAACTCAAAATCCCGTTTATCTAATGCGTTTTCACCGTTTATCTAATGCGTTTTCAAATGCAGTCTTGAACTCTTTGAATTTTTCAAAGGATTCTGACTTATGTTGCATTAAATAAACATACTCATACTTCGAATAATCATCAGTAAAAAGTGATGATATACTCGTAGCTTCCCTTGGCTCGTACATTCATCGGACCATAAAGGTTTGAATGCACTAACTCTAGAGGCTCTTTGGCTCGATATCCTTTTCCAGTAAAAGGTCTTTAGTCATCTTACCTTCAAAACATGACTCTCACATAGGTAAAGAATTTTCTTCTAACTCGTTTAAAAGTCTATTCTTCACCAACCTCTCAATCCTATTGATATTGATGTGCCCTAATTGAAGGTGCCAAAGTTGGACATTTTCTTTAGGAGAAACTTTAAATCATTTATTTTGAATTACGGTGGTTTTAAACATCTCTATGTTATGGAGGGAATTTGTTGCTAACGACTTTCGCACATACAAATTATTTTCCAGTAAAGCTTAACATATCTCAACACCATCTTTTAGAATAAACACTTTATTCACCGAAAAGTTGAAAGTATATTTACATTCAAGCAAGCATTTTACAGAAATCAAGCTCCTCTTTAACTCGAGAACAATATACACATCATTCAAAATGATAAATCTATTATGTAAAGTCAACTGGAGGCCTCCCACTGCCACAGCTGAAACGACATGTCCGATGTCTACTCGTATTGTCATCTCACCAGCCTCAAGCTGTTGCCAGGATCTAATCCCTTGGAAAGAAGAACAAACATGGTTAGTGGCTTCAGAGTCTATAATGCAGGCAGAATCATCATTCTCTACTAAACAAGTTTCCAAAACCAGTAAATCACATGTACCTTATTTGGCCTTGGCCTTGGCCTTCTTCCTCTTCTTTAACCAGCGTGGGCAGTTCCGCTTCCAGTGCTCATCCTGATTACAATGGAAACATTTTCCTTTTTCAACTGGCGCTGGTCACCTACCCCGTTGAGCGGCAGGTTGTGGGTTAGCCAATGTCTTCCTCTTCCCCTTCCCCTTACTACCCTTCTTTTTCTTCCACTTGTTAGTATTAGAAGTAGAAGATGCAAACTTAGTTCCTGAGGTCGAACCCTGATGAAATTTCTTAGATGATGAAGCAACATTTGCCACACCAACCTTCTTTTCTTTGCTTTTCAGTAAGGATTGGAATGTCTGCAACTCGTTGAGGAGAGTTGTAAGGGTGTAATCAACCTTGTTTAGAATAGCGTTGCTTACAAAGTGTAGGAAGCTTTCTGGCAACATGTGCAGAATAAAGCTAACCTGGTGCCCTCATCGATGCGAGCCTCATTCATCTCTACCACATTAAAGTGGACCATCATGTTCAGAACATGTTCTCGAATAGATGTACCCTCCTCCATTTTGGAGTTGAAGATGCACTTTAGAGCTTCATGCTTGAGCTGCCTGGACAGTTGTTCAAACATTTCCCTCAGGGACTCCATGATCTCTCGAGCAGAGACCGTGGGCTCATGCTTCTTGGCCAAGACATCGTTCAGGCTGGCAAGATGTAAGCTCGGGTCTTCTTGTTCACCCGTGTCCATTTCTCATATGCCTCTTGAACATTTCGAACGGCAGTTTGAGTTAGAATAGGAGGAAACTCCTCCGTAAGGATGAATCGGAGGTCATCAATGATAAGCATTGTGTTAATCGTGTTTTTCCAACTAGCATAGTTATCGTCAGTCAACTTATCAACGGCTAATAGAGCTAAAATAGCGGTTGCTATTTTCAAAGTTGCCGAAAACAAGAATAAACTTAATAAGTATATTTGTAGTACCACTTTTAACACCAATTTTAGGTTTTAGCAAAATAGTTTTAATGTACCGTAAGTGAAAAGACATCTATATTGCAATGAGCCCCAGCGAGACAGGACAAAAGTCACCGAAGGGGTGATCAAGTGTCCTTTCACTAGGATGAGACATTCTCAACCATTAGACAAAAATAACTCTTGTAACTGACTCTAACAGTCACCATTTTTTAGTCCATAATTTGTTAACAACCGTAACAATTCCGCATAAGTGTAACCCCTCATTTTAGGCCATAGAGTCCCGCCCTGATGCACCCACTGTAGAGAAAAAGTAGATTACGACAAGAGACTAAAGCAACCTTATCCTTTTCAGGAGATCAGATAAAGAGTTGTGCAAAAATGTCATCCTTTAGGGGGACATTGTAACACCCCGCACATCTTTTAGTAATAATGTAATTTCAGTAACTTTATTAATTGGAATGTTAGTAATTGTTATTAGTTGGAGGGCATTTTTGGAATTTTGGACTTTAAGTATAAGTGCGGGAATTTAATTGTTGGCGTGAAATGATTCAAATTGGAAATTAATGGCAGGAATTAATTTTCTTTTGAAACGGAAAGGAATTTAATAGTATAAAGTGGAATAAGGAAAAGAATTAAATGTAATTATACTTATTTCCTTTTTTGTTTTATTATTATTGTTATTATTTTATAAAAATCAACCCCCCCTTTCTTCATCACGCAATCCGGCGCCCCCTTCCTCGAAATTTCTCTCCTTTTTCAACCTCACCACACGTGCCCTAACCGACCCCCACCCCTTCATCGCGTGGCCGCCGCCGTTGCTGCCCAGCCGACCACCATTCGTCGACTGTCGGCCCAGCACCGCCTCCCGAGCCCAAACCGGCCTCTGCGGCTGCTCACCGCCGATCTCGCCAGCTGGTCCGCGTAGGTCTGCGCCACGCCTCCAGCAGCCACCCGACGCCGACCAACCATGTTAGTTGAGGCCGAGCCGCTCGTCCAAGATCTCTGCCGCTGGTCATTGTCGTTTCTCCATCCGACCAGCCGTTGGTTCGACCTTCGCCATCATTCCGTGGGGTTTTTGCCAGAACTTGGAATCTGGGGTAAGATCTAAAGTTTATATTTTCTTGGATGGGTTTGGTCACTCTTTGGGTTTGGATTTAATTTAGTATAATGTTTATGTTGTGAAGCTTGGATTGAAGTTTCAAGGTGTCAGGACCCGCTGTCCAATAAGATTATAGTTCGACTCCAGGGAATTTTGGAGCGTGTTTGGTAAGTAATGTGAACTTGAAGCTCTTCGGAATGGGTTAATATGCTAGAAATTGGTTTTAAATTCCAAATTTTGGGTTATGAATAGATTGGTATCTCCGTGCTAAGCTTGGAACAGATTTCTGGATCAACACATAGTTTGGGTAAGTTGTTTTGTGGCATATGAGGTATTTTCGTATTTGGAATTTAATCCTAAACGTCGGACTTAATTCTGATTTTTGATTCAGGGTGTGATTGAAGAATTTTACTAAGTTAAAGGAGGGTGTGGATTACTTTTTGTTAGATTTGGTTTCGAAGTAAGTAATCTTACTACTGGAACTGCCCACGAGCTAGGCATTAGATGTATGCTAGCATGGTAAATGTATGTTATAGCAGAATGTTAGCATGATAGATTAACAGTATAATATGATCAAAGTATGTTCTGGTATGAGATCTGAATTATTTATTTATGCACATAGACACTTGAATGCTAGTATGAGATGGTATGTGCTTCCATATGGTTGTATTTGATCTGATGATGTTGAAGTATACATGTATGTTGTAGAACCATGATGTTGAGGTATATGTGTATGTTGTAGAGCCATGATGTTGAGGTTTATATGTATGTTATAGATTCGTACAGTGATGATTATGATGTTGAGACTATGCAAATGTCTTTACTGATTAATTAGATGCCCATTAGATTTTGTGTTTCCTTCGGGATTCACCAGTTTGCGTCTCCTTCAGGATTCACCAAAGGTAGTGGTCATACTTAACTACAGTAGGATAGGACTCAGTCTCCTTCTTGTTTCATGTGTACATGTATCCCATGAGGACTAGAGCAGTTTATATGTTTCACCAGAGATGGGTATCTAGAGGACATAGATGTCCAGCCTGACCCCAGTAGTGGGGTTACTTACTGAGTATTTTATACTCATTGTTTCTCATGTTGTTGTTTCAGGTAAGGGTAGAGATACACCGGCGATGAACAAGCGAAATTCGTGATCGAGCCACTGGGACTAGTTTTTACGCTTCTGCATCATGAGATTTAGAGTTTTTTTTTCATTATTCTCATAATTTTTAGTTTTGATGTTTAAAACTTACTTTTAAGAATTGTTTTTCAGATTTATTTATTGTCCTTTATGATTTATGGGTACCCTACTGTTAATTTAGTATTTGAATTTAATGAAAGTCTTTTGGACTTACCTTATTTAATTCACATTTATTTCGCCATAACTGAGTGTCGTTTTGAGTTCCATGCATGCATGTATTTAGTAACAGCCTAACTTAAGTCCTAGGGGGTCAGGTCGTTACAGACACTCCCAAGGTGCCTTAAAGCAATGCACAAAATATTATCCAACCTAATGAGAGAGACCGTGGGATATATTGTCATACGTCCCATTCCCACTTACTATGAACATTCTCTCCATTCATCTTGGTATTGACCTACCCAAACACCATCCTTTAAGGGGACACTCTTAGGGTGCCTCGAGGTCGAGGATAGATCTCACGGTGTGAACTTTTAAGGAGAAACGTGTAAAGGTTTAAGTGAAGTATCATATATCCCAAGTATCTCCCACTGAATGTTCTACCTAGTGTTTCATTAACTTAGACAATCCGGCTACTGATTTTATCTAAGTGTAAGTTTAATTTGCTAAAAAAACAACTCTTGCTTTTGATAATTAAACAAATTCGAATCAAATCTTATTAAACACTTTAACAGACTATCATCAAATTTGCATGTATGCAGCAAATCTATCTAACTCACCTTTCCAGGTAGGTTCCCAGGTAGAGGTGTTCCATTTTCGTTAGCTTGAATACCCAGCTTAGATAGAACCCGCCTTAGACAAAAGGCCCCTTATAGATAGATTTGGTACATATTTAATCTTTTATTTGTCAATTTAGTCCTATTAAACCGATTAAAAGATGAAACTTAGGTTTCTAATCACATTAGAACCATGATCATAGGTCTATCTCAATCAAATTTTAAAACTCTTTTAAAACATGATTTAAGCCTAAATTTGTATGCATGTCTTTCTTATTGATTTTAGTTCTAATTTCCATTATAACTCTTATAAAAGGAAACAACTAAAACCATCATATTGCTAAGCTAAACTAGGTATTTATAACTCTTATAAATTAATCTAAGTGTCATGCTTCATTCAATGTTCATTCATTACTATATATAACTCTTATATAAGCTTGTAATGAACCAAGCATAGATGCTTTCATACACCTTATACTATAACACTTATAATATAAAGATGATGCATGCATATATTATAACTCTTATATTATATGATGCATGGGCATGCTTTAAAGTAATTTAATCATACAAGCTACTATTTTATAACTCTTATAATATAAAGATGATGTATTAATAAATGCATAACCTATGGTGGGATTTAAAACTATGTGGCATATTTTATGACATATAATTAAACATACATCACATGTACATTAAAAAAAATTAATGGACCAGGATGATATGCCTCAAGAACCGGAAATTAAAACTATCTATTACATAAACTATCGAGTCAACCGGTTCAAACAAGCGAATCGGGTCTTGAATCGCCCAGGCGAAGCCTCGTTCCTTTGGTCGTGTAGCTTTTCCTTGTGATCGTCGAGTAATGTTGGTCGAGTAACCACGATCGTGTAGCATGGATTGAGTGCCTTTGCCTATACGATGAAGCATGAAGGCCACTTGATTGCACAATGCAGCGAGTATAACGCATGCCTAAACAATCAAGTAGATGACAACAATACGATGAAGCATGATCGTCTAAACGATCGAGGAGCAAGTGTCGAGTATCGCATACCGAGGATCGAGTAGCCAGTGACTATGCGATGAACATGTTGGCCTACTCGATCGTTTAGTGTGCGCGCCTACCATGCAACGAGTATCCCATACTCAGCAATCGTTTACACGATCAAGTAGCCAATGCAACACGATCGAGTAAACATTTTACTCGATTGCGTAGCATCAGCTATGCGATCGTTTAGAAAATGCTACACGATTGATTAGAACTTTTATACACGATTGCCTAGCCAAATCTAAATGATCGTTTAGCCTGGTCTATATGATCTAACCAACCTTTGGTCTCCTTCCTCGATATAAACTGCATCTCTATACGTTGAAGCTTCATCACGAACGACTCTTACAAACTCAAACACTTTGAATATAGACTCGATAGCAAAGTAAATTATGCCCAAAAACACAGGGGCCATTACAAATTAACTTTGAAATGTAAGAGAAAGTAGTACACAAAGGCAATCTAGAACATCCATTAATTCACATCCACAACTACATCTAACACTTAAATGCAATGTAGATATGCTTAAAAACCCAGCAAGACTGTAAATGCATTTCAATACATCAATGGAATTCAGAATATCAGAACAACCTGGCTCTGATACCAATTGAAGGAACTCTTAAACAAGAGAACCATTGAGCGAAAGCAGATCGTTCCAAACCCATTGTGAAAAAACAAAGCATTTACTAACAAACAACAACAGTTATGCATCATCGAGTAAATTATAGCATGCTTTTAACTTAAATAAAAAGGGAATCGAGTGACATACCTTTGCAGAACTATTCTTCGAGTATACCCTCGATCAACACCAGTCATGCGTCCAAGAAAACTCGATCAAATGCACGAACACAACAAACAACCAGTGAAAATCACAAACTGTTAGATCCTCGAACACAATCGAGTAACACTCAATCCTCGACCCTCGAACAACAAATTCGACACCACCACTCGGTTACCTTAGTTTTCTCAGTGTGAGAATCTAGGAGGTGTGGCCTCTATATGTATTTGGTAGAGGGATGTAGGAATTGAATGATCGAGTAAGTGGGAGAATGGCTAAATCTATCGTATAGACTGGGTACTCAATCGTTGAGTATCGAGAAACTGTCGTCTAGCAAACTCGATCCTTGATGCATGATCGTTCACTCTCACAAAGGCTATCGTAATGCACTTTTCTTTTACCCAATCGAATATGTTGCACTACTGAAAAATGAAAACAATTTTCATTTTTATCCTCCATTTATTAAAACTGATAATAACTTCCCACTTGATCGGCTAAAGGAGGAAAAATTAACCACCAACAATTATCTCATAATTTTTTTATTATAAATAAATATAATAACTAATTTATCATATTATATTTATAACCTATAGTTTTAATATCACATTATATGTAATAATTAAACCATAGTTCTTTTTCTCCTTTATTGCATTTAATATAAATCATATTTATATTAATTCCTCTAATTAATGTATCTAATACATCAAATCAATTATATCCCATATAATTGAATCAATTTAATTATATCATATATAATCAAATTTCCTCTTGTTAATTTGAACACTTCAAACTAACCCAAAAACTGATTCTCAACATGAATCCATTGAGCTACCAAGGGGACCTTATGGACCTATAGCTTGAAGCTCCAATGATACGTGAATAACTGACTAAACTCTTTAGTCACGATATCCACCATCCATTAACTTTCGGACACTCCACTAAAGACCGACAGCTGCACTCTTCACACTACAGATTTATTTCTGTGTCCATTAGATATAACCAATAAACAGTACAATGATACTTCACAAATCGTTTGTAAGTACAGTTAGGCCAATTTACCGTTTTGCCCTTGTAGTTACATCTAACTCCTTAAGCACCACTGATTCCTCTAATGAACAATACATCATAATCCTACTATGAGTAAACACTTCTCAGGCCATGAGAAGGTGTGGCACTACATTATTCAAGCTTCGAAATCAGCCCTTAAGGGAGCAATTTATCTACTTACCCTTACTTCAGGGAAAAAGTGAATTCCGTCTTGTGTAGCTGAGTTCCCAGCTCCCCAATCAGATGAATCCTCAAAGTGGTAGGTTTGAGTCGGCGGTCTGGCCACTCGTACCCATGCAAATTAAAGGACTGCCCTCATAAGCAGGAGTTCCCACCTCACTCAGGATTAAGGTCATGTTACCTATGGTCATTCTAGTGAAATGGAAGTCTCTATCATGAACGGCGTTATATAACAAGACTAAACATTTCATGGTCCGATCTTATACAAACTCCTTTGTATAGGATACTGATAACGGGTAGAAATGCACGTTATTACGGCGCTAAGTTATAAAACAATGCAGGATTACGATGATAAAAATATACAATATTGCGTCCAAAAGCATTAAGTTTATAACATTGCGATCGCATGCGTCCATCGCATTAAAACGGCTAACTTATGTATTTTATGCAGAAAAATGCGTTGACGCAACGCAGAAAGGCGATCTGAAGAAATTAACGTCCAAATGCATAAGAGATTGCGACCGCAAGGCTATGCGATTGTTTGCATTCGTGAAATTCTACTCAAGAAGGTGGCCGCATAGAGCTGGCGCATCAAGGTGAGCGCATCTGGGTGAAAGCTTAATAAATCACAATGAGACAGAAAGCTGATGGTAGTCGATTTCGAATTAAGTTGACAAGCCGTTAACGACGTACTGTAGCAAGTACACTCAAATTTTCAGTGACAATTATTCAGCGCATCAGCCAGAGAATTAATGTCATCCCATCAGTGCAATCATAAGAGAGAAGAAGTTTTCTACCCTGAAGCTCTATAAATATCGAAGGCCACCTTCACTGAAGGAGTTAGTTCAGTTTTATAGAATTCACCATATAGATAAAAGTTAGCCTTGTTCATAGTTTTTCTTTTACTTAGAAGGCGGAAGCAAGTAAAGGGAGATTACACCGAGATATTGTCCCGGTGAACTCGGAAGAGTGTTGAGTGCGTCGAAATCAGAGAGAGGGCCAACTCTTGCAGAAGGAAGAACGTCTTTTGGGGTAGAATAGAGATAACACACTGTAAAAGCCTTAGGAAGCAAAATATTGCTATTAGGCTCTCTACCCTTATTTCTATTGGCATTTTGTTCTCTGAACTTATTTATAAAAATGGAAATTTCATTTTTATATCTATCCACTTTCTGTACATTACACATGAGTAGCTAAATCTATCGAATGGGTTAAGAAGCACTTAACTAGCATAACCTGAGATCTTCATTCTATGCGATTATCTTGTATTATGTATGTGTCATTGATGCTTAATTTTATGAAGTGAAAATGTGGATGATATGCATTGATGAAATTGCATTGTGTACTCAAGTTTCCTCAGCGGAATCCAAGTGTAAATTCTTCTGAGTTTTCTGGTAAGTCTAGGGTCGAACACAGGGACTTGTGAAAACAAATTACATTCGTAATTTTATTGAAAGCCTTGTAGTAACCAAATAAATAGATTGTTGGTTTGTTGTTGATTACGTTAATGAAGGAAATAAACAAAATGCAACGGATTTGAGAAAAGTCAATTGTGTGATAGATGCACTGAGTATGTGATGAACGGGTTGAGAAGATTTTTATGATCGCAATAAAATTACTGAGTATGTGAGTATGTGATGAAGGGTTGAGAAAAATCCTTGCGATGAAGTTGCACTCAACCGATGATTTCCTATGATCGCAATTCTTGCCTTGCGTCAATGCATATTCTGCACAAAAATACAAAAATCAACTGTTCTAATGCGATAAATGCATGCGACCACAATATTATGAAATTGATCCTTAATGGACGCAAATTAACATATTTCATCAATGCAATCCAACATTGTTTAAGAACTTAGCACTATGATAACGTGCATTTCTGCCCGTTATCACACCCCCAAATTTAAACAATGCTTGTCCTCAAGCATAAGCTAAAGATTCCTTTAGTAAGTCAACCACGAAGTTCTTTTCCTAGATTTCTCAAAGATACTTTGTTCAGATCCTATATGCCAAAATTTCCTGAAGTCTTATTCAAGTCTCTTCTTGAAATATTTCTAAGACCTAGGGACTGCAAGCTTAACCTTCAAAAGAACTTTGCTAATTTCCAGAACATCACATGATTTATTTCAAAAAGAAAATTTTCCACCGGGTTATCAAATGATTTTATCCTTGCATATTTCTTGTCATTGTTATTTTTTTCTGACCTTACACTGATCCAAGTGCTTTTCCTTCATTTTGGCTTGCCCCCACGGGGGTCATGCGGACATCCAACTACGAGCAATGCACTCTTTTTCAGACTAAACTCATACCTACTTGGTAGCGGAGTTGCGGTCATTTATTTATGTGTTGATCCTAGTGACTTACTTTCGTTTTGGCTTGACCCATTGTGTGTCATGCGGGACATCCAACTACGGGTAAGAGCCTTTCACAACTTAACTCTTATAAACATGGGTTTCCCATTGCATTGACAGTGGAGTTGTTATACTTAATTTTTTTTTTAAGAAATATCAAGGTCGAAAATAAATACCTCGCCCCCAAATTTAAAATGTGACAATGTCCTCATTGCCAAAAGATTGAAATGAGTCATGCGATTTTCTTAGAATGCATTGTAAAGATAGTTTGAAAGAAAGCTAGCAAACCCCTAACTTCTAGAAACATTTTATGAGGTGATTCTCTTAAGACTAAGTTGACTCTAGTATATACGAAAGACAGATGCATATTTTTCATCATTGAAATCATACTCGGTAAAGAAACAGCATGCGACGATTTACTAAATTTATCTATGTGAGATGATCGAGGTAATTAAAGAGGATGCAGTGATAAACTTTTAAAACTAACATGCAATGTGATAACGCAAAATTTGAAATAAAGATAAGGAAGAATACACCCTCAAATTTGCGCTGTCGCCCGCATTTGTGTATTGACGCATCCATCTTTGCGACGATCTCTCTTCTTTAGATTGTGTTGATAGAGTGAGATAAGTTGCTTCTTTGCGTAACATCTCCGCAATCCAGCGCCTCGATCGTTGTAAACAGACAGAGAGAGGATCAAATAATTTTAAAAAAAACGACAAGTTTTTTTTTCTTTTTCAAAATAAGAACAATGTAGATAGATAGTCAGTAAACAAAGTAACTGTGATAATAGATAATAACGAGTGAAATAAAAGTTCACGAAGTATTTGATGCGGGAAAAGGATATTCAAAAGGATTGCGTCCTTGATGAGGTTAAATCATATAATACTCAAGGACCACTTATTCCAGGCTGGTTTGTTCACGTCCATGGTGGCTTTTCTCTCTTTTCTTTGTCCTCTGAGATCTTTACTACCTTAATCCAGAGTTTTTCCCCATGAATGCTCATCAAAATTTCCCCCTTGCGCACATCAATTTGAGCGCATCCGGTTGAAAGGAATGGTCGTCCCAATATGATGGGCGCATCTTCCTCCACTTTATAATCCAAAATTAGGAAGTCTACCGGCAAGATTAATTTATCAATTGAAATAGAGCATTTTTCAACTCTTCTTCAGGGTGTATTCGGGATCTGTTAGCAAGCAGGAGAGTTTCCTTTGTGGGCGTAAATGTGTCGGCATTCAATTGTTTGAAGATTGATAGCGGCATTATGTTTATACTTGCCCCAAGATCGCATAGTGCTTGGCCACTATAGGCCCCTTCGATAGAGCATGGGATCGTGAAGATTCCAGGGTCGTCCATTTTAGGTGGGATCATAACATTTTGTGCTGCAACCATTATTGCGATCTTTTCTTCCTCATTTTTTTCCTCTTTCAGTCTTTGTGGAGTTGCTGGTGGGTGGACTTCTTCTGTCTCAAGATCAAGAGGCTTAAGGATGGATGCAACTTCTAGGTCTATTTTCTCGAGCTTCTCCAAACTATAGGTCAACGGATCTTCGGTTGTTACCGCATTCAAGTTGGTCGCAATGTGCTTCTTCCCTACTTCCGTAGTCATGTTGTCGCTTAGCAAGGAGACTGCTAAGCATTGTTCCTTCCCGTTACCCCCAACATTGCGAGGGAGCTCAGTTGAGCTCGGCAACGCTCCTTGCTGTCTGTTTTTCAGCTCGCCCGCAATTTGTCCCATTTGAATTTCGAGATTTCTAATGGAAGTAGCTTGATTCTGAAGCACCGATTCGTTTTTCTCAATGTATTACTTCAACAAGCTTTCTAAGGACAAAGATTGAGGTGTTTGTGAGCTGCTTGCTTGGCTATGCACTCGACAGTTATTTTGTGGGAAAAATCTGTATGGCCCTCCTTTCTGTGCCACAGGTTTAAAACATTGCTGTTGATTTTTCCACGCAAAATTTGGGTGGTTTCGCCACCCGAGGTTATATGTATTGGAATAGGGATTATCTCTCATGAAGCATATCGACTACGGGTTTGTTGGGCATTCCTCCATATGGTGAGCATCTCCGCAAATGACGCAACTTGCGGTCGTTTGAGTAATTGCGCTGACCTACCCTTTCTTCGCTCCTGTATTATTAATTGTGATGCTTTGTATCAGACTCATCATCTTGATCTCTGATGACCCCATTGTTTGCATCATTTTCTTTGATTCTTAATCTCTGATTGTTTTCCCTCCAATCCTCGTGATTTTTGGAAATGCAATCAAGTATACTCTTTGCCTCCTCATATGTTTTATCGAGAAGACCACCAGCGGCTGACGTATTGGTAGCAGTCTGTGAAGAGGGATTCAATCCTTAGTAGAAAATCTCCATTTGCAAGCAGTCTAGTAAGCCATTGTGTGGATAATTTTTTACCAGCCGCTTAAACCTCGCCCAAGCATCGCTGAGCGATTCATCATCTTCTTGTTCAAAATTTGTTATTAATTTCCTTCTTCTAGCGTTCTCAGTTGGTGGGAAATACTTCTTCATAAACTTTTCCACCACCTATTCCCACGAAGTTATCTCTCCCGATTTGAGAGAATATGCCCATTTCCTTATCTGATCACACAAAGAAAATGGAAACAGAGTTAGTCGAACTTCCTCGATAGAGATATTCAAGAACATAAAAGTGTTGTAGATCTCTATAAAGCTCTAGAGGTGGGCGTGCGGGTCTTCACCACGCCTTCCTTCAAATTACCCAACAGCCTGAATCATCTGTAACATTACTGGCTTCATTTCAAACCTCGATCCATCCAACGCTGACCTCATGATTCTTGGAGAGAAATCATAGAGGTTAGGTGACGCATAGTCCTCAATGAGTCTATTGCGATCATTCGCCAGAAGGATGAGGTTGGCCATTATGTTATTCGCATTAGCAGCCCTTACTTCTGGTTGCTCTGCCATTCTTGGTGTTTTCTCTTGTTGTTGGCGGTTGTCTCTAAGTCTTCGTCTGAATGTCCTCTCAATCTTCGGATCGTAATTCGCCAGAGATTGAGAGTGTGCAAAGAAATAAAAAAAAAATTACCATTAGCACTCTATTTTGCCGAAGTCCCCGACAACAACGCCAAAAACTTGATGCTTAATTTTATGAAGTGAAAATGTGGATGATATGCGTTGATGAAATTACGTTGTGCACTCAAGTCAGCGGAATCCAAATGTAAATTCCTCTAAGTTTCCTGGCAAGTCCAGGGTCGAACACAAGGACTTGTGAAAACAGATTGCGTTCGTAATTTTTTGAAAGTCTTGCAGTAACCAAATAAATAGATTGTTGGTTTGTTGTTGATTGCATTAATGAAGGAAATAAAAAAAATGCGACGGATTTGATAAAAGTCAGTTGTGTGATAGATGCACTGAGTATGCGATGAACGGGTTGAGAAGATCTTTAGCTAGCGTTACTTGGGAATGCGTCAAACTATGTGATCATGCTACCACCATGCACAACAAGTCATTTTCCAATGCAAATGCGATGCTCCTAAGTCTAGGACACATGTGTTGAATGCAAAAGTGTCCATAGAGCTTATCCCTAAGTATCTACTCTTATCCCTAAGTCTCTACTCTTGTCCTATGTGATGATGCAATCCCTAAGTCTAGGACACACGTGTTGAATGCAAAAGTGTCCATAAAATCGTATCCTATCTCTAGGATGCATGCGATACGTTGATAACAAATAGTGCTCATTCCTAAGCTCCTATCTCTTGATTATGCGTTCTAATCTGACTCTCCCGAGCCTAGATTCTAGCCTGACCTTCCCAAGTCTAGATCCTATTCTTAGACTACCCTCCCCAGTATCTCTAATGGATGAATGAAGCATACATAATACAAGATAAACGCATAGCATGAAGATTCCCTAGTTGTGCTAGCTAAATGCTTCTCAACCCATTCAACTAATTTAGCTACTCATGCGTAAATAACAGAGAGTGAACAAATATAGAGAAATAGATTCCATTTCGATAAATGAGTGGAGTACAAAATGACAATGGAAGTTAAAGGTAGAGAGCCTAGTAGCAATTCCTTGTTGACCGAGGCTTTTACACTATAATCTCTATTCGGTTCTAAATCTGTTCCCGCTTCTGCAGGCGTCGGCCCTCTCTCTGTCCTTGAAGCTTCCGGCACTCTCCCAAGCTTACCAGAACGATCTATTGGCATAACCTTCTCTCTCACATATGCCTTAAAACAAAAGAATACTATGTACAAGAGCGTGCAAAGTTGTGGAACAAAGAATAGTGAACTGGTGAACCCCTTCTCTAAAGTTGCCTCTGGTATTTCTAGACATCTAAGGTGAACAACGGATTCTCTCTCATGATTGTATAGATGGGACGGCTTTAATTCCTGACTGATGCGCCGAATATTTGTCACCGAAAAGTTGAATGTACTTTGTGATCGTTATCGGCTGTCAACTTAATTTGGATTCGACTTTCATCAGCTTTTTGTCCCATCGCAATTAATTGGCCTCTCACCTAGATGTGCCCACCATGTTGTGCTGACCAAGTTGCTGCAATCTTTCTCGAGCGAATATTTGCGAGAACAATCATCACAAAGCTTTGTGGTGAAGTTGCGCTCGACCGATGATTTCCTATGATCGCAATTCTTTCCTTGCATCAACGCATATTCTGCACAAAAATACAAAAATCAATTGTTCTAATGTGATGAATGCATGCAACCGCAATATTATGAAATTGATGCTTAATGGACGCAAATTAACATATTTCATCAACGTAATCCAACATTGTTTAAAAATTTAGCACTATGATAACGTGCATTTCTGCCCGTTATCAGTCATTTTTCCATTAGAGATACTCGAGAGGGTAGTCTAAGGATAGAATCTAGGCTTGGAAAAGTCAAATTAGAATCTAGGCTCGGGACAGTCAGATTAGAAACACATAATCTAGAGATAGAAGCTTAGGAATAAGTTCTATTTGCTATTAACACATCGTATGCATCCTAGAGATAGGATATGATTGTATGCGGCCGCCTTATCCTTGCATGCATCGTCATCGCATAGGCAAGAAGTAGAGACTTAGGAATAAGTTCTATAGACATTATCGCATTCATTGCATGGATCCTAAAATTAGGAGCAATTGCATTTGCATTGGAAAATGATTTGTTGTCGCATGAGTGTAGCATGATCGCATAGCTTGAACCATTCTCGGGAAATGCTAGCTAAAGACCTTCTCAATCCGTTCCTCCGCATACTCAGTGCATCTGTCGCATAATTACTCTTTTCTCAAATCCGCTGTATACTTTTTATACTTAAACAACAAACCAACGAACACCTTGATTCATTTGTTACCACAAAGTGATCTAAAATTACCATCGCATATTGTTTGCCTTAGTCACTGTGTTCGACCTTGGGCTTACCAGGCAACTCAGTAGGATTTATACTTGGGTCCTGCTGAGAAAACTTGTTTGCACAATGCATATTCCACCATCACATTCTACTCCATTATTTCATCGCATAAAATAACGCATCAGATACCCCCGCTCGCATGTCTTCACATAAATGACCAGGATCAGATCACACTTGTAACATCTACAAAGTGGGTCGTATCAGTAGTGTCACCAGAATAAGGTTTCCTCCTTTATCCATATATTACAGATCATTTAGGTTATCACTTAAGGCACGATCCACTTGTATGTCTCTACATACATGCTTAAGTTACAACGATAACCAGGGATCTTAGTTTATAAGTTTTTGGTTAATGCGACTAAAATATCTCATATTTCATAGGCATAGTGAATAAAATATCTCATATTATTACATCACAAATGTTTGTTCAGACACGTGTTTACAAACTACAAGACCCTACGAGATTTAGGGCATCAACCTCAACCGATTCAAGAAAGATTAAATGCATTGGGGACTAGATTGAGTGTGTTAGGGACTAGATTGAGTGTGTTGGGTGAATGAACTCTTAACGAAGAGCATCCATGAGCGCGTTTGAATCTTTTCGATTTAATTGTGATCGATATACAACAAATACATTCCAACAGATAGTTATGTAAATAAACACTAATTAACGTTATGCTTTGAACAATAAAACATAAAGGAAAGAGTTCTCATACTATTTGAAGACTCTCTTAAAACGTCAAATTCAAAAGCAGTGGAAGAACCTCTACACGAACTCTATCGCCCAGCAAATCAGTCGGTTGCGGCAGCACAATTGTCTACATGAACGACAGCAACTCGAACAAGCACGAACAAGTGAACAACGGGGACGACACCACTAGTTGAAGCCCTTGGTATTCTCAGAGTGAGAATCCAAAGTGTGGTCTTTGATGAATTTGGTAGAGATCGGAGAAAAGACAGATCATGTAAACGATAAACAAGTGGGAGAGAAAGAGCTATCAAATAGCAGGGATGCTTATCGTTTAGATGAAGCTACACGATCGTGTAGGTTTTACTAAGCGATCGTTTAATAAAAGGTAGACGATCTTTTAGAAAACGAGGCACGCTATGCGATCGTTTAGGAAAGCTAAGCGATTGTTTAGGGAAAGGCATGCGATTGTTTAGACGCTGGTGTGCGATCGTTTAGACAATGAGATACTATCGTATAGGTTCTCAAGCTAGGTGATCGTTTACGTTTCCACACCGATTGTGAATTTTCGAACTTTTTTCCAAATGAAAACAATTTTCATTTTATTAATCAGTTACCATAACTGAATGTGGCTACTCCCACTAACGCACGATTGAGGAGAATAATATGGCCAATTATCTCATAATTAACCAATATAATAATTAATTAATATAATCATATTATATTCTTACCCTATAGTTTGATATCACATATCTACTATATTAATTTCTCTCCACTTGATATAAATCATATTTATATCTAATTTCTCTCCCTCTTGTCAATTTGAACATTCCAAACTGACTCAAACACTGATTCTCGACTTTATCCAAGCTACCTAGGGGACCTAATGGACCTATGGCTTGAAGCTCCAACGTCCGTGAATAGCTTACTAAACTCTTTAGCCATGAGATCCACCATCCGTTAACTATCAAGCATTTCACTAAAGACCAACGGGTGAACTCTTCTTACCACAGATATATTTCTGTGTCCATCGAATATAACCAATCATGAGTACGATGACCCTTCACAGATGCTCATAAGTAAGTTGGGCCAATTTACCGTTTTACCCCTGTAGTTACATCTTACTCCTTAAGTACCACTGATTCTTCTAATGAACAATACAACATAGTCCAACTATGTGTGAACACCTCTTAGCCCAAGAGAAGGTGTGTGGCACCACATCGTTCAAGCCCTGGAATCAACCCTTAAGGGAGCTATCTATCTACTTACCTCTGCCTCGGGGAAGGAGTGAATTCCATCTTGTGTAGCTGAGTTCCCAGCTCCCAAATCAGATTAATCCCTACAATGTAGGTTCAAATCGGCGACCTGTCCATTCCACCCATACAAATCAAAGGACCTCCCTCAATGGCAAGAGTTCTCAACTCACTCAGGATTGAGGTCATGTTACCTATGGTCATCCTAGTGAAGTGAAGTCTTTGTCATGAACGGTGTTATATAACGAGATGTTAACACTTCATGGTCAGATCTTATACAAACTCTTTGTATAGGACGCCCCCGCTCGCATGTCCCCTACACGAATGATCAGGATCAGACCATCTGTGACAAGTCACATCACTTGTGACCATTCAACAAAGCGGGCCGCATCCGTAGCGTTATCAGGATAAGGTTTCCCTCCTATATCCATATACTACAGAACATTTTGGTTATCACTCAAGACATGATCCACTTATATGTCACCACATACATGCTTGAGTTACATACAGATAACCAGGGATTTTATGTTTATTGATTTGTGGTAAAGCAAATAAAACAAGTAACTGAGCAAAAACAAGATGTGAAGTAAATATCATATATTAACAACACAAGCATTCGTACATACTGTTTACAAACTATAGGACACAAGACTTTAGAGCATCAACCCCAACATTGGGGACCATAGCCTTAAGGTCTTTTTATATAATAGTTCTATTAGGATTCCATTAAACCCTAATTAACTAGGAATGGGTTTCTACCATTAATTCCATACTCAATTAGGAATCTAGACCTTAATTAATTAGATTACATAATAGGCCCAATCTAATAAAATAACCCAATGTGATAAAATATTAATCCATTTACATAGTCTATACTTTAATTATATGTATTATTATTTAAATACGTCTAATAATCTTCTACTTTGGCTATGTCTGTGTATCTAATATAATAAAATCACATAAACCTTAAGCGCACATAAATAGGTTATTTCAATAATAAAATTCTCCTTTAGTTCAATATGGTCCATCTCCTGTATTAGCATGGAATCAAGGCGGCTTTCATCACTACTTTTGTTACTAAACCTTCCTTGATCTCCAATTCCAATACACTCAATGATATAGATCAAGTATGGATGGATAGTATGGAAACTACATGCAAAGTAATCTAGATTATGTCTATTTCCAACTGGTTCAAATTTCTTAGTGAGATCATTCTTAAAAACTTTATGCTAAACCGCATGCATGATAAACAAGTTCAGATAATAAAATATAAACCATCAACTTTATTCTATATATAAAATAAATTAAGGTCAAAGAACATCCTCAATAACAAACTCCTACTAAACCATGGAATCAGAAAAGTGACTAACACCCATGTGAGCAACATGCTCATGAAAAACTTTAGGTGGTAAACCTTTAGTCAATAGATTTTTCACCATAGAGTTTGTTCCTATGTGTTCTATCGAAATTTGACCATTCGGAACTCTTTCTTTAACAACCAAAAACTTCACGTCTACATGTTTTGACTTTGTGTTGCTTATGTTGTTATTGGAATATATCACTATCGATTTATTGTCACAAAATAATTTTAGTAGTATTTCTATGTCAACCACTATCCACAGACTAATGACAAAATTTTGCAACCATATTCTATGATTGGACGCCTCATAACATGCTATAAACTCCATAACCATGGTAGAAGAAGCCATTAATGTTTGTTTAACACTTTTCCAAGATACAGCTCCTTCAGCCAACATGAAGATATAGCCTGAAGCGATTGACATCCAGCATAATTGGAATCAGAATATCCAATGATCTCTAAAACTTTTGATCTCGATAAGTAAGAATATAATCTTTTATTCTTCGTAAATACCTCATAACCCGTTTGGTTGCTTTCTAATGATCCATCCCCAGGTTGCTCAAATATTTGCCTAACACTCCAACTATAAACACAATATCTGGACGCTACATACTTGAGCGTACATTGGCCTTCCAATAGTCGATGCATAAGGAAGCTTTTGAATCTCCTTCGTCTCGAGTACAATCTTAGGGTATTGACCTAAATGAAATTTATCCCCTTTAGCGAGAGGGGTATCTATTGGTGCACAATCTTTGATTTTACTCCCATTGAACTTGTGATATACACAATCTTCCACTATATTCACCTCAAAACCAAATGAGGTTATTACTTGGAATTTGTGATACCATTGTCGAGTGGCTTGCTTGAGACCATAGATGGATTTCTTCAATTTGCACACCATAAACTTTGAGTTACCAGACACAAAGTTTTGTGGTTGCACCATATAAATCATCTCATAATATTCCCATTGAGAAACACAGTTTTTACATCCATCTGGTGTAGCTCTAAATCAAAGTGAGCTACCAGTGCCATGATTACCCTAAAAGAGTCTTTTGATGAAATCGAAGAGAAGGTCTCTTTGTAATCAATGTCTTCCTTTTAAGTAAAACCATTTACAACAAGACGAGCCTTATGTCTTTCAATATTGTCGTGCGAATCCCTTTTTGGTTTTAAATAACCATTTACAACCTATGGGCTTCACTCCTGATGGCAATTTGACAAGTTCAAATGTCATTATCTTTCATGGATCTTCTTTCCTCTTCCATAGCATTTATCCACCTTTGAGAGTTAGAACTTTGTAGAACTTGATGGAAGTTGATTGGATCATCTTTCATTACACCCATATCATTCTGATATTCTTGAAGAAATACAATATAATCATATGAAATTGCACTTCTTCTTTCTCTAGTGAATCTCCTTAGTTGCACTTCTTGAAGTTGTTGAGTTTGAACTTCAGGTTCAACAATGGGGACTTCAATGTTGTCTTGTTCTTTAATTGGTTCAATAATGAAGTCAAGAATTGGAGCCTGAATATCATTTATAACCACATTAGGAAAAAAACTAATTCCTCTTCAAAAATAACTTTTCTTATGTTATCTTCCCCCACAAACTCAACATACTCAAGGAATCTAGCATTTTCCATTTCAAACAATGATCTAAAAGTGGGATCATAAAAATTGAAACCCTCAGAGCGCTTTGCCCAACAAAATAGCAGCTAATAGTTCTTAAGTCTAATTTTCTTTCGTTAGGCCTACAAGGCATAGCCTCAGCTGGACAACCCCCAATGTAAAGATGCCTAATACTAGGCTTCTTTCTTGTCCACATGTCGTAAGGGATTTTAGCAACTGTTGACTAGGTACCCTATTAAGGATATATGCTACAGTCTTTACTGTCTCATGATAACTTGTAGAAATTTAAGCTATTATAGTCTTTTACTTAGAATAATGAGGATAAATAAGAATAGTATGAGTTTATTTTTTTTAAGAATTCATGATAAATATTAAAATTACGCTGAAGTATCTCAAAAACACCCACTGACTGCATATCATGAGTTATGTTGCACCAAAGTGTCTATTTTGCAAATTGATCGTAGGACTTCGTCCCATATGTAGAACCCCTACTCGACGACCAAACAATTGGTCTACCTTGGGATCTCTGAGCCGGTACCAGCGATCTTCTGACAAGCATCCAGAATGTTGATTATGATTGATGTGTCGACATCTCTACCTATCTTGTCGGACGATAACAATAGGAATCCCATCAATAGTCAACGCATGGCTTTATAAATAGAGCCTTAACGCCATGAAGAAAGGATGGACTTTTAAACCCAAAGATTGAGATTTTCATGAGAGAAAATTCCACCTCCATATTTCACCCCCGATTCTTCATCAGAGCTTCATTGAAGTAAGAGTCTGAGAGAGCCTTCTCCATTCACCCAATCATTATATCACTAGCAGCCTCGACATTCATCTGTGGGAAGCAAGAGATTGCTAACAACTACCCTTCACTGTATCTCTTTACCTCTTTAGTTGTGTTATTGCATTTTGTTTAAGAGATTGATCATGTGTGTATTCAACAATTGTATTTCTATTTTAATATCATCATGTTCACTTTCATCACCTTATCTATCTCCACTTTCACTTTTTCTGTTATCATGAGTAACTAATTCTAATGGGGTAAGGAGGAAGATTAATATCATGATCTAAGTAGAATCTATGGAAGTTATCCTGTTTGCTTAATGTATGAGTATTAAAATGCTTGCTTATGAATACTCATTGAGTCAAGTAGCTATGACTAACTATCTAAGAAGGAAAGTCGTTGTGGATCTCATTAAGTATTTCTAGAGATTAAATCTCATCCTTACATCATAGAAATATGATAAATGTGGCTGGCTACCAAGAGGTGTGCAATAACCGAAAGTGTGAGCCAGGACAAACTCTCACGATAAGCTTAGTAATGCGGTATTGATCTTCCCCAAACTTTGCCTTTTCCATATATTTTCTTCACGTTAAGACTATTGTTTCTCTTAAGTACTCTCAGAATCTATCTCAAGGATGGCTCTGTTATTTTAGATATTTAGATCACATAAATTAGTTAATCGCATGAACTTGACTTTATTCTGACAATATTTGCTTCGCTGCATACACACATTCACCTGTCACTCTTAGTATAAATCCCCGTGTTTGACCTTGGGTTATCCTGAAAAACTCGTAATCTTGTTCACTTCGCTTGATAACGAGAAAACTTGTGATTAGCAAATGATTACTGCAACTAGACATACAATATTGATATCACATTTTCAATCTATTGTAGCTCACAGTAGACACATCATTTTAAAGAGTAACAAGTTTTTGGCATCATTGCCAAGAATTTGGAAACTAATCGAGTGTTGCATTCTGTGATTTTGCAGGCACCCTTTCTATTTTATGAGTATTGCAAGCTTAAGCGATAAGCGGCAAACAATGTATGAGTACGGGTACAAATCTTGAATTCATTATTAACCTCAAAAGTAAAAGTTCTTTCCATTGCAAAGCAATATGAAACAGGAATAGACATAGAAGGAATATGGCCAATAACAACAATCCTTACTGCTCGAACGAATATGGAACATTTGGACAAGGGCAGCAAGACCCCATCTTCCTTACTGTTGACTGCAACATTCTGATGAGGAACTATGTGTTGGAATATAAAGATAGCATGCACAACAGAAGCAAAAGATCGATAATGTTCTAATTACATTAAAAAATGTTCTAATTACATTAAAACTAAGTATAAACATGCAAAAAAAAAGGTTAGAAAATACAACCTTTGTAGAATCCACCATAATCTTCCTCTCCATGCTCGAACGACACCACCAACGAAAAATCCTCACTATTCTCCGATTGAAAAACACGGTTGTGGGACCTTTTTGTTAGTGAAAGCTAAGGAATTTCACTCTAGTAAAAAGGAGAGTAAAGGAAAATTTGTGGAAGAGGTAATTTCAATATTCAAGGAAGCATTAGTTTTTATAAATTTGAAAAACAAAACTATTTAAAGATAAATATATGCAAAATTCCATCTTGTATGTCTTCCACCTCAAGTTCCACTAGCATAAAATCTCTAGGTGTTAAACTTTGGAAGAGCCACTTCAAAAACCACTTAGTTAGTAGAAAAATCTAACAATTGAATTTTTTCACTAACTATTTTTTTATTAAAAAATTTATAAAAAATCATATTTTTGACAAAATATGAAATACTAGATTCATATTTAGAAATTATTTAATTAATATAATTTTAATTAAATAAAATAAACAAATTTAATATCACATATTAAAATGTCTTTGACATCTGGTTTTGATTAATCATATTAATCAATTTTAAAACACTTTCATGCTAATATTTTATTAACACATACTCTCCAAAAATAATTATAAATTATATCTTATATAAAATAATGTTTTCCTTAAAGACCGAATTTGAACATTTCAAATTCTCACTTCACCTAGTTCTTTAATTTTCTCCGTAGTGAGCTAGCAAGGAGACCTGATGGACCTACAGAGTATAAGCTATAACAATCCAAGACTAACAGGTCAAACTCTTTAACCTAGTTAATCAACATTCGTTAACTACAGAACTGTCCGCTATAGCCTGTAGTTGCACTCCCCTCACTGTAAATATATTATGTGGCAATTTGATATAACCGTCATCAATAAGTTGATCCTTCACAGGTTGTTCGTAACCTCAGTCAAGTCAAATATCGAAATACCCCTGAGTTACATCTTTTCTCCTTAAGTACCACTGTCCCTCTAATGAACAATTGATTTAGGATCTTAATCACTAAATCTATTCCCTCTTAAGCCAACGAGAGGATGGGGCCCCTTGTTCAAGACCCGGGATCAGCCCTTAGGGGAACAACCTTTCTACTATCCCTAAAATGGGTAGGAGTGAATTCCATCTTGCAAACTCTATGTCTCCAGCTATCTACCCGGTCTTATCCCTGAAACAGGAGGCATATTGAGCAGTGTTGTTGAGCACCCTCACTTATGCAGATCAAGGGATAATTAAACAGGAGTTCATAGATAACTCAGGATTCAAATCAAGTTATCTAGGTCATCAAGAATTGAAATTAATCAGTGTTAAAAGTAAATGGTGTTAATACGTAACAGTGATTATTTCATGGTCAGTCTTACACAATCTCATCGTGTAAAACATCCCCACTCACATATCTCTACATGAATGAACTGATCACATCATTTATGATACTTTACAACATTTGCAACAATCATAAAGCAGACTGTATTTAATAGTATCTCCAGAAATAGGTACCCAAACTAATCTAAGTAGTATAGACTATTTAGGCTATTTTACTCGAACTTGATCCAGTTTATGTCTCCACATAAAGTCCAAGTATTCATTACAATGGCCTAGGATTTGCAGTTTATTGGATTTAGAGTTATCAATTCAATTTCATTCAACAACATTTGTCTGAATAAATTTCATATATGTTTATTGTTTACAAACAATGAGTTTTATGACATACAACCTAACATTATGTGGCACCAAATCTCTATGACTTCTCTCCTGGTATCATGAGGCCAACTATCGATGAGAACGCAAGGTTCGAGATAAGTCAATGATGCTACAAATGATTCAAAATGTTGGGCAGTTTGGAGGGTGCAGGGTGAAGATCTACATGCCCATCTCACGAGCTTTGTGGAAATGTGCAACACATTTTCCATTTCAGGCGTAACACCAGAAAGAATTCAGCTATCTCTCTTTCCTTGTATTCTCGTGACGAGGCTAAGAAATGGGCCTATTCCCTTAAACCAAATTAAATTGTATCATGGGACCAGTTAGTTAAGCGCTTCATGAAAAAGTTTTTCCCTTTGACCCTTAATGCAAGAAGACGACTAGACATCTTGAATTTCGAGTAATGAGACTTAGAAACTCTGAGCACCGCTTGGGTCAGATTCAGTTGCCTTGTAAATAATTGCCCACACATTGGCATTCTTGATTGTGTTTTGATGGAGACCTACAACAGGTTGAACAGAGCCACACAGGCGGTAGCTAATGCCTCTACAGCAGGTGGATTTATGGACAAGACCTACTGAGGCCAAAGTAATCTTGGACCAGATTTCCAGGAATACGGACGATTGGGTTGATGATAGCTATAGAAATAGGAACGCTGATAAAGGAATATGGAAGGATCAGTAGTACAATCGGATGCGATGAATGCACTACCGCCTAAATGGCTACTATTACTTCTCTTTTGCAACCATGGTAATAAACCAAGGTGCGTTGAATACGAATGTTGCTCAATTGAATACCATGATGCAAGTTGCACCAGCAAGAAATATACAAAGTGAGAAACCCCACTCAATTGAGGCTTGCCCGTATGATTCCCAGACAATTTTATCCATCCACAATAGCTTGTTCAGTACCATCTACAATCCAGGTTAGAGGAACCATCCTAATTTCGCTTGGGGTGGAAACCAAGATCAGTCTCGGCAAAAGAACATACATCAACAGTAGCAAGCGTATAGAGGGAATCCTCCGAGATTTGGTCAACATCCCTAAGACCATCAGCAGCACCAGAATCGACAGTAATATAATCACAATTAGGCATCCAGTTCCAATGCATCGTCATCATTGGAAACACTTCTCAAGAAGTACATTCAAAAAAACTATGTGGTAATCTAGTCGCAAACCTCCTCCATACGAAATTTAGAGGTCCAAGTGGGGCAGATTGCCAACAATTTGAAAAATAAGCAACCAGGCACCCTACCGAGTAACTCTGAAGCTCCCCGCATAAATGGAAAAGAGCAGTGTCAAGCTGTGATATTGCATAATGGAAAGACGACATCTAATGTGATAATTGAACCCAGAGAAGCTAGACCAGTAAGATCATAGACTCCTACAACAAAAGAAATTGAATCTCCATCCACCTCAAAAGGAACCGATAACCATGACTCAACTATCTCGACTTCAACTAGAAACCTTCTATCAACTTTGTCTAAATCCTTATATCAAACTCCTGATAATTTAAATTCTCACAATTGAAACTCTTCCCAACCAACCAGTCCAAAGCATATGTCACAAACACTTGATGCGACAAAAAAACAAAAAGCGAGCAAGTGAAGTCTTTGCAATTCCTACCTCTCTACCTCAGAAGACTGAAAAAGAAAGGTGACGGTCAGTAGTTCAAGAGATTCTTGAACGTTTTGAAACAACTTCACATCAACATTCCTCTTGTAAAAACTCTGGAACAAGTGCCGAGCTATATGAAGTTCTGAAAGACATTCTTTCAAACAAACGTAGGCTGGGTGAATTTGAAATTGTTGTGCTGACGCGTGAATGTAGTACGCTATCTAAAAATAGCATCCCTGCGAAACTAAATGATCCAAAAAGCTTGACTTTTCCACGTTAATTGGGGGAAAAGAAGTCGGCCATGCATTATGTGACTTAGGCACAAGCATCAACTTGATGTCATTGTCCATTTTCAAGAAGTTAGGGATAGGTAAGTCTAGACCACCACAGTAACCCTACAGCTTGTTGATCGATCCACAACACGTCCTGAAGGGAAAATTGAAGACGTGCTTGTTCAAGTAGAAAAATTTATTTTCCCTACCAATTTCATTATTTTAGATTACGAGGTGGATATTGAAATTCTCATCATCTTGGGGCATCCATTTTTTGCCACAGGGTGAGCATTGGTAGATGTACAGAAGGGAGATCTGACCATCCGTGTGGATCATCAGCAAGTTAAATTCAATGTATTTAACGCATTGAAATATCCAGATGAACGGGAGACATGTCAATGCATTGATGATGTGGGAATTGGACACTGGGAATTGTTAAAGAAGGAATTGGAAGAGGAAGGAAATGACCTGGCTGTGGAAAAAGTTCATGCGTTGATAACATCTAACCTTGTTTTCGAACCCTTGAATCTGACTGAAAATTAAAACCATCCTTATAAGAGCCACCTGTTCTAGAGCTAAAGGCTCTGCCAACCTACCTTAAATACGCATATTTAGGCGATAATGATACTCTGCCAATCATTATCTCTGCCACATTAAAAGTGGAAGATGAAGAGGCCTTGTTGAAATTTTTGAAGAAGTATAAGCCATTGGTTGGACCCTAACAGACATTTGAGGGATAAGTCCTTCATACTGCATGCATAAAATAAAGATAGAAGAAGGAAAGGAAGGCTCCATTGAGAAGCAATGCAGGTGTTCGGGTGTGAGAATGATGTCGTTAGTTCAACTTAACCCAAAACAAATACAATTTTTAAAACAAATACAATTTGTAAAACACGCACAACTACTAATACTAACACGTAGTAATAGTGGAAGCACGAGGTCGATCCACAGAGAACCTCTATTAATTGGCAAAGTTTTGAAATCCAAATTGAGGGGGTTTGTTGGTTTTTGAAAAAATTAAGTAAAAGTAAAAACAAGAATTTATATGAATTTTTGGTAATGAGATTGGTGAGAGAGTTTTAAGAAATTTAATGGAAAAAGAATCTTGGGGATTTTATGTTGATTAACCTAATTCCATCATTGACTTAAATGATTTCATTCAATTTAACTGTTCCATAGTTCATTAAGGCTAATCCCTAAAGCCTAATTAGCTAACTAACCTAAAATGGTCAATTAATATCCAATTAACCTAACTTGGTCAATTAACCCTAATTTAATTCGTAAATGCTTCCTAAAGACATTCCTCATTTAATTCTTAAATTGCATGAATTCTTGGATTTTCTTAACTATGACATTCTTGGAATTAAGAAGACTAAAATCAAGATTGATTAATTTGAATGTTCTAAACTAGCAAATCTCTTCAAGAAAATAGGAAAAAGTCCAATTTCTCATTCAAGATTACTAGTTCTTGCAACCTAATTACAAATTTGCTATAGTGCTATGTAATTTTGTATATAAAAACCTATTAAAATTGAGTTGTCAGTTCAATCTTTAAAAGATTTTATTCAAATTTCAGCAAGAACATTCAAGAAGAATAAATTGTAAAAAGAAAATAAAAGAAAAGCCTTAAGAATTGATTAAGCAAACATAATCCCCAAGAAAAGAACTTACCAACTTATGAATTGACAAAGTCTTCAAGCAATCTATTGAATCTTGCATCAAAATGTATATAGATTGAAGGATTAAAGATAATCTTTCAAAAAACATACAGAGAATAGCTCTTTAATTTCGTCAAAATTGATATCTCTCTCATTCTTTACACACGAGTCTAACTTCAACTTTATCAATCTCCCAAAATTCGTTGAGAAAATTTGAGTTTTTAAATTATGCAGGCCGCAACGTTGCAATGTTCATTCTCAGCGTCGCAACGCTTACTTGCACAAGGTGCACATGCGCTTTCTTTTTCTTTTTTTCGTCAATTTACATAGTGTTGCAACGTTGTCCTATTTGCAACAATTTGGTGCTCTCTGTCCTCTAGCGTCGAGGCAGTGTTGGGTCTTCACAAATTCCAGCATTACAACGTTGCTTCAGATGGAAAAATGGTAAATTTCTAGACTTCTTCTAATTAGGTGATTTTTGGCTCGTGTTTGCTCCTTTTAGCTCCAAATTTCTTCTAATGACTCTAAAGTGCTCTCGGGACTATGTTACCTATAAAATTGGGATATTAAGAAAATTAATAGTATAACATCGAGGGCACTAACATGTAAAATATAGTTCTTTTCAAGACTTATCAATAGGCTGAACCCAATAATTCGTGAAGTTGTAAAAAAAAGAGATCATTAAATGGCTCGATGCTGGAGTCATTTACCCAATCTCCGATAGCAGCTGGGTAAACCTAGTTCAATGCATACCCAAAAAACGGAGGTATGACGGTCGGGCCAATAGCAAAAACGAATTGATCGCCATTAGAACCATTACTGGACGGCAGATTTGTATGGATTATCGCAAACTGAATCGGTCAACAAAGAAGGATCACTTCCCCCTCCATTCATTGACCAGATGTTGGATAGACTTGTGGGGAATGAATTTTTCTTCTTTTTGGATGGTTATTCAGGCTACAACCAGATAGTAATCGCGCCCAAAGATCAGGAAAAGACCACCTTTGCCCTTTTGGCACCTTTACCTTTCGGCATATGCCCTTTGGGCTTTGTAATTCACCTGGCACCTTCCAAAGATGTATGATGGCAATATTTTCTAAATTCTTAGAAGAATCAATGGAGGTGTTCATGGATGACTTTTCCATGTTCAGCAATTCATATGATGTCTACCTCTCCAACCTGGAGAATGTTCTGAGAAAATGTGAAAATACCTATCTTGTCCTCAACTGGGAAAAATGCCACTTTATGGTTACTAAGGGCATTGTATTGGGACACAAAATCTCCAAGGTTGGGCTAGAGGTGAACCAAGCAAAGATCGATGCAATTGCCAAACTGCCAGCACCCATAAATGTTAACATGCTAAGAAGTTTTATGGGTCATGTGGGATTTTATCAGAGATTCATCAAAAGTTTCTCCTATATTGCTAGACCCCTTAGCGTACTCCGAGAAGCCAACAGATCGTATAACTTTGATGATGCTTGCACTCGAGCATTCAACACATTGAGGAATGCGCTCATCTCTACACCCATCTCTGTAGCGTCAGACTAGCCGCATCCTTTCGAGTTGATGTGCAATGCGAGTAGTTACACGACAGGTATGGTGTTGGGTCAAGGCAAGGATAAAACCTTCCACCCAATCTATTAAGGTAGTAAAACCCTAAATGAATTCCAAGAAAGCTACACAACTAAAGAAAAATAAATGCTTATTGTAGTATTTGTAGTTGATAAATTCAGACAATATTTGGTGGAGTCAAGGGTATGGTTTACAATGATCATTCTGCGATCAAGTACCTTAGGGAAAAGAAGAACGCAAAGCTTAGATTGATCTAGTGGGTTTTTTTTTCTTCAAGAGTTTTATTTAGAATTCGAGACCGAAAGGGGATGGAAAACCAGGTGGTAGATCACTTACCAAGGCTTGAAAACATTGAGATCCAGATAAGAGAAAAAGAGGTCGAGGACTTCTTTCCAGATGAAAAATTGATGGTTTTGAGCAGCAGTGAACCACAGTATGTAGACATTGTTAACTACTTGGTTTGCGCCCAGACACAAGAAGATTACACACACTAGTAGAAGAAAAGGCTTTGACATGAGGCTAAGTTTTACTATTGGGGTGACCCATTTTTATACTGACTTGGACCTTATCACATTTTAAGAAGATGCGTTCCTGAAACTGAAGTTCAATGCATCTTGGAGCAATGAGTCCCCGTATGGTGGACATTTTGGGAGACAAAGGATCATTGCCAAGGTCTCTATTACGGCTATTTTTGGCCCACTTTGTTCAAGGATGCCTGCCTCATGCGGTAAATTGCGAACAATGTCAACATATATCAAATAAAAATGAGATGCCATTGACTTCCATTCTGGAAGTAGAGTTATTCAACGTGTGGCCATTGATTTCATGGGCCCTTTCCCTACTTTTGTTGGACATCAATATATTCTGGTGGTAGTCGATTACGTCTCCAAGTGGGTGGAGGCCATTTCTTGTAAAAAAAATGATGTGGCTATGCAGGCAAAGTTTCTTAAAAGGAATATCTTTTCACGTTTTGGAACGCCCCGTGCACTGATTAGTGGCGAAGGTATGCATTTTATTAACCGTATCATTTCAAACTTGCTAACCAACTTTAATGTCAATCACAGGGTCGAAACTGCTTATCATCCTCAAACCAATGGTCAAGTAGAGTTATCCAACCAGGAAATTAAGTCCATACTAGAGAATGTGGTAAGCACCTCTAGAAAGGATAGGGCACAGAAGCTGGATAAGGCTCTTTGAGCCTACTGTACTGTTATAAGAGGTCCAATAACATGTCCCCTTATGCATTGGTGTATGGGAAGGCATGCCACCTCCCATTGGAATTGGAACATAAAGCGCAATGGACCCTGAAGAAACTGAACTTGGATTTAGCAAGCGCTGGCGAGGCTTGAAAACTTCAGTTGAATGAATTGGTGGAATGGCAGATTTGAAAGAGTTAAAAAACATGCAGCGGAAGTATCAAGGATTCATAAGCTTTCTAATTCACTAATTTTGACAAAAACTAAAGCATGTTCTTCTCAAAAAGTGGGTTTTCAGAACATACCTTTGATGAACTCTCCAAGAAAACGTTTGTCCAGCTGCTGTCTTCACTTGATATCAATGTGAACCACCTCAAAGCCTTCACTACTATGCTCTTGGAGCTTTAGGCAGAGTTTTGGGACTCAATAACAGCTTGAAGATGTGAAGAAACTAGAAAAACTCACAGTAGCACAACTGAACAAGACAACTTCTTTTTCTTTACAAAATTTTTTCTCAAAATTTTGTATTCTCTTCTTCTCCAACAACTTCAATCTTCTTTATATATATTTGATGAACATGAAAAGAGATGGAGTGCATGGCTTGCAGCTCATGCTTGGAGAATCAAAGTAGAAAAGATAATACATTTTGTGTGAGCATAAAGATGATGGTAATGGAGAAAACTCTTTTTCCATTTTGTGAACCATGCAAACGAATTTCCATTTTATTTTTAAATAAAAAATGATTTTAAATAATTTTAATTCAAAATTTTATTTTCTTAAATTAATTTAAAAAATTAATTAATTTAATATAAAATATTAAATTAATTTTTTTCACAATAATCATCTTTATATATTTAAATCATATTTAAATATTTATTCTCTGGTTCCGTTTAATTTGAACGTTTCAAATTAATTTCTCAAGCTACCCTAAACCTTATCCATTTACAAGCTAGTAGGGGGACCTCACGGATCTATAGATCATGGGCTCCAACGATTTGAGATTAATCGGCTAAACTCATTAGTCCGATTTAACCCTCATTCGTTAACTAATGGGACACTCCACTATAGCCCATAGTTAAACTCCCCTCACTGTAGATATATTATGTCCACTTAATAACCATAATTAGTAAGTCGATCCTTCACAGGTTATTCGTAATCATAGCTAGGTCAAAAATACCGTTTTACCCCTGTGACTACATCTTGTTCTTTAAGTTCCTACTGATCCTCTAATGAATAATTCTGATTCATAATCTCTATGAATCAAATCCTTTCTCTATCATGAGAAGGTGGGGCCCCGGTTGTTCAAGACCTAGAGTCAGTACTTAAAAGAACAATCTATCTGCTAACCCTAAATAAGGTAGGAGTGAATTCCATCTTGCAAGGCTATGTCCCCAGTTATTCATCCGGCCTTATCCCCAAAATGGTAAACTTATTGAGCAATTCTTTTGGACTACTCTCACCATTTGCAAATCAAAGGATAATTCCAAACAAACAAGAGTTCATAGCTAGCTCAGGATTAAGATCGAGTTAACCTAGGTTATATAATAAATGAAATAGTCAGTTTTAACAGTAAACGGTCGTTATAAAGAAAAGTGACTATTTTCATGGTCTAGTCTATATGCAAACTCATTGCATAGGATGCCCCCACTCTCATAACTCAACATGAACAATTTTTGGATCCCATCGTTTGTAGCACCTTACAACTTCTTGTAACAACTATAGAGTGGGCCGCATCCAATAGTGTTACCAGGATGAGATACCCAATTTCATCCATATACTTATTAGACCATTTAGGCTATATACTGTCAACTTGATCTTGTTTATGTCACTACATAAAGTTACAGCATTCAGACTATAGTCAAGGATGCGTTTATTGGATTTTCATAATAAGATGCAAAATCAACAAGTCATTGTTATTGATAAAATAGAATGTTTAACACGAATTGCGAGTTCTAGGACATTCCCAACAAGATTACCGCATATGAAAATGCCAAACTTTACAAGGAGCAGATGAAGAAATGGCACGACAACAAGATTTGAAAGAAAGATCTTACCGTTGGCTAAAGGGTTTCTTTTTCCAGGAAAGCTTAAATCACGGTGGTTTGGATCGTTCATTGTAAGAGAAGTTTTCCTACATGGAGCTGTGGAATTAATGAATGAAGATGGAACAAAAATCTTTAAAGTAAATGGTCATCGCATGAAGCCTTACCATGGAGGCTTAGTGGATCGAGACAAAGAGATCATTAACCTAGGCAGGCCAGCTTGATCGCTCGCATGGACGCATCCTTGCAGCAACTTCATTTTGATCTTTCCAGGGACGTCCACTCTATCCATTTTATGCTTTCATAGTTAACTTCTTATTTTGCATTATTTCATGCTATTTTGACATATGTCGCATGACTTCTTGATTTGACCTTATTTGAATTAAGTCCTTGATGGTGTGCATTTATGTATATATGCGATGATTGATGAAACAATGCAACTGCTTGACTTGTGCAATAATTCTTTACTATTGAATAATTATAAGATTTGCAAAGCTTTAACACATGAATGCAAAAGGTTTTTAAGTTACATTTCGAGGGTCATTAATTGCGCCATTTGACGAAATGTCCTTTCGTCTGACCTACATTTAATGAGAGGTGGGCTTTTGCGCTTCCCTAAACCTACCGTTTATCATTATTCCATCGATTGAAATTTTATTACCCATGCTTGTAAGTAACCTTGGCATTCTCTCTTTTCATCCTTTATCAAACTGAAGCATCCTTCAGACCCTAGAGAGCATTCGCCTTCTTCACTTTTTCCGTTTAGCATCTTTCTGATTTCTCTTATCAAGGTTTCACCGAAATCCGTGGCCTCTCAGAAGCAAAGCAACCAATAGTCCACTCCTGCAAGTGCTAGAGGTCAATCCAACTACCTCATCCCTTCAGCTTTGCCGGCCAAAACCCCAACTTCAGCCAGAGAAGCCGCATTGTTAGCGACATGCCTACAAGTTTATGCCCAACCCAAACCTCTCCGACCACCAATCAAGCCTAAAACCATCTGAAAACCACTTCCTTCTCCAGTTGTGCCACTGTCCTCAGTAAGCCATAAGAGACTGTGCAAGGAGGGTGTCCCTGCCACCAATCCTGAGGTGGTCGCATCCCAACTTCCCACCACAAGCGAGATACAAAGGAAAGACGACAAGGAAGTCTTTAGGAGCATTCTCAGCAACATGGAACGAGACGAGGGACTGATTGAAGCAGAAGTTGTCAACCAGCCTATGTAGCAAGGCGATAGCCAGGCTGGAATGATGGTGGTGTCGTAAGGGGAAGCACTTACGACAATGAATCCTAAGAAGAACCCACCCACGGACTCCAATGAGGGATTCTTAAATGATGTACTAAAGGAAATGGAAGAGAAAATGAGGGCTGAGAAGGAGAAGGCTAAAAAAATAAAGGGAGGAGCGAGAATGTGAAGAGCTATAAAGGGCTCAAAGGAAGCAGGTGTGGAAGGAAAAGAAAAGGTAGAAAAGAAACAAAGAAAGAAGGAGGAGAAAAGATTGAAGCAAGAAGAACGACGCAGGTGTAAAGTTGAAAACCCTACCATTGAGGGATAATCCACCACCGCAAGGGTGAAAGAACCATTGACGATAAAGAGCATTGAGCCAAGCGAGCAAGGACTTGTCGTAATCCCTCAAGAGAGGTTGGCAACATCTGTGGCCCAACTTCGGGAACATGAAAAGACATTGAGGATGCAACCACCGCACTGTTAGTTCATCGATCTAGAAGTCAAGTAGCAACACAAGAAGCTACCGATGCTGTGGGTGAAATTCAAGTGACTGGACCTAAGGTCACCATAACTACATCTTCTATGAACCCAGTTGATGTACAATTAGTCAAGCGCATCAAGAGGAAAAAGATGAGCTAGAAATAGAGTAGATGAGAAAGGCAGAGAGAAGGAAGTAAGCTCGCCTGATCATCGCATCTAGTGATTTAACGAGGAAATTACATGATAAAGAGTTCTGCCACGACAATGCGTTAGTTGAAGAAGAAATGAAGAAGTTAGAAGAAGATAAACGCATTGCAACCACATCAGAAGCATTTGAGAGAGAAAGGAAGGAGGAAGAAGAGAGGGAAAGGAAAAGAAAATAGAAGAAAGAAGCACGGAGGCAGGAGAAAATTAAGTGCAATAAAGAATTAAAGAGATTGTAGAAGGCAGAATGTGAGAAATAGTAACGAGAGAAAAAGAAAGAGGAGGACAGAATAAAGAGACAAAAAGCCCAGCTCACTGCGGTTTAAGAAAAAAGAAAAGAAAATAAGGGGCAGACTAAGTCATCTTCTGCAAAGGGGTCTTCCAAGTCTGAAAGGAAGGAAAATGACGACCTGTTGATGGAGATGGGTTCTTCCCTGTGTTTGTCCCCTTGCAAGACTTCATCACCAACATTATAGTCGAACATGGATGGGAGACATTTTGCTAATGCCCATCCATCATCATCCCAAGTGTTGCACGTGCATTCTATCAAAGCTGCCTACACGAGGATTAAGATGTGGTGATCATAAATGATCGGGTGGTGTTGTTCAGCACCCGCGACATCAACAAGTTGTTCAAGCTAAAATACATTCCTGATACACTGGGCAATCAACTGATTGAAGAGTCAAATGATGAGCATTTGGATGACGCATTAAGGGTCTTGACGCAACCTGATTCTCAGTGGAAAGTGTCCATCACGGGCATTAGGACATTAGCTTTAAACTATCTCCTACTAAAGGCGTGTTTATGGGTGTATTTAGTCAAGAAGCAGATCATCATTACAACGCATGACAAGATGATCTCCAGGGACCACATGATGGTTGCCTACTGCATTGCAAGAGGCATCCCCATTAACATCGGGCACATAATCGCCAAGTAAATCAGGGGGCCTTTGGTAAACCTCGCAACCAACTCTTCTTCTTATGGACTATCACCAGCCTTAGCCTATCAACATGCTTTGGCATTGACAAAGAGCCTATGATCGAAGTACACGGGCTGATCAACAACAAGATTCTAAAGATTATTCTAAAGGATTCACCACATTGCCCAAAGTCACTCACTAGACCCAAGCACCCTATCATTGGCTTTAATGTAGGGGTGGTCATTCAAATCGCAAAAACCGAACCGAAAACTTAGTGAAATCAAAAAATGCAGTTCAATCAGGTTTGAAGAAATTTTGAAACCGAATTAATTCAGTTCGGTTCGGTTTCACTTGCGAAACCCGAATTTGAAACTGAATCGAACCGTTTTTAACTATATATATATATATATATATATATATATAAAGTAAAACTGAATTTAAAATCGAAACGAATCGAACCACTTTTTTAATTAAAAAAAGAATATAACATGAATTTTTTTTAAAATGCCAAAACCGAATTTAAAACCGAACCGAACTGCATAAGTTCGGTTCAGTTCGGTTTCGCATTTTAAAAATTTTGGTTCGGTTCGGTTTGACCACCGAACCGAACCGTTTTCACCCCTATTTTAATGACCCTCATCTGCCAAGAGCCAAATGTCAAAGAACTTCCATAAAAGACGACGAAGTTGCCAGAGAGAGCCCAGAGCACCATGACCCTGAAGAGCGTATGCCCAGCCCTTCTCCACTAGAAATCCCCCTCCAATGCCTCTTAAGCCTTTATCTCCTTTACCTAAGGTCCTGACCAACCTTCTCCTTTTGACTGAGCAAATTCATGAGTCCCCACTCCAATCTCTCCATAATTCCCCTAGTCAATCACCGCATAAGCATATTTCCCCGTCCACCACAGAAAAATCACTTCCTCCTCCACCCAAATTCATGACCCACATGGCTTGGGCATTGGCACCTCGAACTAGTTCCAATCCAAAGCTGGTGAGACTTAGAGTGTTTTGCTACAACCTTCCCAACCACACCCACTCTTCTCCTTCAGCCTTGACGAGCTTAAAACTTTCATCTCTCAAGAACTTCAAGCTCAGCTTGCGCCCCTCTGTCAATCTCTCTTAGAACTACACCAGGACGCATATAGCATACACCAATCTCTTGTCAATATGCAATGCAACCTCTTCACCCTCCACTAAAATCAAAGCATGCAAGTAGAAAGGAATCACGAGTACTTCAACTTTTTGATAGTGTACCTGCACGGCCCAACAGTCCCTCTCCATCTTCACCAGCCTTTGTGATTTCCTGATTCGCAAGGCGCTGCCCCTTCGGCCCCACAATGCAATGATCCTCCACAGCAGCCATAAATTTGGGGGTGATGCATTTGGAGTTGTAATTTTTTTTTCTCTATCTCTTCGTTCAATGATGAGTTACGCCCAGTTATCTCAGTCCTTTTAAGGATATGTAGTATAGACTGCAGTGTATATTCTGAATGAAAAGTATATCAGAAACACCTTACGAGTTATGGAGAGGACGTAAAGGTAGTTTACGTCACTTCAGGATTTGGGGATGCTCAGCACATGTGTTGGTGCAGAACCTAAAGAAATTGGAACGTTGTTCAAAAGTATGTCTATTTGTAGGCTATCCTAAAGAGACAAAAGGTGCTTATTTTTATGATTCTCGGGAAGATAAAATACTTGTATCGACAAATGCAACATTCCTAGAGGAGGACCACATAAAGAATTATCAACCTCGCAGTAAGCTAGTATTAAATGAAGCCACCACAAATGCTACAAACAAATCAATAAAAAATTGTTGATCGAGCTGGTCCTTCAACAAGAGTTAACAACTAGTACTTTGCATCCTTCTCAAGAGTTGGGAATGCCTCAACATAGTGGGAGGGTTGTTCAATAGCCTAACTGTTACATGGGTTTAACAGAAACTCAGGTCGTCATATCTGATGATGGCTAAAAGTATCCATTTATTAGTTTCAATAAGCATGCAGCGGAAGAAAACATAATCATTAAGTACTCTAATTCATTAATTTTAGTAACAAATCAAGCATTCTTATCAAATGAAAAGAGGGTTTCATAAATACCTGTGAAGATCTCCTTCAAACTTGAAAATCAGCTGCAATCTTCTCTTCTTCTAGTCGTGAGCCACCACTAGGACTTCTCTACTATTCTCTAGAGACCATAGATTAAGTTGTGAGACTCAAAATAAGCTGGATTAAAGTGAATTTAGGAGAAAAGGTATTGGTTTTTCAGCTGGGTGAAGAAGCTTTCTTCAACCTCAAGTTTTAGCAAAATCAACAAGTTCACATGTCCCTTTTCCAGCTGAAAACTTGTGTGTTTTATGCAGGGGCACCATGCAATCAGATTGCATCAACAAGCTACAGCTTCTACTTGAGATTGAGGTGGAATTTTGAAAATGGAAACATGACTAAGATGATTCTTCCAAAGTGGGAAAATCCCACTTTTGGATTTTGAACAATCTAATTTTTCAATTAATTTTGAAAATGATTTCAAAATCAAAAATCAAATTTCAGTTTTAATTATTTTTCACCATGTAATTTAAATTTAAATTTTTGTTTAAATTAATCAAAATTAATTTTAAATAATAAATACAATCTAAATTTGAATTAAATTTGAAAAAAAAATTATTTAAATAATTAATTAAATAAATTTAATTAATTAGTTAAATAACAATAATATAACATCAAATATTAAATTAATAAAAACACCTGATTTAAACATGAATCCTATTTATGTAAACAATATTTAAATATTTTAAACTCTCCATCTTACGTTAATTCAGAAAAAGTCCTAATTAACACAAGAAAACTTAATTTTGTATCCTATCTCACCATTATGCAATAGATCCAAGCATAAATTATGTACAAGAATTCAATGGAATTAAAACGTCAATTATCCTCCATTAATTTCTATTCAAATTCAGCCAAAGAACATTCAAGAATGAAGACAATTCAAGAAAATATACAAAATGAACTCAAGAATTAAATTTATAATTAAGAATTTCTAAGAAATAGAATTACCTAGCCATAGAGATGAGAAGTCTTGAAGGAATCCTTGAAAGTATGATGATTTCCATGAAGCAATTCACTAGGGAATCGTAAAAGTTGCATAAAATCTCTCATACAAACACAAAATTGAGTAATTTTCTCTCTAATTTCGATCTAAACTCTGAAAATGAAATAACTAAATTTATATCTGCCGATGTAGCACCGCGGCGCCAAGGCTAGCATTGCAATGCTAAATCGTAAAAAAGCCAAGAAGTGTTGGGCTAGCGTCTTGATGCTATGCTGACGCTTGGTTGTGCAAGGCGCGCGCATGTGTGCGGACAATTCCGTCAATCTCCGGAGCGTTGTGACTTTAGGTGAAGCGTTGCAATGTTGCCCTGTTTTGTAGCAAATGGGTGCATTCTGTCTTCAAGCGTCGAGCTAGCATTAGGCTTAGTGTTGTGAGGAGTGTTACACGCTTCGAGTATTGCTGAAGTGTGTTAAATTGTTCCTCTTGAGGGGCAAAGTGGTAATTTATCTTGGATCTTCTTCTTAAGTGATTCTTTAGTGTCGTTTGGCTCGAATTAGCTCCAAATCCTTCGAAATAACTCCAATGTCAGGATTGGAATTTATCTATCAAAATAAACATTTTAAGCAAAAAATTGAAGTAAAATTGAGGGAATTAATATACAAAACATAGCTTTTTACAAGACCTATCACACATGATTCCACTAGATAATGGGTGTTTGGTGTCAAAATAAGAAGATTTTAGGATTGCATGAAAAATTGGATAAAAGATCAGAATTACCTCAATTGAGGGAAGCACACAATTTTGAAATTTGTTTTGAATTTTGGCACCTTCAACCTCTTAATCAAAAAATCAATTTTTTTTCCCTCCAATTTTCCTCAATTTTAACTCATTTTGGATACCACCATCCAATCTAAGGTCCAAAGAATAGTAGGGAATATCAAGCGATGGTCTACAAGCATTTGGAGAGGAGATTCAAGTTGGATTTGAAGATTGAAGTGTTCTTTAAAGGTAATTTCATAAACTCTATTTCTTGTTCTTGAACATGCTTGCTTAGATATTAAAATTAATTGAATTAGAGTACTTAATGATCTTGATTGCTTTTGCTAATTGCAAGCTAACTCCAACACTTCCCAATTCCTTTAGGTCATCGTACTCCACCAGGCTGCAATATTAACCTTAAAAAATGGGTGATCAAGCCACATATTCTTCAAATGAAATGGACTAGGGCCCTAATTCAGAGACCTTAAGTCAAAATGATGGGCCAATGGTCCGATGTAACTCTAGAACCTTTCGTGATCTATCTTGCATTTCCAAATCTCTCAATCCAATCCTCAAATAGAAGAATCTGTTAATCCTTGTATTAGCCTTCTATTGGCCTAGGTAAACTTGCCATTGACCAAAGGAGGATCAAACAACCCACTATCATCAATGAACTTATTGAATTTAGACATGGAACTAGTGATCCTCCCCCCTGACGCCTTTTCCTCAGAAGAACATATAAAATTAAAATCCCCAGTCACACACTATCTTGACCAACAATAACCAAAGAGGTCTCCCATCTCCTCCCAAAAAGTGTCCTTTCCCCTAGGCCTCAGGGGACCATAAACCCCATAAATCCATAAATCTTCACCTTCACTATCCAAGAAAGAAATAGAATAGAAAGAGAGAAAATGCCCCTAATTATCACTCTAGCAAGACCCTAGTGCTCTACATAATAAGAATTCCTCCTGATGACCCGACCGACTCGAGAACCTCCACTCCACCCTCCTACTCCTCAAAATACTCCAAATTCTCCTTCTAAAAAAAAGCTCTGTTTGGTTTCCAAAAGAATGACGATATCTGGATTCTCCTGTCTAAGAACCTCATTGACAAGTTGTCTTTTGACTTGCCCTTTCAGCCCCCTAACATTCTAAGAAATAGTTTTTAACATTTGGACATTGATGGCCCCGCCTCCTTTGAGGGTTTCCTACTCCCATAATTGACCGAATTGTCCAACTTCTTTAATTCCCTAACTGGTTTATCACCACCCTCTTTTCGTTTTTTCTTAACCTTCTTTTCTAAGTAGCTCCAACTCCCCTTGCTCTTTTGCCCTCCTTTGACCTTTATCTATTCGATTCCCACCGAGGCTAGAGCAGCCCATCCCAGGTTTTCATTGCCTTTACACAGAGGGGAAGCCTGAAAATCAATAGGTTTGGGGATAATAAAGGATCACCAACAACACCTTCGTTGGGAAGAAGCAGACTGCTACCCCCCCCCCCCCCAACCCATCACCCGCGACATGAATCATAGAGTTGAGCACTAACGACTTATCTCCTAAAGAAAACATGGGCGAGAAGGGTAAGGTGATGGATTAAATATGCAAATAGCGGAAGCTAACAGAATCAATAAGCTCTCTAATTACATTTAATTTGAGTTTAAAAGCATGCAAAGACAGATTCTCAAAAAGGGGGTTTCAAAAGAAGTATACCTTTGTTGAAACTCTTCCAATCCTTGCTGAATCCCACGAATTTGATCTTCAAATTAGTAGTAAACTACCAAGAAAGTCTTCTCTACTATTCTCAGCCTTGAATTGAGTGGTGGAAACTCTTAATTAAGATAGGATTGAAAAGGTTTAAAGGAGAGTTGAGAGTGAAATGAAATTTCATAAAATTCCACTCAAAATCTTTTGCATCCACTGAAAATAATAAGATAATCTAGCTTTTATTAAGCTTAGTCATGCAAGCACTCACTCACTCAACAAAGTGATACTTCAAAATGCAATAAGTGAGTGGCCTAGGTGTCAAGAAATGGAAAATCCCACTAAAACTCAATATATGGGACTCTTTCACTATCTAATTTAAAATTTTTATTTTTATTTAAATTAATCAAAATTAATTTTAAATAATAAATTAAATTTTTAAAATTGAATTAAATTTGAAAAATATTTTATTTAAATAATTTAATATCAAATATTAAATTAATAAAAAAAAAAACCTAATTTAAATATGAATCCTATTCATGTAATCAATATTTAAATCAATTTTAAATATTTTAAACTCTCCAGATTATGTTTAAGTTTAATTATATCGAATATAATTATCCAAACCCTAAAATTGAATTTGAACATTTCAAATTCAAAAACCCTAATTTTGAATTTTGAACACTTTAAAATTTGCTTAATTTTTCTAATCCAAAGTGTTAATATTTTACGAGCTAGTAAAGGAAACTTATGCACCTATAGATCATGAGCTCTAACAATTTGAGATTAATCGGTTAAACTCTTTAACCTGAGTCAATCCATATTCGTTAATCACTTAGACATACCAATATAGCTCGATGGTTGCATTCTCTTCACTGTAGATATATTTCTGTCCACTTGATTTAACCATAATTAGTAAATCGTTCGTATTTATAGTTGGGTCAAAATTTTTGTTTTACCCCTATAAATACATCTTATTCCTTAAGCTCCCACTGATCTTCTATTGAATAATTGGTTTATAGTTCAATTAATAAACCATGTCCCTCTCAGTCATGAGAGGGCAGGATCCCTTTGTTCAAGACCAGAATCGGCACTTAAACGAACAATCTATCTGTTAACCCTAAAAAGAGTAAGAGTGAGTTCCATCTTGCAAGACTATGAGTTCCATCTTGCAAGACTATGTCTCTAGCTATCTATCCAATCTTATCCTAAAATAGGAAGCTTGTTGAGCAGTGTTGTTGAACTACTCTCACCTATGCAGATCAAAGGATAATCCTAAATAAACAGGAGTTCGTAGTTAGCTCAGGATTAAGATCGAGTTACTCTAGGTTATCGACTTGAAATAGTCAGTTTTAACAGTAAATGGTTGTTCTAAAGAAAAGTGACTATTTCATGGTCCAGTCTTATGTGTAGGATGCCCTTACTCGCATGTCTTCATACAAACAATTTTAGGATCACGTCGTTTGTATCGTTATACAAAGTAGGCCGCATCCATAGTGTCCCCAGGACGAGGTACCCAATCCCATCCATATACTTATAGACCTTTTTGGCTATATATTATAACTTGATACTCTTTTATGTCTCTACATAAAGTTATAATTTCATGCAATAGCTATGGATTCACTTATTGGATTTAAATAATGCAATTTCAATAATACTTTTATTGAATAAAAACTTCAGCAATACTTTTATTGATAAATAGAATATATTTCCATGATTTACGAAGTGCGAATTTTAGGACATTCCCAACATAAGGCACATCCCAGATAAGAAAAGGATTGTAAAAAAACTGAAGGATGATAAAAGCCCTCGACACCAACCTACCCACCTCCCCCACTCAAATTGCAGGGAAACAAAAACAATGTATCAGATGGACTAGCTCTAACCCCACTCTCGAACAACCTCATCCCAGACGGAGGATAAGAAACTAAAGAAAGAGGACTTACCTATGTCACTAGCTATACTTATCACTGGATAGGAATAGGTGAAGGACCCACTAGTAGGATCTGAATGAGACCCTTTATCATAAAACAAAGCCTTTTGCCTCTCCACCTCCATCTTGTACACCATTTTCGATTCTACACCTTCTTTTGCATAAAACGACAACTTCGCTTGGACAACGCCTCCTTCACCTTTTAACTTTTCCCGCCTTGCTACATTCACCAACACTAGCTGAGGAAGATTCAAAGTCAAACCACCTTAAACTTTGGCATCTTCTAAAAACAACCCAATGCCCTCCTCCAATGCCTTGTTCATCATCAGAGTCGAGAGGAACGAAATATTATCAAAGTAACTAATAGATGGGTCAGATTCAAAATCTCCATCTTTTGCTAGGGAATCTGACGACCTGACACCCGCATCTAACTCCCACTTCATCCCTTGATGCTCTTCCACTCTCAAAGAATGGGCCTCCTACTCTACTCGACTAAAATTAGCCTTTGAAGCCATCTTGTGGGCTTGAAACCCTTCTTGGGCCCCAACATTCTCGATAGTTGAAGAGGGCCCATTTTTTAAAATACCCTTGGCCAAGAAAACCCTTTTTTTATCCTCGGAATTGGGTTGGGTGTCCGAAATGGTCTTTTGGGATATATTGCAATCCAACCCAGCCCTTTGACCAACTGCTTCCTTAGCCCTATCTCTTTCCCTCTTTCCCAAGTTAATCACGCGACTCCCCTTATTTCTTCCTTTCTGATCATGAGACAGGCCAAAAGACAATGGAGCAGCTTTAACCGAATAATGGTCTAGCTGCCTCTGACCTTCTTCTTCCCAGTGTCGGGCGACAATGGACCTCATCGAAAATGCAAACTTCGAATGGTTAATAAGACAACCCACTAGAATGAAACCATTGTCATTGCCATTCGCTTTAAAGCATACTTTCTTTAGCCAATTTGAGCTACCATAATCAAATTCTTCCTCGAGTAGCCCTCCACACCACACTACCATGGAGGCGATGAATTCCTTCATTCTGAGGAATGAGGGCACATCCAAAATCGTAACCCACCCTTTCTTGAAGACTTGTTTTCTTTCCTCCTTCGCCATTCGAAAATCCAAAAAATGGAAAGAGAACTCTTGAGAGTTGAGAGAGGAACCCAAGCGAATTAAATCTTCTACCTCCATTCTTGAATCGCAAATGCCCATGTCTAAGTTAGCACAGAAGATTCTAAGGCCAAATTTGATAAACTGTGGTCAATCGAACACTCTATTTAGAATCTCCCAATTAACCTCTGTATTCACCTTCTTGATGATCACTGTCGTATCCCAATTAAACACAAAGTCGAATTCTCACTTCTTCTCGCCTACCATCTCTTCCCCCTCTACCTTGTTCTTGTTTTTCTCAACCTCCAACAAACAGGCAGATTCCTTCCCTACCTTCTGCTTCCTTTTCGCATTTTCTTCCATAATCTTGCTCGAAGTGATTGTTTTGACCTCCCTTCCCAACCCATTTGTTGGTTTGATCTTGGAGTTGCAAAAGAAGGGAGGAATCCAGAGATCTCTCCTGCCAATAATCTCCAACCACTTTCTTTCTTTCCTTCAGAAATAAAAACTCTCATCCTTCGCCCCTTAAATTATTTCAGAGATAAAAGTGCATATCTTTCCCTTAAGTTTTCAAGCACTTGAAAGAATATAATCGCCGCCTCCAAACGTCTTCTCCGCCAAAAACCCAATGGGTTACTCAACTCTGCAGCGACCACTAAGCAATCTTTTACCCATGCAGTGACCACGACGACGAACAACGACACTCAGAAGTGGCAGCGGTGCGATGGTGGACGGCTTGCAGCTGTTGGGATTGGTGTCTTAATTCTCCCGAAGTCTCATTGTTTTGTAAAGATACACATTGTTTAATGAATAAAATAAGTGTTATTTAATTCTGGTATTTACTCATATCCAATAAACTTGGTTATCTTATGTGAACTTAAGCATGTATATGTGATATACAAGTGGATCATGCCTTAAGTGATAACCTAAATAGGTCTCTAATATAAAGATTAAGGTAGGATACATGATCCTAGTGATACTACGGATACGGCCCGCTTTGTAGAAGTTTGCAAATGTTGTAAACTACTACAGATGATAGATCCTAACCATTCATGTGGAGACTGCGAGCGAGGGTGTCCTATACAAAGAGTTTGTATAAGACCTAGACCACAAGATGACTAGACTCTGTATATAACGTCGTTGATACTAGAGACTTCTCACCTAAACGACCATAGGTGACATGATCTCAATCCTGAGTGTTTTGGGAACTCCTGCCTTTGAGGGCGGTCCTTTGATTAGTATGGGTGAGAGTAGCCAGATTGCCAACTCAACATGCCTACCTTTTTGGGGACTTGTCTAATCTGGGAGCTGGGAACTCAATCCACAATATGGAATTCACTTCTTTCCCGAAGCAGGGATAAGTAGAGAGATTGCTCCCTTAAGGGCTGATTCCGAGGCTTAAACATAGTGGCCACAACTTCTCTTTGGAAGAGAAGACTCAGTCATAGTAGGACTATGACTTATGTTTATTAGAGGGATCAGTGGTACTTAAAAAGACAGATGTAACTACAGGGGCATAACGGTTATTGGCCCAGCTGTACTTATAAGTGATCTGTGAAGGGTTGTCGCACTACTGATTGGTTAAGATGGACACATAATATATCTGTGGTAAGGAAAGTTCAGCTGTCAGTCTTTAGTGAAGTGTCTGGTCGTTAATGGATGGTGGATCCCGTGACTAAAGAGTTTGTCAGTTATTCACGTACCGTTGGAGCTTCGAGCTACAGATCCTGAGGTCCCCTTGGTAGCTCAATGGATTCAATTGAGGATCAATTCTTGGTGTTGATTTGAAATGTTCAAATTGATAAGAGGTATTTTGATTATATATGATATAATCGATATGATGTATGAGATACATCTAGTGGAGGATTGATGTAAATGAGATTTACATTAAATACCATGGAATAGAAAAAGAAATATGGTTTATATGTTTCATGAGATGAAATATTAAAACTATAGGTTATAAATATAGTAGGATAAGTTGGTTATCATTTATATTTATAATAATATTAATTATTGGATAATTAATTATTTTTCTTTTAAATAACCATATGAGTGGATGGTTATTGGATTCATGGTAACTGTGAGTTTAAAAGGAAAGTGGTTTTTCTATTTTCAAAAAGAAGTTTTACAAAACGATTGAAAAAGTTTTTGAAATTTTTCTCTCAGCGCAAAGGATCTCACGGTGGTCATCAAGTAAATACAAATTTACTATATGACGGTTGGGCGAGCTAAACGATTGTGCAGTGGCGAGCTAAACGATCGTGCAGTGTTTACTAAACGATCGCTGATAACTTGTAGAAATACAAGGTATTGTGGCTCTTAAGTTGGAACAATTAATGTTTTTAATGATAAATTCTCCTCATTTTTAGAAGAAACGCATGGAATTACTCAAATATTAGCAAACTCATGCAAAAGAATGTTTATTACTAAAGTACTGCAGCACTAACGCATTATATTGCATGATTTCAACAAGAGGATAACACATGATTAAGAAGTGTCGCAGACAAAGTCTAACGCATAGGTCATGCGTCAGAGGGATTCAACGAAAGGAAGATTCATTGATTCAGTCTGTTTGTGTCAAATCACCACTTGCAAGCATGGGCACCTGCAGCAGGCGGCGTCTGAAAAGCATTTGAGTGTCAGGCGGCTAACCAGGGCATGGACTTTAATGCTGCCCATCATCAAGCTGGAGAAGACTGGCCTATAAATAGAAGAAATACCTTCAGGGTTCGAAGTTCAAAAATTCCAAGTTTTCACTCTCAGTTTTTAATCTCAGTATTAGCTTAGTCGTAGTTTTAGACCTTTAGAGTTGTGTTGTGGTGCTGAGAAGAGCAGAAGGGAAGAGAACTACCACCGCTGCCGATCAAGGAGTGGAGGAAGCCGAGCTTGAGAGAGACACTTCGTCCAATTCTTATACAAGTGATTGTACACAACTAGAATTGAGCCAAAAAGGACAAGAGATTGTACTCTATGGCTTGACTCATTTCCTTTCATCTTATTTATCGCTTTCATCCTTTCATCTGATTAAGTATTGCTTTTGTAAAGACAATCTGCTTCTTTATAAATTCATATATTTGATCTATTACACTTTTCCATTGTTTATTTCTTGTTTATGTTGGATGCATCTATACTTCATGCAAAATTCCATTTCAAATGATTAAGCCAACTAAAATTGGTAAAAGCATCTTTAGCTTAGACTATTCGAGAGAATAAATAAGGCAGTATCAAGTTAGAACGCCTAGCACATCTAGAGATAGATTCACTAGTTTTTTTTATTGTATCCTGTGTTTGACGCATACATCCTAGAGATAGGCTTTGTATGTTATTCGCATTGAGAAGTGTCAAATAGAGTCTAATACATACACAAAGATAAAAAATCATCTCATTCATCACATTCTAGTTCGTGTACATTCAACTTAGATCAACGTATACCACTTATATTAAAATCCATTTCCACACAACCCATCATTCTCTACTCGACCCTTTTGTATCTTCTTGCACACACACAGCACCTTAGTGTAAATAACACATTTCTCCATACATTTAGGATATCCCTACAACAGTTACAACGCAAGGTCTGCGTTATCTTAATCTGAATCCCTAAGTTCGACCCTGGACTTACCAGAAACCTAAATTGGATTTATACTTGGATCTGATATAGGAAAACTTGAACGTCAATAGAGGAGTGTCATGTGTTCTATTGTACCTCTCAAATGCATCAATGGGTTACAAATACATTAACACATCAAAGCATCAATGCATCATTCATACTTAGAACTTATTTTTCCAAATTATTTTATACAATACACTCATAGCTCAATTCACGAAAGCAATGAACAATCACATAGTTTTGCTAGACGATCGCTTGCCCTAAGTAAACGATCATGTAGATTCTGTAGGCGACAGACCGAGCTAAACAATGAGCAAACGATCGCATAGCTTTTGCTAGACGATTGCTTAGTTTTATCTAAACAATTGGTCATCGGCCTATACGATAGGTCTCTACCATCTCCCACTTGCCCAGTCGTGTACGCGATTGGTGTTTCCTCCTTCGCATATCTCATTCCATCTGGATTCTCACACTGAGAATACCAAGGCCGTCTTAATGGTGGTGTCAGACTCAACTCGACGCCGTCGAGGTTTTCTGGAGGCCGTTCGTGCTGTTGTTGAGAAGGCCGTTCGTGTTGCTGAGGAGGTCATGGCCGAGGTGATCGTTGAGGACGAGCGCGAAGTGTTCGTGCTGTGTTCGTTGCTGTGTTGCAGTCGTGTAGATCGAACGTTCGTGGTCACTGTTGTTCGAGCGATCATGCAACGGAGCGTGGAGATGCTTCTTCGATTGTTCGTACAGTTTGCTCTTTGTGCATTTGTATTTTTCATGCTGTAATTTCTGTGTGAATTGTATAACCGTTTGTTTGAAGTCGACTGTAAATGTTATATTCATTTATGATTATGACTTGGAATGATCTTGTTCCGCTGCTCATGGAAATCGCAAATCTGGTTGCCTTCAGCAGCGACGATGCGAATCTAAACTTCCAATTAGGTGGACGTGCATAGAGGACGGCGTAGGGGGTTCGCCAGAGAGGAAGAAAAAATTGGACCGGAGGGGGCCGTCCGCTGGATGGTTTTTACATATTAGATAATAAAAAAATTCAGTGTGTTGTTATTGTTACATTCTATACTAAAAAATATAAAAATAAAAAAAAACAAAAATATATTATTAATCCTTCTCTATTTTTAATATTTTCATTTATTTAAAAACATTTTTTAAATTGAAAAAAAAATTCTGGATAAAGTACAAGTTTACTTCTTGAATTTTTAAGTTTATGTCTAAAAGATTTGTAATATTCAATTTTGTATTTACTAGGTTCTTGAATTTTAAAAATGTCTAAACATCGTTGAACTTTTAGTTAGAGTGTGATAGATATCTCACATGTTTGGTGTTTTTTTTAAGGAAATAAATCAACTAATTTATTAGATATTTTTTAACCCTTAAACTTTAAACTTTATGTCTAATAAATCGGTAGAATTTTTAAAAGTTGAATACGTTAAGAATCTATTAAACAAAAATTTTAAAAATTAGAGACCTTCATATGTAAAATTGAAAATTTGGATACATATTAGATGTCTTTTAAAGCTCACGAATTAAATAGACTTACGATTAAAAGTTTATTGATTAAATTTGTAAATTAGTTTTTTTTTCTTTTTTGTCAAAAGACAGTATTATAGTGCAAATAAATAAATAATTATATAACACAAAAAATAAAATCAAATGCACACAAAATTGAAATTTTAAATATTTATTTAATATGAACTTGAAAGTTTAAGTTTGAAAGACTTATGGGACACTTTAAACTCAATAGACTTATTAGACATAAATTAAAATATTGAAAAAGTTGTTTTCAAATAAAAGAAAATGAGTCAATTGAATTATAAATACAACAAAATTTTATTATCTATCAATGATATGACTGATATAGACATCTATAACTATTGGTGATAGAAGTTTATCGCGGTCTATCATTGATAGACAATTACATTTTGCTATACTTGAAAATATTTTCAACAATTTTACTAGGTAAAACAATTATCCATGTTGAAATCAATAATATATTTATAGTTAATGGCAAATTTAGTCCATATGAACTTTGTGTCTATTTAGTCATTAGACTTGAAAGAGTTGTTTTAAAAAAAAAATGAGTAAACTTATTTACAAGTATAACAAAATTTCAATATTTATTTGTGATAGATCACGATAGATATCTATCACTGTCAATGATAGAAGTCTATCGCGGTCTATCACCGATAGACAATGACATTTTACTATGCTTGAAAATACAGTTTTACTATTTAAAACAATTATTCCTGCTGAAAATCAATAATACATTTATAATTAATGACAAATTTAGTCAATGTGAATTTTGTGTCTATTTAGTCACCGGACTTTTAAAAGTATATAATAGGTTTGTAAATTTCCAATTTTATATTTTTTGAATTTATTGATAAATAAATAATATTAAAAAGTAATTACTCTACTAGATATAAATTAATTTATTTAAATTTTATGATTATTAGATTCATAAATTATAAAGGGACTAAATTTCCAGTTTTAAAATTTTGAAATTTAACTTTTAGAAAAATTATTAAGAATTATCGGCCCTGGGTTTGCTATTGCTACTACCACAACGAAAGAAGATTCCTCTAATCTGACGGTCACAAATTGTGCACCCTCAGATATCGCGCCCAATTCTCGGTCTTTTGACTAAGACCACCGAACTCTTCATGCGCAGTCTCTTGTTTCTGATCAAACCCTAGCACTTGCAGGTGAAACAAACCCCGATCTCCGTCTCCGACTATGGCTCCCAAACGTCCGTCACCGTTGGATGAGCCTCCGGCAGCGTCTTCCTCCGAAGAAGAAGAAACCTCATCTGGTGAGGAAGAGGAAGGCATGTCCAGAGACGGATCTTCCTCTGAAGACGAAGAGGATGAAGAAGAAACTCAAGCTCAGGTTCAGACTCAGGCTCAGACTCAGACTCAGACTCAGACTCAGAAACCGAAGAAGCTTTTTGCTCTTCCTTCCACTCCTGTTGTCGAGAAAAAAACCGCACCTAAGAAATCTGAACTTGCTTCTAACTCCGTGGCTCAGTCTTCTTCCTCAGAGAGCGGCTCCGGATCCGACACCGATTCGGATACTGAGTCCGGAGGAAACGTCAAGCCGATTGCTTCTAAGCCGATGGAAGAGACTCCAAAGGTGAAAAAGCCCAGATCCAAGCCTTCCACCTCAGCTACGCCTGTGGCGAGATCGTCTTTGAAGAGGCCTATTGAGACGATAAGAGATGGAAAACGGCCAAAGAAGAGTTCTGAGGCTGACGCTGATGATGGGGTTGTGGCGGAAGACGATTCCAAGAAATCTGTTGACGAGTCCAAAAAGCTTTTTCAGAGACTGTGGAGTGAGGACGACGAGATTGCTATACTGAACGGTATAATTGAATATTCAGCCAAGAAGGGTGCTGACCCAGCTTTGGATATGAATGCATTTCATGATTTCATCAAGAAATCTCTTCATGTCGACGTAACCAGAGTCCAATTAGTGGATAAGGTACGTCGACTGAGGAAGAAATATAGGAACAATGTCGATAGAGGGAAGAAGGGTGCAGACCCAACGTTTTCAAAGGCCCACGACCGGAAAGGTTTTGAACTGTCAAAGAAAATATGGGGCGGCGAAGGAATTATCCGAACTTCGGTTGTGGAGCAGCCCAAGCCAAATGCTAATGGCACTCCGAAGAAGAATCAAAGAGGTAACACCAGCAAGTCACTAGCTTCACTGAAAGTTGAGTTGCTTCCTTCTCCAGAGGCCCCGAAGGAGGATGATAAGATGAAAGTCGATGATAGCGAGGCTCCTTCAGGCTGCATGGATGGTTTTGTTGCCTTTGAAAGGTCTTTGGGTGCTGTTGGCTTGCCGGAAAGTTTTTTGAAGCCAGGATTAGAGTTAATTGGGCAATCCAAGAGAACAGAGCTGGAGGAGGAGTGGAAGAAATTGCATCTTGCGGAACTGGAGCTTTTTCTGAAGAGGACGGAGTTGATTAGGGACCAGACGAAGTTGATACTGGACGCGTACAAGTCATCTAGCAAGTAAGGAATTGAAGTTTGGACAAGAGTATAACTTCCAGGTTGATAATTCAGAGCTCAATTTTATTCATGTTGTTTGTTGTTTTTGGCTAGGATTTACTGATTGTTATACATGTAGGTCGTCTGATTTTATCAATATCCTCGAGACCTTAGGGTGGGTTACTACAGACTATGCTTAAACCTCTACTTCTGTTGATGAATCTCTGCTATATATATTTGGTGTTGATGTCAGTTTCTTCTAGTGATGTTTGATCTTCATGTTTTTCTCCTAAGAACAGCTGCTTTATATTTTCTTCATCATGGTTAAACAGGTATCTTCCTGTCTTACTCTGAGATGGGTAGTTATAATATCATTCAAGATGTTTCATGTTTGTAGGATGTTTCTTTTCATGGCGGTGTTTGGAAATTGAAGATCATGAATGTTATGGGATTCATTCTCTATGTTTAATTTGAGGTAGTGAGAAAATCCCATGGAGGTGTAAATTATTGTTCTCTTCTTGTGGATCAATTGGTCAGTTAGGTGCTGAATGGGGTATGGAATATGAATGTTTTGGAATAGTTTTATAGAACTGTTTGATTAATGGTTTTTTTATTGTTTGCAGACCATGATCTTACGCAATTTCATAACTTCGCGTCTCTTTAGTATGAATGTAGTTATATTTAAACAGAACTCTTGAGAAATGGTTAACGAAAAGATTCTTCTTAAGGTAGCTTTGTAAAGTTTTATCCACTCAAAATTTTATATTTGAAAAATTATATCTTGTTCAAACAATCCAATATAGTTTGTAACCTCATTTCCAAATTGCATATTACAACAGCAGTACTTATAAAATAAGATTTCTTTCTTTCTCCAGAGTTCTCCGAACCAAGATAATGCATATTTTATAACTCCGAATAGGAGGAATATCATTTTATATGGGCATAGAATGGTTTCAAGAATTTGGGAGTAGTATCTAGCTACGAATTGAAGTAACATGCAGAAGTTGAAAATGGTCCATTGCACAAGATCTTACAGCTGAAACTGAAAAAGAAAGTGAAGTTCATTGATCGCGTTTTTTTAGAACATGAAGATCAAAGAACTAGACGTGGCCTGTAGCTCTGGCAGGATTCCCGTGGTTGTGGCAGCTTTGTCTCCTCCGTGTTCTGCTGTGATTGAAACATAATATGCAACTGCTGATGGGTCGTGCACGAAGCACAGACAAAAGTTGATTGTGAGCAAGCCCGCATGACTTTCTCGACCTTGTGTTATACATTGCCCGGGAGATAAGCAAGGAGAATCCAACCACTAGTGCAATCTTGATGTAATTGTGATTCATAAACATTAGATTCAACAAGGTTTGGATTCGTCTAGTTTGTGTGTGTTTTCAGACAAGTCTAATAGGACTTTTGGAGATCTCCCAAATTGCAACCTTGAATACTAAGGAAGGAACATTAAGAGGGAAGGTAAGACACTTACCATGCAAAGACGAGTGAACCCACCGCAAGTTGCTTGTTAGCGGTTAATCCTTTGTATTCTTGGGCAGATCGAACAAAAATGCAACCACCAGGCAGGCTGGCAATTGCGTGAGCAAGGCCAAGCAGTATGGCTGCAGCCAAACCTAGCTTGAAAGCATTATAGCTTGGGTCTTTACACACTCAAATATCCACATTTTTAAATGGTTCAACTGTCAAAAGTAGGGAAAATTAAAATAATATTGTTGTTTTAAAAACAATTTATAAAAATAATTGATGTTTTGAAACTATTTATGGTTTTTTTTTTTTTTAATGTTTCGAGTCTTCAAAATTCGACTAGGTTAGTGAATTTTGAAGATTCGACTTTCACTTTTTTTTTTTAATTTTTTATTTTATAATAACAATTTCTAAAAACATTTTATTATTTTAGTATTTTATTAACTTATCTCTAAAAAGAACAAATTAAAAAAAATAATATTTCATAAAAATAAAAAAATATAAATTAAAATATCTCATTTATATAAAAATAATTACAAAAATTAACGTGTCCCACAATGTGGACGTCATCGATTTCAAACTGGTTGTCGTCGTTGACTTCGAACTTGAGTGGTTCTTCTTGATGTTGCTCTGATACCTCTGCAGGCGCTTCATAATATAAATATTCATTATACTCTCCACGATCCCGATCATGTCCATGCACGTATGAAGATGAATGACCAGCCTCTGAGTCATAATGTCCTGAACCAAATGTTGGCATCATCATCATCGGACTAACATAATCAGTTTGACTCTGTGTTTGCATCACAGGGCAACTCTTCCGCATTATGGGCAACCTCATCAAACTCATCCTTTTCCTGAACAGGTCCTCTACGTCTAGAAGCTGGTGAAGGAACAATAGGTATATCGGACATATAGTGTATCTTCTCCATATAGCTTTGGTTGTCACTTCATATAGCAAGAACCTGGTTTGGATCATTTGCAACATCACGGAGTCTACTGTTGTTCGATCTCTGTGAATTATAAAACAATTAGATAATATTTAAAATAAATTTAAATTAAAAAAGTTAGATAATATTCATTCATTTACCAGATGACCTATAGCTGCTCTCGGGCGAGTGACGTAGCGCCTTGTGATATTATTATACCAATGAACGTAGTCTTGAATGACATCCTTGTCAAACTGTTCAATAGAAACCTATGTAGTCTTGAGTGGCATCCCTGTCAAATTATTCAATAGAAACCTCCACTGTAATAAATCTTGTACGATAGTGTCATCGCACTACCAAATGTGCAACTTTTTCGGACCAATCTACAGTCCTTAAGTCGATATCATGCAGTAGAGGTTCAGTATTACAAGGCGATGAGACATCCTGCTGAAAACCGAATTGTCTCATCACCCTATCAGGAAGATGCCACTCACCAATGTGAAAACATATGAGAGGACTCATCGTCCGCCATATGTTTTGGCCATTCGTACATAAATTAGGCAAAGTATGCATAATAATTTTGTACGACTTCCAAATAACCAGAAACACAAAATATTATATTGGAGAACATTAAAGACAAATACAATAAAAATGTGTATAAAATAATCAAATTTGTTCAGTGTTAATGTACCTGATTAGATTGAAGCAGATCAAACATGTATATGTACTGGTTGACTACATGTGTGGTTGTCCTAGTCACACAAAATTTGTTTCTCCACCTAAATTTTTAAATTGATAATTTAGATTCTAAATTAACTATATCAGTGATATAAAAATTAAATTGAATTAAATAACATACCGAGAACCGTAGGCTCATCCAGCTAACTGAGCGTCATTGACATGTTGTAGTTATGGAGCCATTGTTGGAAATCGCTCTGAAGTCCATAGTTGCAAAAGTATGAGAGACCCAGGTATCTCACGAACCATCTGCGAGCTCACGAAATTGTGTTCCTAATCATATCAAACTTAACCTCGATCCTTTAATTTTGTTGACAAGTGGGGTCACACCGAGGTACAGTTGACAAACTTGTGACCAGTCATCGTACATCACTCCGGTGACCGGTTCACCGTCAACAGATAACCACAACAATACTTCTGTCTTGTAGAGTGATAGTGCACCCTTCAACAGACATATGAAATGTATGCGTCTCACACCTTCATCTCTCGACCAAGACTGTGATGAGATGTCAGTCCAACTGAATAAATCCTAATTTGACAACCCATAAAATCCAGATGTGCGGAGTAGTGGTAGTATTTAAGGGTGGAGTGGGATATTGACGCCTGCAAGATATTTCTCCAGTAGTATGATATTTCTGGACGGCTGCAAGATATTTTTCCAGTAGTATGATCTCGTCATACAACAGATGATCGATGAATGGACTGGTCATACAAAACATCGAGATCAACAGGTCCTGGGTTTAAAGGCATGATCTAAAGGAAAAAATATTTATTTCTCAATTAAGAAAAATATTTATTTCTCAATTAGAAGAATAATGTACAACTTAATTAACTAAATTAAATATACATGATAAAAAAAATTATTTACTTCTCAATTAAATAATGTACAACTTAATTAAAAGAATAATGTACAACTTAATTAAAAAAATAATGTACAACTTTATAAATTATAATAAAAAAAATAAAATATACCATAAAAGTATCTACACTTAGTTAAATATACATGATAAAAAAAATATTTATTTTTCAATTAAAAGAATAATGTACAACTTTATAGATTACAATAAAAAAAAATTGAATATACAATAAATTATAATTAAAAAATTGAATATATAATAAAAAATATATATATTTATTTCTCAATCCTTAACTATCTGAAGCTCGTCTTAGTAACGAAGGATACTTCCTTTGATTATGGCCTAACTGATTACAAAATCCACTTCGTTGTCGAGCAAAAGTGAACTTTTTGGTCTACTAGGTTTTCTCAACAACGATGGATCAGGATGTAAGACGGGCATATTAGGGTGTGTGATCCAGTAATCTTCATGCAGTACAGATTGAAATCGAGAAGAGTAACATTCAGCATACGTTGACAATTTATAGTAATCCTCAATAAAGTCTTCGTAATTCAGGTTAAAATGTGAGCAAACTGCCATAAAATGCGAGCATGAAATGTCAAACGCTTGCCACTTGTTACACGAACAGTACCGCTCGGACCTGTTTAGCCTCAATATTTGAACATTTCCTCTTTAGCATTGAGACTATGACATCCGGTCTTCACATGAAACACACCTTCATACCGATTCATGTTTACTAGATCTTGCAGCCATTTATTTATTTTCTCATGTGTATACTTGAATTTTTACTCCACTTAATATTATAAAATATGCTTGAAACAAATTGTTAATAACATATATATATAATAGTATTATCGGTGTATTTATCTTGACGTTCCAATGCATCCCTTATTTCTTCTCTTCTTTTCTCGAAATAATTCACACACTTGAAGAATGTTATTTGAGCAAGAGCATTTATAGGCAATATTCGATGCACTAAATTCGATGGCGATGCAACTGACTCCAGATCAGGATCAATACGTTTAGTTGGATCTTTAAACTGACTAAATGGTGCATTCAAGTTTATATCCAACCCTATCATATTTACATTTACATACAAATGCACTAAATTCGGTAGTAACATCGGGGATTGAGAACATCAAGTTCATAGCTTGTGCATTTAGAATAGGGAATGATATAAACCTTATTGATCCTGATAGTTATAGGTTAGGATATTTATATATTATTTCTAACTGATTTGTCCCATATCTACACTAAGTGACATCCCAACCATTTTAATGAATTGTTCAAATATAATTCTACTGTTCACATTTATGCTAAAACCCCCACTTGGTGGTTGGTCATAGTCAACTTCATCAATACTATAAATCATATTACCATTTGTAAACAACATAAATCCCAATCATTTGTCCGCTTTCTAAAAAAGAAAAAAGAAAAAGACAAACAATACATTACTAATTGTGCTAATAATTATCAAACTTAAACAAAAACAAACCACAATAAAAATCACAATAATTTTGATTAAAAAAAATAAACATGAACTTTTTAAACATTACAAGGAGGTAAACTTTTAAAAACTATTTTTTTCAAATTTAATACAACAAAAAAATAAAATATTATAAGAAATATATTAAAAAAATCACAATAATTTTGTATTAAACTAAAAATATTAAACTTTTTAAATTATAAACATCAACTTTTTAAGGTTTATGAACATCAACCTTTTAAGGTTTATGAACATTAACAACAATAAATTAAACTTTTTATAACCATTTTTAAACATAACAACAAATCAAACTTTTTCAAACTATTTTAAACTATATTTTCAAAGTTAATGCTAAAAAGATCAAATATCATAAGAAATATATTTCAAAAATCATAATAATTTTGTATTAAACTAAAAATATTAAAGCATGAACATCAACTTTTTAAACATAACAATAAACTATACTTAAATACAAAAACTATGAAAAAACAAAATGTTATGAGAATATATGATTTTTTTTGTTAACGTTACCTTTTTGTTCTTTGTTTCCCAAACAGCAACAAAAACTATAAAAAAAATATAATAGTATGAGAATAGGAACAAAATTTATAGTTATTTAAAAAATATGAAATTTTATATAGTAAAGGTACAAACCTCACAATTTAATGGACGAATGTGAGAGAAGAAGAAGATTTGCCAATGAAGAAATGAAGAAGACAGAAGCAAATTTGTAAGAGTTTTAATTAAGAAGGTAGAATGAGAGAACGAATGTTGAAGGCAGTAAGAATGAGAGAAGGAAGGTAGTGAGAAAATAAGAGGAGAGGAGAGGGGGTTATAAGGTTATGGGTCGAGTTTTGTAAACTCGACTCACGGCCGTTTGACGTTGGAAAAATAAATGGATGGGATGGGACGAGACATTGACACACTGTAGAGATTCAGATTCGTTTTAAAGGGTTCAACTCACTCTGACAAGCGCGTGACCAATTTAATTTTTTTTTTAAATGCAGCGTATGGCCTAATACTAAGCGATTGTTTAAGTTTGGTTAAGCAGTCATTTAGAGAATACTAAGCAATCGTTTAGCTAACTATTCCGCGATCGAATAGTAATTTACTAAACGATTGTGTGTGATCGTGTATAATTACTAAACTATCGTAGATAATTTACTAAGCGATTGTGTGCGATCGTGTATAATTTACTAAACAATCGCAAATGAAATATTCCCGAATGACGCATTAAACGATCGTGTATAATTACTAAACGATCGCATAATAATTTACTATACGATTGTGTGCGATCATGTATAATTACTAAACGATCGTGGATAATTTACTAAGCGATTGTGTGCGATCGTGTATAATTACTAAACGATCGCATAGTTTACTAAGCGATTGTGTGCGATTAATGCAACATACGGAGGAAATAAACTAAATAAAATATTCCCGAATGATGCATTAAACTATCATGTATAATTACTAAATGATCGCATAGTAATTTATTAAACGATTGTGTGCGATCGTGTATAATTACTAAACGATCGTGGATAATTTACTAAGCGATTGTGTGCGATCGTGTATAATTTACTTACGATCGCATAGTAATTTACTAAATAAAATATTCCCGAATGACGCATTAAACGACCGTGTATAATTACTAAACGATCGCATAGTAATTTACTAAACAAGTGTGTGCAATCGTGTATAATTACTAAACGATCGCATAGTAATTTACTAAACGATTGTGTGCGATCGTGTATAATTAATAAACGATCGTGGATAATTTACTAAGCGATTGTGTGCGATCGTGTATAATTACTAAACGATTGCATAGTTTACTAAGCGATTGTGTGCGATTAATGTGGCGTACAGGGGAAAGAAACTAAATAAAATATTCCCGAATGACGCATTAAACGATCATGTATAATTACTAAACAATCCATAGTAATTTACTAAACGATTGTGTGCGATCATGTATAATTACTAAACGATCGCATATTAATTTACTAAGCGATTGTGTGCGATCGTGTATAATTACTAAACGATCGCATAGTTTACTAAGTGATTGTGTACGATTAATGCGGCGTATGGGGGAAAGAAACTAAATAAAATATTCCTGAATAACCGATTAAACCCTCGACCTCTACTTCAAATTTTGTCGTCTTCTTTAATTTCCTTCAGGTCGAGGGTCTTCCTTAATTTTCGACAACCCTCGACAAAATATTTTATACAATATCCCCACCCTCGAAAACTCCAAAACAATCATAAATTTGTAAATAGTTTTAGAACCACTATATTTCCCTAAATTATTATCCTAATAAAAAAAACTCCATCAAGAGTACATAATATAATTGGAAAAAAAATCATATCCCTAACAAAAATATTAGTGGATAATCTTCATTCCAAGCTATTTCAGCTAGGGGTGTACATAGTCCGGGTTGGGCCGGGTTGGAAGATTTTTGTGAACCAACCAAAAAATTTGGGTTGGCTAATAATGAACTTCTTTTTTGGAGGGTCAACCCAACCCAAAATTTCTGGGTTGGGCCGGTTGGGTCACCGATTCTGTTTTTTTTTTTTAATTTGACTTTTTTTTTTTTACTTTTATTTATATATATATATATATATATATATATATATTCGGGTCGGGTCGGGTCGGGTTGACCCAACCCTGGAATGGGGTAACCCGAGACCCAACCCGAATTTAATATTTTTTAACATTTTTAACCCAATCCAACCCAAACGCGGTTTAGGTTGGGTAGTCTGTGTTGATCGGGTTACGGGTTTTTTTAACACCCTTAATTTTCAGCTTGAATCCACTGTAACATCCATAATAATAATTAAGAGGCAGACAACAAAAACATAAGTTTTCTGCATTAACTATGTTCTTCCATTGTTCTCATTCTGTTTGTTAGGAAAATGGAAGCGGGAGTTCACTCCAGACAAATGATTGTATTTTTCAGATATGAAGAGAATGACATTGGAAACTAGGAAAGTTGAAAACGATGTAGTATCGAAATAAAGCAATTTACTTTTTGTGGAGAAAACTGCTTCCAACCCCATTAATTCCTTTACATAATTCGTTTTATGAGTGTTTCAAGATAGGAAAGAAGTTAGAGAAGATCAGGGAAAAGGGTACCAGAAACAGAAACATTTTGATGAGAAAAATTGGTGTTAATTTCCTTTTCAAACTGCAATGGCAGACAAATTCAAGGGATTTTCAGAAGGCTGAAACCATTAAAAACCATAAGAACCAAAAAATGAGTTTCAGTGGAAGAGCAGAACTGTAGAATGCCAGAAGTTTGGTGTACTCTGAAGAGATCATTATCGTGCACCAAATCATTCCTTTGTGATGTCCATGAACCAGAATCCATTGGTGATTCAAACTCCAAGGAAAGAACAGAACGAAATCCATCTGGATGTTTAAGGTCTAAATCTAACCTCAGGGACATAATTTGTGGAAGCAAAAGACACTCACAGAAGCCATCGCCAAGTTCCAGCTCAAGATCAATGGCGAGAAGTGAAGTTCTCCACACCATGATCCATGAAATTGAAGCCCAAATCAAAAGAGATAACTTCTTTGTCCCCCTAGAAGAAAAGGCTCATCTTAAACCCCACAAAAGTTCTGTTAGAAGAAATGGCCATGCCTGTTCTGCAACTTCTGACAGAACTAACCAATTGAATGATGGTTATGAATTGATTTGCCAAGAATGTGGTGGGGTTTTTAAGAACTGGGGTGTCGCGGAGTCGCATCATCTTTCCAAGCATGCCGGTAATGAAAGATTAAACTGCTTCTTCTGTTTCTCGAACTCTTCAAATTGTAGATTATAATGGATTAGTTTTCATGCTGCAGTCCGAGAATTAGAACAGGGAGATTCATCCAGGAAAGTTGTAGAACTAATCTGCAAAAGAAATTGGCCAATGTCAAAATCCCATCACATTGAGAAAGTTTTCAAAGTCCACAACTCCCCAAGAACTCAGTCTCTGTTTGAAGAATATAGAGAAATGGTGAAAAGTGAAGCGAGCAAAGTGGAGAATGAAAGCCCACGTTGTTTAGTCGATGGAAATGAGCTCTTGAGGTTCCATGGCACAAAGATTGCTTGCTCATTAGCAGCCGCCGATGGCTCTCAAATTCTATGCAATTTGGACAACTGTGGAGTTTGCCAAATTTTAAGAAATGGGTTTAATAGTGTGTTTACTTGTGCAACAAGTAGAAAAGCCTTCGAATCAATTGCGATGAATGAAGAAGATGTGGGGTTAAGAAGAGCTTTAATGGTGTGCAGAGTGATTGCAGGGAGGATGGAGGAAGATGAAAAGAAGGTCGATTCCGGGTTCGATTCGTCGGGTGGGAAAACGGGTCAGAATTCGAAACGAGGAGAACTTTATGTCTTTGATTCTAGAGCTGTACTTCCTTGCTTCGTGGTAACTTACCAATGGTAATTAGAGAAAATTCTTAGATGAGATATTAAATACATTTTATAATTTTTTAAGTTTAAAATACCATTTTGGTACTTTTTGTATTAGTTTATATCAATAATAATAATTTTCATGTGAAATGATAATTTCAATAAAACTTCAAATACCAAATTTTGGTCAATGTAATTTCAATAAATTTTAAGTTTAACTTTTAAAATTAATTTATATCAATAATAATTAAACAATAATAATAATTTTCATCAAAATTTATAATGAAAATGCAAAATAGATAATAACTTTCATTTTTAAAAAATCAATAATAAATAATAATCTAACAAATGACTAAATTTAATATTTATTAAAAGTAAAAAAAGTTAAAATTGATAATGACCAAAGTTCAACATTTTTTAAAGTATATGAACTAAAATGATATCTCAAAACAGTCGAAGTAATCTCTCTAATAATCTTTTATAGATTAGAAGAATAGATAATTTTATATATATTGAAGTTAAATGTAATGAAATGAAATTGAAAGAAAAATTTGGTAAATTCAAATAAAGAAATGTTTGACATCGGGAAGATGAATTGGATGGTGATTTTCGACACACTGAAGGTATGTTGGTGTGTTTATTAAAGTGTATTGAACAATATTTCTTAATAAGATAGTAACATTTCAGTTGAATAATTGAAAACTTTTATAAATTTTTAACTAATTATTTTTCAATTCATTTGGCTCTTTTTACGGAAAAAAAAAGTCGATTTACTATTTTTTAAACGAAAAGTTAAAATCTAATATCCATCTTCTTATCTCATAATAAAATTTCGGTAATGAAAACTGACTAAAAATTGATTATGTGTTTGCACAAATAACTACCAACATTTTAGGGGGAGAGAAGAGTGAAAAGATTTACGTTCATTTATACCCATAGCGTAACAATATTTCTTAACTATAGTATGTATGTTTTCTTTATTATTATTTTTTATTTATATATATATATAAATTTCTTTTTTAATTAAAAAAACATTGTTTAGATTCCCATGTTAGGAGGGAAGAAACATAAATAGCTTGAAAAATATTTTGGAAAAATGAGTTTATAATTTTAGTTTGATGTTTCCTTAATTTTAGTTTTTTTTTTTTCAAAAAACAAACTCAAATGTTTGATAATCACTTGAAATAGATTTTGGAAAAATGAGTTTATAAAATAGTCATCTTTATAGTAATTTGTAGGGGTGTTCAAAAAGCTTGATGACCCAAAAAAATCGATCAACCCAATCCAAACCGTGGGTTGGGTTCAAATAAATGAAAATTTTACGAGTTGGGTTGGTTCATGGGTTCTCTTAATATAACCCAAACCAACCTAAACCAATCCGAATTTATTATAAACTTTAAAATATTTTTTTTTGTTACTTATAACACAAATGTTTATACATATACTGATTTTAATTTTATTTAATTTCAATATTGTTTAAATAATTTATTCTTCAACAACTCTTAAAAATAGTTTCTTTACGCTTTAGAAAGAAAATTTTCACTATATAAATTGAAATTGAGTTGTTAATTGTGAAACCCGGATTTCCATTTTTTCCACTTAAGCAAGTAATTAAAGGGATTAACTAAGTATAAGTTAAATAAAGAGAAGGAAATTCTAAATGTTGAATAGTTTTACTTTGAATAATTTTGAGCTAAGCCTTAACTAGTGAAAATTTGGCTAAGTGTGAAGTCAAAAGAAACCATGCGTTGGGTGTTAGGAAACATTGAACGCATGAGATGAGGCTGAGTTAGTAAAAGTTTAAAAGAGATTAAACCAAAGGCAACCACACATTTGTGAGGTTGAACGCATGACTGGCCGAAGCATTAGCAAGAGGCGTTGCCAAGATTTGCTCATGCGTTGAGACTGCGTGAGCGGGAGAAGCTTGAGCGTAAGGCACTGAATAGACAATTGTATAGCTATGTGCGGATGTTGATGATGCGCTAGATGATCGTGTAGCTTCAGGTGGTGCTAAACGATAGAGCTACACGATAAGCGATGACACAACACGATTAGTGCGAGCGTTAGACGATAAGCGTGAAAGCTAAATGATAGCACTATACGATAGCATTAAGCGTTGAGCGGGCGCTAGACGATAAGCTGAGCGCTAGACGATGCGCGAGCGTTAAGCGACAACACTACACAATCGCGCTACACGATGAGCGTGAGCACTACACGTTAGGCCAAGCGCTAGACGATGGGCTGCGCGATAGATGCAGATGCTGGGCGATGGTGTTGCATGATAAGCAGACGCGTTAGACGATAGGAAGATGTGTTAGACAATAAGGTATCAGCGCTACACGATGGGGGTAAACGATGGACGCAGTAGCTATGCGATAGGTTATGCACGAGATCATTAGTTTACTAAACGATTAAGCTACACGATGGGACGTTGGTGCTATGTGATGAACACAGGTACTAGACGATTGGTTACAGCAAGAGACAGTGAGAGGGCTGAATGTTAAGCAACAGCGAGATGTTTAGTAAATGATGTAGCTAAGCGATGAAGTGTAAGAACTGCACGATGGACTAAATGATGGAGCGGTGCTAAGGCTGTGTTATGCAAGGCTGACGAGTCATCCAGACAAATGGTTGTACCGAGAGAAGTTTGAGCTTGAGTTAGTAAGAGCTGGACGAATAAAGATTCATGGAAAGAAAGTCTTATCCATGAGGAAGACAACTCAAGCAGTTGAGTGGCATAAGAGTAGGTGAATGGCAAAGGAAGTAGGTGGTGACAAAACATGGTGCAAACACTTCAAGAGTAGGAGGTTTCTTGCATTGGAGGCCTTAAAAGAGGGCCGACGGGCCTAGCTTCTGAGCCCATGAAAGGAAGAATTATGTGCACATAGGTTAATGAATGTTTATAGATGTGAAATGTTAATTATCTACCATGCGTGTAGGTAGAGTTGAGACAGATTCATTCAAAGCTAAGGTTTGAGTATTAACCTCGTATATATGATATGCTTATTTTTATGAGTTGAAATAGACTCTAGAAGTTGCTTACCACTCACTGAGCTTTGTGAAACTCATTCTTTTCTTTCATGTTTTCTTCCTAGGTAGTGAAAGATGAGGAGTTCTAGGGTGTTGCTAAGGTTAAGGTCTGCCATAAGCCATAGTCACACTTCCAGGGTTTTAGGAATTGTTGTTGAAAACTTTGTAGTTAAGTCTTGGAGTTGTGTAACTTAAAGTTTACTAAGTATAATAAGGTAGAGATGGACGGTAGGTATCACAAAATGGTGATATCGTCTCTCACGCCTCTTCTCAGGCTCAGAAGACGGGCTCGGGGCGGGGTGTGACATTAATCTTAATTCAATATATGAAAATAATTAGATTAGATTTTTACATATTTACATTTTGCTTCTTTTTAGAACAAAATTTTAAATAAATGACCTGATTAACCCGAATCAATTTGAAGAAATTTACAAACCGAACAATTGGGTTGGGTCTAAAAAATTTTCAACCCAACCCATGAACAATCTTGTAATTTGATATTAATAAAAAAAAAACACTATATAACAAACTAAATAAACTTATATATATGAAAACACTTGCTAAAAAAATTACCAAACACATAGGTATTTTTATTTTAAACAATTTTTATCAAAAGTGTTTAAATGAAAATAATTTTTTTTAAAACATTTTTTTCTAAGTCAATCCAAACAAGGCTCTCAACTGTCCAACTTTAGTCTAGTTACATTAAAAAAAATCTTAAATGTAGTCTCTACAACTAGTTTATTGTTGTTTTTTTTTAAAAAAAAATTGTAATCTATTTGTATTTTTAGTCTAATTATATTAGGTCCGTTGGGTCAAGACAATCAAATGACTCTTTACTGATGTCAAATTCGGGTAAAATTATCAAAAAAATACTCACGTGCATGCGGAAAAAAGTCTCGGTCTCTGTTCATTTCCTCACTCACAAAAAAGATTTATCGAAGAAGAGGAAAAAGAAAAAAGAAAGGGCAATATCATAACTTCACACGTGGTCATGACATTAACAAATGGGTATTTTGATATTTTGTTTTTCAAAAACGGAGTCATTTGCCATTTTGAATCTTTAAATTTGGTCTTCTGAGCAATTAATCCAATTACACTTTAGGGCAATCCAAAAGAATAGAGATGGAGGAGTGGAAGAAATTATTGGAAATTTATAATTTGATATAAATAAAATATGGAAATTGAATTATATCTAAAATTCTCACTTCCACAATTAGAGAAAAAAAGATTTATAATCATAAAATTAGTCCAGTTTTCTGCAATCGGAGGTCCTACTACATGAAGATTGTGAAAGGTTCTAAAACTCACACTACAAAATTCTTCCAAATAATTCAACACAAACTATTTAATTTCCTATATTAGAATTCAGCATCTTAGAATTAACCATAAAAGCAACTCAAACTCAAAAGAAAAATCTCTATATTTTAATTTCCCCACTGTTGCACATGGACTGCACAAGAATTGTGCTTCTGCGCTTCAAAGTTCCGTTCTGCCTTTTTTTTCTTCCTTTGCGGCACAAACCCCGACCTTCTCAATTAAACTTATATATATATATATATATATATGAGCTGCCAAACCTAAAAAAAACAAATGGGCCAAGCCCAAATTCAGACCTCACGGCAACCAATTTTCCTTTCAATTTTGACTTTGGTAAAAAAATTAATTGATTTCCCAATTTTGACTTTGGTCAAAATTTTATATATATAATTATCCCATCAATTATAATGATAATTATATATATAATTAACTCATATATATATATATATATATATATATTTCCATTCCATCATGTATGCTTCCATAGAGTTTTGGTTCCACAATCTCAACATTCTCCCACTTGGAGACAAAACGATGATCTTGCTTCCCATTGCAACAAAAAAACTTAATCTTGGCAAACTCCAAGATTCAACTCCCACTACAACTATTATCTCTGATCTTCTTGACAAACTCCAAGGTTCAACATAAAACCGGTAAAATCAACGAAGTAACAAAACAGAAAACCATAAAAAAATAACGGTAGTTCATCTGTTCTTGCCCTGAGGTATGAGCAAGTTGTCCCCCAGACACAAAAGACAGCCACATACTCCCACTTCAACTAAGTGGTACCAACTGACATCTTCTACAATCCTGAACACCTATTCTTGAAGAAGACACATTTTGCTAGTAGTTTGACTCCTTCTTTCAAACCTGCTGTCAAGCTAGAGACTTTATCCTTGACCTTAGCAACTGCTCTGATCTTCCACTCTGATGCCCTTATTCGCTTTTGCGACTTCATCAATTCATTCCACTGTCTAACAATTGAGATTTCATGATAGCCATCAACTCCCTCTCTTAGACTTCCCAATTGTTTATGAACTGATGGATCTTGATCTGACTGATCAACACTGGTTATCATTGCTGCTGGCTCAACTGTACCTTTACACTTGCCATTTACAACTTTAACTGGTATCCATCGTCTCTCTGATCCTTTGACAACACTAAACCGACATCTGTACAATATGGAATTTTTGTGGCCTACTGCCACTACCTGGGATCCTAATATGAGTTTACACTAGCGACTGTCATACTCACACCTGTAACTCTCATCATCCAATTTGTCAATAGAGATGAGATTTATTTTCATCCTAGGCACAAAACTAACATCTCGTAGTATTAACTTTTTCTCAAACTCTGTTTTCAGATTAATGTTCTCAATCCCAATGATCTTGGAAACTCCTCTATTCCCCATTCTCACTAGACCATAGTGTCCTGACGTGAAAGATGTGAATAGACTTCTATCTAAAGCTATGTGTAATGAAGCTACATTATCAATTGTCCATTCAGATGAATGATTGCTATTTCCTGTGTTACTCTCAACATAGGCATAGACATCACTGATTATTTCTTCGTCAGTTTCTACCAGACTCATCAATTTTTCTTCAGTTTCAACCAGATTTACCTCTTGTTTTCTTTTCTGATCCTCTTCAAATTTCCTACACTGATTTTTGAAGTGACCTTTCTTGAGACAGTAAAAACACTTTATCTCCTTATTCCTATTCTTCTACTTTCTATTACTGCTACTCGTCCCGTCATTTCCAGAGTCTATCTTGCCTTTACCTTTAATCATTGCTAAAACTGAACCTACAATAGATTATTTACTACTGTCTTTCCTACGAATTTCTTCAGATATAGCTAATTCACAAACTCCTAAAAACTTCAATGTATTATCCCCAATTGAATTAGACACTGGAAAAACATCAATAATTGAATAGCATACACCTCATCAGTAAATTCTATCTTAATATATTTTAACTAATTAATTAAAGTGGTAACCTCCTTAATATAGGAATTTACAGAAGCATCCTCAACCATTTGCATATCGAAATACTTCTTAAGAAGATAAGACTTACCATTGGAAGATGGTTTCTCATATCTGTTTGAGAGCGCTCCCATCAACTTCACTACATTAGTCTCATCGGCTCCCATCAACTTCACTGCATTAGTCTCATCGGCTACAAGACTAGCAACGTTCATTGACAAACACATCTTGATGATTGCAATTGCTTATTCATTTAGGTTCTCCAAATCTTCATCTGAAATCACTTCTAGTGCTTTATGCAATTTCTTATAAGTCAAGAAATCCTTAACTTGCATCTTCCAATAACCAATATTTTTCCATCAAATTTCATGATTCCCTCGAAACCTTTTGGCTATACGACACCGAAAATATATTGGTTCGCCCCAAATTTGAGATTACGTCCAATCTTTTGCAACTGCAGGTTCTACTATGATGAAGATTGTGAAAGGTTCCAAAACTCATCGCAACCAATTTTCCTTTCAATTTTGACTTTTGATCAAAAATTAATTTGTTGGGAATGCGACCAAAGTCGCAATTAATTCAATTACAACGAGGGTGCATGGATGGTTTTGTTGCCTTTGAAAGGTCTTTGGGTGCTGCTGGCTTGCCGGAAAGGTTTTTGAAGCCAGGATTACAGTTTATAGGCAATCCAAAAGAACAGAGATGGGGGAGGAGTGAAAGAAATTGCATCTTGCGAAACTCGAGCTTTTCCTGAAGAGAAGTGAGTTTATTAGGGACCAGACGAAGTTGATACTGGACGCGTACAAATCATCAAGCAAGTAAGGAATTGAAGTTTGGACAAGACTAACTCATCAGCTTCCAGGTTGATAATTCAGAGCTCAGTTTTATTCATGTTGTTTGTTGTGTTTGTTAATTTTATGAATATCCTCAAGACCTTAGGGTGAACTACTACAGACTATGCTTAAACCTCTACTTCTGTTGGTGAATCTCTGCTATATATATTTGGCGTTGATATCAGTTTCTTCTAATGTTGTTTAAATCTTTTTTGCTTCTCTCCTAAGAACAACTGCTTTATATTTTCTTCATCAGGTTAAACAGGTATCTTGCTGTCTTATTACTCTGGTATGGGTAGCTATAATATCATTCAAGATGTTTGTAGGATGTTTATTTTCTTGGCGGTGTGTTTGGAAATTGAAGATCATGAATATTATGAGATTTATTCTCTATGTTTAGTTTGAGGTGATGAGAAAATCCCATGGAGGTGTAAATTATGGTTCTCTTGTTGTGGATGAATTGGTCATTTAGGTGCTGATCGGGGGTATGTATGTTTTGGAATAGTTTAATAAATCTCTTTGATTAATGTTTTTTTTTTTTTTTTTTTCTGTTGTCTGCAGACCACGACCTTATGAACTTTTGCTTTTTCTTATGTAATGTAGTTATATTTATACAGAACTCTTCAGAAACGACTTTAAAAAGTTTTGTCCAAACAATTTTTTTGTTTAAAAAAGTATATTTTATTCAAACAATCCAATATAGTTTGCTACCTCATTTCCGAATTGCATAGTACTGCAGTAGTTCTTATAAAATAAGTCTTCTTTCTTCGGCATTCTCCCAAAATAATGTATAGTTTACTAACTCCGAACAGGAGGAATATCATTTTATATTGGCAAGATGAGAACAATTTTCAGAATTTGAGAGTTCTAGCTACCAATTGACGTAACATGCAGAAGTTGAAAACAGCTGAAGAACTGAAAAAGAAAAAGAAGTTCATTGATTGCATTTTTTAGGAGAACACAATCAAAGAGCTAAACTTGGCCTCTAGCTGCGGCAGGATTCCCTTGTGGTGGTGGCTTCGTCTCCTCCCTGTGCTCTGCTGTGGCAGAAACATAATACGCAACTGCAAACAGGCCGTGCACGAAGCACACAATCCCCCCTATAGACAAAAGTTGATTGTGAGCAAGCCCGCATGATTTTCTCGACCTTGTGTTATACATTGCCCCGGAGATAAGCAGGGAGAATCCAACAACTAGCGCAATCCTGATGTAATTGTCATTCATAAACATTAGATTCAACAAGGTTTGGATTCCATCCGGTTTGTGTGTTTTTTCAGACAAGTTCATTAGAACTTTTGGAGATCTCCCAAATTGCAACCTTGAATACTAAGGAAGGAACATGAAGAGGGAAGGTAAGACTGTTACCATGCAAAGACGAGTGAACCCACAGCAAGTTGCTTGTTAGCGGTTAATCCTTTGTATTCTCGGGCAGATCGAACAAAAATCCAACCACCAGCCAGATTGGCAATGGCGTGAGCAAGGCCAAGCAGTATCGCTGCAGCCAAACCTAGCTTGAAAGCATTATAGCTTGGGTCTTTGCACTCAAATATCCACATTTTGAAATGGTTCACCTGTCAAAAGTACATAATATAATTGGAAAAAAATCATATCCATAACAAAAAAAATCAGTGGATAATCTTCATTCCAGCTTTCTAGTACCTTGTTTTGAGCTATTTCAGCTTGAATTCCAAGAATTCCGGCTGTAACATCCATAATAATAATTAAGAGGCAGACAATAAAACCATAAGTTTTCTGCATGTTTGCAGAAACAAATGGAAGAAAGTGAATAATTCGTGAAGAAAGTAGTTGAATATGAATCACAGGTAAGAACTGTATGCTTTGTCAAGAAAGCTTTATAAGTGGTCTAGATTAGTAGGAGGGAATATGAATAAAGGAAAGGCCAGCTTGCAGGCTAATAAACTTATATGTTATGCCTTGGATTTAGCTGTGACGACATTGTAAAAGCTTCTTTTCTGCTCAAAAAATTTTTCCCTGCGTCTTCCTTTTATCTTTGGATGCTGATTCTTGTCATAGGGTGCAAGGAAAGTTGGGCATCTCCAGCAGAGCAGGGTGAGTATCCTTCTCTACAGAAAGTGATCAACCGAACATTGGTTCTGATTTCTTTGTTCTGTCTTCCTTCTGATTTTATCTAGTTCTAAACTCAATCAATTTCCAGTCTGAGAAATCGAATGCCCCGACTGTGAAGCAAAATTGAAGATCTACGAAGCGGTGGCTTTACTCAGATCTTTCCTTGTGAATTTATTTATTTGATATCTTTCAGGTTTTAATTACCTCCGGTAGCCAAGATGTTGGAGAAGATCGGATTTCCGGCTAGGCCATCTCTTCGAGGGAACAACTGAGTGGTGGATGCTTCTCATTGTCAGGGATGTTCGTGTCAGTTCACCTTCATTAACCGCAAGGTCTTATTTTACTCTTGATCTTTGGTTTTCTTCATTGTGCATCGTTAAATTGTTCTTTTTTCTTTTAAAGTATGGTGTATGTGGGTCATCATGGTAGTATCGTCTAACGTCTTAGTTAATTCTATTTGGATCTGCTGTGTGGATGATTCTTTTATTCTTTACTTAGTTGGAAATAATGAAGGCAAATTGTGTTCCTCAAAAGTGTAGGGTTTCTTTGTATTGATGTGTAAGGGATTGTCTTGATTTTAACTGGACAACAGCACTAGGGCTAAAATCAAGATGACTGATGAATATTGAATCATGATAGAGGTTCTCTAATGAACAGGACTATAAGGAATTCAAATTTGAACGGCTGTATAGATTGTTGAAGATAGCTGATAGCACTTGTTAATTATTTTGATCCGTATGTATTCTGGGTTTTCAGCATCATTATCGGAGGTGCGGGGGAATATTTTGCAACAGTTGCACGCAGCATAGAATGATTTTGTGTGGACAAGGCGATTCTCCTGTGCGCATATGCGTGGACAAGTTTAAACCTTGCAAGAAGCTCGAAGAAGCTGCAAGGTTTGAGCTTCGGCATGGACACAAAAGCAGAGCTGGAAGAGGCATATCGTGAAGCCAATTGTTTTACGAGTGTATTATCTTGCTATCCATATTACTCCTGAAATTAAATTTGTAGAAATATGAAATATCCATTATACAGTCTATATCTACAATTTGAATTTGGACGTGTTTACGCTTTGTATAATTCATCGAGATTTATTACTCTTTCTTTCGGGTAATTGACAAAAATAACCTTTTCAAGTTTTGATTATGAGTTTTTTTATCGTTTTTAAGAAGTTTGTCTTTTTTACCCCACAAAAATAACCTTTTCAAGTTTTGATTATGAGTTTTTTTATCGTTTTTAAGAAGTTTGTCTTTTTTACCCCACAATTTCTGAAAATTAATAAAAATTATCCTAATACCCTTCACATTTCAAAACTCACTCAAACCCTCCAAACCCTCACTTTTCTTTTCTATTTTCGGTCACTCTTCTCCATTTCAAAAGTCCTCAATCTCACTCAATTTCACTCTTCCCATTCTAGATTTCCTTGTCATTCTCATTTTCATTGAAGATCATTTTCATTTTTAGTTTATGTTAGGTGTTTTTATGTGAATATTTGAAATCTATGTTAGATCTATGTTGAATGTTATTTTTTTTCCCTAAAAACGTTATGTTCGGTGTTTTCTAAATAAGTTTGAGCCTAAAAATGAGTTTCTGAAAACCAGTCTTACCCCGTCGGGCTTCATACCACTGTGACCGGACGGAGAAGTTTGAGGAAGATTTGGGGTAGAATTGGGGAAGATTGCGTCCAGTGGTAGATCGGCCCAACCATATGTGTATTTCGATCGGGTATGGGCGGGGAAGAGAGGAAAGGACGAGGGGGAAGGGGGCAAAATCGGGTAGGTGTAGGTGGTGCCCGACCGGGCTTCAAACGACTTTAACCGGGTATGTGATCGGGCCGAGAAGTATGTTTACGTCTGGAATTTGGCCCGGTTGGGTAGAGGGAGTGGACCAGATAACATGGGGGCGGGTCATGTAAGCGAGGTTTCTGGAATTTGGCTTGGTCCCAACTCGGTCGGGTATGGGACCGGGTAGCATGGGGGCGTGCCAGGTAAGCTAAGATTCTGGAATTTGGCCTAGTCCCGGCCTGTCCGAGTATGGGACCGGGTAGGGGTATACTGGTTTTTCGCTCGGTGCAGTACCCAGTCGGGTGTGAGTCGGACCATTTTTTTTAGTTATAATGGCGTCATACCCTTCATTTTTGGTGAAGCCCAACTAGATAATTTGAACTCATTTGCTTCCTATCCAGTGAAGCCCGGTCGGGTATTAAAAAAAATATTTTTTTTTAATATTTTTTTAATAAATTTATAAATAAATATCAAATGCAGGGCATATTTAAAAAAAAAATACATACAAACAACAAAGCAACCATAAATCAAACTCCAAAAATCAACCTCCAAAAATTTATAAATAAATATCAAATGCAGGGCATTGTCAATTTTTCCAGTAATTAGTGAACTATTGAGAATACATACAAAAATGAAATACATACCTTCCTACGACGAAGTATACAAAATTACAGCTTCGTGAAATACAAGTTTTGGACTTGACGAATTTTGTTCTAGAAACAATTTGATGAAGAGAACTTTTTGTGGGGTTGTAAAGAAATCAAATTTGGTGGAGAATTTTTTGTGAGAAATTTTTTTTGTTAATGGTTATTGGATAAATTAATTTTAGGTGGAGAATGTGAATTAATTTGGTAAGTTGGTAGTTGAAATTGAAAGTGAGAATTTAATAAGGGGTATAAGAGTAATTATACAACCAATAAATTTGGTGGAGAATTTTTTGTGAGAAAAATTTTTTGTTAATGATTTTTGGATAAATTAATTTTAGGCGGTGAATGTGAATTAATTTGGTAGGTTGGTAGTTGAAATTAAAAGTGGGAATTTAATGAGGGACATAAAAGTAATTATATAACCAACAAATTTGGTGGAGAATTTTTTGTGTGAATAATTTTTTGTTAATGGTTTTTGGATAAATTAATTTTAGGTGGAAAATGTGAATTAATTTGGTAGATGGGTGGTAAGGGACATAAGAGTAATTATACAACCATGCTTACATCATTTTCATCCTCAAAGGGTAAAAAAAAAACTTCTTTCAAAAAATAGGTTAAATAAACAAAATAGAAGTTCTAACGGATAATTTTGCCCAATTTTCCCTTTCTTTTGTGTATATTAGGCACAAAATGCACTATTACCGTACTCACTTATAGTTCTTTCATTATTGATTCGGTTCTCTCTGTCTCTATTTATTGTTCGAAAAAGTTGTATAGTTGCCATTTATCATGTAGGTAGCTTGAATGCCTTGATATCAAATTAATAAATTTGAAAAAAAATATAAATACCTGTATTCGTAATATTCCATTGAAATTATTTCAAATAGTAAAACTGTTGAAAATATTTACAAGATATAGCAAAATTTTAGAACTATCAATGATAGACGTTGATAAACACTAATAGAAGTCTATCAGTATCTATCAACATCTATCATTGATAGTTTTAAAATTTTGCTATATTTTGTAAATATTTTGGTTCATTTTTCTATATTTAAAAACAATCCAAAATCTTTTATCAAGAACACATTTTATTTATATAAGAGTAATAATGATATATTTTTTCCATTTTTAGTTTTTTTTTTGCTAGGGTTTCAAAGGTGTCTACATATTCAAATACAGTCATAAGTCTTAACTACCACAACAAAGTTCTACATTTGGCTCTTTTCGAGTGTCAAACTTTTTTAATCTTTTTTCTTTACGGAGGTGTCCGTTTGGCACTGAGAAGATCGTGATTCGTGGACGAAGTGAAGTAATTTAAGAGAGAATAAAAATTAGATTTTGCTAAAATTGTGGAAAATATAATTAGTTGTAATTGATGGAAGCATTGGTTTTGGAGGGGGCAAAGTTGGAAAAGTAAGTACGGAGATGGGCCGTTCCCAATCAATAATGGCCATAAATCATATAATTTAGAAAAGAGATAATAAGAAGAATAAGACATTTTAACTTTTCATTTGTAAAAATAGCAAATTAACATTTCATTCATAAAAATGACAAAACGAATTAAAAATAAAAATGAAATGAATTTATAAAAGTCTAAACTACCCCAACCATACAAATGATATTGTAATTGACTTATTAAGAAATATTCGTAATTACACCGTAAATAAAACAAATATCTAAAGACTATCGGTGTCTCTCTTTGTACCGCACTGCCCTCTTCTCCAACCAAGTCGTCGCTTTTTCCTCTTCCAAAATTGGCTTCTCTATCAACAGTGGCGACACCTTCGACTTCCATTCTGTCTCTATCCTTTGCTTCATCAGGCATGGCTCCCTCTCCTACCACCAAAACTTCACCACCAGCTTCAGCTTCAGCTTCGACTCCTTCTCCACTTGCTTCATTTATTGCTCCTTCGGAGCCACCAGTGATCACTCCAGTTCCATCTTTTGTTGTCTCAACTCTTTCGACACAGGCCCCGTCTCTGACCTTAACCCTTAGCTGGTGCTGGCGTGAGTAGAATCACGGTCTTTGAATCTATCATCACATCATTAATTTCCTCTATTCTACTATTTTAAATACTACTGGTCTGTCTTCACTCTTCACTCAAGGCACTAACACAAAGAAGAAGATAAGGGAAGGCGTGTACCATTGTTGGGTTAAAATAACTTAAGTTTTCTTTAAAAAAAAAACAAAAAAAAAAAAAATTAACTCGCAACACACACACAATACTTTCGACGAGGAATTTACGTGACCTACAAATTAGTGTAATTAGTCTCTAAAATTTTCCTAACAAATACATTAAACTTAAAAACAAATACACTGCAATTGAAAATCAATTAACCAAACCATCTAAATCGCTCTTGAACTTACCCAAAATTTCGTAGCAATAAATTTTCTTGTTCTAGACCTAAAATATCAATTTAGAAAATGAGGGTTGGATTGACAAAGACTTTTAATTAATTGTACTCATGAAGAAAGAAACCAAATTAGATTGGAGTATGAAAATCTCAATTAGAAATCGTCAATTGAAATTACTAACCAATTATGATATGGTATTGATGTCAATTGCGAAGTTCTCATGAGCAGTAGAGAAACAAACAATATTCAACAATAGTACTTCCTTCTTTGATCAAATCTGTCGAGTGGGTTTAAGACCCCAAGGCAAACTGGTTAATACAACACTGTACATATACTTGGCCTACCTTTTTACAATGGCTCGATAGGAATCACTTTGGAAGGAAGAGACTTTGCGACTTAAATTCTTGGTTAATGATCGATTAAGTCGAGCATTTCATTTATTCATTAGTGGATTTGATCAATTAAGTCAAGTCTCCAAAGTAAATTCATCGTTGATTGAGAACAAAAAAACAATTAAAGATGAAAATTGAAAAATTAGATAAAAAATTTGAAATTGAAGATAAGATCAAATATTATATTTGAAAAGAATTACATTAATTTTTAAAATTCGAAAAGTGTAGGGAGATAATTTAGGAGAAAATCAAGATTTATACTAAAAAATTTGTAAAGGAAAAATTAGTTATAGTGTAACTAAAAATTCAAATGAGGGCATTTTAGGGTTAAAGAAAAGTGGGAACATGTGTGAGTGAGAGTGTATTTACTATAAAATTTGATAAATTTTTTGTTTTGCTATTCTTCCCAACGAAATCTTTAAAACAAAAAATAATATGATTCAAAATTTTAAATTAAGACTAATTAATAAAAATGAAATGTTTTATAATATTTCACGTTTAAAATAAATTATAACAAAGATAATCATAAAAACAATTTTAAAAAACGTATGATTTAATTGTGATTAACAAAAAAATTTATATAAATATAAAATGTTAGTTAGAAAAATAAATATAATATAAAATTCAAAAATTCAAAATAAGATAATCATAAAAACATTTTAAAAAATAGATGATTTAATTAGTTTTAAGAGAAAATATAATATAAATATAAAAAGTCAGTTTAGGAAAGAATTTAGAAAAACTCAAAATATTTTTTAAGATAGAAAATTGTTGAGATACAAATTTCAATTATTTTTAAATTAAATCACAAAATTTATGCCAGATTTTTCGCATGAAAAGAGGCACTTAGTCCCCGATGAAAATCTCAAAGGAAATAGTTTGCATTATAAACTTGATAAATAATTACAGTGTAATTAAAAAAGATGTAGAATTAATTACAATGAAATTAAAAAGGTTGGTGAGGGTATTTTAGGATTATGAAAAACCGACCTACGTGTGTGTCATGCAATTTGCTATATATCAAAAGAATTTCATGGTTTGCTATTTCCCCAAATGAGAGTATAATTAGTGCTATATATCTGATTTTTCCTTTAGAAAGAATGGTCATTTATCCAACGCTATTTTGTGCAGTTTCTTTAAAATCTAAGAGAAAGGTCTTTTTCAAGAATTTGAAAGCCCATAAAATGTAATAAGGAATGGGCTTAACCCAAAATGGGGAATGGGAGTATATAGTAGAATTTTAGATTTCAATTAGAAAAATGGCAAAATCGAAATTTAATAAAAATTTTAGCAAATCTGTTTTGGAGCATGTGATCTAATTTTTTATAATTCCTTATTTGCCCTTAATTTGATATGTAGTACATACAGTGTAATTGTTGAAGACTGATTTATTAACATTTATATATACCGTGTAATTATTAATTATTGAGTTATTAATTTTTATCTGAATCTAATTAAATAAAAACCAAAAAATAAAACCTTGGAGCTATATATTTTTGCATTCTCCCCAAACATCTCTCTTCAAGTATATCTCCAAATTTGATTAATATATTTTTCCATTTAAACAAATAATCCTTCTTGATTTTTCTCCCAAATATCTCTTATGTATCTATCTTTTATTTCGAATTTAGTTTTATCTAACTAGTTTTTTATTTCTTTAACTTTTTGTTACAAGATTCAATGTTTATCTAAATCTCTTTTCGTTTCTTTATATATATTGTTATTTATTTGTTTTCATCTTTTTTCAATGTATTCGTTTATATTTTTATCATGTTTTATGTTATGAAGTTATGAGATTAAACTGGTATATATTTACACATATAGTGTAGTTGTAGTATGAAGTTATAAGGTTTTAACATCATTTTTTATGATTCATAAATATAACAGTATATTACATCTTCCTAAAACTCTACTAATATCAATATATTCTGGTAATTTGCTAATATACATTTACAAATACATTATAATAGTAATATAAAGTTATTAGATTTAATTAATTTACCTTTACACATACAATGCAATTGTAATGTAAAATTATGAGGTTTTATGTAACACCCAAAACTTTAAAAAATAATTATTTTCCATCAATCCAAAGTTTATTATGGATTTTGTCTTTGTTATTTATTTTTAGAATAAGTGTGGGTTCAATAAAATCAAAATTTGTTTTAATTTAACTTTAGTAGATATCTGAGATCTAATAAATTAAATTTACAATAGATTAAATTAAAATATTTCAGTTTTCAAAATTTTGAATTAGAGATTTTGAATGTAAGTTTCATAATTTTAGAAATTTAATGTATTTCTTTTAATTTTGAATTTTTAGAACCAACATTAAATTTATTGAGAAAGATTATTTATAAAAGATACGAGAAGATATCAATATATTTGAAATTTAAAATGGAAAAGAGACACTTTTATTATTATTATTATTATTATTATTTGAAAAACTGAGACTATAACTATATCCTCTAAAGAAATACCTGGGTTGGCAGACAGATACAACGTGGACAACGGTGTTTGGCTAGGCAACTCTCAAGGAGAATAGTATTCGCGCTTAGGGCCATGCGAATTTTGTATCTGTATAGAAGCCATAACTTGAATAATAGAGGTTAGTTCGGATATTTGATTTCTAAGCTCAACAATCTCACTTACCTCTTGTGTTTCCCATTGTGTCGTATATCTCTCTTGAAGCGCATAAATGTTCATATCTTCTGCCATTGAAAAACAAGTAGACACAAAAAAGAAGAAAATTATTTTTGGGTCTTTAAAGAGTTATAGTCAATTTTAAGTAAAACATATTAATTGGCGTGCTTCCTCGACAATAACGCCATTTTTTACAAGCCCAAAACTTACGTCGTTAATAAGCTGCAAACTTGATCAAAAGAAAATTTGTACATACCGAACTACTCATATTACTACTACAATGTAGCAATAATGACAAGTGCGGGGTCAAACCACAGAGAAGCGTAGAATTAATTTCTTTTAAACTAAAATTGTTGGGATTGATGCCCTAAATTTCGTAGGGTCCTATAATTTGTAAATGTATTGAACAAACTCATTGTTTATATAGTAAAATATATAATATTTTATTCAAACTCATTGTCTATTTAATAAAAATATGATATTTTATTCATATTTTAGTTGCATTAACCACAAACCAATAAACTAACATCCAAGGTTATCTTGTAACTTAAACATGTATGTAGAGACATACAGGTGGATCATGTTTAAGTGATAACCTAAATGGTTTGTACTAGATGGATAAGGTTGGGTACCTTATCCTTGTGACACTACGACTATGGCTCATTTTGTAGGTGTTATAATTATTGTAAAGTGCTACAAATGATATGATCCTGATCATTCATGTATAAACATATGAGCGTGGATATTCTATACAAAAAAGTTTGTATAAAACTGGACCATAAAATGTTTAGTCTCATTATATAACACTATTCATAATAGAGACTTACATTTCACCAGAATGACCATAGGTAACATGACCTAAATCCTGAGTGAGTTATGAACTCTTACCTATGAGGGCGGTCCTTTGATTTGTATGAGTGAGAGTGGCCAGTCACCGACTCAACAAGCCTACCATTTTGGCGATTCGTCTAATTGGGGAGTTGGGAACATAACTATACAAGAAAGAATTCACTCATTCCCTGAGGTCGGGGTAAGTAGATAAATTGCTACCTCAAGGGCTGATTCTGGAGCTTGAACAATATAGCGCCACATCCGCTCTTGGCCCGAGAGGAGTTTAATCATAGTTAGACTATGATCTATTGTTCATTATAGGGATCCGTGGTACTTAAGGAGTTAGATGTAATTACAGGGCAAAGCGGTAATTTTGGCCTAGCTGTACTTACAAGCAATTAGTGAAAGGTCTGGTAGGGTCGAGTTTACCATCGCCCGTAAACTCGCGCCTATGCAAATAATATTTATAAAATCACCGAACGAACTACTTATACTAACTGACAGTACAAGCGACAAGTTCGGGGTCGAACCTCAGGGAAGTGCGAAAGATTGTTTATTGGAGCTCGTTTTTAGTTAAAGAGAAAAATGGGGGGATGGAGGTTTGGTGTGGATTGATAATCGAAAGTGCATGAAAATAAAATGCGTGAAAAATAAAGATAGAAGCGCAATTAATCGAGATGTCTTAGCTTAGAGGAATGGATTCATCCAATGTAATTTAGATCATTGAACCAATTTATGACTTAAATTTCTGGTTTATGCTTAGCCCAATTGATTGGAATCCCGACCAATGGTCATAATTATTTAATTAATCAAAATGTATAGAAAACAAATCCATTCCATACAAATAATGAATCACATTAAGTTCTAAGGATTATGCTAAGATGAGTGTTTAACTTCCAACGTCTAATTAAACAATCAATACCGTTTTTCTCTAGGTTGCTAGGAGCAGCCCTTTTTGCCTAACTAACCTATTGCTTCCAATGGGATTAACTTATAAATATGTGTTAGATACTACAAGGTAATCACAAAGCATTAGAATCACACGACAAAGTTATTGGGCGTCAATCAACAATTAAAATCATGCAATTCATAAATATAAATTCAGATCAAAACCCATAAACAAATTTGTATACATCATTAAATTGAAATCTCACAAAATTATATCGAGTTTCTCCGAATCTCTAAACTAAGAAACCAAAATCTTACCTTCCCATGGAGGATAAGAAGCTACAATCCGACCTCTACTCGATAAATTACTAAAGATACTAAAAATTGAAGGAAAAAGAAGTAGGATGAAGTCTAACTCCGGCCTCCATCGATTTGGCCTCCTAAGTTCAGCATAATTTGACCTAGGGCCGAGGAGAAGTATATATAGAGATCAATGCAGTGTTGCAACGCCGATGCTGCCGAAAGGAAGCGTCAGACAAGAAGTCCAACGTATGGCCATCGTTCAATTGCATGCGCGCCTCGCTGCCTGTCTGTCAATTGTCGCAGCATTGCAACGCTCTATAGAAGCGTTCAACGCTAGTGCTTCTGTCTTTCAGTGTTGAAGTTCAAGCGTTGAGATGCGTTGGAACGCTAGCGATGATTCAACTCCGGAGCGTTGTAACGCTTCGGACAGTATTGCAACCCTCCCTTGCACTCCAAGCTACTACCTTCAAGCATTGCATGAGTGTTAGGCTTAGGCCAATTATGAGGTTGTGACGCTCTGGTTGGGGCATTTTAGTCATTTTGATTCCTTTGAAGTCCGGATGCTCAAATTAACTCCAAATTGCTTCAAATTGATCCTATTCTTTACCAAATGATTAACTCTATCTCTTGTTACTCGATACCTACAAAATTGGGAAATAAATATGTAAAATCCAATAACGAGCCTAAATTAAGCTAAGAATAATAGCTCTTTTGGAGAGCTATCAGGGTCATCGTACTGTTGATTGATTATATCCAATGGACACAGAAATATATCTGTATTGTGAAGAGTGCAGCTGTCAGTCTTTAGTGGAGTGCTTGATGGTTAACTAATGGTGAATAATTTAACTAAAGAGTTTGATTAATTATTCATATACTGTTTGACCTTCAAGCTACAGGTCTATAAGGTCCCCTTGGTAGCTCAATTGGATTAAATGAGAATCAATTTTTGGATTGATTTGAATTGTTCAAATTAATAGAGAGTGTTTAGACCCGATTCGGTGTCGTTTTAATTCTCGAAAAGGATCGAAGACAAATAAAATTTATAATATCATCGAAGTGCTCCTATTACTACTAAAACGTAGCAACAGTGGTAAGTGCGGGGACGAACCACAGAGAAGCGAAGAATTAATTTCTTTTTGTGTTAGATTTGACTGCAGGAAAAACAATAAAAATGAGGTTTTTGTTTCGGTTTAGAAAGATGCAAGAAAAGTAAATTGCAAGGGATATATGGAATGGTAAAGGACTCGTTTAGTTCTCAGATCAAGTGTTCATTCGATGTAAATTAAATTATTGTTATATGTTAAATAACTAACATTCGAATTATGTAAGCATAGCTACTTAATTTGATAAGAACTAATCAATCTCTACAAAGGTCGAAAATCAATTAATCCAAACCAAATCGAGTGTCCTAGTCTATAGTTGAGGCTGGAAAGACCGTGCCCTAACTAGCCTTCATGCTCCTAAATGCAATTGGGTCCTTAGCGGCCATAAAAAACTAGAAACACATGCATGAAAATCAAGGGTTCAACTATGTTGATTAAGTATCAGGAAAGCCATGTTCAAATAATCAAAGTATTTCTTTAATTCTAGATTAAATGTACGAAGCAAAGATTCATACACTTAAGCATGCTCATCTAATCTGTGCTACAGGGATAAATTGAAAGCATGGACGATTACAAGGATACGTGCGAGCCTGAACTTAACTAGCAGGGACGATTACAAGGATACAAATGATTACAAGGACGATTACAATCGTGATAAGCTCGTCAGTCCAACACACAAAAGCAAGTCTAAATTATGCAAGATTAAAGAAAAACATAATTCTTAATTGAAGCACAAAATTGAACATATAACTCATTAAATTACAAAGAACACTTAGTTCAAGAACTAATAAAAAATTACCTCATTGATTCATAGACAAAGCAATGGGATACAATCCAATACAAAACCATAATTCGAAAAAGTAAATATAACCTATGATACTGAATATATAGAGGAAAAAGAATAAATCAAGGCCTCTCCTCGGCCTCCATGAAGAGTTTCAGCATTTTAAGGCCTTTTTCAATACAATTTAGCACACTTTTGACCTAACAAAAGGAAACATTTATAGAAAAATTCAGGGTAGCATAGCAACGTTATGGTCGAGCGTTGCAACGCTCACTCGCACCCGTGATTCTCCTCCGTCCGTCAAATGTCGTAACATCGCGATGCTCTAAAGGAGCGTTGCAACGCTACGCTACTGCCTTACAGCATTGGGCTTGAGCGTTGCACAACATTGTGACATTGATGCTGGGGGTATTTTGATTATTTAACGTCCCTTGAAGCTTGGATACTTCAAATCTACTCCAAGTCACTTCAAATTAGCCCCGATTAACTTCAAATCCCTAATTTTACCTCTTGGTTGCTCGTTACTTACAAAATAGAGAAATAAACATATAAAATCCATTAACGAGTTCGAATTAAGCTAGGAATAATAGCTTTTTTTTAGAGCTATCAGATGGATTTAATTATATATGATATAATTAAGTTATTTTAATTATATGTGATATAATTATTATAATTTTGATACATTATAGTTTTAATGAGAGGAAATAAATATTTAAATATGATTTAAATATTAATTATATGAGGGATGGAGTTACAAGTCCATCCCCCTCTTTTCTCTCCACCCACGTAAGTGGGTGGTTGCTGTATTTTTGGCTTTAGAAAGAGAGGAGAGAGTCTCCTTCTTTGTGAAAACACATTGTGAGAAAGACAAAGAGTTCTGTGAGTTTTGAGTTGTTGGTGAACGTTCTCAACTCTTCCTCCTCTCTGTTGAAATTGAATTCCCTTATTCCAAAATAGTTAGAGTCCACCACTCTTGGTTCTCTACCTGAAATACCAGGAAACTATCGTGGTAGTGTTCGTATTCTGTTCGAGGGATGCTTGAAGAAAGTCTTCAAATGTATGGATTTCTGAAACCCTAAGTTTTTCTTTTCTTAAAGCATGTTGTAATTTATGTAAATACATATCTTGTTCTTTATTTACTGTAAAAACTTACATTCAATGCAAAATGGGAATTTGGACGATCTTGCTTCCGCTCAAGGTTATCTTTTTTTTTAGTTCCTTCAAAAATTGACCTTGGAAAAAAAGTAAAACGGGATTTTGGTTTTTAGTTGTAATTTGAATAAAATGCAAGAAAGATAAATTTTCAAGGATAAATGAAACGGTAATTGGTTCATCTAGTTCTTGGATCAAGTAACAATTCAATGTAATTTAAATCATTGTTTTCCACCAAAGGATATGTCTTCGAATTATGCATGCATAGGTACCCAATTGATACGAATTAACTAATCTTTACAAAGACTGACAATCAATTAATTCGAAAACAATCAAGTGTCTTAATTCATAATTAAGGCTAGAAAGACAGTGCCCTAAATAACCTACATGCTCCTAGATATAATTGGGTCCTTAGCAACCATAAAGAACTTGAAACACATGCATTAAGATTTAGGATTCAACTGTGTAGATTAAGTGTTAGGAAAAGTCTTTCTCAAATAATCAATTTATTCTTTAAATCTGGATAAAACATGCAATGCAAAGATTCAAGGCCAATCTATACACCTAAGCATGTTCATTTAATCGATGCTACAAAGGTAAACTAAAAGCATGGACGATTACAAGATATGTGCGAGCTTGAATTTAACTAGCAGAGATATGCAATTATGATAGGGGCATCAATCTAACACACACAAACAAATCGAAATCAAGCAAGATTCAAAGAAAACACAATTCTAAATTAAAACACAAAGCTGGACAAAAAAACTCATTGAATTACAAAAATTGTTCAATCCAAGAACTAGATAAAGAATTACCTTATCGATTTATAGACAAACCAACGAAACACGTCCAAATACACGTTCATAATCTGAAATAAAAATGAAAAACTATCCTAATGATACTGAACACATAAAGGAAAAGGAAGAAGTTTCAGCCTCTCCTCGGCCTCCATTAAGATTCAATATAATTTTAAGCATAAATTGATCTAAAATCGAAGGAGATGATTCATAAAAAATGGGATAGCGTCCAATGCTAGAACTAGCATTGCAACGCTGAGACAACTGATCAAGAGTGTCAAGGTGAAGAAGTCCAACGCTGCCTTGACGCTTACTTGAGTGCGCGCAAGGCTTCTTATCCCTCTAAGCTCGTATCGTTGCAACACTGATGGGTAGCGTTGCAATGCTACGCATTCTATCTTACAGCGTTGGGTGAGCATCAGGCTAAGCCAAACCACGAGCGTTGTGATACTGAAGCAAGGGCATGTCAATCTTTTTTACTTCTTTGAAGCCCGGATGCTCAAATTGTAAGAGTGTATCAACATGCAGTGGAAGCAACAAGGATTAATAAGCATTCAAATTCATTAATTTTGGCAAAAACTAAAGCATGCTCATCTAATATAAGAGGGTTTATAGTCATACCTTTGTAGAACTCTTCAAGATCTTGATCAACAGCAGTTGTCTTCTTCAAAACTCACCGTGAACCACCTCAAGATCTTCCCCACTATCCTCTTGGAGCTTTAGAACAAGTTGTGGGACTCAAGAACAGCTTGAAGCAACGGAAAACAAGGGAGAAGCTCACTGCACAGTTTGTTTGAAGAACACTTTCTTCAACTCGGAATTTTCTTTAAAATTTTTTTGAATGCATGCCTCAAATTCACTCTAATCTTCTTTATTTATTGTAGGTGAACATGCAAAGAAGAACACTGCATGAGTTACAGCTTATGCTTGGAGTAATTGAAGCCAAGGTGAGTGATGTTTGTGTGAGCAAGTTGAAGATGGTAATGGAAAAAGCCATTTTTCCATTTTGTGCATTTTTTGTAGTTTTTCAATTTTTCCAAAAATCAAATGATTTCAATAAATCAAAGTTGATTTCAAAAAAGAGAACCCCATATATGGATGTTGAATGAGAAATTTTGAACCAATCACAAGTTGCCACATCATTTACTAAATTAATGATGAAATTCCAAATCATTAAATTTGGGCTCAATTAGGAGTTGACATTTGTCCTAAATTGAAGTTGAAGACAAATTTCGATGACGCCACGTGGTTTTATCATGACCGTTGAATCAGATAAGATTAATTTGGCCCAATTTGATATTATTATTTGGGTCAAAGTCTAACTAAGCCCAAAAATAGGTTGAATTTGACCCAAATGTCAAATCAGGCCTAAATCCGATTAATTGGGCCCAAAGGCTAAACCCATGGACCAACCAAGCCCAAGTCCAACTAATTGGGCCCAAAGGCCAGACCCATGGATCAACCAAGCCCAAGCCCACCTGCGAACTCTATAAATAGAAGCTCTCCTCATTTGGAGAGATCAGCATTTTCTACATTCAGAGATCTTAAAGAGAATTCATCAACAAGCAAAAGACTCCCAAGACTCCTGAAGTTGCACTCCTAGAAGACAGAAGACCCTTAAAGACACAAAGGCTCTTCCAAGACTTCTACTTTAAGAACGTTCAATGTTTTTCTTCTTCAAGTCAAGCACATTCACCCAACTGAGAGAGAATCAGAGGATCAAGTATTAGAGATCGAACCACATCGCATGAAATTAACTTCGATATCAACACCAGTTCAAGTTCAACTCCATGAAACACGTTTCTACGAAAACTCGTGCGAACAAATTGGCACTCTCGGTGGGACATCTCTATCTCTCATCTCTCTCTCAAGATCCAAACAAGGCAAATGGCACCTAAGAAGATGGCATCCAAAGCTTCCTCCACAAAGGCTCATACATGGGACCTGTCACCTGTAGCTGCTCAAGAGAAGTCACACAGGAGCAGAAGTAGAGCTCCCTCATCGCCTACAACATCTTAAGGCAAATGATGGAATCCCCAAAAGGCGAGGTTGTCATCAAGGAAAACCCCCATTTGACAACTCTACTTCCGCCTCCAGCAAGCCAAAAGGAGATTCACTGCCAGATGTGATTTCTGTCATGATGGCAGACGTGAAGGCGAAAGCGACCATGGCAGAAATGGAAAGGAAGATTAACTTTCTGATGAAAGCTGTCGAGGAGCGAGACCATGGGATTGCTGCCCTGAGAGAATAAATGTAGTCTCGAGAGGCTACTGAATCAAGCCAAGCACCCACGATCAAAGCAACGGACAAAGGGAAGACCGTACTGCAAGAAAACCAACTACAACAGTTAGCCTCAGTGGCCTCTCTGTCAGTCTAACAACTGTAAGACATGATCATGACCTCCATAAGAGCTCAATATGGAGGGTCGGCTCAAACTTCCTTCATGTATTCCAAGCCATACACCTAGAGGATTGACAATCTGAGAATGCTTGCAGGGTATCAACCCTCGAAGTTTCAGCAATTTGACAGAAAGGGCAACCCAAAGCAATACATCGCCCAATTCGTGGAAACATGCGAGAATGCGGGAATAAGGGGAGATCTACTAGTCAAGCAGTTCATTGAAAACACTCAAAGGAAATGCTTTTGACTGGTACACGGACTTAGAGCCTGAAGTGATTGACAGTTGGGAGCAGCTTGAAAGAGAATTCTTGAATCACTTCTATAGCACTAGATGCACCGTCAGCATGATGCTGACGAACACCAAACAATGGAAAAGGGAGTCGGTCACCGACTATATCAACCGATGGAGAGCTCTGAGTCTGGACTGCAAAGATCGACTCATCGAATTATCCGCTGTAGAAATGTGCATGCAAGGTATGCACTGGGAACTCCTTTATATCCTGCAGGGAATAAAGCCCTGTACCTTTGAAGAATTGGCGACTCACGCCCACGACATGGAGCTAATTATCGCCAACAAGAGAACAAGAGACTTTTTGAGCCACGAACCGAAGAAAGACAAGAAGAAGGTGAAGGGCACTGAGAAAATTGTGAAAGGTGCCACAAAGGAATCAATGGTCGTTAATACGGCTCCGTTGAAGTTCTCCTCAAAAGGGAAGGAGGTTGAAGATAGAAAAGAAAGACAAAGGAGGCGAAAGGCATCGCCTAACCCTAAAGGAGTGACAGGAAAAAGTCTACCCGTTCCCTGACTCCGACGTTGCGGATATGCTTGAGCAACTACTAGAGAACTACCTTATCCAGCTACCAGAATGTAAACGACCGGAACAGGCCGACAAAGTGGACGATCCCAACTACTGCAAGTATCATAAGGTCGTTAGCCACCCAGTCGAAAAATGTTTTGTATTGAAGGAATTGATCCTCAAATTAACCCGTGAGAGGAAAATAGAGCTGGATCTAGACGAGGTGGTCCAAACGAATCATGCTACGGCAACAGTAATAGCACCAATCATATATTATGAAGAAAGGGAGAGCTCGGTCCAGTTTAGGACCTTCAAACCTATGGTAGTGCGGTTTCAGTAAGAGGTCCAAGCCACAGATCCTCAAAACAGAGGAGAACGCACTGACGATGACAATAACGAAGGCTGGATCCTTGGGGCACGCCGTAAGAAGAAAAGACTGAACTCTATCCAAAAAGAGTTACGCCCCCATAGAAGCTACAAGAGAGGGAGCAAAACACAAAAAAGGAAGGGTAAAAAGAAGGCCTGGAGGCCCAAGACTGTTGACAAAAGAGATGAGGTTCCTCGTCCCAAACGACTGACGCTAGCAAATTTTCTCCCGAAGAACTTCTGCAATTGGGGTTCAGAGGAGATGCCATAGGCTACTACATGTCATGCTGTCAGTACCATGGAAGAAGAAGATACCATTCCATGCCTATTAAAATCGATAGGAGAACCAAAGGATTCGTCACCATTCAACATAGATGACCTACGCTTGCTCCTGCGAGAAGTTAAGACCATCCTTATTGAGGCACTGTTAGAATCCAACACATCTGGTGCATCGACCTCCGTAGCACGTGCTTAGGCCTCGTGTTGCACATCCATAGGCTTCTCAGACGAAGATCTGTTATTGAGATCCAAATTGCATAATAGGCCTTTATACGTCTCTGGATACATTCGAGAACAGAGAGTGGGGTCGAATCCTCAATGACAATGAATCCGCCGACAATATAATGCTTAAGACGACTATGAAATAGTTGGGCATACTCATTGAAGAGCTATCAAACAGCATATTAGTAATTCAGGGTTTCAATCAAGGCAACCAAAGGGCGATAGGCATGATACACTTGGAGCTTCTCATTGGCGATCTGAAGGCTGATGCATTGTTTCATTTGATAGACTAAAAGACCACCTACAAGCTACTACTGGGACGCCCTTGGATTCATGGGAATGGTGTGATTACATCGACACTACATTAGTGTTTCAAGTTTTACCAAGATGGGATTAAGAAGGTTGAAGCAGATTCTAATCTGTTTTTCGAGGCTGAGTCTCACTTTGCAGATGCAAAGTTTTACCTAAAGAGCAAGAATTCCTGTGAGACTATGTCAGTAGAGAACTTACTGGCAAAGAAAGTAGATGGATCCCGATCGAGGTCGCCAATAGACACAGAGAAAGGGGCGGGTAGCAAGGTACAAGCCTTCAGCCTAAAAGAAAGTAGGACATCCCTCGGTGTTGGAGAAACACCCGTGGTGATGGGCGAAAAAGCCTCAAAACCTCTGAAATGCTATGTCCATTTGTCGAGACGAAAAAAGGGTGAGTCACCTTTTACGGAATGCTCAAAAGGTTTGCAGGTCGGCGACATAGAAATTCTAAAGGAGAGTTTCGTCACACCCCCCATGCCTATAACGAAGCAGAAAGTCCACAAGCCGGAGGCGGAAGTGACGGGGTTAAAACTGCCTGAGAGGCAAACTAAAGACGGATTCGATCCCAAGGCTTACAAGCTATTGGCGAAGGTGGGCTATGACTTCACAACTCATACCGAGTTCAAGAGTTTGAATATTTATAAGCAACCCCGACTCTCGCTAACCCAAAAGAAGCTTTTGCAAGAGGGACATGTTATATCCACGTCGAGGGCAGGACTCGGATATGAGCCGTCAGATCCAGTCTGCATAATCAGAAAGGCGAAGGGGAAAGTGGCCAACAACAATCATATGACTATAGAAGAAGTCGATGATACAGGAGAAAAGGAGGGCAAAGATAAAAGAGCCTCAACCTTCAACCATATTAGATCGTCTGCCACATGCGCTTTGGTCTTCAAGAGGTTAAGCATGACAAAAGCTGAAAGGGGAAGCCCACATACTATTCTTAGAGCTACTCGACGCTTAGTCTTTCGAAGGTTAACTCTGTTGAATGAAGGAAATGAGGAAATCATCTATTAATCGCCGGTGGTGGTGCGATCTTCAGCCTTTGAGAGACTAGGTGCAGTTCCAAAAGAGAGCGAAGGAAAACCTTGCGCTCCCATTTTTTATCGCCTAAAGCACGAGAGGGTTGAAAATCCCCTCGACCAATATGTCCCTAGTAAGACAAAGGGGAAGGGAAAAGCCTATGCTGACGCCCCCGAAATGACTATAAGAAAGAGGGGGCCAATACCCCGAGTGTCCATCTGGCGACGAATAGACCTTAAAAACGCTGAAGGCTCATCAGACTAGAAGCCATCAGGAGAGGCAAGAAGTGATGGAGACATCCGTAGTAACGTCCCCTCACGCATGAAGAGGAAGACCTTTGTTACTCTAAACACAAGTGAAGGCTCGCTCAAAGTAAAAAGGCGCGACGTCATTTTCACCAATCCTTAAAATGGAAATTTAGAGTAGGAAGAAGGCAAAACTTCGTGCCACCACATCACCATCACAGAAGAATCCAAAGAAGGTATGACCGAAGAGAAAGTGGAGGACGCACCGCAAGGTCTAGAGGACAATGGTCAATCCACGGTGGACGAGCTAAAAGAGGTGAATCTGGGCACAGTAGAAGAACCGCGTTTGACTTTCATCAGTGCGTCCCTCTCGGAAGGGGAAGAGGACGAATACATGAGTTTGCTCACCGAATACAGGGATGTTTTCGCCTAGTCATACAAAGAGATATCGGGACTAGATCCAAAAGTAGCAATCCACCATCTTGTGATCAAACAGGGGTGTCGACCCGTTAAGCAGGCTCAGCGACGCTTTTGACCAGAACTTATCCCCCAGATTGAGGTTGAGGTCAATAAGCTGATTGAAGTCGGGTTCATTCGTGAAGTTAAATATCCAACATGGATAGCCAACATTGTTCCGGTTAGAAAAAAGAATGGACAGCTTCGTGTCTGCGTAGACTTTCGCAACCTAAACAGCGCATGCCTGAAAGACGATTTTCCATTGCCTATCACAGAGATCATGATCGTTGCGACAATGGGAAATGAGGCCTTATCCTTCATGGATGGATCTTTCGGGTATAACCGATACGAACGGCCCCCGCAGAAGAGGAAATGACAGCATTTCGAACCCAAAAAGGGATATATTGCTATAAGGTAATGCCCTTCGGGTTAAAGAACGCTAGTATTACTTATCAACGTGCCATGCAGAATGTGTTTGACGATATGTTACACAAACACGTGGAGTGCTATGTGGATGACCTTGTGGTCAAGACCAAGCGACGACAGGACCATTTGAAAGATCTAAGAGCCGTGTTTGATCGCTTGCGAAAGTACCAGTTAAAGATGAACCTCCTCAATTGCGCGTTCGGCGTAATTTCAAGAAAGTTTCTGAGCTTCGTTGTGAGACATCGAAGGATAGAGATAGACCAATCCTAGATCGATGCCATCCAGAAGATGGCAAGACCAAAGAATCTAAATGAGTTAAGAAGTTTGCAAGGACGTCTGGCCTACATCTGGAGGTTTATTTCTAACCTGGCAAGGCGGTGTCAACCCTTTCAAAGACTGATGAGAAAGGGAGAAAAGTTTAAATGGGATGAGGCCTGCCAGAATGTTTTTGATAGCATAAAGAGGTACCTGATTAGCCCTCCTGTCTTAGGAGCCCCAGTAGCGGGTAAGTTGTTGATATTATACATCGCAATGTAAGAGAGATCATTGGGGGCACTGTTGGCACAAGAAGAAGAAAAGGGAAAAGAACGCACTCTCTATTACCTAAGTAAGACCCTAAACAGAGCCGAGATCAATTATTCCCCTATCGAGAAGACGTGTCTTACGCTCTTCTTCGCCATAGATAAGTTGAGGCACTACATGCAAACCTTCATAGCCCACTTAATTGTGAAAGTCGATCCCATCAAGTACGTCCTGTCCAGGCCGATCATCTCGGGACATTTAGCCAAGTGGGCAATCATGCTTCAATAGTACGACATTGTTTATGTACCACAAAGGGCAGTTAAAGGGCAGACATTGGCCGACTTCCTGGTAGATCACCCAGTTACATCGGATTGGGAGTTAAGTGAAGACTTGCCCGATGATGAAGTTCTCTTCACAAAAACCTCAAGACTGTGGGTCGTGTTCTTTGACGGTGCGGCACGGAGAAGTGGTGCAGGGGCAGGCATCGTCCTCATTTCACCAGAAAAGCAATGCTGCCTTATAACTTCGCACTTGCCGAGTTATGCTCAAACAACGTCGCTGAATACCAAGCCTTGATAATTGGTCTCCAAATGGCCTTAGAGATTGGAGTAGCTTGTATAGAGATCTTCGGTGATTCAAAGTTGATAATCAATAAACCTTATGCCAGTACGAGGTGAACCATGATGACTTGAAACCCTTCTTCACTTACGCTCACCAGTTGATGGAAAAGTTTGAAAGTATGACGTTGTAGCATATCCCGAGTATTGAGAACAAGAAAGCGAATGCCTTGGCAAACCTAGCCACTACCTTAACAGTCCTGGATAATGTGCCCTTAGAGATGGGTTATACCTTCGGTCGGGACTACATGTGGGGAAACGAATGCGATATCAATCTACCTAACCGATGAGGAAGACTGGCGGCAACCCATCATAGATTACCTTGAGCATGGAAGGCTCCCGAATGACCCTCGCCATAAAACCAAGGTTTGAAGGAGGGCCACGCATTTCATTTACTATAAAGAGGTCCTATACCGTCGATCCCTTGAAAGACTTTTCCTTCTCAGTAAAGAAGAGTCAGCAAAGGCTTTAGAGGAAGCACACTCAGGCATATGCGACGTGCATCAAGCTGGACCAAAGCTACGATTCCAACTGAAAAGAATGGGTTACTATTGGTCGGGATGATCTAGGACTCGATGGATTATGCAAAGAAGTGCAAAGCTTGTCAATATCACGCGAATTTCATTCATCAACCGCCCGAACCTCTGCATTTGACCATAGCCTCGTGGCCTTTCAAAGCATGGGGGTTTGATCTGGTCGGTCCTATAACACTTAAGTCGTCAGCAGGGCACTCCTATATCCTCGCAGCCACTGACTACTTTTCAAGATAGGCTGAGGTTTTCGCTCTAAGGGAAGCTAAGAAAGAAAATGTGGTGGATTTTATCCGCACTCATATCATTTATCGGTACGGTATTCCCCATCGGATCGTGATGGATAATGGGAGACAATTCTCTAATAATTTGATGGACAAGTTGTGTGATAAATTCAAATTCAAGAAGTACAAGTCATCCACGTATAACACCGCCGCAAACGGGTTGGCAGAGACATTTAACAAGACATTGTGCAACTTGCTGAAGAAAATTGTTTCCAAGTCGAAGAGAGATTGGCAGGAGAAGATCAGTGAAGCGTTGTGGGCTTATCGCACCACACATCGTACCCCTACAAGAGTCACCCCGTACTCTTTCGTTTATAGGGTAGTGCTTATATGATTCTCTGATACCAATTGTAAGAGTATATCAACATGCAATGGAAACAACAAGGATCAATAAGCATTCAAATTCATTAATTTTGGCAGAAACTAAAGCATACTCATCTAATATAAGAAGGTTTGTAGTCATACCTTTGTAGAACTCTTCAAGAATTTGATCAACAACGGTTGTCTTCTTTAAAACTCATTTTGAACCACCTCAAGATCTTCCCCACTATCCTCTTGGAGCTTTAGAACGAATTTTGGGACTCAAGAACATCTTGAAGCAACAGAAAACAAGGGAGAAACTCACTGCACAGTCTGTTTGAAGAACATTTTCTTCAACCCGAAATTTTCTCTAAAATTTCTTTGAATGCATGCCTCAAATTCACTCCAATCTTCTTTATTTATTGCAGGTGAACATGCAAAGAAGAACAATGCATGAGTTGTAGCTCATACTTGGAGTAATTGAAGCCAAGGTGAGTGATGTTTGTGTGAGCAAGTTGAAGATGGTAATGCAAAAGCCATTTTTCCATTTTGTGCATTTTTTGTAGTGTTTCAATTTTTCCAAAAATCAAATGATTTCAATAAATCAAATTTGATTTCAAAACTGAAAATCTTATTAATTTCATAAATTAATTTTATAAAATTAGTAAATAATTATTTAAATAATCATTTAAATAATTCTAATTAATTTAATATCAAATACTAAATTAATTTTTACACAAATCCATCTTCATATATTTAAATCATATTTAAATATAAATTATCCTATTCCGTTTAATTCTAATTTGAATATTTCAAATTAACTTAGCAAGCTACTCTAAAGTTTATCCGTTTACGAGCTAGTATGAGGACCTCGCGGACCTACAGATCATGAGCTTCAACGATCCGAGATTAATTGGCTAAACTCATTAGACCAAATTAATCCTTATTCGCTAACTAATGGGTCACTCCACTATAGCCTATAGTTGAACTCCCCTCACTATAGATATATTATGTCCACTTAATATAATCATAATCAGTAAGTTGATCCTTCACAGATTGTTCATAATCACAGTTGGGTCAAGATAACCGTTTTATCCCTGTGAATACATCTTGTTTCTTAAGTTCCCACTGACACTTTAATGAACAATTTTGATTCATAATCCTTATGAATCAAATTCTTTCTCTATCATGAGAAGGGGGGACCCCGATTGTTCAAGACCTAGAATCAGTACTTAAGAGAACAATCTATCTGCTAACCCTAAATCGAGTAGGAGTAAATTTCATCTTGTAGGGCTATGTCCCCAGCTATTCATCTAGTCTTATCCTCAAAATGGGAGTCTTATTGAACAGTGATGTTGGACTACTCTCACCGTTTGTAGATTAAAGGATAATCTCGAACAAACAGGAGTTCATAGCTAACTCAGGATTAAGATCGAGTTAACCTAGGTTACTTAATAAATCAAATAGTCAGTTTTAACAGTAAACGGTCGTTATAAAGAAAAGTGACTATTTTCATGGTCCAGTCTATATGCAAACTTATTGCATAGGATATCCCCACTTACATGTCTCAACGTGAACGATCTGTGGATCACATCGTTTGTAGCACTTTATAACTTCTTGTAACAACTAAAGAGTGGGCCACATCCAATAGTGTTACCAAGATGAGATATCCAATTTCATCCATATACTTATTAGACCATTTAGGCTATATACTATTAACTTGATTCTGTTTATATCACTACATAAAGTTACAGTATTCAGACTATAGCCATGGATATGTTTATTGGATTTTCATAATAGAATGCAAAATCAACAATTTATTATTATTGATAAATAGAATGTTTAATACGAACTGCAAGTTCTAGGATATTCCCAACACAAATCACCTACGAATTGCTTTAAATTAACCCCGATAAACTCCAAATTTCCAATTCTACCTCTTTGTTGCTCAGTACCTACAAAATAGGGAATAAACATGTAAAATCCGATAACGAGCCCGAATTAAGCTAGGAATAATAGCTCTTTTTTAAAGCTATCATACCTCTTTATTGTTTACTCAGGAATCTAGTAATGAAAGTAAGATTAATCCTGAAAGAGTTTTTCCATCAATTAATCTTATGTCACATAACTCATAAAAGGATGGGGAACAGTCCATAAAAACAAATACTTCTCATCAATCTGGTCCCAATAGTCAAAGAGGCTATGAAGGTGGTCGAAACAGAGGGGGCGCTCCAATTAGAATGGTAGAAAAAATCCTCAAAGCCAAATTTGTACTAAATTTGGGCATACTGCAGACAGATACTTTATTCGATACCTTTCTCCAAGGGCAACCTCGTCATCATCAGGTTATTCTAATAATAATGTCCATCCGGCTTTTGTTAATAGTTTCTCTCCTATATCATTTATACTTGCCTCTCTTTTGATTTGAATGTGGATAGCAACTGGTATCCTGACTCTGGTGCTACGAATCATCAACAAACAACCTCAATAACCTATCCACTGGATCTAAGTATGGAGGCGAAAGTTAGATCTATGCAAAAAATGGATCAAGTTTGTCGGTTCTTCATTATGTTTCTGTTTCTTGTCTTTCCTCAAATTCATCCAATCGATCCTTACATTTAAATAATCTACTTCATGTTCCTTCAATTACAAAAGATTTAATTAATGTTTCTCAATCTGCGAAAGATAACAACATTTATTTTGAGTTTCATCCTACTTTTTTTTGTGAAGGATCATCTTACTGGCCAAATTATTCTCCAAGGGCTATTCTATGATGGTCTATATTGTTTTAATTTATCTCTATCTCCTTCTACCTCTCTGAAGTCTGCCTCACCATTTCTCCCTTCTCAAGTGTCAAGCGCGGTCTCCACTTTACATTCTGTTGATGTTTATTCTAATATTGTTGATATTTGGCATAGGCGGTTAGACCATCCTCATTTCTCTATTATTCAATCTATTCTTAAAAATTTCAAGCATTCAAATGGAAGTATGAATAAAATAAGCTTTTGTGATGCTTGTGCTTTAGGTAAACATCATGCTCTTCCTTTTACATCTTCTATTACTACATATATTCAACCATTGCAACTTGTTGTCTGTGATGTATAGAGCCCTGCTCATACTTTATCTCGCAATGGGTTTCAATATTATAGACATATGGATTTACTTTCTTCAGTTCAAATCTAATGCTTTTTCTGCATTCATGAAGTTTAAAATTCTAGTTGAAAATTTGTTGGGCCACTCTCTATTAAGACTTCAAACTGATGGGGGTGAGGAGTTTAAGCCTTTCATTCCTTTTTTAACACAAGATGGCATAGAACGCATTACCTGTCCTCAGACATCAACAAAATGGCATCATTGAAAGAAAACACGAAAATATAATGGACATGGGACTCCTTTTATCTCAAGCTTCTTTGCCTCTTAAGTTTTGGGATGAAGTTTTTTCTATATCTATTTATCTCATAATCACCTTCCTACGCCTGCTCTTAATCATGTTAGTCCCTTAAAAAAGCTTTATGGTCTTAGACTATATTATCCTTCCCTTTGAAATTTTGGTTGTTAATGTTTTCCATATTTGCACCCTTATCAAACTTACAAACTATCTCTTTGCTCCATTCCTTGTACATTCATTGATTATAGTAACTTCCACAAGGATTATACATGTTTATCTCATAATGTTCGTCTTTATATTCTTCATCATGTCTTATTCGATGAATTGTCTTTTTCGTATGCATCATCATCGACTTCCCACACTTCAACCTCACATATCTCCGACATAATATATGTTTCTCCTATATCGTCTGTTTTTTATTCACGCTCACAGAACCATAATAATGATCGGTCTAACTGATGGAGTAAACAAGCATAAAGTGGAAGCTAACAGAATCATTAAGCACTCTAATTACACTTAATTTGAGTATAAAGCATGCTAATAAAAACCAATAGAAAAGGGTTTCAACAAGTATACCTTTGAAGAATTCCACTTAATCCTTGCAAGGTCCACGAAATTGACCTTCAATTTCTTGATTAGACCACCAAGAGAATCTTCTCTACTACTCTCAGTCTTGGATTTAAGTGGTGGAACTCTGAATTGAAAGGGATTGAGAGTGGATTGGAGTTGATTTTTTGAGAGAATATTTTGAAAAAATTTTCTCTTCAAAAATTCAAAATTGCATGCATCAAAATCTGATAAATCAAGTATATATTCAGATTACTCATGCAAGCACTAACTAATTCAGCAATTTGACACTTCAAATTGCACTTAGGAAGTAGGCTAGGTGTTGAATTGTGGAAAAATCTACTAAAATCTTATTTTGGGATAAATCCACTAAAAATATCAAAATTTCAAATTTAATTTAAAATTAAGTTAAATATAACTTAAATTCAATTTCAAAAATTGAATTTTCTTTTTAAATTTAAAATTAATTTGAAATTAATTAAATAATAATTTGATATCAAATATTAAATTAATAAAACAACTAATTTACACATGGATCCTTATTCATGTAATCAATATTTAAATCATTATTTAATTATTTTGAATTCTCCAATTACGTTTAATTACGACAAAATTAAATGTTTATTATTTCGAATATAATTATCCAAACCCTAAATTGAAATTTAAACATTTCAAATTCCAAACCCTAATTTTGAATTGGAACATTTCAAATTCGCTCAATATTCTAATCCAAGGTTTAATCTTTTATGAGCTAGTAGAGAGACCTTATGGACCTACAGATCATAAGCTTCAATGATTTGAGATTAATCAATTAAACTCTTTAATCCGAATTAATCAATATTCGTTAACCACCGAGACACACCACTATAGCTTGATGGTTGCACTCTTTTCACTAGATATATTTTTGTCCGTTTGATTCAACCATAATTAGTAAGTCGACTCTTCACTGGTTGTTCATAATAACGATTGGGTCTAATACTGTTTTACCTCCGAAATTATATCTTGCTCCTTAAGTCCCACTAATCCTCTAATGAACAATAGGGTGGGGCCCCTTGTTCAAGACATGGAATCAGTACTTAAAAACAACCTCTCTACTACCCAAGAGATGGGTAGGAATGAATTCCATCTTGCAGTCTATGTCCCCAGCTATCTACCCAGTCTTACCCTTGAAATGAGAGGCTTACTGAGTCGACGCTGTTGAGCCAAATCTCACCTATGTAAATATAAGGATAATCTCGAATAAACAAGAGTTCCTAGTTTCCTCAGGATTAAGGTCGAGTTACCTAGGTCATCGATTTGAAACAGTCAATCTTAAACAGTAAACAATGTTATAAAGTAAAAGTGAATTATTTCTTGGTCCTGGTCTTATACAAACTCTTTGCATAGGACCCCTCCACTCGCATGTCTCCACATGAACGATTCAGGATCACATCGTTTGTACTAGATACAAAGTGGGTTGTATCCAATAGTGTTACCAGAATAAGGTACCCAACCTTATTCATATACTATAGACCATTTTGGTTATTTACTCGAATTCGATCCATCTTTATGTCTCCACATAAAGTCCAAGTTTTCATGTAATAATCATGGATCTTAGTTTATTGGATTTTGTCATTACAAGTGCAATTTATAGATTCAACACAGATTTTATTGAATAAATATTAATAACATCTTTATTGATAATAGAATATGTTTGACATTACAAACTACGAGTTTTAAGATATACAACCCAACACTAACTCTGTTCCAATTTTTGCAAACTCTGAGAATCTAACTCCTACTAATGTGTATCCTTTAAACGTGTTCTAATGACAACTTACAGGGTGCTGCTGCTGCTAATTTTTCCCTTTCTAACAATGAGGTATCCCTTATATTTTCTACGAACGATGCACCATCTCCTTTCCATGTTGAGCATAATGTGAATTTTGTTCCTATGACTTCTGCTCCTCCTACTGCTACTACCCTTGGTATCCACGCATCCTACGATGACTAGAAGTTAATGTGGTATTTTTAAACCTAAAGTTTACCTGATTGATTATATCCAACATGTACCTTGTGATGTTAAGGAAACTCTCAAACACCCTCATTGAAAGAAAGCCATAGAGGATGAGTATAATGCTTTGTTGAAAAATAGGACTTGGATGTTAGTTCTTAAGCCTGTTGATAAAGGTATTTTCGGTTGTAAATGGGTGTTTAAAATTAAACAAAGCTTGAATGGCTCTATATCTATATACAAGGCTCGGTTGATAACCAAGGGATTTTTTCAAACTCCTAATATTGATTATACTGAGACATTTAGTCCTATTGTTAAACTTGTCACTATTCAAATTCTCTTAATCCTTAGTCTTATGAAATGATGGGTTATTCATCAGTTTGATGTTAATAACATTTTTCTTCATGGTTATCTCCAAGAGTCTATTTACATGGAACAACCTCCAGGTTTTTCAATCTCTGGTTCTCAACCATTGGTTTGTCATCAAAAGAAAGCTCTTTATGGCTTGAAATAGGCCCCTTATGCCTTGTATGAGCGATTGAGTTCATGCTTACATCGTCTTCGGTTTTGAACTTCTTATGCTTTGTGTTAATTTGACTAGTTGTTGTTATGTTTTAATTATGTTTTAATATAGGTTGATGATATTATTGTTATAAGCTGCTTCTCTCATGAGTTGGATGGTTTAGTTCATCTCTGCATTCCACTTTTGCCTTGAAAGACCTTGGCCAACTTAGCTATTTTCTTGGGATTGAGGTCTCTTATCCTACAGTTGGAGATATGTTTCTTTCTCAATATAAGTATATTTTGGACCTATTACATCGTATTCAGATGGCTAAGGCTAAATTGATCGCCACTTTTATGGTAAGCGGTCCTATACCATTTGCTCATCAAGGTGAGAAATTTGATGATCCTTATACGTATAGAAGTGTCGTTGGGCAATATGTTACTCTTGCACATCTGAAATCATTCACCAACTATTTCCCACTGGCAATTGGTTAAACATATCTTGTGTTATTTAAAGGGTGCTTTTATCTCATGGCTTATTGCTTAAAGGCACAACTCATTTAGCACTCTATGGTTTTGTTGATGCTGATTGGGCATTAGATCCTGATGATTGAAAATCAACTTCTGAGTTTTGTGTTTTCTTTGGTGGGAACTTGGTTACTTGGGTTCCAAGAAGCAGTCAATTATATCTCGTTCCAACATGGAGGCAGATTACCAGTGACTTTCCCTTGTGGCTACTCAAATGGTATGGATTCGTTCTCTTTTGATGTAATTTTGTATTGATTTATCTCACCCTCCTATTTTGTGGTGTGACAATCTCAATGCAGTGCATTTGAGTATGATCGTGTCTTACACTCTAAGAAAAAACATGTTGAACTTGATATATATCATGTTCATGATCTGGGTTTCAAGCAGAAGATTTAGTCGATGAAAACGAACTCTTGAGATTCCATGGCACAATGGTTGCTTTGTCATTAGTAGTCGCAGATGGCTCTTAGATCCTTTACAATTTGGCCAACTGTGGAGTTTGCCAAATTTTAAGAAATGGGTTTAATGGTGCGTTAACTTATGCAACAAGTGGAAAATCCTTCGAATCTATTGCGATGAATGAAGAAGATGTGGGGTTAAGAAGAGCTTTATGGTGTACAGAGTGATTGCATGAGGGATGGAGGAAGATGAAGAGAAGGTTGATTCTGGATTCAATTCGCTGGGTGGGAAAATGGGTCAAAATTCAAAATTGGAAAAACTTATTGTTAGACATATTTAAATAATAATATATTTAATTAAAGTATGGGCTATGTATGTGGATAATTAATTTATCACAATTATTTTTTTAGATTGGGCCCTATTCTATGATCTAATTAATTAAGTTCCTAGATTCCTAATTGAGTATGGAGGTAATGGGTAGAAGCATATTCCTAGTATATTAGGGTTTAATGAGAACCCTAATTGAACTAGTATATAAGGAGACCTTAGGGCTATGGTTCCCAATATACCAAAACAATAAGCACTCAGTCTTTCTTGAATCCCATCATCTAGAGAGAGATTCCATTAAGGGAAATCGGAGTTTTGATTGAGGAAGACCATAGTCATCCATCATCATCTTGAAGCTATCATCAATTTTGGAATGGAATCCGGTATGTTATTCTTGACAATTTGGCATGAATGATCCTAGGGTTTATCTATTCAATATAAATATTAAGAATTTATGCTAACAAGTGGTATCAGAGCATGAATTTTATGTTGGATTGTTGGTTTAGGTTTGTTTTCCATTGGGATTTTGATTTTTGGTTCAAGAATTTAAAGATTATTTAAAAGAAAAAGAAAAAAAAAGGTTGAACACAATTTTACTGAATGTTCAGATTTTTTCATACGGATTTGTGTTCTTTTGTAATGTGATTTGTGTTCTTTAACATTTTAATGTGATCGAAAATTGGCATGAACACAATTTTTATTTCAATTTTTTTTTTTTTTGTTTTTCGCAATTTATGCAAGTTCTTGGATAGTCAATTTGTGTTCTTGTACAATTTTTTTCTTCTTTTAATCGATGAGTTCGGTAAATCCAAGTCCAAAGAACTGATTAATCAATATTGTTAATAATTAATCGATCCAATTTTTCCAATCTAACATCTATTGGGAATAAGACAATCTATTTGATTTTACCGGCAGTTTTTCTTTGATCTTGCCGATGATTATTGATTTTAATTATTGATAATTTAGTGAATTTAAAATCAAGATTTTTAATTGATAATTTTGTGAATTCAGTTTTAATTTGAATGAAAATATTGTCAATTTAAGTTAAGTTTGATTTATCATGTTGTGGATTTAATTTAAATTTGATTAATCACGTTGTGGATTCAAGATTTATTGATCATGTTGTGGACTAAATTTAAATTTGATTGATATTTTGGTGAATTTAAATTTAAATTTGATTGATGATATTTGGCGATATTCACATGTTTATGCCGCTTTAATTGTATTATGTGTATGCAATTATTAAGTGAACATTGGTTAAGGCTATTTGGTGTTCTTCCTCTTTTATTTTTATATAATAATATTATTCTATTATTATATCTTATATTTTTGATTGAATTGGTCAAAATAATATGTTATCAAAGTAGCCTCTGTTATCTAGATTAATTTAATTCTAAAATATAAGATGTGCATATTCATGAATTTATATGGATAATTATCAGTCCAAAAGAAGATAATTATTTGGCCAAATTGTGAGTATGCATATGGTAATGAGTATGTGGCAATTATAAGGATTGCTCATATAAAAAATAGTTGATCCAAAGAAAGACTATTTTTTGACAGAGTTAATTGTTAGTACTTTGATTACTACGTTGAGAGTACCATTTACAATTGTTGTTTTTGCCCAAAGGCTGGACATCAATGTTGTGTTAGGTATCTTGTTAAAGGGGCCCACCACATATGTGAAATTATTTTGTTATATTTTAGTTGTGAGCATATGTTTTGTTGTTTATTGTTTCAGTTGGTCTTACTCAAATATCTGGAAATCTAAGTTCAATCCCTAAGTTGAATGGATCAAACTTCAAGATTTGGAAGGAAAGCCTAGAGATACTTCTCAGGTATATGGATTTGGACCTTGCATTAAGGATCGATAAACCTATTTCTACTAAAGAACAGTCAAATACGGCTAATATAGAGAAGTGGAAATGGTCAAATCGCATGTGTCTAATGATCATTAGGCACTCTATTCCAGAGTTTTTTCAGGGCTCTATCACGGAAAGTGAAAATGCCAATAAGTTCCTTGCTCAAATTGAGAAATATTTTGCTAAAAATGAGAAAGGGTAGGTAAGTAGTCTTTTGACTTCTTTAACTTCTATGGGGTATAAGGGCAATGGAAACATAAGGGAGTACATTATGGAAATGTCCAATCTCGCAGGTAAATTAAAGACACTTCATATCGAGATAAATGAAAAATTACTCGTGCAGCTGGTACTTATCTTTCTTCCTGCACAATTCACTCAGTTTAAGATAAGTTATAATACTCATAAGGATAAATGGAGTATCAATGAGTTATCTCACAATGTGTGCAAGAAGAAGATAGGATTAAGAGAGAGGACAGAAAGTGCTCATTTGGCAACAGGCTCTCGTGATAAGAAGAAAAGGAAATTTGTGGATGCTACAAAAAGGACATCTCAGCAAAATAAAAACAAGAAACAAGCTACTGAAAATCCATGTTTTTTCTGCAAAAGGAAATATCACTTCAAGAAAGATTATCCCAAGTACGCCAAGTGGCATGTAAAGAAGGGTAAACTTCTTACTTTGGTTTGTTCTGAAGTTAATTTAGCTTCTGTACCTACAGATACTTGGTGGATAGATTTTGGTGCTATTATTCACATAAGTATATCAATACAGGGTTTCCTGTGGAATCGGTCGCCAAGTGATGCTGAAAGATTCATCTATGTGGGCGATGAAAAAGCAGTTCCAGTTGAAGCTATTGGAAATTTTAGATTACTTTTAAAAACTAGATGTTATTTGGATCTGAATGAGACTTTTGTTGTACCATCATTTAGACGAAATTTAGTTTCTATTTCCAGTTTGGACAAATTTGGTTTTTCTTGTTCTTTTGAAAATAATAAAGTTATTTTTTTTCAAGATTCTAAGCTTATTGGTACCGATTCTTTAATTGATAGTCTATATATGCTTCATTTAAAAAGATCTTGTTATCTAATTCATGTGATACAAAGTGTAAATTAAATGAGAATTCTACTATGTTATGGCACAAGCGTTTAGGTCACATTTCTAAACAGAGAATTCAGAGACTTGTGTCATATGGAATTCTTGATTTCCTTGATTTAAGTAACTTCAATGTTTGTGTGGAATGTATTAAGGAAAAACAGACAAACACAAGAAAATTAAGTGCCAAAAAATACTCAGACATCTTAGAACTAATACATACAGACATTTGTGCTTCATTCCCTACGGCCTCTTGGATTGGGCAACAATATTTTATTACATTCATAGACGACTATTCAAGATATGGGTACCTGTATTTAATTCATGAGAAGTCTCAATCCTTGGACGTTTTCAAGTCTTTCAAAGCTGAAGTAGAACTTCAACTTGGAAAGAAAATTAAGGCTGTCAAATCTGATCGTGGTGGTGAATATTACGGTAGATATGATGGATCAGGTGAACAACGTCCAAGGCCCTTTGCCAAATACCTAGAGGAATGTGTAATCCTCCTACAATATACTATGTCGGGCAAACCCAGCATGAATGGTGTAACGGAAAGGCAAAATAGAACACTTAAGGATATGGTAAGAAGTATGATTAGTCATTCTCCTCTACCAGAATCCCTCTGGGGTGAGGTAAAGACTGCAGCATATATCCTTAATAGGGTACCTTGTAAAGCAGTAGCCAAAACCCCTTATGAGTTGTGGACAGGAAAGAAGCCTAGTATTAGGCATCTTCACATCTGTGGTTGTCCAGCTGAAGCTAGGCCTTATAGGCCCAATGAAAGAAAATTGGACTCAAGAACTATTAGTTGCTATTTTATTGGGTATTCTGAGCTCTCTCGGGGTTTCAATTTTATGATCCCACTTCTAGATCATTGTTTGAGACAGGAAATGCTAGATTCCTTGAGGATATTGAGTTTGGGGGGAAGATAACATAAGGAAAGTTGTCTTTGAAGAGAAATTGGTTTCTTTTCCTCATGTGATTATAAATGATGTTCAGGCTCCAATTCCTGACTTCATTATTGAACCAATTATAGAACAAGATAAAATTGAAGTCCCCGTTGTTGAACCTGAAGTTCAAACTCAACAACCTCAAGAAGTGCCACTTAGAAGATCTACTAGAGAGAGAAGAAGTGCAATTCTAGATGATTACATTGTGTTTCTTCAAGAACATCAGGATGATGTGGGCATAATGGAAGATGATAATCAACTTCCAACAAGCTTTACAAAGTTCTAACTCTCAAAAGTGGATAAGTGCTATAGAAGAGAAAATAAAATCCATGAAAGACAATGACGTTTGGGAACTTGTCGAACTGCCATCAAGAGTGATACTCATAGGTTGTAAATGGATATTTAAAACCAAAAGGGATTCACATGGCATTATTGAAAGATATAAGGCTTGTCTTGTTGCAAAGGGTTTTACTCAAAAGGAAGGCATTGATTACAAAGAGACTTTCTCTCTGGTTTCATCAAAAGACTCTTTTAGGGTAATCATGACACTGGTAGCTCACTTTGATTTAGAGCTACACCAGATGGATGTAAAAACTGCGTTTCTCAATGGGAATATTGATGAGACGATTTATATGGTGCAACCAGAAAAAATTGTGTCTGGTAATTCAAAGTCTATGGTATGCAAATTGAAGAAATCCATCTACGGTCTCAAGCAAGCCTCTTGTCAATGGTATCACAAATTCCATGAAGTGATAACATCCTTTGGTTTTAAGGTAAACATAGTGGAAGATTGTGTAGATCACAAGTTCAGTGGTTTTAAATCAATCTTTCTGGTGTTATATGTCGATGGCATACTCATAGCTAGTAATGATGTAGGTTTATTGCATGACACTAAGAGATTTCTCAAAAGGAATTTTGAGATGAAGAATCTTGGTGATGCTTATTTTATATTAGGAATTGAAATACTGTGAGATCGTTCTCAAGGTATTTTGAGATTGTCACAAAATAATTACATTGAAAAGATCTTGAGTAGATTTGACATGAAAGATTGTGCACTGGGAGATACCCCGATCGCTAAAGGTGATAAATTTCATTTAGGTCAATGCCCCAAGACCATACTCGAGACTAAGGAGATGTAGAAGGTTCTCTATACATCGGCCATTGGAAGTCTAATGTATGCTCAAGTATGTACGCGTCCATATATTGCGTTCATAATTGGAGTGTTAGGCAGATATTTGAGTAAGCCGAGGATGGATCATTGGAAAGTAGCCAAACGGGTTATGAGGTATTTACAAAGAACAAAAGATTATATGCTCACTTATCGAAGATCAGAAGTTTTTGGAGAACATTGGGTATTCTGATTCTGATTATGCTGGATGTCAAGACACTTTACAATCCACTTCAGACTATATCTTCATATTGGCTAGAGGAGTTGTATCCTGGAAAAGTGTTAAACAAACACTTATGGCTTCTTCTACCATGGTTGCAGAGTTTATAGCATGTTATGAGGCATCCAATCATGGAATATGATTGTGAAATTTTGTCACTGGGTTGCGGATAGTGGTTGGCATAGAAAGACCACTAAAATTATTTTGTGACAATAAGTCGGTAGTGATGTTTCCAACAACAACAGAAGCAATACGAAGTCAAAGCATGTAGATGTGAAGTTTCTGGTTGTTAAGAAAGAGTTCATAATGATCAAATTTTGATAGAACACATAGGAACAAACTCTATGGTGGCAGATTCATTGACTAAATGTTTACCACCTAAAGTTTTTCATGAGCATGTTGCTCACATGGGTGTTAGTCACTTTTATGATTCCATGGTTTAGTAGGAGTTTGTTATTGAGGATGTTCTTTGACCTTATTTTGTTTATTTTCTATATAGAATAAAGTTGATGGTTTATGTTTTATTATCTAAACTCGTTTATCATGCATGCAGTTTAGTATAAAGTTTTTGAGAATGATCTCATTAAGGAATTTAGACTAGTTGGAAACAGGCATGTTCTAGATCACTTTGCATGTAGTTTCCATGCTATCCATCTATACTTGATCTATGTCATTGAATGTATTCGAATTGGTGATCAAGGAAGGTTTAGTTACAAGGATAGTGACGAAAGCTTCCTTGATTCAGTGCTAATATAGGAGATGAACCAGGTTGAACTAAAGGGGAATTCTATTATTGAAATAACCTGTTTATGCGCGCTTAAGGTTTATGTGATTTAATTATATCAGGTATATAAACATAGCCCAAGTGGGAGATTGTTAGACATATTTAAATAATAATATATTTAATTAAAGTATGGGCTATGTATGTGGATTAATAATTTATCACATTGGGTTATTTTATTAGATTGGGCCCTATTTTGTGATCTGATTAATTAAGGCCCTAGATTCTTAATTGAGTATAGACTTAATGGGTTTAATATAGACTTAATGGGTTGAAGCAGCCTATTCCTAGTTAATTAGGATTTAATGGGAACCCTAATTGAATTAGTATATAAAGAGACCTTATGGCTATGGTCCCCAATATACCAAAACAATAAGTCAGTCTTTCTTGAATCTCATCTAGAGAGAGATCCCACTAATGACATTCAGAATCTTGGTTGAGGAAGACCATAGTCATCCATCATCATCTTGACGTCGTCATCATCTTGAAACTATCATCAACTTTGCAATGGAATCCGGTATATTATTTTTGACAATTTGGCATGAATGATCCTAGGATTTATCTATTCAATATAATATTAAGAATTTATGCTAACACTTATGTCTTCAATTCTAGAGTTGTACTTCTTTGCTTCGTGGTAACTTTCGAACGGTAATTAGAGAAAATTATTAGATGAGATTTGAAATACATTTGATAATTTTTTACGCTTAAAATACTATTTTGGTATATTATTTATATCAATATTAATTAATAAAGAATAATTTCATGCAAAATGATAAATAATGTTTACAAAATTTATAGTTAAAATGCAAAATAGATAATAACTTTCTTTTCAAACAAAAATCAATAATAAATAATAATCTAGCAAGGGACTAGATTTAATATTTATTAAAAGAGAAAAATAAAATTAATAATGACTAAAAGTTCAACATTTTTTAAAGTATATGGACTAAAATGATATCTCAAAACAATCTATTACATTGCAACAATCCCTCTAATAATCTCTTGTAGATAAGCATGAATAATTTTTTATATATTGAAGTAAAATGTAATGAAATAAAACTGAAAGAAAAGTTTGTGAATTTAAATTTAGAAATAAAAAAAGGGAGGAATAACTAATAAGTATTTAGGAAGGAAGAGGAATGAAAAAGGAACATGAAAAAAAAAAAAAAAAAAAGAGTAATTACAATTGGTAACATTTTTAGGAATGATAACCAAGTGTATAACGTTATTGAAAAAAAATTGCAAATATAAACAAGTCTATCAGCGATACATTTATATCGTTGATAGACTTTTACCAGTTATATGGTCTATCACGGATATACCCCTGCCTATAATATAGTCTATCACTATTTAAATATGACCATATTTATAACTTTTTTTATATTATGTTATATCTGTTAATATTTTTGGTCTAATGTTATATTTGCAACTGTCCAAAAAAAAAAATAGTAAAAAGTTGGAAAGTGATGGAGGGAATAGAATGGGTGTCTTTGAAGCTCCATGCCCATTCGAATGTCTAGGCCCTTTCCACAGTTTTATTTTTTACGTCCCTAGTAACTAATGAGTGACATGGGAGAAATTGGAGATAATCAAATCAACTCTTAACTTCTTTATTTCGTCCCTTATATGTCCACACAGTTCTGAATTGTGAGGAGTTTAAATTTAGAATTTCTGCCATTTGAAGATTAAGAACCATTTCTATACATTTTACAATCTATTTCTATATTATAATATCTGAGTTGCGTTTTAGTTTATCATTATTTTCTTCAATTTAGTTTAAACGTTTCAATTTAACTTTTTTTTTTTTTTGCGTTAATTTAATCCTAATCATTGGTGAAGGATAAAATTGGTTTATGGTAAATTTAAAGGTATAGGACCTCTATATATACTCAAGATCACACAAGCACATATATATGTTTAATGATATAATGCTTTAATTAATTAGTTATACTCACATTGATGACAAATTAGATTCTAATCGATCCTTGAGTATAATTCATTCAAATGTATTTTATTATGGGAGTAATAAGTATATATTGATGATGAGAATGAGTAGATAATTAGTGTATTATTTTAGTTAATATTTATTTGATTATTAATTTAAATTAATGACGGTTTAATTATTATTTTATTATTTACTAGTTAAATGTCTTATTTTTATCATTTGAATTTAGAACTTTTATTCTATATTCTCTCCACTTTAAAATAGATTTTTCCTTATTTAGCAATGAATTTGACTTAATATCTTAATCCATTGCATCATATATTTAAAGTCCAGGAAATATATATGTTAATTATCCTTCATTGGGTTCTTTCTCAAATATATATAAATCTTCATTGGGTTAATGATCAATTCTATAATTTCTATTGAAAGACCGATTAAAAATGAATTTCAAACACATCAAAAAATAATACAATATCGCTTTCTTCCCCATGTGGACCATTTGCAAAGGTGGAGGCCCATTTTCGAGGCCCATATACGTCTGTTTACAATGAAACGGCGTCAATTAAGCCGTCAACAATAGAATTGTGTCACAATGTTCTATACGGCGTCGTCGCCAGTCCTTCACCTTCCGGAATTACTTCCATCCATTGTCCATAGTCGTCGTTACGGCCTCTCGGTTCTACAATTTCCTTTTTCTGATAACACTTTTTCATCTAACTTCTAAACTCAATCAATTTCCAGTCTGAGAAATCGAACGCCCCGACTGTGAAGCAAAATTGAAGATCTTCGAAGCGGTGGCTTTAATCAGATCTTTCCTTTGAATTCATTTATTTGATATCATTCGGATTTTAATTACCTCCGGTAGCCGAGATGTTGGAGAAGATCGGATTGCCGGCTAGGCCATCTCTTCGAGGGAACAACTGGGTGGTGGATGCTTCTCATTGTCAAGGATGTTCGTCTCAGTTCACCTTCATCAATCGCAAGGTCTTATTTTACTTTTAATCTTTGATTTTCTTCATAGTGCATCTTTAAATTGTTTTCTTTTCTTTTCAAGTAGGTGTGTGTAGGTCATCATGATCGTATCGTCTAACGTCTTGATTAATTCTATTCTGCTCTGCCGTGTGGGCGATTCTTTTATTCTTTACTTAGTTGGAAATAATGAATCCAAATTTTGTTCCTCAAAGTGTACGGTTTCTTTGTATAGAAGTGTGAGGGATTGTCTTGGTTTTGATTGGACAACAGCACTAGGGTTAAAATCAAGATGACTGGTGAATCATGATTGGGGTTCTCTAATAAACAAGACTATCTTGATAAGGAATTCAAAATTTGGAGTAAAATCTAAACTACTGTGTAGACTGTTGAAGATAGCTGATAGCACTTGTTAATTATTTTGATCCGTATGCATTCTGGATTTTCAGCATCATTGTCGGAGGTGTGGGGGAATATTTTGCAACAGTTGCACGCAGCATAGAATGGTTCTGCGTGGACAAGGTGATTCTCCTGTGCGCATATGCGAACCTTGCAAGAAGCTAGAAGAAGCTGCAAGGTTTGAGCTTCGGCATGGACACAAAAGCAGAACTGGAAGAGGTATATCATGAAGCCAATTGTTCTATGAGTTTATCATTTTGCTAGTCATTTTACGTAATTCATCGACATAAATTACTTACTCTTTCTTTTGTGTATGTTAGGCACAGAGTGTACTCTCTTACCATACCCACGTATAACATCTTCCATCATTATTGATTCCATTCTATCTTAGTCTCTTTTTGTTTTGTTTTGTTTTGTTTTGTTTTGTTTTTTATGAAAAGGTTGTATCGTTGCCATTTATCATGTAGGTAGCTTGAAGTCAACAAAGCCTGAGGATGACATTTTGGCCAAGATTCTTAGTAGTGATAGAAAGGAATCATCATCATCAGTGCAAGAATCAAATGGCAACAGTTTTTCTACAATGGGAAGGACTATCACTGGTGTACAGAGTTCAAATACTCAAGAGTTCATAGACCTTGATGGGGAAGGAGAGGCATCCAGTAGTTTAACTGATCATCTAGAGAATAAAATGGAATCTAGTAGTCCGGAGCAATTGCGCCAGCAAGCTTTAGATGAAAAAAAGAAATATAAAGTTCTTAAAGGAGAAGGTAAATCTGAGGAAGCATTAAAAACTTTTAAGAGAGGAAAAGAACTCGAGAGGAAAGCTGACGCTTTGGAAATTTCCATTAGAAGAAGCCGTAGAAAAGCTCTAACTTCCAGTAATGCAGGTGAAGACCAAGATATTGGCGGTTCTAAAGAATCTGGTAGGAAAATGAAGCCTAGTCCACAAAGTAGTAATGAAAAGCATGACCTTAATGCTGAACTCAGAGAACTTGGATGGTCTGATATGGATCTCCATGCTGAGGATAAAAAATCAGCTACAATGAGTTTAGAGGGTGAACTATCTTCTCTTCTTAGGGGGGTCTCACAAAAGACCGGCAAAGCTAAGAGTGTTCATAGCATTGATAATACCCAGGTTGTTGCTCACAAAAGAAAAGCTCTAATGTTGAAACGTGAAGGCAAGCTAACAGAAGCCAAGGAAGAACTTAAGAAAGCTAAAGTTTTAGAAAAGCAGCTTGAAGAACAAGAGCTCTTGGCTGGAGCTGAGGAGGAGTCAGATGATGAGCTATCTGCATTGGTGCGGAGTTTGGATGATAATAAGCATGAAGATATTTCATATCAGTACAAGGAGAATCTTGATTTTGATCTTGATAACCTTTTAGGGGCTGCTGATTCTATTATTTCTGACATCAACTTTGAAGTGACAGATGAGGACATGGAAGATCCAGAAATTTCTGCTGCTTTAGAAACACTTGGATGGACTGAGGATTCCAATAACACTGAAAGCATTCAGCCCCAACCTTCTTCTGGTTCCAGGGAATCAATAAAGAGTGAAATAATTTCCTTGAAAAGAGAGGCTGTTAATCAAAAGCGTGCAGGTAATATTGCAGTGGCTATGGAGCAGCTTAAGAAAGCAAAGATGCTCGAGAGAGACCTTGAAAACTATGGCTCTCAAGAGGATAGTCATGTTTCAGGCGGTGGCAGTGTTGAAACAACAGAAGTCATGATTCCTAAACTTCCTTCGAAAAGTAAATTAGCTATTCAGAAAGAGCTTCTTGCTATAAAAAAGAAAGCCCTGGCCTTAAGAAGGGAAGGAAGGTTGGACGAGGCAGAAAAAGAATTGAACAAATGCAAGGTCCTTGAGAACCAACTTGAACAAGCAGCTGAAGCTTCAAGGGGGAACACAGAGTTGGGTGTTGGTGTTGGTGTTGTTGTTGGGAGTAAGGATCTCAATAGAAATTTCCTAGATGTGGAAGTAGTTGAAGATGTAACAGATCAAGAAATGCATGACCCCAAGTATCTTTCCGCTCTTAAAAATTTAGGTTGGACTGACAAAGATGATGAATTCGGCCCTTCAAAGCCCTCTAAACAAGATGATTTGCTTCCTGTGGAGCCAAATGAGTTATTTGCAAATCATGCTCCTAAACACACAGTTAGGCCACTAAGAAGTAAAGCTGAAGTCCAGAGAGAACTTTTGGGATTGAAAAGAAAGGCTCTCTCTCTTAGACGCCAAGGGGAGACTGAGGCAGCAGATGAAGTGCTGCTAAAGACAAAAGACTTAGAGGCTGAGATGGAGGAGATAGAAAGTAGGGATAGAGTTAGAACTGCATATAGTGGGAACCAAGAGAACTTTCACAAATCCCCTTCTGGAAGGTTGGTCGAACAAGGTGGTGATGATGATGTCACAGAGGAAGATATGAACGACCCAACATTGTTATCTGTTCTACAGAATTTGGGATGGAATGGTGATGATGTTGAACCGGTAAATAAACAGGTCAAGCCAGTTAAAGAGTATCCAAAACCATCTGGTAACCAATCTTCTACAATAAATGTTGTTGCACCACGAAGTAGAAGCGAAATTCAGAGAGAGGTTTTAAATTTGAAAAGAAAGGCACTTACCTTTAGAAGAAAAGGAGACATTGATGAGGCTGATGAAGTCTTGAGAAAGGCAAAGGTGTTGGAGATCCTAATGGATGAAGTGGACACTCCAAAACTAGAAGTTGTGCTTGATGCTGCTGAGGATGACAAAACTAAAGTTGTATTGGAAGGAGATGAATCGCAAGACCGTTTGAAGCATGTGGAGGAGGTAAGTAATGTATCAGTACAAGCTGCAGACAGTCTGAAAGTGAAGGACAAAGTACCATCCGTTCAAGCCTTGTTCAGTGAAGGTACTTCAAGTAGAAATAATTCTCTGGAAGGTAAGAGAGCTACTGAAGCTTTTAGTTGCAATTATCAACCTTGTGAGAATGTGAATGCATATTTGACCGTAAATAATTGGATATTTCATGTAGGTAATGGACGCCAAGGTGACATATCAATCCCTCACTCCGATGTGTCGACTAATTCTGGCCTTTCCATGGAGTATGGACTCCGGGCATTTTCTACTGTTACTAACAAAGATCATTTTAGCATCGGAAACCAAGACAATGTAGTTCACCATGAAGGAAAACAACGTTACCAAGTAGACAACTTCCAGGACTCTAATTCTCAGAGCAGCGAAAGTTCTCTGCACCAAGAAGTTTTGGCCCGCAAGAAGAAGGCAGTCGCATTAAAGAGAGAGGGAAAACTGTCAGAAGCTCGAGAAGAACTTCGACAGGCAAAGTTATTGGAGAAGTCTCTTGAGGAAAACAATGGTGAGGTTCAAAGTAATTCAAAAGGTTCATTAATTTCCCCAAGCAATGTGCAATCACCTGACCGTAAGGAATCTAGCACATCAACTGTGCAACAGAAACCATCACCTGAACGGAAGCAGTCTAGCCCATCAACTGTGGAACAGAAACCAATGTCTGCTCGTGACCGCTTCAAGTTGCAGCAGGAGTCACTCAAGCACAAACGACAAGCTTTGAAATTTCGTAGAGAGGGTAGAACACAAGAAGCCGATGCAGAGTTTGAAAAGGCCAAGGCCATTGAAACTCAGTTAGAGCAATTAACTGAGTCTACAAAATTATCTGCGAGTGGAGAAGAGCATGTAGGAGATGTAAGTGTTGAGGATTTTCTCGATCCTCAACTGCTCTCTGCTTTGAGAGCTATTGGTTTGGAAGATCCAACTCCGAGCATATCTAGAGGACAAGAAACATTAAAGCCTCCACCAAAAGTCATCACTGATAAGATGGAAAATACAGAAAGAAGTCAATTGGAGGAACGTATCAAAGCAGAAAAGGTGAAGGCAGTGAACTTGAAACGTTCGGGAAAGCAAGCCGAGGCCTTGGATGCCTTGCGACGAGCCAAACTCTATGAAAAGAAGTTGAATGCCTTGGTATCAAATTAAATTATGACCCTGATGCCTAGAAAGCAAATTGTGTGAGATATTGAATGCCTCTTTCATGTAATTTCTTCATATAGGTCCATTGTCATTTGAAAATGTACCATCATTGATCTCAATCATCATTCGGCAATTGTAATAATTATGATAAGCAAGCCAGCATGAAATTATTCTTCCATTAACTTCTTTTTCATCCATAATAAATTGAAGCTCAAGAAAAATACATTAATTAAATTTCCCAATGAAAAGGACGAAGAAGATGGTAAATTTAACAAATAGGATGATAATTGAAGTTGGAAGTCACATAGAAGTAACTATCTTTCAGTGCTCGTCTGAGGCCATTCCAATTTGAAATTTAAATAATTGTTTGAATTGCAGAGCTCAACAAAGTCCTTTGCTTCTTCAACCTTGGAAACTTCAACCAAACCATCAACCACACGCTGCACTTCTACCACATTAATAACTAATCGATTATCAATGGCCTCTTTGCATAGTTGAAGTCCAAAATCAAAATCACCCTGCTCGCAAAGGAGGGGGAGAAGTGCCCTACAAGTCGATCCATTTGGAGTAACTTCATTCTCCTTCAGTTTGTTATACCATTTTTTGGCTTCCTCCAAATCCCCATCTTCACAAAAACCTTTAATCAGAGCATTGTAACTATACACATCTGGCTTGATTTTCTTCTCCTCCATTTCAGCTAACAACTCGATCCCTTCTTGAATTCTCTTCTCCAGAACCATTCCTTGCAACCTGGCATTGTAACTTATGATATCAGGAGCAATATTCTTGTTCCCCATCATAGCCCACATGCTTTCTCCATCTAAGAACTGACCCTTTCTATAGAATGCAGTTAAGAGCGTATTGAATGTAATCAAATTTGGCTCTATTCCATCCTTCTCCGTGGCATTGAAGAACAAGATGGCTTTATCGAAAGCGTCCATCTTGCAGCATGCATTGATTACAATGTTATACGAGATCACATTAGCTTCAATGGAAACTTCCTGTGTTACCTCCCGAAAAATTGTTTCAGCCTGATCATATTCCTTGGAATTAACACAGGACGCCAAAAGGGCATTAAAAGACTTCACAGTTCGCTCGCAATTCAGTTCAGGCAATTCATCGAACAACTTGCGTGCATAAGAGAACATCCCCGCTTTCCCATAGAGCATAATGAGGCGCATCGCGAACCCTTCGTCTTTAATGTCCTCATACTTCTTTTGAGCTTCTATAATCTCCTCAATCATGGAGTATTTATTATGGGCAGCAAGACGACAAACTATAGAATGATAGAAACCGTGCCTGCGGCGGAAGCGGTGGGACTCGGACCTCTTTATGATGTTTTTCACGAGCTTTTGAAGACGTTGTTCGGTGGTGAGAGGAGTTGCGGCGGAGGCAGAATCGGTGGTGGATTTTTTGGTAGCTGAAGAAGGAGGCGAGGGGTTGGGCTTGTTGAATCTGGGTGCAGAGGAACGAGAATGGTTGAAGAGACCATGTAGGCGACGGCAGAGGGAAGAGGAAGACATTTTCTCTATTGAAGAGAAACAAAGGGAGGTTTAGGGTTTAAAGGTAAAAGCTAAGAGAAAGGTCTTTTTCAGGAATTTGAAAGCCCATAATGCAATAAGGAACGGGCTTAACAAAAAAAAAGGTTAAATAAATAAATAAATAAAATAAGGGCAAACGAGAAGACTATCAAATTTTAAATTTTCATGTAAAAATAGCAAATAAAAATTTCATTCATGAAAATAGTAAAAAAAAATTAAAAATAAAATATTAAAGAATTTATAAAAGTCTAAATAAATAAGATTGCAAATGGCTTATTAAAAAATATTCGTAATTACATTATAATTAAAACAAACACTACAGACTATCACTTGGCCAGACTTTGCATCGACCTCTCCTCCGCCAACAATGATGCGGTCATGAATAGAATCTTCAAGCAAACTGTTAATGCCAACACTTTCTATATGCTTTCATAATGGCTCGATATGAATCATTTTGGAAAGAAAATACTTTGAGACTTGAACTCTTGATCAATGGTCGATTAGGTCGAGCTTTTCATCTATGTACCAAAGGATTTGATTGGTTAAGTCAACCCTCCAAAGTAATTTGTCGTCTATTGAGAACCAAAAATAAAATCAGTAAGAAATAGATGAAAATTAAAAAATTAGATAAAATAAAATTTGAAATTAAAGATAAAATGAAATATGATAATTTTGAAAAAAAAATATTACATTCGATTTTTAAAAATTGAAAAGTGTAGGGAGATAATGTTTGAGAAAATCAAGATTTATGTTAAAAATTCTACAAAGGACGGAATTAATTAACTGAAAATCGAGATGATGGCATTTTAGGGTTAAAGAAAAATGGAAACACATGACAATGTATTTGCTATAAATTTGATGAAATTTCTGTTTTGCTATTCTTCTCAATGAAATTTTTAAAACAAAAATAATATGATTTGAAATAAAAAAGAACTAATTAATAAAAATGAGATTTTTTTTTATATTACATATTTAAAATAAAATTATAATAAAGATATTCATAAAAACAATTTAAAAAACGTATAATTTAATTATGATTAAGAGAAAATCTACTATAAATATGAAAAGATAGTTACGAAAACTGATATAATATAAGATTTAAACATCCAAAATTATAATATAAGATTTAAAATTTTAAAATAAGATAATCATAAAAAAAACAATTTAAAAAAAAGATAATATGATATTTTAAATTTCAAGTCAATATTTGAAAATTAGTTGTTATAGGAGACTGAAATATTCTAACTAACTATTAAATTTGATACAAAAATTCAAAACAACTATCGCGAGATTTATGGAAAATTATTCGTTTGAAATAGTGACGTTAGTTGGCATTGAAAGTCTTATGAGATATATAGTTGAGCAATTAGTTATAGTCTCATTAATATAGATGTCGAATTAATTACGACAATGATAACCATGTGTTTTGATATCATGTGTTTTGTTATTTGGTTGTTTGGTGGCCCATTTTATATTGAAGGCCCACTTATTGCTTGGGCTCTCATAAATCGAAAATGAAACTGTTCTAAGTCAATTCAGACACAATCCCATATTAGTTTAATTGTTGTTTTCTATTTTCTTTTTCTAAAATAACTTTTTGTGATCTAATTACATTTTTACTCTATAATTTTAAAATACATTTATATGGCGTATTTTCTTACACAAAAATTATTATTATTATTTAACAATTTTTTTTACAAATTAATTTTGAAGGACTAAATTAAAAATTTATATAAAGTATAATGACTAAATTGAACAATCAAAAGTATATTGACTAAAATTAAATAAACTTCAGAATATAAGGATCAAAATAATATTTTAAAGCATAGCTTAATATTGGATTGAAAATTATATTTTTATAAAACTCAGAAATCTTGTGTGTTTTGACTTTTGAGAACGTTGTCTCCATCATCCCTTTTTTCCATGTTTGCTTCGAATCGGGTCCGTGCTAAATGGGCTGAGAAGAAAAAGTTGTAGCCCAAAGAAAAACCTACAAAACTGTATCCAAATAAAACACGGGCCTCAATATCAGCCCAAAATCAAAGAGATGGATTTGGTCATGTTTATATTTCATAAATGCGGGATATATTTATGGGGCTTCTATTAAAAAAGGCCTTAAAATGAGGCCCATATTACATTAATGTTTCCAACCTTGTATTTTTTACCAAAAAAAAAATCCTATTTACCCAATATTTTACATAAATGCGCGCACACGCACGCACAAGCATACACGCGCGCACACACGCATACGCATATGTAGGCACACGTACACACATACACACGCACACCCACGCCCCCACACACGCACACACATACACACACAAACACGCACAAGTATCCGCTTATAAAAATGGAATGAAAAAAAGAAACCTATTAAATTTAAGAAAAAATGAAATAAAGAAATAAAGACCATCAAAAATGGAATTGAAAGCACTAAAAAATGGAAAAAAATTATAAAAACGTGAAAAGGCGAAGATAAAGACGAGGGGAGTAGGAGAACTAATGCATGAAGATAACGGAAAAAAAAATGCATGAAAAAATCGAGTGATGGAGAAAAAACACGCACTTCTATTGCCAAAAGAGAGAGATGGAGAAGAACAAGAACAAGAATCATTAAAAAGGATTTTTTAGACAAAAAAATAATTTAAAATATGAAAAATCATTCTTGGACACATTAACCAATATACAAACTGCAATAAAAGGTGACTCAAATAATAATTACACACAATTCAATAATAAAAAACAAAAAAAAAAAGAGATAAATAATTATACACAAAACAATTATGAACGAAAAAAATGGTAAATTTGTCCAAAAAAAATATAAAAAAACCTTCATTAGAAAATTACAAAAGAAAAGATATTTTTAAAAAATATGATCTAGAGATGATTATTTAGGTAAAAAAAAAAAATCTATATTTATTAATACACATTCATGTTTATATTTCATAAATATAGAGTATACTTAATAATATGAACAAATATTTTATATATATGTGATTAATATATATTAATGCTTTATGTATGTTCGATTACAAAATATGTACAAAAAGGAAAAGGCTATGAGAAAATTTTGTTCAAAGTTAAATTTTCTACACATATAATACAAAAGTTGTAGAAATTATACGAGAGAGCAAAATTATATTGTAAAAGAATTAAGTGTCATACTTAAATTTAAAAGACGGGTGTTTGACAACTATGGAGAGTTGGGTTGAGTTAGTATTTTTTAGGAAAGTTAGAAAAATATGTGTATAGTGCAAATTAAAATCAACAATAGCAAAAAAAATAAAAAAAAATAAAAAAAAAGATAAAATCAATTTTATTTACAAAAATAGCACCAGATACCTCAACTCAACTCTGCATTCAAATACATAAAAATAATTACCAACTCAACTCAACTTTACACACCAAACACAGACAATATAACTCTCCAGATAATAATTACCAATTCAACTCAACTCAATTTTCTATTTGTATCGCGCATCAAACGTCCTCTAAAGTTCTTTGAATTCTTTAAATAATCCATATATGTACTAACATTTTTATGTCTCTATCCTATAAACAAATCAGTTTTGTTTATCTGATTTGTGGCATGTGTGAGTGTAGTAGAAGAGTGAGGTATTATCATAATTAAATACATGGTCGTCAATGAATTATTACATTTATTTCCAATACATATATAGGGTCAGGGCTGTGACATATGAAAAATACCCGTGAATATATATAATATGCGATTTTTTTGGTAAAATAGGATAGAAGATTAAATCACAGATCGTCGCTACCACATCCATACATCAATTGAATTGTTTGTTTTAACTACAATAATAAAATTTCCATTGAAATCTCGAAATTTCTACAATTTTTTATTTATAAGAGAGCGGGTATTTGACATTATCAATATCCCCTAACAACTCTGATGACATAATTAACATAACAAAAACGCAAAGTTTCAAATATAAATTAAAGTAGGGAAAATTTAATTACTTTAATAATAAATAAAAAGAAGGAATGTCTCGGAATTATAGAATAATTACATGAGCAGCTTCTGTTTTAGAATATATTATTAGTGGTTGAACAAATCCTTATATTTTAGAGTAATTTGCAGATAAGACGGAATAAGAAGCACTACAAAAGGCCAATGTGTATAATACAATCTTTTAGAAGGACACAAAAGGAGAGAGAATTGATTATAATTTGAGCATATAGAGTTAATTAAGTTAAATGATCTCCAACAAGGATTTCTTTTGATTTTTTTAAAAGGAAATTGAGTATTGATTCCAGAGACTTTTGTTTTACCTAACTAATAGAAAATTTCTCTTCCCTAATCATTAGTTTAATGCCTGGTTTTGGAATTTAGTTTTTGGGTAGAAGCAAGGGGTTGACTCTAAGCAAGATTAAAAAGATATAATAAGCTTAAGAAATGAAAATTGACTTTGATTAAAACGGGTCAATTAAGATTGGTAACGTCAGAAAAGAAGACTATTTGTATGAGTCAATTATGATAATATATGATCTAGACTTTGGTGTTACCTATATACATATAATAAATTATAAAGCAAGTAACTTAAACCTTCTAACCTCTACACTATATATGAAATGATTGAAATCCTAAAGAAAGAGAAAAGCTAGCTAAAATGAATGGAATGGTTACTACATATTTATTTCTCTCTACTCAATTTCTTACCTTCCCCTTCATCTAATACTTTCTTATTTTATTATTTTTATAGAGTAAAACTTGAGAACCAAGTGATATATGAGAGAGAGAAGTAGAAAGGGTGTTTTAGTTTCTTGCTTCTAATGATGATGATAAGAATTAATAGAGGAAAAAGGAGCAAACTTGGAGTAGGTCCAACCCATCTTTCAACTCCATTTTATCCATGGGGTTTTTTGATATATTCAAAAACTCAAAAATGACCTAAAACTTTTGTTATTATTTATAATTTTTTAGGTCCGAAGGGTAGGGTTTTCAAATACCATTTAGTTATCATTTAACATGAAAAAATTTTCCCCTTTTTTTGAAGGGTGGGGAGGAAGGGAAAAAAAATTGCTTTCAAGAATAAGTTTCCATGGATGCTTGAAAAATATGCATCATGAAGCTATAGGGAAACCCCATTATTGTGCAAGAGATGAAGATCATATTATATATATATATATATATATATATATATATGAAGAATAATATTGAAAAAGTGACAACACATAGGGTTGTTAATAAAGGCAACAGACAAGGATGACCCATGTTTTCTAATCAATGTCTTAGAAACGAAGATTTTTTTTTTTTTTTTTTTTAATGAATTATGGTTGAATTGGAGGGGGTCCTAATAAATTTAGCTAAGTAATTAAAATTAGGTAGTAAAGGAAAGTCGTCCATAATTAATTATGTTTAGTGAAACCCCACCAAGGGTTTAAAGGATTTGAGTTTACTTGACTATTCTATTCGAACAAATTATGTTAAAGGTTTCACTAAGAGATAAAAAAATTAATTTAATTTTGAAATTTCTTACACAGTTCGGGATATAAATTTTATTTCACCAACTTTTTCTTTATAATTTGAAGATTTAAATAAATCAATCCTTGGGTTTGCAAATTGCATTATAGGGGAAAAAATGCTTTAGTCTGAGAATTCATTTCTTACTTGGGATGTCAAATCAAACGGGATCCGGACCTTTCTATTAATTATATTTGAAAAAAATTTGGGTGGAACTATCTTCTGTGTAATCGAAGCTACATCTAACAAAAAATGACACGTAATTATTTTCTTCTTTTTAAATAATTTTTTTGCTTTTTTTCGTATATGATTGAAAGAAAGGAAGCATAAAAATTAGATATAGCCTAATGATTCCGCTTTATATTTTAGTTACACTATATGGGTTTACAATTCGTTTGTTTTTTCATTTTATTTTTTTTGGATAAGTAAGAAAATGGGAACCAATTTCCGACAAGGATTAGATTAACCCATCAACTCACAGAATTCCATATGTTTTTTCCAAGAAAAAAATGAAATATTAATTATGGTAGTTTGTATCAAGTTTACATTTAAATATTCAATTTTTTTTTCTGCGAGTGTTTCCATCTTTAACCTTTAACATGAAATATTGTTGAAATAAAATAAAATAAAATAATTACATTCAATGAATTATAAAATATATGTATGATATGAAATTAGAAAAAAAAAAAAAAAACAAAAAAGTTAGTGTTGCAAAAAAGAAACAACATAAATTTGTGAAAATGGTATTTGAGCTCTTCTTTTAATTCAAATTTATGGTTTATGGAAAAAGTTATTCCAGGAATAATTTGTGAATTTATCTCTATTATTTTTACGAAAAATTTTATTTTATGGAAATTAATGAATTTACACATATTTTAATATTGATTTCTATTAAAATTAGTAGTAAATTTATGAAAGTTGAACTAAATGTAAAAATTATAACGTTTTATTTAGAGTTGAGTTAAAACGCTATTTTGATTTCTATACTTTAAAGTTTATTCAATTTAATATTTATATTTTTAATTAACCTTAAATATAATTCATATACTTGATTATTGTTAATTTTTTCAAAAAGAAATTATTATCTGTTAGTATTTTTATTTTAAAATTTGCAAAAACATATTTGTATGAAAACTATTATTATTATTTAGTTTTGAGGGACAAAATTTAAGATTTTTTAAAAGTAAATACGGGGATGAAAATAATATTTTAATATTTTCCTCCCTTATTTGATTTGATTTTTTGAATTTGATTTTATTTATTATCACTATTTTGTTTATTTATTTATTTGTCTTTTCTCATTTGATCGAGTGATTGATGACAGATCGCAATTAAGAAGCATTTAGAAGGATACCATGCTCGAGTCCTTTTTCTCGTCATTTTTTTAATTTTCCCCCTTTTTCTCATCTAGTAAACGTATATATGAAAAGTGAGGCTTAAAAAAAAAAAAAAAAAAAACTAATTAATAACGTTTTATGAATTATGAATAATAAAAAGAATTCATTACGACCAATAAACACGAATGAAATTTTATTACAAATCCTTATATTATTAAATACTCATATTATGCTTTGCATTAATTTTGGACCATTCATTTTTTTTATTTCAAATGTAAATGCCTGGGATATAATGAGATTAAGTAAGTATTCTTTTAATTCTAAAATGAACATTTTTTTTAAAAGGAAATTTTTAAAGATAGAAAAAATATCAAACTATTTATAAAAATAGCAAAAAAAAAGAAAGCTATCAATTTCTATAACTGATAGTCACTGATAGACAAATCTGTCTCTATAAAAAAAATTAAAATTTTATTATTTTAGATAAATATATATATATTTGAAAATTCTTTTTTTTTATAAATATTTTAGAGAATTCCTTAATTTGGCTAAGGAATAGGATAAGTTACAGAAACTTTGGCACAAACCATTTCAAAATAGTATTTCTTTAAATAACACAAAACAAAATCTTGAAACTTGGCTGGTGGAAGAGATTGGACAGTTCTACATAAATTAAACTCCGTTAAAAAAATTGTTTGGTTGAGGAAACTCCTAATATGAAACCAACATTTTTGTCATTATTTATTTAGGCTAAGCATATTTTTATTTGTTTGTCAAAATGTATCTTTGTCATTGCCATTTTGTGGCATTCTGTAAGGCATCTTCTACATTACTTTCCTATCAGTCAAAACAACAAACAACATTACTAAATATCAGAAATTAAAAAAAAAAAAAATACTTGTAATTATGAAAACAATGAATGAATATTCTAATTATAACCCATTGAATAAGAAGTTTTCATTCATTATATAAGCTTGTTTGTTAAATTATTACAACGTAAAATTCGTATGGAAAATTTTTAACAATCACTATAGTTGATTTCTATAAGAAGTTCATTTTCTACTTCTTGATAAGTGTATTTTAATTATCCACTAAATCATGTTTGTATTGAATTAGTTGAATAATTTAAAGAAAGGCTTATGCTATTTATTTATTAAATTGCCTATAATATTGAGTATGAAGTTGGAAGAGTTAAAATATTTGTCTTTTTACTTTTATTTAATCCGATAATTTAAGCTCCGTTTTATAACTATTTTGTTTTTATTTTTAAAAATTAAATATAGAAACACTATTTCTACTTCTAAATTTCAACATTAATTATCTTTTTTTATCAATGGTTTAAAAAACTAAGTCAGATTTTGAAAACTAAAAAACTAGCTTTTAAGAAATTGATTTTGTTTTTGGAGTTTGATTTAAAATTTAACCATGATATTTATGAAAGATGCAATTCATGGTAAAAAAAAATAGAAAGGAAATAAACTTAAATTTAAAAAATACGTTATTATTTAAATTCTTGTCGAAGTTCAACTGAATTTCTTTTATGTATAGATTAATAAACTGTCCAACCATTCACCTTCATGCAATTTCCCAAAATGAAGACTAAATCATGCAGATTTGAAATTATTACACGAATTGTTGTTACATTCAAGAACTAAATCGTGGTAAAGTTAATGAAAGCGCAGCAGCACAGGACAGGAAGCTTTTATTAGTGAAAAAACAAAAAAATCCAAAATGGAACTATAATTTATAAATATGAAAGATGGAGAAGGAAGAATAAATAAATGTAAATAAAATTAATTTTTGTGGGCTTGCGCTGTGCACGTGTCCGTTAGTGGCATAATGACACGTGATCCACGGCACTTTCCCACCATTCTTACGGGACCGACCATGTCTGACTCATGTTTTCTTATTTTGTCGTTTTGTACACCTCATGATTACGTCACTTTGACGTCGCCTCTTAAGACCTTAATTTCACACCTCATTTTCTTCACTTAATTTTTATTTAATAATAATTATTATCTCCACTCATAGGTTCTTGCGGTGGAGAAACAAAGATTGACGTGTCGTAAAATGAGTTAATAACTAACAAGATTAACCAAGTTAAAAATAACATTTTAACAATTTAACATAATAAACTCGTTTAATCATCAAAACTTAAGGTAGTTTTTACCTATCGGAATGACTCACACTTACCGAAGACTATGGTCCATAGTAAGTTCACATTTGAAAGAGAATTCATTATCTTGCATTGGTGGTTTAAAATTTTGAGGATGAGATTAGAGATCGTGTATTGAGTCATTTAGATTATCAATTTGACTTCAAAAAAAATATTACAGTCTAAATCATATACATCCGTATTGAGTGATTGTAAAAATGAGGAGTGTGGGAGACAAATTAGAAAGAGAGAATTGATGAGAGGGATGGATGCTTTAAAGCTCTAAATGGAAAAAGGACAAAGAAGAAAATCCAAAGAAAGGGAGTGGACGGATTTGACCTAATTCCCACAAATCCCAATCAAAGGCTGTAAAAGAAAGGTAGGCCTTACAATGGCGTATCATCTTTCTTTCTTACTCTTCATTCTTCAAACCCTCTACCTTAATCATCACACCACACGCTTCCCAAATTTCAATTTTGTTTTTGACGTTTAATGGTGGCGGGTCAAAAGCTCTAATACTATATTTTATCAATTTGTCAATTTGATTCATAAACATTAAAAAATAAAATATTACATAAATATAGATAATTATTTTAAATGATAAATCTGTTAAAAATATTTTTAAATATAATGATAGATTGTGAGAGAAGTCTATCGAAATCCATCGTACAGTAACATTTTGCTATATTTTTAAATAAGTTGACTTCTCTTCCTTTATTTGAAAACAATCCGACAAATATTCTATGAATTTTTAAGTTTATGTCTAATAAATTCATGAACTTCAAAATTGTCTAATAGATCATTTCATGAGATTTCAATTTTGTAGCTCGATAGATTTTTTTTATATATATTCAAGTAAATTTATAAATTTTCTAAAAATATTGAATGAGTTAATATAGCCACAAAATAAATAAATAAATAAACCTTCTATGGTAATCATTTATTTTTGGCTTTTGGTTTTTGAAAGTAAACATATTTTCTCTAAATTTCTTAAAATGTTTTATATTTTTCTTAAGTAAAATAATTGAATTCCTAGTCAAATTTCAAAAATAAAAACTACTTTTTTAGATTAGAAAATTGGCTTGGTTTTTAAAAAACATCAATAAAAATAGACAACAAAACAAGAATTCTAGTGGTGATAATGGTATTTATAGCTTAATTTTCAAAACAAAAAACTACGAACCAAATAGTTATCAAATAGGACATTAAAGATTTATATTGAACACAAAATTAAAAGTTTAAAGACGCATTAAACACTTAAAAAAGTTCAAATACAAGCACATATTGGTAGTAAAATATGAAATTTCATCTCGAAATCAATTGGGATGTGTTAGATATTATATTAAATTTACCTTTACCCATTAATTTAAATTTTTTGGTCAATTGATGATTTAAGATAGTAGTAGAGCAGGCCGCTTCGGGATGTTTTGGATTTAAGTTCCTACAATGTTGTTTCTTCCGAATTTAATATTGACTTCTACTTATTGAATTTTAAATTTTTAAATCAATCGATGATTTAAGAAAATCATAATAGGGTAGGGTCTCTTTGATATTAAAGATATAATTTAACGTTGAAGTAAGAAGTTTGAAAGTGAGAAAAAATGGGAAAGGAGGTGAAAAGAAGAAGCGCAGTCGGAGGCGGAGGTCAAGGTTGTTCGTGTAAGCTACGCGAAATTATATGAAATTTTAGAAACTTAGGACTCTCTCTGACTCTGGAGTCTTTCTCCCTTTGACTTTTGGGCTAAACAATAAACCGGACCCTACATGTCTCGCACGCTCCATTACCGTGTGGGTCCTCTTTTTTTTTCTTTTCTTTCTTTCTTTTTTTTTTTTTAATTATTATTAAAGAAAAAAAAATCGTTTCCCCTTTCTTTTACTTCTTTCCTCTCCCATTTTTTAAATCCATTTTTATATTCTAAAATCATAAATTCTATTTCCTCAATTTTTTTTTTAAAAAAAATTATCACTGTCTTTGACTATTCCATGTTTTCTTTTAATTCCACCTCCCTTTCATTTCTGTTTCCCCCCCTTTCAAAGTCCACTATATAGTTTTTTGGTTTAGATTTATTTTGACTTATTTATGATTTTGTCAAATTTCATAGATTGCTTTTTTTGTAATTATCATATTGAAAATTTGGACTCCATTTACTTTTTAACCCCAATAAATTATACTTGACAATTTAGATGACAATCCAAGTTTATGTTTTACTTGACAATTTTCAATCCATTTACTTTCTTTTTTTTTTTTTTTTTTACATGACAATAATTTTGTGTTTTCTTTTTGGATTGATTTGTTTATTAATCATACTTGAATATAAGGAGAAGATGAGTGGATATTTAAATGGAAAAAGATATAATATAAAATTTATTTATACTTATGGATGGATCAAATTTCTGGAATTAAATTAAAATTTCTGAGATTCAATTTAAATTTAAACTTATAAAAATGAGTAAGAACAAATTAAAATTAAAAACTGACAACAGAGACCATGTTAATAATATAACCTAATGTAATTCATAAATAATATTTAGTTTTAGCTATGTTAACTAAAATCTATTCAATGGATTAAGTTATACGTGTCTTTAATCAATAGGTTAGAAATTTGAATTTCTAATGTTATTTGGAGTGTGGATTTAGTCAAGATTAGGAGGCAGACAAAATGGGAAGAGAGAAAAAGGAGTTGCTATTGGGTAAGTGGAGTGTAATGGAAATGAAAATATATGATTGATTCATTTAACCAAATTTTTCTACACGTGAGTTTGAATTCTTTATTAAATATTTGATGACTCTGCCTAGGCCTACTTTCACCCTTGGATTTGGGTCAAACATCCAACCGACCTAACTTCTCCAAAAAAAAAATTTCGTTTACTTCCAAATATTTAGACCACAAAAGTCAACCCTTCTTAATCTATTTTCTTTTATTTTTCCTATTAAGTTGATAATATATTAGAAAATTCGAGGGTTTTTTTATAAAAAAAAAAAATTAAAATATGGGATTCAATAAAAATAAAGTTATATTTTATGTTTTTAGGAATATTGTTGATTGCAAGTTGAAGAATTAGATTTTAATTTTAAATGTATTTGATAAAGATAAAATTAATCGTAATTATCCATTCAAGTATAAATTATTATTAATTTATTTATAAATATGTTTTAGTTAATGTTTTTGCATAATTATTTTTGTAATATTATATAATCTATAATAAATTAAATAGTACATAAATTAAAAAAACGAATTGAGTTTATAACATGAATATTGCGTTTTTAAATGTATTTTTTAAAATATAAATCTACATTTTAAAATTCAAAATTTAAAATCTGGATGCATTGGAAATATAAAAATGTTTTTTTTAGAATTTGCATTGTTCGGATAACAAAATTCAGGAATGATTTTTTTGGTTCTCAAAATTTGACTTGATTTTTTAAACCATTAGTGAAAAATAGAGAACAAAGAAATAAACTAGGAGGTAGAAGTAGTATCCATAAGCTTAATTTTTAAAAATTAAAACAAAAACAAAATAGATATCGATCGAAACATTTGTAATTTAGTTACAATTTCAATAATTGTTTAGAAATTAAATAACATAACTAGTTTTTATTACCTTTAATTCTTTTTTCTTTGTCATACAAAAAATCTTTTTCTTGAATATGAAACTGGAAACCAAATAATTATTAAATAAAATTTCTTCATCCCACTCCGCAATCGGTTAATTCGTCACTTAAAACTCCATCACTAAGATAAACTTTTCTCTACTTTTTGGTCAGTCAATATAATCAAATTAACTTAATTAGTATACAATTAAGCATTAAAAGAAAGAGTAGAATTTTAAAAAACTGTGAGTGGTTAATGGTTTAATTAATACTTTAGACTAAAATCAAAAGTAATACTACAACTTTGAGCATTTTCGAAAGTCACAATCTTCGAAAAAAATATTTAATAGACTTTCGACACATCTGTTTTCAAAGATTATCTCAACCTTTAAAAAATGTCGAAGTAGATCATGTAGAAAAGCTTTTTTCAAAGGTTTACTAACTTTCGAAAATTATTATGTTTCAAAGATTTATTAACCTTCGAAAATAATTATTTTTCAAAGGTTACGTGCCTTGGATAATTGCCAAATTATTCACCGATGATTATTTATTGTCAAATATTCTTTTTCAAAGGTTATTATTATATTTGAAGGCTTATAATACTAATTTTTATCAACCATGGTAAATCCTTCGAAAAACTTCACCAAATCATAATTAAATCATAATATAGAATTGCAGTAAGCCAAATGAACAAACAACAATAATCTCAAAATACCCTATAAATCTCAAACTGTTTTGTAATTCAATTTTCTCATTTCTAAGACATAATAGACTAAATTGTATCTCATGAATGAAAAAGAAAATTAAAATAGGTCAAGTGATGCAAATTATTTGTTCAACCTAGTTAACTTTTTCTCCTTTCCCAAAAAATGTAGGATGAGCCCTGGTGTAAGTCATCCTCCTATTTTTGGACTCCCATGTTTTGATACCAGAACCGGTTGATAAAAAGGGAAACTTTAACAACAAAATGCTGGGAAATTACATTCTTTTCTTCGTCCCTATTATGCAATCCACATACTTATCTCTAAAAAAATTTCAAATTGTTATAGTACATGCATTTTATTTGGGTTTCTCTGACACCAGAAACAGACATATAATGCAATCAATAGAGATTAGTGGTTTCATAGTTTGTTAAGGTTCGAAATTGATGGCAAAATACAAAAACACTTTCCTTTTGTTTTTGTTTGTTTTTTTGTTTGTTTTTTTTTTTTTTGTTTTTTTGCTTTCCCCACAAAGATTCAATACTACAATGTGTTAAGTTTTGCATTATTCTTCTCAATATTTTGGTTCATATTTTGTTCCCTCCTTTCCTCCAAAGCATGAAAAATTCCATTGTTGAAGTTGGATGTCTAAATAGAGCACTTCAATTCATGTCTATTCCTAATTCATAGAAAAATCAAAGCTACACAAATTAAATATTTCACTTTCAACAATGGAATATGAAAGTTAACGGAAAGAAGTTAATATTGAGAATCCCACATTGGAAAAAAACCAAGGGCACTTACACTCTTTATAAGATAGATGGGTTACTCCTCTCATTGTCAATTGGTTTTGAGATGAAACCCCATACTTTCAAACAATTAAACAAGCTTTAAAATTCTAGTACCTTATTATTGCTCAAGAACCTCTTCCTCCCTTGATCTCTTCCCAAAATTATAGTACCTTAGTACCTTAGTAAGCAAGCTAAAATTGAGATTGGTTGATCTGAAGGAGTCATGTTTCTATCTATCTTCCAACTTATGTATGAAATTACATCAAGTATAACACACATATCAGTTGATATTCATTAATAACAAATGAATTTTGAAAATGCCATAAACCAAAGATAATTAAATAAGTTGGTGCAAAAAACAACCATACATATATTTAGAATCTATATTAGGTTTTGTTTTGTTTTTTGTTTTTGTTTTTGTTTTTTTTGTTTTTGTTTTTTACATACTGATGGATCTTGAAGTGGCAATAGCTCCTAGTACCCAGTATTAATGAAGTCTTATACTAGAGAATCAGATTTTACATAATGGAGAAGTGATGAAAGTCATTTCACTGACCTTAATTATCGAAGGTGCATAGATGAGAAAAATGTCGAAGGAAAAATGATTGAACAATGATTTCGAAGGAATTGACGGTGCCAACGAGGTAGACGCCAAACTTGATAATTCGTAGTAAGTCCAGATAGGGGAGTTCGACCATGTGCACATTATACAGAAAACTCTTGAACTCCTCCATCAATTTCTTCCTTATATCCGACAAAATGTTCTGCTGCAATAATTCATTTAAACATGATTCATAAATAAAAAATTGCAAAATCTCTCAATTAAATTCCAGATATCGAAAAGTTTATACCAAAGAAAGGAACATGAGGATGGAGATAATGTTTCCTGTTCCACTTCAACAGAAAAGCTCAATTAGATTATTCATCAATGGTGTGTAAAGAACGAGAGAGAGAGATAAGAGAGGAAAAGAAGGTTGCCCCATTACACCGGCGAAGAAGCTGAGAGTTCCATCATTGTTGGTCTGGTAGTGAACGATGCACGACCTGAGGAGCAACGAAGTTGCGTCAATCGATGGAGGTGTGTGGCGCTGAGATTGAGAGAGAAAGCGAGCGACGGTGCGATTGCTGATGAAGGATGGAGAGAGCGGCAGAGAAGGATTCGTAGGATTTTTTTTTCTTGGACGAGAGTGAGTTGTGCGTCCAAAATACTGAGCGTACAAAATATATATAAACTCTTTCTTATACGTATGTACAAAATATATATGTTTTTAACTTAACATTTTTTTTATCCTTTTGGTTTTAAAATTTAATTAATATATCTCACTTTTTTCAAAAGGCTTTTAATAATCTTCGATAAAAGTATTATTTTCAAAGGTAGAAACAAGGTTAATAATTACTAAAAAAAAGACAAAAAAGTCAATATATTTTTATGCATATTATCTCTTTATAGATTTTTAATAATTTTTATAGTAGTATTTTTTTTCAATTGTTTTTTAAAAATCTTCGATAAAGGATAAGGATATTGTTTTTCAAAGAAGTTTAATAACCTTTGAAAAAAAGTAATATTTCTCATAAAAGATAATATATTTTTCAAAGGCTTTTAAAATATTTGGTAAATGTATATTTGCTTCAAAGGTGTTTAATAACCTTTGATAAAAAATAGATACTTCTTAACCTTCGATTAAGGATAATATACTTTTTAAAGATTTTAAAAATCCTTCAATAAATATATATCCCTTTCAAATGTTTCTAATATCCTTCGATAAAAGTATATATTTTTTAAAGGTTTTTTAAAACCCTTCGATAAATGATAATATATTTTTCAAAGAATTTTAATATCCTTTGATATGTGTATATCTTTTTCAAATGTAATATATATTTTTTCAAATGTTTTCATTAACCTTCGATAAAAAGTAGATATTTCTCAAAGGTTTTTTCAATACATTCGATAAATGTACATCTTTTTCAAAGGTTTTCTATAACCTCCTATTAAAGATTGACTGTGTATTTTTTTCACCAAATCTCTTTCGTAGATATGATTTATACATATGGGTTGATCGTGTGCTTGGTATTCTTGTTTTCAAACACAGTAACAAGTTCTCTTGATCAATTAAAAATATTTGAAAAATATTTCATGACTTTTGTAAATATCTTCAAATATTTTTACATATAAAAAAATGCAAATGTCTAAGAGATTCGAGAAAATTCTTAAAATAAGTTTTAATATCTTTTAAAATTAGTGTTTTGGTCAATGAAAATTAATTAATACTTCTTTCATAATCACACCGAATTGTTCCTAAAGCTTTGAAATGTATACACGGTTTGATATGACACAAAAATTTTGATAGTTCTTAATAAGTCAAAAACACTTGTAAGATGTTAAAAGAATATCTAAAATATATTATTAGACAATAAGCACTTTTATGTCAAAAATAAAATCATAACAATAATCAAATTGAAGCAAGAGAATAATTTAAAATTTCAATCATTTGATATTATCATGTACACCGTAGCATGCAATTCAATCTTAGTCAATAATCATTGAAAGTGTGTTTAATAGGGTATAGTACAATAATAACAAAACACTAGCAGGTGATTTTTGTTATGTATGGAAATTTGAAAATAATTGCTGTATATATACTTTTAAAAAACTTATTCTATAGGATATTTTTATAGGATGCTTCATTTTAAAAAATAGATAAACATGTTCCCACCTTTATCTTTAAATTTGTTTACTTGGAGCGCTCTAATTCATTCATAAAAATATTGATTAAAAAAAGGGTTAAACTAATTATTATCCATTATTATAGGAGTTTCTTTTCAATAAAGGCTGAATAATTTCTTTTAGCGAGCATTAAATGATACTCTACCTAAAGTATAAATAGTATAAGATCACTATAAGATTAGAACTCATTGTCTAGTTTGGCCTTATAAGAATGGCCGAATTTAACTTTAATCTACATATTATATTATCATATGTTAATATCTATTAAAGTCTTAGACCATCTACATCTTATAATATATATTTTTGGCTAAATATTCTATATCTTTAATAGGTATGTCGATTTCTTTTTTTCAAATAAAAATATTCTCAATTAGACCATTCAAATCTCTTAAAATATTTATTGAAAATTAATGTTCAATTAAATTATTATTTCATTGACATATTTAGACATGTGAACATGACACACTTATTAGATAGTATCTTCACGCCATGTCTACGTATTCAAATATACTAATAAAAAGGAATCAAACCATGAAATGAAATGATTATGTAATTAAGAAATTTCAATATATTAAGCTTTCGTTTTAATGTGAAGGATAATCGGAATTTATGGTTGATCATATACATACAATATACAGAACACAATAGTATTTAAAAAATAGTAATTAACTAAATCATGTGAGATTGAAATAATTTAAGAATCCAAAAGATTTGAGATTTTTTTTTTTAAAAAAAATTATTTTTAACTCTTTCTTTTTTCTATAAAAACTATTTAAAATATACTTCAAAATCTATTCCGAATGTTATTAAACAATCTAATTTTTTTTTAATATGACTTCTTTGTGAAATTAAATTTTTGAAAATATACTCAAACACATCTTAAATCATATCCATAGCTTTGGTGCTCTTAATATGAAAAGAAAAAAGAAAAAATATAAATATAAATATAAATATAGGCCGTTGGATGGAAAAGAAAGAGCACATGATTTGGTCTAAAAGGATGATGTGACCGTCAGATTAAGCACCGAAGGCTTCTTAACCATCATTGTCAACCCTACACCCTTTATTCTCAAGGAACAAAATACAAAATTTGTACCAAATTATTAAAATATTAAAATAAATAAAAGAAAAAGTGGGAGAAGAAGAAAGGGAAAGTAGGAAGAAAGAAAATGAAATAATTATTTTTTTAAAATAAAAATTTTATTTTTGTTCCTCTCGTCCTATCCATCAATCTATCCTCGAAACGTCAACCCGATTCCGATTTTAAGTTTGTTTAAAGTTTAAAACTTTAAACACAAAAAATATTTTAATTTTTAACTGCCCGCTCTCTCTTTCATATTTAAAGGCAACCGATTGTAAAGAGAGTGCTTGATTTTACAATATGGCTGAGGATTTTCAGACTCCAATTTGCGGTGATAATTGGTGGAGCTCTTCCCGTAGTATGTTGGTCGCCGTCGGTGGATTATCCCCTTGTTCCGTCGGAATCGCCGACTTATCTTGGCCACCGTCCGATGACTTTCTCGACATCAAACCCAAATCCGCCGCCACTGATTCCGACAACAACAACAACTCCTCCATGCTTTTTCAAGATTATTCCACTTTTCAAATGATGGGTTTTGCTCTTTCTTCTTCTACCACCTCCGATCATTGGAACCAATCTGATAATTTGCTGTAAGTTAAAAAAAGATTCGATTTTTATTAATTTTTATTTTTAGTTCTAATTTGTAATTAATCTTTGTTTTTGTTTTTGTCTTTTTGAAGTAATTCGAATGGAATTCCGACGAATTTCTGTAGTGAAAATGGAATGAAGGAAGGAAATGATGGTGAGGGTTATTTAAACTGCTCATCCACTAATACAACAAATTGCCAAGCCGGTTTATTTCCTGTTGAGTCAACTTTATATGGATACTCTTCTCCTTCAACTAATTTATACGATGATGATCGTGATCCTCATCCTCTTTTCAATTCTACCCCTACAGTTACCAGTAATTCCACTACCTTCCCGCCCACAAATAATCCTAATCACTTATCTTTATCTTCAACCCCTAATTTTCCTTGTAATTACCTTGTTAAACCCTCACTTTCAAACCCTTCCCCACACTTGCACTTCACAAACAACACACCCTTTTGGAATGCTTCTTCTTCAAATACCATTCCACAGGGAATTGCTTCCTTACTTGAAGACAACAACCCTAAATCCCAAAATACTACCCTTGCTTTCAAGGTAATTTATTTATTTTTTTAAAATTAATTTTGATTATTATTATTATTATTATTTTCTTTTACCTTATTAGGTTGTTTTTCTTCAGTGTATGAATAGAGGCAATTCTGAAGATGGTCAAGATCAAGTAAAGAAAGGTGATAAAAATAGTGCAATAACGACCGAACCAGCCGTGTTTAAAAGGCCTCGAATTGAAACTCCTTCACCATTGCCAACATTTAAGGTGTGAAAATATTTTAAATCTTGTTCTTTGTATTGGGAATGTGAATTATTGTTGTTATTATTTGTGAGCCCTTCATTTCAGAATAGCTAGGGTTTTTTGTTTTTTGTTTTTTAATTAATGGAAAAAGAATGTTAGAAGAATCTTGAATTATAAAAAGGACAAAAACTAATGGTTTTCCAATCAGGTGCGGAAAGAGAAGCTAGGGGACCGGGTCACTGCCCTTCAACAACTGGTTTCACCGTTTGGAAAGGTGAATTTTTGGTTTTCATTCTTTCATCTTCTTTTTGGATATACATATATATACAAAAATTAAAAAAAAAAAGAGTTAAATTGTAAATTTGTTTTATATAATTGGGAGAGAGTTATAGTTTACTCCCTATGATGTTAAAAGTTAGAATTTGGTCATTATGATTTGATAAAAAATCTCATAAATAATTCTTATGATTCGATAAAAATCTAATTCCTATCGTATGGACTATTTATGAAGATTAAATTACGTATATTTCACTAAATTGTCCAATCTTAATTTTATCAAATATTTTAATTATTTGTGTGTGAAGATAATGAGATACATAAGGAGGGGTATATCTTGAAATGCATCAAAATATTGTTCAAATTTTAATTATAAACAGGACTAAATTTTAACTTTGGTGACTAAATTTACAATTTAGCTCAAGAAAAAAAAAAACAAAAACTTTACTTTTCATTAATAATAATGTTTATTAATTATGATCTGTTTTTACCCAGACCGATACAGCCTCAGTTCTACATGAAGCAATTGAGTACATAAAATTCCTCCACGATCAAGTCAGTGTATGTTCCATTATATTATTTAATTTAATATCAACGTTAATTTCCTCACAAAACCCAAATAAATTAATCAATTCATTAAGACATTCAATTTGGTTATAATTTTCAGGTCTTAAGCACACCATATATGAAGAGCAACAATGGAATAACACCCGTCCAACACCAACAACAGGTAAAAACTATTAATTTTCTTCAAATTCCCCCCAAAAAGGAAGAAGAAAGTAAAAAAGTATGCAGCTTTAACATTTAGTTGAATTTCAGGTATCTGAAAAAGCAAACCGAGATAGCCCAAAACAAGATCTGAAAAGCCGAGGGCTTTGTTTGGTGCCAATTTCAAGCACATTCCCAGTAACAAATGCAACGACGGCGGATTTCTGGACACCGACGTTCGGCGGAACATTCCGATGAAGAGAACTGAATGAGAATGCAAGGAATAGGGAGGAGTTTTATAGAGAGAAATATATTAATCATATAAGATTGAAATTGGTGTAATAATAATAAAAAAAAAAAAAAATTAGTGATGAGTAGTAATTGTGGTAGTAGCAGTAGTATTGGGAAGAACAGGAACAAGTGCTAAATTCAGGTAAAGTACTCAACCACATAGATCCAAGTGGTTGATGATAGCTGGATTTAGCAGATGGGGGTTTGAATTATAATATAAAGTTGGCCCTTTTGTTCCTGTTCCTTTTCTTTTTCTTTTTAATTTTTAATTTCTAATATGTAATCTATGAACTTCATCAAAGTCTATATTATCAAATTTTATTTTTTTTGTTAAATTGATTTGAATCATAATATGTATACTACCTAGGGAAGCGAGAAGCGCAAGTAGTGGAGTTTGTGTTTGTTTTGTTTGGATGGAATAAAAATAAATTTTTTATGTTTTTTTTAAAAATAATAATAATAATAATAATTTGGGAATTGGAATGTGATGGATGGGTAGTGGGAAGCTCAGAGAAGGGCGGCCCACTTTGTTTTGTGCTTTTGATTTCTAGGGTTTGTGAGGGGCATGCGCGCGTGCTGGGATCAACCCTACAAGGGGCCATATACGAGTTTCCGACCAAACCATCAATGTTTCAAATGATACTTGGTATCGTATTTTCTGAGTTTTCTTTTTCTTTTTCTTTTTTTCTTAATGTATTTAGTTTCGTTCAATTTTATAATGATACCTTCTAAAATTGATATTGATAAATAATAATTTTGAGGAGTTATAATTGATAATTGTCTCAAACTCCTTTTCTTTGTCTTAATAAAGCATTCTATGGTTAATGGATATACTAAAAGTTTTTGTTGTGATATTACATTGATGTAGATGAGGAGAGGTATATTGTTAGTAACTTAAGTACTAGTAGTGTTTTAATTTTTAAATGGGAATTAGATGCTATTACTATATATATTTTTTTAACATGATCAGAAAGAGAATAGGGGTATGTTCAATAAAAAAATAAAAAATAAAAAAAGGAATATATTTCTTGTGTGTTGATGTGTTTTGTTCTTTTAATTACTTCCGTATAGATTATAACTTTATTTGGATTTGTGATTGATAATTCATATATCACAAATCAATGTAGTGATTATCCGTTTGATTATAACAATTTTTAGATAAAATATTTATAATAATGTATTTTTTATAAAAGAAATTAGATTATATAACACAGAATTATAACTTTTAAAAATGATATAAACTGATTTATTATACATAACTAGAACATAATCATATTTCGAATATTTCCTGCTCCTGTTATACTAGAAAGAAAACCAAATCTAAAACAAATATTTATATAATTAATAAAGACGATGCATGTATGATTTCTAAAAATGGTTTAACTTTCTACTCTTCTTCCAAACACAAAGTGCAATGGTTCGTCTAGGACAATTCTTCTTGTGAGGATTTTATTTCGTTGTCCTTTTGGCTTTTAAAAAGATTCCAATTTTATTCATTTAAGTTTCACAAAAACAAAAATTTGTTAAACTAACTTAAAAGTATTAGAAGATGTTTGGGAAATTGTCAGAAATAGTATGTTTAAGTTTTTCACCTTACAAAATTATCACGTTTTTTGAGAACTTGTAAAGATAGTTTTTCTCATCCATCTTGAATGAAATCAATCACGGAAAATTAGTTAAAAAAATAAAAAAATTTCTAACTTATCGATCGTTTTGGACCTTCTCAAGATTACACACCGAGATTTGCTGATATTTTATGTAATCTTCTCAAATCTTATACCAAATCTTATATTATTTTCAAATATTATCCAAATTCAATTATGTTTACTAAATATTTATCAAATTATTATGTTGGAAAAAGTTTCAAATAATCCATAAATTGGATTTTTTTTTTTTAACTAAATTCTCGTAATCGATCTCGCCTGAGATGGATAAAGAAAAAAAATATTTTTACGAGTTTTCAACAAAGATACTAATTTTGTAAAGTAAAAACTTAAATGTGTTATTTCTGACAATTTTCATTACATATATATTCTTCTCTATAAAAGCCTTGTTTTTATAACATTTTGAGTCCTCGGGTAAACTTTAAATACAGAAACAAAATTTTAAAATTAATCTTTGATTTTTAAAACTATGTAGTAAATTACTTTTGATCTTGATAGCATATACCCATTTCAAAATTATTCTCAATCTCAATATAAAATTTAAACTCAACTTAAACTTGAACATAATTGTATATTTACTACCCCCCTCTCAATATTTTGTGTATTTAAAATAACCTGAATTATCTCCCATAGAGGATGATGCGCCAATATGCTTGAACTCTAAATACTCCATTAATGCCTCCTCATTAGTGTGACCTACCATTGTTCCTGTGCAAACAAAAATATATACGTTATACAATAATACGTTAGTTGTGAAATGAAAAAGAAGATACATATTTACATAATTATTCCGTTTCATAAAGATGTTCATCGAGACTCAAACTCCTATCAGAAGATGATTGTACATCCTCTTCCCTCGTCATTTATGAAGTCATCATCAACTTGCTAAATTATCTATTATTCTACGACTATAGAAACAACATCAACTCTACATAAATTAATATCGTTCATTGATTCATCGATTATACAAGGAATACTATTCACAACTTCTAATAACTCAGGTTAGTCATTCTCACGTTCTTCTACTTCTGGCATGTCCAACACACGCTTGTTTTGGACTACTTGCACCACTTTCTAATTATTACCATATTTGGGACCGTCGATATAAAACACTGTTTAGCTTGACTGACAAATACAAAAGGCTCGTTAACAAACCAATGACGAGCTGTATTAATTTATATATACCCTAAATCCATGTGTACTTTATTGGTCTTTTTAGGGTTTTTGTCGAACCATGTACAATGAAACATAATTACATGTCTTCTCTTGGCATACTAGAAATCCAAGACTTCATTGATAACACCATAGAAATTATGGAGATCACCTCCACCTTCACTTTCTGAAGGCACCATGATCCTACTATTTTGTGTACTTCGACAATTATCACGTTCAATACCATGATAGCGTACTCCATTAACAATACATCCACTGTACAAGCACACTTCTGAAGCCGGTCTTATCGCTAGTGAATATATATCATCAGACATATCTCCATTTTCACGCAATGAAAGAACCTATTAATTTAGTACAAAACACTATATCTTAAAAAATAATATCACTCACATTAATTCAATGGAATTATTACTTGTCTTTTAATACCATACTTATATGAGATTTGAACCAATCAGGAAAACTCATTGGTGCCTTCTGTATAAAATCATCATGACTTTGAACTTCATGTTGAATTAGTCTCAAATATTGCTTATAAAAAAGAGACATATCTCAATTTTCTATATCACACTTTGTATCGAAATCATCAATTACAATAGACTGTTCAAAACCTACTTTCGATTAGATTTTATTTCTATGCAATTGTTCAAGGATGTACCAATGTGCATTGCATTTATCTTCTCTCGATAATGTCCTTACTCTTGGTGCTCCTAATGGTTGCACATTGTATCTAAGCATTGAAAATTCACCATGTATCTCATTCTCTAGAAGTCTATCATAATTTCTTTCATCTCTATTGAACCTATTTCAATTCCAGTTATGTACAAAGAACAAAATACCAACGATTGATTCATTATATACGTTTTTACTATAGAACCCTCAGGATGTGCTTTGTTTCTTACATATTGTTTTAATGTCTGTAAACTTATTTCGATAGGGTACATCCAACTATAAATAATTGGACCTGCAACTTTTGTTTCATAGGGCAAATGGATTGCTAGGTGCACTATTACATCGAAAAATGTTGGTGGAAATATTTTTTCTAACTTACAAAGTATGATTATAATTTCTCCTTTTAATCGATCCAAATCCCCTATAGATATTGTTTTTGCACATAGATCATAGAAAAAATTGCATAACTCAACGATAATGGTGGACACATCTTTTTTTTTTTTTTTTTTAAGTATGCTCGAACACCAATTAGAAGAAGCCTATGAAGCAGAACATGCTAGTTGTGAGTTTTTAGCCCCCATAGCTTTCCATCTTTCTCACTCACATATCTTGATATATTTGATAAAAACCAATCAGGAAATTTGATTTCTTTCATCCACTTACAGAATGCAACCTTATCATTGCTAGTCAATGTGTATGCAGCGTGTGGCTTTACAACTTTATCCCCTACCTTCTGCAGGTGTAGTTCCTTTTGTATATTTAGATCTTCTAAATCCAGACGAGCATTAGTTATATCCTTATTCTTTCCCTCAATATTTAATAATGTACCTACCAAATTATCACAAATATTATTTTTGATATGTATAACATCCAATTTATGTCTCAATAAAAGTTTCGACCAATATGGAAGTTGGAAAAATATACTTTTTTCTATTCCAATTTAAACTTCATTTCCGTTTTTTTTATCACGCTTCTCTGGATGTTTGCTAAGCACAAAAAAGTTTAACAAGTTCACCTCTCATAAGATATCTTTTCCAACCATGAAAACTGGATGAGGTCTACGTTCCATTTTTCCATCATATTTTTTGCTCTTGCACCAACTATGATTATTTGGAAGATAACGTCGATGCCCCATAAAATATGCTTCCCTCTTAGCATTAATGATGATGTATCATTTTTACAAATAGGGCATGCTTGGTAACCTTTAGTACTCCATCCAAATAGGTCACCATACACAGGAAAGTCGTTAATAGTCCACAATAAGCTCGCACGTAGTTGAAGGTATTCACTGCTAACACGATCATAAGTGTGCACACCATCATTCCATATCTCCTTTAACTCTTCAATCAATAGCTGTAAGTAAATATCAATTTCTTTTTCATGAGATTTCGGCTCGGGTATAAGAAGGAAGACAATGAAATTTGTCTCTTTCATGCATTTTCAATGTGGTAAATTGTAAGGAATGAGCACCACTGGCCACATACTATACGAAGTACTCATATTCCCGAATGGATTAAAACCATCTGAAGCTAGTCCTAAACGAACATTTCTTGGGTCTGAAGGAAACTGAGGAAACTCACGATAAAAATGCTTCCACCATGTAGCATCAGCTAGATGTCGCAACACTCCATTAATTTCAACACCTCATTTTATGCCACATCATTTCAGGTGCAATATGTTTAGATACAAGTAATCGCTTCAATCTTGGTATTAAAGGAAAATGTCGTAAAATTTTATGTGGAATCTTTTTACTTTTTCCATCTTCAACTTTGTATCGAGACTCACCACATACTGGACATTGTTGCAAATCGACAAATTCTTTCCAATATAGGATGCAATCATATTTGCAAGCATGAATAGACTCATAACCTAGTCTTAAGTCACGTAATTTTCTTTTAGCTTCATAAAATGAACTAGGTATAGATGCTCCAACAGGAAATGCTTCTTTTAACAATTCAAGTAACAAATCAAACGACGTGTTAGTCCAATCGTTAAGAACCTTAATATGCATCAACTTCACCAAGAACAACAATGAAGAGAATTTTGTACAACTAGGGTACAACTGGTTACATACTTCATTTATTAAGTCTTTAAATAAGCTTGAATTGTTATCTCTTTCTTGGGCATTGGTGTGCATCTCATTCTCGTTATCTTCTTCATTCACATAAGTAATTAGACACTGTAGATCATTTATAATATTCAAAATTTCATTTTCTTCATCTATAACATTCATCTCTGTTGTACTTAATCCATTATCATGTGTCGATTGAGATGTCTGACTCTCGTATCCTCTAGACAAGTCAACTGGGTCTCCATGATATACCCATTAATGATACGATAGAGAAATTCTATTAATGAATAAATGTTGTTCAACTCCTTCTATTGGCTCCCACATTGCATTCATATATTTTCTGCATGGACATCTTGTTTTTCCCGAGTTATGTATGAAGTTTTGCAACTTCAAGGAATCTACTCCTTCTGCATACCGAATTGATAACTTGTTTCTAATCGTAATCCACTCTTTATCCATTCTTATTATATATATGATAAGTTGAACCTATATGATTTAAACAATTAGTTAATTTTTAAGTATTAATTTCTAACTTATATGATCCCTATGAAGGGCAAGATGTAAATAGCAGGAAAGAACTACAAACTCACAACCAAAAAAGTCTCACCAGTGCCTCAATTTTTATTTTACCTTAAACTACCTCATCTCTGTTTATTATTTTTAAATTTTCTTTATAATTTTTTTTTACAATTCTCAATTTTTAAAATGGGAGAATTATATATATATATATATAACTACAATGTAAGATTCTATCCTCATAAAATTTTCTAACATAGATTAATTTATTTTATTTAAAATTGATAAATTATCATATAGCTTCTTTAATTTGAAGACATCATAATGTCTTTCACTTCAATCAAATTTTCAAATTAGGCTAGTCTTCTCGATTAAATTCGAGCATCAACCACAACAATAATTTTTCAAAACAAAAATGTCATCCTTTGTAAAGGCTTTTATAATTCCACTCGTTATATTCAAATGCATAAATGTTCACTACAAGAAAAACCATATTTCTTGACGTTTTCAACTTTAAATACTTGACGATGTTATGAAAAAAAATGTCAGAAATAGGTGATTTTAAAGAAAAAACATCAAGAATTGATTTTAAAAAGCGGGGGCTGTGCATTTTTTCTGGAAAATACAGTACTTGACATTTTAAAAATGTCAAGTTCAATTAATAGATTCTTGACGTTTTAAAAACGTTAAGAATTGTAAAATATATAGGATAGCGTTGCAATGCTACGTATTTTGATGGAAAAATGAAAAAAGCCCACGCTTCATACACGCAACGTTGCAACACTACGGGTTTTGATGGGAAAATTGCGCGCCTCTTGAACAGCATTGCAACGCTCTTTTAGTTGCGTCACGACGCTATCAGACAGATCTAAAAGAAGTTCCAGCAGTCGATTTGCAGTCTATTCTTTGCAATACTTTTAGTTGATTTTTTGTGTAATACACTCGAAATCTTCTTGGTTTTTCACTTCCCTTTATTGTATCTTTGTTATTCCATCAATCTTGAATATTCTTCATTGAGGGAAGTAGATTTGAGTCATGAACTTTCAAAATTAGGGCTTAATCTTGATTTTCTTATTTAGATTAGGTTTAAGTCTTGATTTTCTTGGTATGATTAGGCTTAATCTTAATTTTCTTGTTTATATTAGGCTTAATCTTGTTTAGATTAGTTTTAATTCTTGATTTTCTTGACTTAAAGGCATAAAGTTTCAAATTAGGGCTTGATTTTCTTGGTTTGAGGCATAAACTTTCAAAGTTAGGACTTGATTTTTTTGGTTTGAGGCTTGAACTTTCAAAGTTAGGGCTTAATCTCCCATGTATATTCTTGAATCTCATAATAAATTCTTCTTTCATATTGTTCTTAGTTTGAGGCATGAACTTTTAAAGCTAGGGCTTGAATTTATTCCATCAATATTGAAGAGATTCTTCATTGAGGTAAGTAGATTTAGTTTAGATTAGGTTTAATTCTTGATTTTCTTTGTTTGAGGCACGAACTTTCAAAGTTAGGACTTGATTTTTTTGGTTTGAGGCTTGAACTTTCAAAGTTAGGCTTAATCTCTCATGTATATTCTTGAATCTCATAATAAATTCTTCTTTCATATTGCTCTTGGTTTGAGGCATGAACTTTTAAAGTTAGGGCTTGATTTTATTCCATCAATCTTGAAGAGATTCTTCATTAAGGTAAGTAAATTTAGTTTAAATTAGGTTTAATTCTTGATTTTCTTGGTTTAAGCCATGAACTTTCAAAGTTAGAGCTTGATTTTTTTGGTTTGAAGCTTGAACTTTCAAAGTTAGGGCTTAATCCCTAATGTATATTCTTGAATCTCATAATAAATTCTTCTTCCATATTGTTCTTATAGTTTGAGGCATGAACTTTCAAAATTAGGGCTTGATTTTATTCCATAAATCTTGAAGAGATTCTTCATTGAGGTAAGTAGATTTAGTTTAGATTAGGTTTAATTCTTGTTTTAGATTTAGTTTAGATTAGGTTTAATTCTTGATTTTCTTGGTTTGAGGCATGAACTTTCAAAGTTAAGGCTTGATTTTCTTGGTTTGAGGCTTGTGCTTTCAAAGTTAGGGCTTAATTTCTCATGTATATTCTTGATTTACATGTGATATTATAACTTTCAAAGTGATTGAAAATGCTATTGGTATGTTGCATACATTTTGTCTAGAAAGTCACACATTTAAATATGGCTTGATTACCATTTCAAAAGTTGATTTACCCCCTTGGTTTAAATGCAACTTTGGTTTAAATGCATATTTCTTGCTTGAAGTCATTTGCACTTTCCCTTTTATATGATATTTTACATGGATCTTGATGTGTTGAGCAAATTTGGGGATATTTGTTTGAAACTTTGTGTTTGTATTATTTATAGGATATTTTATACGAAGTGGTTCTTTATTGACAAGGTGTTGCTATAATAAAAGTTCTAGCTTCGTAAAATGTAATTTGTGGACATTTGAGTTGTTGGCCTTTATTTTATTATGTCTAGTTGCTTTTCCTTCAAGAAGTATGATCTAAAATTAGGTATCATAATACAATGTCAAAGGTAGTTTTGGATTGGTACATGTGATAGTTGTTAGGTAGGTAGATGAATAGTTTTGATAGAATGTTTGGAAATGTATATTTTGAAACTATTCATATTTGGTTGGCTATAAGAATTATATTCCTTATATTGTTTTAGAAGTGCCTATATGGGTCTGTCCATATTCTTCTAATTAACTTACAAAATCCTTCATGAAGTTGTAAAGTTTCAATCTATGTGTTGTAGTTGTTGGCCTTTATTTGATTACCAATAATTTATTATATTTTTTTGAGTGAACGTGGTGTTAATTCAAATCTATTTCCCAAAAAAATAAGTAGAGAACTAAGAATGGAAGACTAAGATTCAAAAACCGTTCAAACAAAATTGTCAGATAGATATGCATGAATGACAATGCTGAGGAGATGTAAGTATACTTGTGTTCAAAGTTGAGAATTGTTTGCAAGTTGTTCTTCATTTTTTTTAATATATACTTTTAGAACAAAAAGAATAGTCTAATAAGTCTAAGTAATTGTACAAAATCGACTGTTCATCAATCAATATTACAAAATAACTTTTTTTTTTTTTTTTTTATTTTGTAGAAGATTTGGCCCAAAAACAAAATAAAATTGAATTTCATAACACTATATCAAAGAAAGAACTATATATGTAGAAATATTTTGAACATTACTCTACCTTCTTAGATAACATTAAAATGCATAACATGTATAAAAATTCAAGCTTTCCAACTTCGAAGTCAAACATAATAGGGTAGGAGTATCTAAATTTAATGTAATGACTCTATACATTGTAATATAATTAAGATATATTGATTGAGTTATCAAATGTTGAATTTCCAAGTAACTATTGAGAAGAGACTAATTCATGAGATGCTCAAAGAGAAACAACAAGAATTTTACCATTGATCGACGGTGAAAGAAAAGAAAGATACCTGTGGTGACGGTGGCAAATAGTGAACCCATTGCATAAACAACGGTGAACGGCAACAATCGAGGGTGTGGGGGAGAGGAGAAAATGAGAGAAAGAGGGAAAGTGACGGGTAAATCTTTTTTTTTTTTTTTTTTTTTACAATTGAACCTCCCTTGAAGGTCAAATAGACCGTCGGGCAAAGTAGGTGCACCCGACAGTATTTTTGACAATCGTTGGGAAAACTCTAATACAAAATTTTCATTTTTTTTTTTTTACAATTGAACCTAGTCCTGTCGAGCAAAGTAGGAACGCTCGATGGTCATTTGGACAACCGTCAGAATAACTTTAATAAAAAAAACCCTCGAATCTTTTTACAATCGAACCTAGCCCGACGGTAGAAGACCGTCGGAATTAGTAGGCACGCCCGACGGTTGTCCAAAACACCATTGGAAGAGCTGACTTATCCCGACCCTGGTCAGATGCTTGTTGGGAGATGATTTTATCTCGACGCCGTAGTAATTTCGTCAAAAAAAGTAGGAAAGTCCGACGTTTTTTTCTCCATTGAAAAAAGATTCGTCGAAAAAACCAAAATTCTTGTATTTTTTTTTTTGAATTGTTATATATATATATATATAATGGAACTATTTAGTAAATTGAGTTCAAAAAGTTTATTTTTTAAAACGTGAAACTAAAACAAAATAGTTCTTAGACGGAAATTAAAAAATGTATATATAAACAATCTTAATTATAAAATCTAAATTTTTATTATGATGGCCTAAAAACTTTACCACCCAGGATCTCCCATTATATGTAGCATGGCGCATCAAATTTACTTTTCTTCTTTTAGCATTTTATAGGTCTCAAAATTTCACGATGCACCTATTTTTTTTCAACCTACTTTCATCATATACATTTTTTTTAAAAAATAATCTTATTTTGATCTCTAAATTTTGAACAATATTTTATTTTGGTTTCTATAATTTAAAAAATATTTGTTTTAGTCTCTAAACTTTGTATATTATTTATTTTGGTCCCTAAATTTTTAAAATTATTCGTTAATCACCAAACATTTAAAAAGTGTTTATTTTGATTCATATTATATTAAGATTTTGTTAACTCTTAAACAAAATAACGGTGATTTATATTTTTGGATGATTAGGCTACCAAATAAGTTAGATACACTAAAAAATCTAGAGTTCTAATTTTAAATTAGATGACAAAGCGGGAGAATTTAACAGATTTTTTTTGTTTAAAATTTTGATCCTAAAGTATTTTGGTGTGTTGGTTGTTGACGTTTTACTTCACCTTCATCTTACTCAATACATTTAGAGCATACTCATCCATAAATACAAGCTCCTTCAAATTTCTATTGAATAGTTAACATAACTTTAATAGTATGGACTAAGAGTAGACACTTTTAAAAAGTTTTGGGATTAAAACGAATGTTTTTTAAAGTTTAGGACCAAAATATCATCAGCTTCAAAGTTTAGAGACTAAAATAGGACTTAAACAAAAAATATATATTAAAATATTTCAAAACAAAATAATGAAAAATTTATCATGTGATAAATTATGATTTCACATACATAGATATCATCCGAGATGCACTTAAATATTTTCTTAGAAATTTTTTTGTTTTTTGAGAAGCCGAATAAATAAATCTTACTCGTTCAAAAACGTAAAAAACACAACAATTGAAAACCAATCAATGATTCAAACATGTCCAAGTTTATAATAATTTAATGTGTTAATTCGAAGAAATTAGGCAAAATAGAAGAATAAGGTTATGTTGACAGCTAGCAAATTAATCTGTTTTTCCTAATAATGACCTCTCTAATTAAAAATTTCTCATTATAAAAAGGAAAGGGGCGCAAAAAAAAAAAAGAGAAAAGAAAAGAAAAGAAAAAGAAAAAGAAAAAAAGAAAAAAACAACGAAGCTTGTTTGTGATGTTAAAATGAATAAGCTTCTTTCTTTAACAGAACCAATGATAAAAAAAAGGTGGGTTCTTTTGTTGCTTTTTGGACATGCAAGCAAAATTAAAACATAACATTTGTAAGAAGCTTAACGTGGAAGAACCATTTTGACAAGTGACCAATCATGTGGGAAAGTGCTTTTTGTGGCTAAAATATATTTTATATCAATTAAAAATACATTAAAATATAATAAAAATGATAATTTTTATTTTTTGGGTGACTTGGATTTGATGGGTTGATGGGTATTATATTTTATACCATCCCCTTAACGGAATCCGGATCAGTACTTTGCCTTTGCTTCTCTATCAGATGAAGAATTTCCACTCTTTTTTTTTTTTTTTTTTTTTTTAAATTTTTAATTTTTCTTATGGTTTATGAGAATTAATAATAATAAAAAGGAATACTTAAAAAGGAAAAGGCAGCTTTGAGAGGCATCTGGCTATGAATGATGTTTAATAAAATCAAAAGCACATATCCGCTATCAACTCCAGCTTTTGCTTTTCTTTTTTTTTTTTTTTTCTGCCCCAACTTTTCAAATTTCAAATTTCTTTTTCATATTTTTCTTGTTTTGGGATGGGTTAAAAAGAGAAAAAGAACAATGAATTTCTTCAAGTTTTTAAATATCTGAAAATGAATTGGTTTTTCATTTTTTATTTTTATTTTTTTTGGAGGGGGGAGGTTGAAAAAGTGTAATTTCTTTTCGTAACTTTGAATCCGATCTTGTATGGCTTTCAGGAATCAAAATACAGAGTTTGGCCAAATCCTCTCTTTTTAGAAAGTTTGATATATAGCCGCTTTTTTATGCCCTCATCCATTCCATCATATTTTTCTCCTCTTTTTCCTCCCATTAAGACTTTGTGTCTTTCTTAATACATTATAATAAGACTTTGGTAGGCTTTTATTTTAATCTCTATATTTTCAATCGATCTAATTTTAGGTTTTTTTTTTATATTTGAGTCAATTTTTTGGTAACTCATATTTTAAGAATATTATCACATATGATATTTTACATATTAGAAATAACCAATAAATTAAGTTTAGGACAAAATCTATAAATCGTATACTAAGGAGCAAAAGGAAGAATCTCCGGAGAAATTCGCGTCTCATTAGACAATAGCTTACCAAGACGAAGAAAAGGAGTTGGTTCGAGAGATGATTAACTATACTAGAACTAACCTAGACTCCTATGAGAGGCAATAATGGAAAATTTTCTGCATTGTGTGAAACCCTTCCATTTTAATTTTAACCAAAATTTGTTAAATAATCATAATAATTTTCATATAAGAAATATAAAATATGTCAATATGTTTCCAAAAATTTATAGTAAAAATACTATTAAATAGTAATAATTCTTTTTTAATAAAAATTAGGATAAATATCAATTTATTATCTTAAACTTTGGGGTTGTATCAATTTAAACTTTAAACTAATAGTTGTATCATTTTAAACCCAAAATTTTGGGGTTGTGTCAATTTAAAACCCAAACTAATAATTGTATCAATTAAAATTTTAAGCTTTTATAAGTATATCTATTTAAACCTTAAACTTTTATAATTATATCTATTTAAACCATGAACTTTCATAAGTATATCTAAATAAAATATAATGGAGGGTTTAAATTGATATTTTATGAAAGTTTAGAGTTTGAATTGATATATTTATGAAAATTCAGAGTTTAAATCGATATAATTACTAATTTGAGATTTAAATTGACACACGTATGAAAGTTTAAGGTTTAAATTGATACTACTCCCAAAGTTGAGAAGTATAAACTGATATTTGCTCTAAAAATTTAAAAAAGAATAAACTAGTAATAGACATTAATTAAAATTTATTAAAAGTAAATGAACTAAAATTGAATAAATCTCAGGATAAAGAGATTAAAATGACATTTTAATCTTCTTTTATCTGACTTTCTTTATTAAAAACCAAAACTAATAAGAGTAGTACGACGGTCTGTGGTGTTGAAGCAACAACCTTAACAGATTGGCCTTTTGATTGAAGTTAAACCCATTTGGATGGGCCACTTTGAAGATATGATGATATACATAGATATTCCATGCCACTTGCTAACAAACTATATCCAACAGCAACTTCATATTGGATAAATTTGTATTGTATCTGTTTTGTTGGCCCATATGTTTTCATCCTCTTTAATCATGCAATTTCATTCATTATTGCCCCCAACTTTCTTGTCCTAATTATAACTTCTTGTGGTGTCGATTTCACTCAAAAAGCCCCGTACCAATATATTAGCTTATATGAGACTTTGGTCACACTTCCGACGAATATTGAGTTACATATTATGCTAAAAGTACACAAAAATAACTTTGATAGATAATAATGTTTGGTAGCAGTGTAAGCTTCAATAGATACACAAATCAAAGACAATAAAAGACAGCAAATTCTTCAACAGAGAACAGCTATATATAGAGAGAGAGAGAGAGAGTGAGACAGGGTGAACAAATAATAAGTATAGCCATGGTGGGAACAATTATATGACTAATATTATGGAAACAGTCAGTTTCCCTTGAGCTTCTTTGCAATGCCAGCAAAATACTTTCCCTGGTGGAAAGCTTGCTGCAGTTCCAGTTCAGAAGGCTGTCTAGAGCCATCACCAGCCAAAGTTCCGGCACCGTAAGGGCTCCCGCCCTTGATGTTCTCCATCTCGAACATACCAGCTCCAAATGAATATCCAATCGGAACAAACAGCATTCCATGATGAACCAGCTGAGTTATGGCTGTTAAGCTGCAATAGTACAAAATTTTAAGATCAAAATGAGGAATTTGTTGGGTTTTTAACTCTAAAATGAGGAATTTGAAAAGAGGCTCACGGAGTAGTCTCCTGTCCACCTCCTTGAGAAGCAGTGCTATAGAAAATGCCTGCAGGCTTGCCTGCAAGTGATTGTGTTCTCCATAAACTGCCTGTTGCATCCATGAATGCTTTGAATTGAGCACACATCATTCCGAATCTTGTAGGGAATCCGAAGAGCAAACCGTCAGCTTCAGCGAGTTCGTTTGGTGTAATGATCGGTGCTTCACCCTTTGGTGGTGCTTGCATCTTTTCAAGAACCTCGCTTGGTAATGTTTCTGGGACCTGTTTAAATATGATATATATACTCATTCAGGGGACTCAAGTACCAAAACCAGTTCCCCGATTATATGAAGCTTTTTCTATACAGTTAGAGAATGTATGCAGAATTTTCAATGATGGGAAACCGATGGATCTGAAACGAGCACATTCAAGTAAAGATTTTCTTGGCTATTTGTACTTAATTTGAACAATGCATCTCAACAAAAAATGAAGAAAGAAACTCCTAAGCAGCGAAACAAAGACATTCATTATCAAATTCAATGTGAATAGATTTAAGATCTTAGTCCAACACCTAAAGAAAGAATGGCTATGACCGAAATAAGACACGCACCTGCCATAATTTGACTTCAACTCCCTCCACAGAAGCAGCTCCTTTCTGAATTTCCTCTGCTAGCCTCAAGACATGTCCATACGTGGAATAGTAACTATACAGCATAACATACTCATCAAGTTCAAAATAACTTTTCTACAGCCATTGATTAACGACGGAAATTTTTCTCATACATATATGACACGACGACCAACCGTATCACCAACAACTACAGTTGGCCATAATTTCTCATAGTAGTAGCTGTCCCTCCATTGGATACAACATGTATGATGTTTTTTTTGAATAAGTGATGTCAAAAGAAAGAAAAGAAACTTTTGCACAAAAAAACTGAATTCTCAACAAGGGAATAATATGCAAAAAAAACCAAAAGGGGGAGTTGGAGCCCTTTTTCTAGAAGGTTAATGTAGAAATATGACAGCTAAAAGAATTGGTTAAAATAGAGACAAGACAATTTATCTCATCAGTGAGGGTAAAACAACAGTATATACATTTGACATCACACAAGCTAAGCAGTTGAACTTAGTGGGAAGTTTCAATAGTTGTGGATCAAAAAACAAGCAGTAGGAATGAGAAATGAAAGTCCTAAAGCAGGGACCACAAAATTAGCCAAAAGTTCTTCCATGATTTCCACAGATTAGGTTAGGTTTCTCAGACACTTCAGTTTTCATGACAGTCTAGTCCACATATATGACAGCTAAATGCCCCCATTATTTTGTCAAATAAAGATCCCATTTCCATAAGTAATATAAGAATGCGTGAACAAAACATAAAACTTTCACATGGTAATTAAAAACCACTTTGACTCTGAGCTCTTGGGACAAAATTTTGAGGGCGACCTTAAAAAATTACTGACGTGTTTGGAGGAGCAAACAAACATTGAAAAAGATATCTATTTAATGTCCTAAAATCATTCTCAGTCATTGAAACTATTCGTCTCGTTGTTCATGCAGATGTTTAAGGAACTGTAACACAATAATACATACACTAAAAAGTTCATAACATAAAAAAAAAAAAAGAAAAAAAAAGAAAAAAAAAAAGAACAAATGAAAAGAAGCTAGCAAGTTGAGACATGTTAAAGATTCATCTTTACACTCTCCTAAAAGAGATTGGTTGACTTTTAATCAAAAAAATCAAACCCCATAAGAACAAATCAGGGTAATCCTCAACAGAATCATACTAAAACAGAGACTATAAGTTCCAAGAGTCCAGGATGTCTTTTGATCAATAAAAACAGAACCTTTGATAACTGGGGTTATTAATTAGTCGTTCATAACAACGTTTATCGTTGCAAACGAAGAGAAAACTTCAAAATTGAAGAAAAAATGATCGAAAAAAATCTGGGTTTACAATCTTCATATAACAGTTGACTACCAAACAGAGTACTATAATCGCTGGAAAATTTGATAAATTGGAATTGAATGTCTTAAGAGAAAGATAAGGAAGGGATCGAGAGAGGCTTACACAATGTAAACTTTGGTGGCCATTGATAGATTCTCCGAGTTTCGGTCTGTCTGTCTTCTTCTTCTTCTTGTTCTCTCTAATGTGAGTGGGTGAACGAAATGTTTGACAGTAGAGACATTGAGGGGGACCCCAATTTATAGTGCTCTATAAGCTGTGTTCTACAAAATTTTATTTTAGATTTTTTTAATAGCATAATTAATGGGGTCTAACCCCAATTTTGGTGGGGTTTCGTTAGTAATAATGTTGAATTATGGGACGGTTGATGTCCACTCCACTCCTTCCATCATCATTGTTTTCATTGATTAAACTCCAGTCTTCTTCCTATTGGAAGTTCTCCCTTCTTCATCAGGTGAAATATTCAATCTGATTCACCGTTAAGTAATGCAAAATTCATCCATTCGATGAATGAAATCACTTTCTAAAGAGTGATAAAAGAACCACCTTTCTTCATATTCTTTTCCCACAGTCTTACACCTAATAGATTTCTTTCTGTTCAGAGTACCTGACTTGAAATTCAAGGCATCATAGGAAAGGGGAAAAAGAAAATAATTAGTAAAATAAGATTGGTATTTGGGTTTGGTTAAGTTGATAAGCTTTATGATAAAGGTTTTAGGTAAGTGATTAAGGGGGTCCCATGACATCAATTATTTGGTGAAATTAAGTTTAATGGAAAATGCTTGTAAATTGTAATGGCAGAAGGTTTAAGAGAGAATTGATAGCCTTTGTCTTGAAGCGTGCGACTCTTGTCTTTTGTTAATTCATTCGGACCCTTCATTTTCATCCAATTTACGCTTTGATAATAACATGATTACCAAGTACAAATTGCCTGCCTTTCTTTCTTGGCTCCTGAACTTGGGTCACTAATTGCTTCTAAACAAGCTTGTTATAATTTTGTCTAATTTGATGTGAAATTAGTGTAATGTTTGAGCTTCATTTCCATTTATTTCTTTTGGTGAAGACGGAACTAGAAAGTAAGACAGAAAGAAAGAAAGAAAGAGATAGGGTTTGTGGTGGGGTCTACCAATGTGCAATGTTGAATTGCTTGTCAATTGGGGAAGACCATACCACTTCTAAGATCTTTCTTCTACCTTTTTTTGTAGAGGGGAGAATGGATGAAGTCAAGAAGAAGTTGAATGGATTTTGAATCTGTTTCTGCTATAATTCTTGAACTGACAAAAACTAACTTTTTTTTTTTTTTTTTTTTTTTTGCCTCTAATGAAAGATGGAAAGGAAAAACCAGAAGGGCTATATAGTATGTATGATGAGAGTAAGCATATTTTTGCCTCAAAACTTTAGTAGCTTCATTGCTTTGGTCAAAATGGATCATTTCTGGGTCCATTCACTCACCTTCTCTACATCTTTTTTTTCATATTTCATCCAAAAGAAAAGGGCCAAACTTGTTTCCCTTCAATTTCTCTATGTTATGACTAATGACAATATTATAATTCTCACACCCTTTGTAATTTTGTTCCTTTTCATCTTCCAATTATTTTTTATAATCATAAGTTTCTTTTCTTCGGTTTTTCTTTTCTTTAAGCTAAAATCCAAACTTTTAAACTTGTCATTTCGTTGAGAGAAATATGTAGCCATTTAAAAGAAGTTTTTTTCCAAAATTAAATATGAGTTGAGAATGCACTTTTTCTTTAGTTCAATGGGAACCTTTGACCTCTCTTTTTAGATTGAGGATATATGTCTTAACGAATTGAACTAAGCTTGATTTGACCTTTGACAATATAAAATGTGCATGATTAATTTTGTATCTTTTCACATTTCTTAAACACATACAAATTGTTAACCACATAAACTCCAAAACGAAAAAACAAAATTTTAGAAACTACTTCTAGTTTTTAAAAAGAAGAAAATGATATTTATAAACAAATAGTAATGAAAACATATCAAGGTTTTGTTTCTTAAATGTTGGGTCTTATTATGGGCTCAAACGAGGATTCATGTCGAATAAACTCCTTGAAAGCCCAAATAGAATAAACAAATCCCGTAAAGCACTCTGTGGCTCTACTTTCAAGCATCGACCCACCGACAGGGACTATTTATTTATTTTTACGGTAAGTATATACATAATACATATTTGTAAATATCAAAAGTTGTGTAACAGAGAATTTCTAAAGATCTCCACTTTTCCAACCTTTTTGACCAATACATTACCCATTTGACTCGAATCTCAACTACACAGAATCCCTTTTTAACAAACACAGTAAGAAGTACAAAGTAAAACTGAATTGGATTAAACAATCAGCATCAGGTTAAGAAGTTACTGCACATAAAGTCGACTTCTAACATAGCTCAACGGATTCGAAGCATTGTAACTCTAATTTACCAGAGTGGGAAGGCGACAACTTTCTGCTTTGCAATAAGGAAAGGACAAGGTTGAATAAAGAATAAAGATTATAAATTTGGAAGAGAAGAACAAACTTGGAGGGCTCCATGTTTGCACACTCTGCTCTGTGCTCAATGAAAATGACCAACAACATATCTTCGTCCACAGTCCTCCAATGGCCACGCCAACCAAAACCCATTATCAATTTCTAACCACAAAACCTTCTCTCACAACCCTACCACACATTAACTTTACTGCATCAAAATATCCATTCAACCAAATATTTTATTCATCCTCTGTTTTCAAATCACACTAACGGTTTAGAAATTCTATTTTAAAAAATCTATCTTGAGGATTAGAAACCTAGTTGAATTCCTCTCCAAATGCAGAGGGAAACCAAGAAAAACAACAGATCAGTCCGTACACTTGGCACGGCTTCGATCGCATCCCATGTTAATGAAATTAATTACAACTACATTTACCTAATCGATATTCAGAAAAGCAGAACATTTAATTACATTTCATTTAACAGCCACACATGACACCACCGCCACAAAATCCCAGGACAGGACAGGACAGGACACCACAACAATACTCGTGAATTTTAGTTTTTTCTTTTTTTTTTTTTTAAACAACACGTAAGCTAGCTAGCTTGTTTGAGTCAAAAGAAGAAACTTACATAAATGGAAGCCAATAACAATACTGATCAACAAATTGGAAAATTTTCTCAGTATAAACTATAAACCAATCTGAAACCAAGAAGAACACCTCCTCCAGTGCTTGATTGACTCTGTTGTTCTTTATTTCAATTTACATCATATATATATATATATAAATATTAAAAAAGAAAAAAGAAGAAAAAGAACCATGATCTTCCCAGATTCTAATATATTTTTTTGTACAGAAACTATCCAACCAAAAAAAGGGGAAAAAGTAGATACCCATAATCGAGAAGAAATTGGTCTCACCTCGGTAAGGAGAATGAGGCATCGACATTAGGCCACAGCAAAATCCCTTGGTCATACTCATAAGACATCACAATTCATAAGCCAAGCCACCAATCGTCTGACTGCAAACGAATCGGATTTGATTCCTTCTTCTCATGGGTTGTTTCCGCGCAGTATATGAATCAAATTTGCAGCATTTGCTCTGATCTTTTCATTATCATCATCAATCAATGTCATACAGATTCCCAAAACGCCTTCTCTTCTGGCCTCCACGCACAGTCGCTCGCAATGACAACAAAGGGAAGCCAGAGTTAGAAGAGCATATTGAACTCCTCTTGGACCTCCATTTCTCAAAACACAACCCAAAATCTCCACACATCCCTTGAACCGCTGCATCTCTTCTCGACCTTCCCTGCACTTAGCCAAAACCCCCAGAACTTCCACTGCTCTATCCAGCCCAGAATTTGCAATTTTAAGCAAAATAGGAACAGCCCCACATTCCACAGCCCGCACACGGTTTCCGGGGAATGAACAAATGGCGTAAAGCGCAGTTGCAGCTTCCTTCTGCTCTCTGTTGTTGCCGTTCCGTAATAAATAAACCAGAGAACGAACCGCATAGGGATATGCCCCAATTGTAGCTTTGTTTACCTCCACAACCGCCAAGCTCGTCAGCATCGTGGCCGCCACGGCTCTGCAATCGGCGGACCTAGCTTGAAGAGCAGCCACGGTGAGGCCAATAGCTCCCTCTGCAACCAAACCCACTTTGTTATCATCGTCCAAACTAAGATTAAGCAAAAGCGAGAGAGCCTTCTCTTGGAGGCTGGGATCGTCAGAACCGACACATTTAAGAACGGCCGAGACAGCACCGGACTCGGTCAATCTTCGACGCATAGCGGAATCACGCTTTGAAACCCTGGCGAGTTGATTGAGGCAATCGAGCTTGGAATCGAGAGAGGAAGAAGGAGAGATGAGAATCGAGATTAGGGTTTGAGGCGGCGGATGAGGGAGAAATGGCTTGGAAAGGGAAACAGGGTTGAAATTTGAAATTAAGCTTCGGAGGGCATGGTTAGGGATTAGAGAAGGGTTTTGAGGAAGGGGCAATTGGGTGATTGGGCAAGTCCGGTGACCGGCGTCGAGCCATCGTTGGATTGAAGAACGATCAAAGGTGTGGCCGGAGGAGAGTATTACAGGGTCCGACATTATCTCCAGAGAAATAGGACACTTGAAATCATCCGGATATGGAGCCGCCATTAAAGCCCACACCTTTGTTTTTTCTCTTTTTCTATAAGAAATCTAACAGTTCTTTGAGGGTTTATGAGGTTTTGGATGCTCCAACACCATAGACTTCCATTACAGAGAAAGAGAAAGAGAGAGAGAAAGAGAAAGAGAAAGGCTCCCTATGTTCTATCTAAATCCATTTTTCTTCTCAGATTGAACCAACAAAACACATACCCTTCAAATTTACCTAAACCCCACTCACGAATTATCTTTACATATAAAATCATCATTTCTTCACAGCATCTATTAAATTTTCACTTTTTGCTGAGGCAAAAACTAACCTCCAGATGATAATTGATATCTTATCTATTAATAATAGTTTTATTAAAAAAATATAAAATTAATAAATTTAGACGTAATTTAGTGGATAAGATATTAATTATGATGGTTGAATATAATGATTCAACCAAGGAATATTGAAAATGCAAAGGGTATTTTGGACATTTGAGAGGTAAGTTGGTTGGTGGTGTGTGTTTTTGGACTTTGGTAGAAAGGAGTTGAGGAGAGAGTTTCTTAAAATTCATTACTTTAATCCGTGAGTTGACAATCACAAAGGTTGCGTATCCGTTATACCTTTGGCTTTTCACATCATCTAACCAATTTTCCAATTTTAACCTTCTAAATATTTCGATTTCAATGCTCTTCGTTCTATATTATTGTCATTTTGTCTAAATTTAGTTTATTCATGTTTTAAATATTTTCATTAAAAAAAATTAAGTTTATTATGTAAACAAGTCTATAACAATTTATTCTCTTATTCTCAATTTTGTATAAAACATATCTTTCAAATTAAGCATTAATTTTTATTATATGACCATCTAAAAATATCAATTTATGTAAGAAATTTCATGAAATTTTGATAAAGTTGAAACTACAGTAGAATATATTGTTACAAAAGTAAAGTGCATGGAATAAGTTGTTATAAACTATAGTAAAGAGCTAAATTGTTATTTACATAAAAATCTAAGATTAAATTTTAAAAAATAATAATTAGATGAATAAAAGTTTACAAATTTATTTCCTTTAATCAACCTCTAGTATGATTATTGATGTATTATCTACTGAGTCATGTATAAATGTTTTTATATATATAATTACTCGGTGAAGAAAGAGGAATAATTGGTTATATTATCACATCATCTCTTTAATAACTTTAGGTCATAGAATAGATTGGGATACCTTGAGCTACTTCCTTTACCAACGGTCTCTTTTTCCCTTTTGAAAATAGTTTATTCTTGGACCACTTTTTACCAACAAAATTTTTGGTTTTTTTTCGGTTTTGTAACAAGGAAAAATGTATATCTCTTGAGGATGTTCAAAAAAATCCGATAATCCAAAAAAATTGATCAATCCAATCTCATTCGTGCGGTTTGGGTTGGGAATTGGGTTCAAATAAATGAAAATTTTATGGGTTGGGTTAGTTTATGGGTTCACCTAATATAACCCAAACAAACTCGAATTTATTATTAACTTTAAAGCATATTTTTCTATTACTTACAACACAATTATTTATACATATATTGATTTTAATTTTATTTAATTCCAATATTTCTGAATAATTTATTCTTCCACAAGTTTCTTTGTACTTTAGAAAGAAAATTTTCACTATACAAACTGAAATTGAGTCATTAATTTTAATTCAATATATTAAAATAATTAAATTAAATTTTTACATAGTTATATTTTGCTTCTTTTTAAAACAAAATTTTAAATAAATGACCCGATTAACCCGAACCAACCTAACTCAAATATTTCATGGTTGGATAAGGTTAGGTTCATTTTTTAATAAGGATTATTTGGGTTGAAAAATTTATAATCCGAACAATTGGATTAGATATAAAAAGTCTTTCAATTCAACCTAACCCATAAACACCTCTAAATTATCTCTCTCTAAAATATTAAAACAAATTAAATTAAATTATTTATTAAAATAAATAATAAGACTTACTATCTCACTACTAATATAAATATAGTCATATAGTTTGAAATATATATATATATATATATATATATATATATACATGTTGTAGAAGATTCTATAATATTAATGATACATTTCCCTTTATAGGACTAATAAATGAAAATTCAGCGTTGGTTTATCGTGAACCGGTCTGTCGATTTCAAGGGTTGATGTCATGTAAAAAGCCCAATAATTAGATGCATTTATCATTATACCCAACAATTCTACACAATTACTCCTTTACGATTATGGTGACATATAGGACAATCATTATCGTCAAAATATAATAATCAACAATAAAAACTATTTTAAAACTTTCAATTAACTACAGTTAACACTATTTCATAACCCTCATTTGATACAATATTTACTATTTACTACAGTTTTTACTATTTTACATTCATCATTTTTTTTATTATTTGCTAAACTATTTACTATTTTCTTCTCAAACTAAAATAGTTTACCCCTCAAATACATATTATTATAATCCAAACTAAAATAATCTACACCCAAACACAAACTATCATAATCCGACTATAATAACCTAGAACTATAATAATTAGCTCATTGCCCCAAAACGTTTCCTATATAACCTTTTTTTTTTATGAGAATACTTACTTTTTTATTTCATTTCTTAAAATATATATATATATATATATAATTTTGTTTAATTATATCTCTAAGTTTTGAAATTATTAAATATCGAGATTATAAATTGATATATGTTTTTTTATATTATTACAATGGTTACAAGGTGAAGATTAAATACTCAGTTTTTTGATTTGGTAATTAATATCTTATTCACTACGCTTGATATTAATAAATATATTATATATATATTTTTAAAAATGTGAATAAATTAGATGAGATTTTAATTCAATTGCTTACTGATAAATCATACCATTCAACATTTTGAGAAGATAAGGAATACTTATTTAATTATATGAGGTAATTGGCATGTCTTTCTCTCTCAAGGTCGTTAAGGGTGCATTTAGATTAATTTTTCAAGTGTTTAATTTTGAAAATAAATCATTTTAGAAAAAATTGAAGTGTTTTGACAACTACTCAAAATAGTTTTTGAAGTGTATTTTAACTAGATTTTATCAAACAATAAAAATGATTTTTTTGGAAAAAAAATAATTTTCTTTGATCAATTCAAACAAGCCTTAAATCTTCATCTTCACAGTTGTTATACTAAAAAGATAATTATATTATATATATATATATATATATATATATATATATATATATATATATATATATATATATATATTAGAAAATTATATACAATTGATGACCCTATCTGATTGGTATGTTGCATTTTTAGTTAATAACCATACATAAGAAATTAATGATATTGTATTTCCTAAAAAAATATGTTATTAGCAAAAGTTTTGTCCATATTATTGATTGACCAAACGTATGAGAGTTAAAATATTTCAGATAAGCAAGGTCTAAGTGCAAGCATATACTGTCAAAGAAGTAATAATCTCAGAGTATTTCGAGTAATGAACCCACCGAACTAATAGTAGTTTACTTTTCACAAGAATGTGACCTAATGAAATTGAAGGTAACAAGGGGGATTTGTGTTGTGAGAGAACAAAAATTTGAATAAAAAAATCAGCAGATAATGATGATTGAATGGGTCTAACAATGCTTCATCCTTTCAGGCTCTACAATAAAAGTCATAATGTCGCATCACACCAGGACAGTGAAATATGCATGGACAGAAATCTATACCTATTCGGTCTGGTGTTCAGTTCCTTTAGAAGTTCTAAGCAACTATTATCGAATGTTCCCATGGGTAGATGAATCTTAGATTAATTAAAGTTTAGTTTCTCTACCCTATGGTGTCCCTTATTCCTAAGGTGGCGTGACCCTTCTATTCCTAAGCTTTTAGTCCCATATCCCTTTGTGAGATCCGTTTACACCCTAGGCTTCTCAGTACTAGAGCTTCACTAGTTTGTTAAATTAAGTGATGAGGTTAATTTACCAAAAAAATCGATAAAGTCAACGAAGAGAATGCAATAACAGCAAAGTCGTGTGAGTGCAACAGTATTTAAGCCATAGCAACTCTAGGGCATTCACATTATCGAACCCCTAGGAGGATCTCTAAAGGGGCGTAAGCTCTTCACTTGATAGGGGATGGGATTCATTCATGATGATCGACAAAATAAACTTCTTTATTAAATAAAAAATCATTACTACAATAGAGTTTAATTAAAAAGAGAGGGATAAGAATGACTATAATGAATAAACAAAATGAAAAGAATGCTGGAAAATTGCAACTCCAATGAACTTGAGATAAATCTTTAAGTTCCAAATCTTTCCCTAGGATAATCTCCCCTTTTCCAAGGTGGAAATCATTTCTCGGCATTTACTTCCGTGGGACGAGAAATCCTAGAGCTAAAACACCTTAGAGGAACTTCCATTTGTAAGGTTCTGACTTAAAACGTGAAAATGAACCCAAGGTGACTGCTGAAAAATGACAAAAATAATGGTGAAGAAAGTGAGTTTGGGTGAGGAGTTTATCTCGATTTGGAGGGTTTTCATCCCTTTTATAAACCCTAAAGTGGTTTGGGAAGATAAAAATTCAAAGGCTGAGTGACTTTCAAGAAAAATTGGAACTGACCAACTGATATACTCGATAAAATCATAACTGCTCTTGACTTATACGAAATCTGACATTTTAGGGTCTAGTACTGCGGCCACGTCAAATTGTTGTTAGCCCATCATATTAAAATCTTGCAAAAACTGCCAAAATTTGCAAGAAATTCACCAAATTGGCTTTAAATTCACAAATAACAATGTTTAAACATAATTACCTTCCAGTAAACTCAGTTTAATAAAATATGACTAGATTTTGAGGAAAACATATGCACAAAACTATTTTTCACAATAAAATTAGAAGCATAAATTCATGCATTTTATGACATGACTCACACCCCTAAACTTAAGCATTTTCTTGTACTCAAGAAAATATCATAAAAAATAACACCTAATGCCCAAACATGCATGCTCGGTTTGATAAGGATAAAGAGGACAACTTTTAGAAAGGGTGTCTAATCTAATATCTTGTCAAACTACAAACTCCCTAAGAATTCTCACAAGAGTTTCCATTGGCCTTGACTCAACATTCCCACTAGCCACCTCAAACATGTCAAACTAGCTAAACTACCAATCATTGACCTTAGGGGGATCCAAAACATGTTACAACCTTACCTAACACCAAACTAATGTGGATTACAGAAGGATTTCCCTACTCCCCTTAAGCTTACATTTTTGCTAGGCCTTAAGGCTCCCATTTTTTCATGCCTTTATACTTTTCTTTTCTTTTCTTGCTTTTGCCTAGGAAAGATCCTTACTGTCACACTCACCTTCATTTCAGCTTGCACACAAGGGTGTCATGCAAGATATCTTACTACGAGCAAGGTTCACACATGAGGCAAACACTCACTTCCCTCATTGACTGCTTTGCTATAAAAGAAAGTATGGATGTCATGTTTGCCCCTGGCTACTTTGGATAAGTCAGAAAGGTGGAGTGTCCTAGCTTTTATTTTATTTTATTTATTGGTTGAAAGCCTAGCATACATACATATACACATAATAAATATAACATTGAGAAACATAATGCGAAAATTCCCCCTCCCCCCCAAACTTAAAATAAGCAATGTCCACATTGCTTAAGACAAAGAACTTACAAAAGGGGCAAAAACCAAAGAATGGTACTTTGGCTTGTTTGCAAAATGTATGGCTAGGATCTCTTGGGACACAAAACTAGTGGACATGCGGGAGACTAGCCTAGAAAGATTTTGCACAAACAGACAAACATGAAACTCTTGGTTTTGTATCCTCTTGGGGTTGAAAGCAAGAGATATGACAAAGAGATATGCCCTAAATATCTCATAAAGAGCATATTTGCACAAAAAAAAACAAAAACAAGAAGAAGAAGAAGCATGCATCTAATCGCTTATGAAATATCTCTTGTACTAGGCGTTTGTGTCCTAGTTTATTTTTTTGTGTACTTGTAATTTGATTATCTTCTACACCCCACTAGCTTAGGACAAGTGGGAGATTGTGGGATTGATGCCCTAAATCTTGTAGGGTCCTATAGTTTATGAACACTTGTATGAACAAAAATTTTGTGATTTATAATATATGATATTTTATTCATATTGTCTATGAAATATTTGATATTTTAGTTGCATTAACCACAAACCAATAAACTAAGATCAATGGTTATCATTGTAACTTAAACATGTATGTGGAGACATATAAGTGGATTGTGTTTTAAGTGATAACCTAAATGGTCTGTAGTATATGGATAAGGCCGAATACCTTATCCTGGTGACACTATGAGTATGACCCGCTTTGTAGGTGTTACAAATGTTGTAAAGTGCTACAAATGATCTGATCCTGATCATTCATGTATTAGACATGCGAACGGGGATATTCTATACAAAGAAGTTTGTATAAGACCGGACCACGAAATGTTTAGTCTCGTTATATAACACCGTTCATAATTGAGACTTTCATTTCACTAGGATGACCATAGGTAACATGACCTTAATCCTGAATGAGTTATGAACTCCTGCCTATGAGGGCGGTCCTTTGATTTACATGAGTGAGAGTGGCTAGATCGTCGACCCAACAAGCCTACCATTTTGAGGATTCGTCTAATTGGGGAGCTGGGAACTCAGCTACACAAGATGAAATTCACTCCTTCCTCGAAGCAGAGGTAAGTAGATAAATTTCTCCCTTAAGGGTTGATGCCGGGTTTTGAACAATGTGGCGCCATACCCTTTCTTGGCCCGAGAAAGGTTTAGTCATAATAGGACTATGATCTATTGTTCATTAAAGAAATCAGTGGTACTTAAGGAGTTAGATGTAACTACAAGGGCAAAACGGTAATTTAGCCTAGCTGTACTTTCGAGCGATTTGTGAAGGGTCATCGTACTGTTGATTGGTTATATCCAATGGACACAAAAATATATCTGTAGTGCAAAGAGTACAGCTGTCGGTCTTTAGTGGGGTGCCCGATAATTAACGGATGGTGGATAATGTGATTAAAGAGTTTAGTCAGTTATACATGTACCATTGAAGCTTCAAACTACAGGTTAATAAGGTCCCCTTGGTAGCTCAATGGAATCAGGTTGAGAATCAGGTTTTTTGGTTAATTTGAAATGTTCAAATTAATAAGAGGAAATTTGATTATATATGATATAATTCAATTAATTCAATTATATATGATATAATTGATATAATATATTTGATACATTATTGTTTAATTGGAGGAACTAAATATAAATTCTATGAATAAAATTCATAGTTATTATATTTAATATAAATATGATTTATATTAAATGCCATAAAATAAAGAAAAAGAACTATGATTTATATATTGTATATGATGCAATAATAAAACTATAGGTTATAAATAGTCAAAATGATTTATAGTAAAAAAAGATTTGGAAGTTTTGAGGCATTGACCATCAACCTAGAGACCATTTTTTTTTTTGCAGAAAATTGGTGAAGATCGGTAAGTTTTGTAAGTTTTTGGAGGGTTATTCTTTTTGATTGAGAGTAATAGTGGAAAATTAAGTTATTGATTTTAGATTTAATTCTTGATCAGATTGGCTAATTGAATCAAGTTTTGGAATTTGTCTTGAACCAAGCCACAACTTTAGGTTGATTCAAGTGTGATAAAGAAGTTCTAAGAAGATTTTGTTTTGCGTTTTTACCAAGTTGAGGTAAGTGGTACTATTATCGGTGCCTTTGTGTCAGGCGACCTAGTCTAGAATTATAAAGTTAACTAATGGACTCTTGAAGCATGATTTTGTCATTATGTTTTACTTCTTGCATGACAGTTATAAGTATTATGAGCATGTTCGAATTTCTAATCAGTACTGATATTATGTATGTGGTGCATGAATAGAACAATAGAGCGGTTTTCTGTCTCGCCTTGATGCATGTTTTATTTCAAATGACCTACCGGTCTAGTTTCATGTTTGATGGTGTGCCTACGGGCCGCTAGACATGCTGAGTTGAAAGGTTCACGTTCAAGTTATTTTTCCATGTTTGACAGTGTGCCTACGGGCCGCTAGACATACGTGAGCCGACGATTTACGTTCATGTTACTTTTATTTTCATGTTTCATGTTTGACGGTGTGCCTACAAGCTGCTAGACATGCGTGAGCCGAAAAATTTACATTCATGTTGTTTTCATGTTTAACGGTGAGCCTACAGGCCGTTAGACATACGTGAGCCGACAAGTTTATATTCATGTTATTTCCATGTTTGACGGTGTGCCTATGGGCTGCTAGACATGCGTGAGTTGACGGGTTCATGTTCATGTTATTTTCATGTTTGACAGTGTGCCTACTGGCCGCTAGACATGCGTTTCAAGGCAAGATAGTACGTCTTTTGGTTTTCCTTTCATCATAAAAAACCGATGTAGCTGTATGAGCCACGGGCTATTTTTCTTTGCTCGTGGATGCATAGCCTGATCTCGATAATGGGATCACTTACTGAGTATTTTATACTCAATCTTTCTTAATTTATGTTTTTCAGGTAATGATAGGAATAGACCGGTGGGTGACGAGAGGGACCTGTGATCGTGCCATATAGGACATGTAAATCGCTTCCGCTCAGTTTACGTTTTCAAACTATTTAAAAGCTTTGATTTGAAACTCAATCTTGGCCAAAATTTTATTGGTTTAAGTTATTTTTTTTCTTCATTATTTTAGGGGCCCCGAACAAAGGTTTACTTATTTGTTATTTATTTTGGAAAACTATGTTTATTATTTTAATAAAATTTATTTTCTTCAATGATCAAAATATTTTGAATGTAAATGTGTAATTATGAGTAACGACCCTCATCATAGTACTAAAAAAGGTCGAGTCGTTACAGTTGGTATTCGAGCCTAAGTTTTAGGTTCTGTAGATTGACTTACGATGTAAGTCTTGGTTTTATGTCCCAGATGGCTCTTCATCCTCAACAAGGCCTTGACCTCCCCTTTGCTCAAGAGGCGTTGTGCCTGCATCAATTTCAACTGTTGCTCAGAAACTGCAACCTTCTCTTCTTGCTGGGGCAGGACTGATGCAGTTGCATCAAAGTCCTACTGGCCTACCTCTTGGCCTTCTGCCCTAACTTGCCCTTGATCATCCAAGGCACTTTTTCTCTCGTCTTTCTATTGAGCTTCCTGTGCCACCCTACATCGGCTCTCTTCATCTTCAACTAAGTTCTTTTCAAGTTCCTTCTCAACTTGCTCATTTTTCAAATCCCTCAACGCTGTTAATAATAGAGACGTACATTTCACTAAGATGACCATAGGTGACATGACCTGAATCCTGAGTGAGTTATGAACTCTTACTCATGAAGGCGATCCTTTGATTTGTATGAGTGAGAGTGGCCAGATTGCCAACTGAACAAGTCTACCATTTTTAGGATACGTCTGAATGGGGAGCTGGGAACTCAGCTACACAAGACGAAATTCACTCCTTTCTCGATGCAGTGGAAAGTAGGTAAATTGCTCCTTTAAGGGCTGATTCCGGGTCTTAAATATAGTGGCCACACCCTCTCTTGGCCCGAGAGGACGTGGTCATAGTGGGACTATGAGTTATTGTTCATTAGAGGAATTAGTAGTATTTAAGGAATTAGATGTAACTACAGGGGCAAAACGGTATTTTGGCCAGCTAGACTTACGAGCAATTTATGAAGGGTCATTGCACTGTTGATTGGTTATCTCCAACGGACACAAAAATTTATCTGCAGTGCAAAGAGTGTAACTGTCGGTCTCTAGTAAAGTGACCGGCAGTTAACGGATATTGGGTAATTTAATTAAAGAGTTTAATTATTTATCCGAGTACCCTTGGGGCTTCAATCTACAAGTCCATAAGGTCCTCACTATAGCTCAACAGAGATTTAATCTTTGGATTAATTTGAAGTGTTTAAATTAATTGATGGATATAATTAATTCTAATGTATTTGATACATTATGAGAGGAATTTGAATATGATTCAAATACCAATTTTATGAATGAGATTCATGTAATTAAATATAAATATGATTTATATTGAGCGGAATAAAATATTTGGATATGATCCAAATATCATTTATATGGATGAGATTCATATAAGTGGATTTAATATAAATGTGATTTACATTAAATGCCATGTATAGTTAAGAGAGAATAAAATCTATATTTTATGTTGTATTTGAAGCAAAATAAAACTATAGGCTATATGTTATATTTTGATATAACATATAGTGTAGATATAATAAAGTAGTTATTATATATTAAATTTTATTAATATATTTGAAATTAATAAAAGGGAAGGAGTTATAACTTCCTCCCATTATTCTCTTAATAACTAACTTGTGATAAAAGAAGTTGAGACATTATCTTATTCCAAGAATTTTTACAGAAGAATTCACAATCAAAAGAGAAAGGTTTTCTAAAAAAGAAATCTTCCCTCTCATTCTCTCCATCTCCTTCCCTCTTCTAAGGATTCAAGCAAAGCCCATAATTCCTACTTGAGTCTTTGAATCCCAAAAAAGAATACAAATGGTTCTCGCTTGGTAGTGTCCGTGTGTGTAAAGGAGATTCCCGAGGAAGGAGTTTTGTTCGTGGCTCATACGAGGGATTACTTGAAGAAAAGTTCTTCAAAGGTGAGATTTTTTTAAACCTATTTTTCATCTAAAACCATGTTGTAATTTAACTTTGAATGCATATCCATTTGTATGTTTACTGTAAATTTTGTATTCAATAATTAATAGAATTTGGACGATTCGCTTCAACTCAAGGATCTCCTCATGTCGAGTTTCCTTCAGTTTGCTCCTCATCGCTCCATGTTCGGGTGAAGCAGATATCGATGGCGGGGGAAAATCGGATATGGCTCATCATACTAGGCTGATCAGCCAATGCTCACCATTCTTTCTCTGCTTTTGAAGTAGATATAAACACAGTTTTTTACAAAAATAAAACAAAAGTGCATGTCACGAGTTTTCATGACTATTCCAACTCGACAATGGAAATTGAAACTTTCCCTTATTTTTCTTCCACACTCTAATAGAGTTTCACTCTTTGGCCATTAACCTTGAAAATTTGGTCGTCATCTTTCAGCTCAATGGCACCATGTGAAAATATTTTATGAATCTCATATCGCCCCGACTACCAATACTTAAGCTTCCCTGAGAATAACTTTAATCTGGAGTTGAATATCAACACCTGTTGTCCCTTCTTAAACTTGGTTGGTTGTATTTTTTTCATCATGGTATCTTTTCATCTTCTCCTTGCTTTGTATGGCATTCTCATAGGTTTGGTATCGAAGCTTCTCTAGCTCATTCAGTTGTAACATCCTTTTTCCTTCTGCTTGCTCCATATACATATTTAGCTTCTTTATTGCCAAAAATGCTTTGTGCTCCAATTTCAAAGGCAGATGGCCTGCCTTTCCAACTATTATCCTGTATGGAGATATTCCTAATGGCACTATAAAATAAGTTCTATGCACCCATAGTGCTTCGTCTAGTCGTAGCGACCAATCCTTCCTCGATGGATTCATTGTCTTCTCGAGAATGACTTTTATTTCTCTATTTGCAACTCTATAAGACTATTAGTCTAGAGGTGGTATGCTATAGCCATACGATATTTCACATTGTATTTTTGTAGCAGACTGGCCATCCTTCTGTTAATGAAATGCGACCTTTCATCACTTATTAAAGTAATTGGTGTTCCATATCTATTGAAGATGTCCTTTAAAAGGAATTTCTTCACCACCTTCGCATCATTAGATGCAGTCGCAACAACTTCAATCCATTTGGAGACGTAATCTATCACGATAAGTATATAAGAGTTCTCAAATGATGGAGGGAATGACCCCATGAAATCGATTCCGCAGACATAAAAGATTTCCACTTTCAGGACATAGTTCATGGGAATTTCACTACGATCAGTTAAATTTCTAGTCCTCTAGCCTTTGTCGCAGCTTTGAACAAACTTGTAAGCTTCTTTAAATAATGTTGGCCTGAAATACCTACATTGCAACACTTTGGCCGTTATTTTAGTGCCTGCAAAATGATCTCCGTAAGACGCATCATGATAGGCCTTAAGAATAAAACTTACCTCATCCTCAACGACACACTGTCTCCAAATTAGGTCTAGTCCCTACTTAAACAAGAAAGGTTCTCCCAATAGTATTACTTCAGATCATGGAAGAATTTTTTCAAATGTTGACTCGTAGCTTCTGGTGGAGTGATGTCAGTTGCCAAGTAGTTAGCAAAGTCAACATACCATAGATTGCAATCAACAGTTAACAACTGCTCATTGATGAAAGCTACTCTCACTTCGCCTGACTCTTCCGTCTTTCTTTTTAGTCTTGATAAATGATCAGCTAATTGGTTCTCCGTCCCCTTTCTGTCCATAATCTCCAAGTCAAATTCCTACAACAGTAGTATCTATTTGATCAATCGTGGTTTTGCACCCTTTTTTCAAAATAGATACTTCAATGCTGAATGGTCAATGTGGACGATAACTTTGGACCTTAGCAAATAGCGCCTAAATTTCTCAAAACTAAATACCATTGTCAACAACTCCTTTTCTGTGTAGTGTAATTCTCATAGCCTTCACTCATTGTTTTACTTGCATAATAAACTAGATGAATGACTTTGTCCTTTTTTCGTGCCAACATTACTCTAACTGCATAGTTGCTCGCATCACACATCGTCAACTCGAACAACAATGACCAATTAGGTTTTGCCATGATAGAGGTTGTTGTAAATGTTTCTTTCAACTTCTCAAATGCTTCTTCAAACTCTTGATCACACACAAATGGCCTATCAACCTTCAACAGTCTGTAGAAAGGCTTTAAAATCAGTGAGAAGTTTTTTTATGAATCTTCAGTAAAAACGAGCATGACCCAAGAAGCTTCTCACATCTTTCACTGTTGTAGGTGTAGGGAGCTTCGATATAAGTTCAACCTTAGCCTTGTCCACTTCTAGACCGCATTTAGATATCTTATGCCCTAAGATGATTTCTTCTGTCACCAAAAGGTGACACTTTTCCCAGTTGGGTACCAACTTCGTTTCTTTACAACGATTCAGCATTTGCTCTAAATTCTTCAAAAAAATTTGAAATAATTCTCCATGCACAGAAAATTCATCCATGAATACTTCCACAGTCCACTCCATTAGGTCCGAGAATATTTCCATCATGCATCGTTGAAATGTTGTTGGAGCATTGCACAGGCCAAATGGTCAGGATCAGACCATTTGTAGCACTTTATAACAGTTGTAATATATACAAAGCGGGTCGTATCCGTAGTGTCACAGGGATAAGGTATCCCTCCTTTATCCTTATACTACAGACCATTTAGGTTATTACTTAAGGCATGATCCACTTGTATGTCTCACATACATGCTTAAGTTACATGAAATAACCACGGATCTTAGTTTATTGGATTTGAGTAAATGCATATAAAGTAACATTTATTTTATTAATAACAATGTGTGTACAAAATGTTTACAAACTACGAGACCGCCGGGAGAATTAGGACACCAATCCCAACAATCTCTCACTTGTCCTAATACCTCAGGAGACTAATGTACAATACATAAAAATAGTACAATATACAAAAACTTAGGCATACTCTATACCCCAGTATCATCTCCCACTTGCCCTAGACAAGGTGCCGCATGTCCCGTAGATCCAAACTTTCCAGATGACCCTCGAACACTTTAGCCGTAAGAGCCTTTGTAAACAGATCAGCAAGGTTGTGCTCTGACGCGATCTTCATGACTATCACATCATCGCGATACATAATCTCCTTGATCAAATAATACTTCCGTTCGATATACTTGCCTCTTGATGACTTTGAGGTTTCTTAGAATTTTCCAGTCCCGCTGTTATCACAATAGAGTGTTATCGGCAAAGATATATTTAGAACAACTTTCAAATCTGTAAGGAATTTCCTAAGCCAAACAGTCTCTTTAGCAGCTTCACAAGTGGCTACGTATTCAGCTTCCATAGTGGAGTTTGCGATGCATCATTTCTTGATGCTTCGCCAAACTGCAACCCCTCCATTCAGAGTGAACACTGACCCTAATGTTGATTTCCAAGAATCTCTATCAGTCTGAAAGTCAGAGTATGTGTATCCTATAAGGATCAAATCCTTTTCTCCATACACAAGCATATAGTTTCTCGTTCTCCGAAGATACTTGAGAATGGTTATGACCGTCGTCAAGTGATCTAATCTTAGGTTGGACTGATATCAACTAACAATCCCCACTACATAGCAAATGTCAGATCTAGTACATAACATTGCATATATGAGGCTTCCAACAATCGAAGCTTAGGGAATTTGTCTCATTTCCTCAACCTCTTGAGGTGTCTTAAGACACAGATCCTTAGACAAAACAATTCCATGCTTGAAGGGTAATAAACCCCTCTTGGAATTCTACATCAAGTACCTGATCAACATCTTGTCAATGTACGATGCTTGAGCCAAGGCCAACCTATTGTTCTTATGATCCCGAATGATCTGGATCCCTAGAACATATTGCGCCTCTCCCAAATATTTCATTTGGAATTGAGCGACTAGCCACTTTTTAATATTAGTTAGAAAACCTACATCATTCCTAATGAGTAGGATATCTTCCACATACCAGGAAAGCTACTGAGCTGTTGATGATTTTCTTGTAAATATAAGGCTCATCAACATTCTGATCAAAGCCAAATGATTTGATTGCACTATCAAATATAATGTTCCACGATCTAGATGTTTGTTTTAGCCCATAAATGGACATATTTGAAGGAAATCAAACATAAGGATTTCCATGAGCAATGGAAAAGATTGTTCCAAACTCCATTTGAATTGAATACTAACAATTACAGTCTCAAAACGGAAACTAACAGGTCATACACAACATGAAATTACAGCATGCTAACAAGAATATCAAGGGATAGAATATGCATACCTTTGAAGAAATATTCTTCATGAATCCCTCGATCAATCTCCAAGAATCCAAGAACAGCAACGTTCGAACGCAATAATCAGCCAATTACTCCTCAAAACCAATCAATCCACAAACTGAGTGAGGACACCACCACAATGGTTACCTTGGTATTCTCGATGTGAGAATCTTGGAGTTGTGGACTCTGTATGATCTTGGCTTAAGAAAGAGACTGGAGGACTACGATCGAGTAGAGGATCGAGCAAGTGGGAGATAAGATGTTATCTATCAGATAGACGATGTGCTCGATCGTGTAGTAAACGACATCCTATCGTATAGATTTAGCCACTCGATTGTTTAGCTACGATCAGCTGAATGACTATCGTATAGTCAAAGCTCAATGATCATTTAGTCTTTACACAGTCATCACTTTGTGAAACACTTTCACTTGATAGCTTATCACCGTGAGAAATTTCCAAATGAGGTAACTTTTAATTTTAGGAAAACAAATTTCCTTTTATCTCACGGTTACCATAAAACCACCAACAACCTCCCACTCAATTGGTTATTAGAGAAAAAGAAATTATTTATCATATAATTAATATATTATAAATAAATATGATAACTAACTTACCATATTATATTTATAACCTATAGTTTTAATATTTCATCTTATGAAACATACAAACCATAGTTCTTTTTCTATTTTATGGTACTTAATGTAAATCATATTTACATTAATTCTTCCACTTGATGTATCTCATACATCACACCAATTATATCATATATAATTGAATTTCGTCTTGTTAATTTGAATAGTTCAAACTAACTCCAAGAATTGATTCTCAACTTGAATCCATTGAGCTACCAATGGGACCTTATGAACATGTAGCTCGAAGCTCCAACGGTACGTGAATAACATAAACTCTTTAGTTACGGGATCCACCATACGTTAACTGTCGGGCACTCCACTAAAGACCGATAGCTGCACTCTTCTCACTACAGATATATTTCTATGTCCATATCAACCAATCAACAGTGCGATAACCCTTCACAGATCGCTCGTAAGTACAGCTGAGCTAATTTATCGTTTTGCCCCTGTAGTTACATCTAACTCCTTAAGTACCACTGATTCCTCTAATGAACAATAAGTCATAGTCCTACTATGACTGGGTTCTCTCTTCCAAAGAAATAATGTGACCACTATGTTCAAGACTCGGAATCAACCCTTAAGAGAGCAATCTATCTACTTACCCCTACTTCAGGGAATAAGTAAATTATGTCTTGTGTAACTGAGTTCCCAGGTCCTCAATCAGGAAAACCTCAAAAAGGTAGGCTTATTGAGTTGGCAATCTGGCCACTCTCACCCATACTAATCAAAGGATTTTCCTCAAAGGTAGGAGTTCCCAAAACACTCAGGATTAAGGTCATGTCACCTATGGTCGTTATAATGAGATGTAAGTCTCAATTATCAATGGTGTTATATAAAGAGACTAATCATCTCGTGGTTCGATCTTATACAAACTCTTTGTATAGGATACCCCCGCTCGCATGTCTCCACATGAATGGTCAGGATCAGACCATATGTAGTAGTTCACAACACTTGTAAATTTCTACAAAGCGGGCCGTATCCGTAATGTTTCCAGAATAAGGTATCCCTAATTTATCCTTATACTACAGACCTTTTAGTTTATTACTTAAGGCATGATCCACTGTATATCTCATATACATGTTTAAGTTTACATACAATAACCACGAATCTTTGTTTATTGGATATGAGTAAATGCAAATAAAATAACTCTTATTTTATTAATAACAATGTGTACAAAGTTTACAAACTACAAGACTCCGGGAGAATTAGGACACCAATCCCAACAATCTCCTATTTGTCCTAATTCCTCGGGAGACTAATGTACAATACATGAAAAAAACAAGTATAATGTCAATAAAATAGAGCATACTCTATACCTCAGTATCATTTCCCACTTGCCTTAGACAAGATGTCGCATGTCTCGTAGACTCAGACACTCCATATGACCCTCGAACACTTTAGCCGTGAGGGCCTATGTAAATGGATCAACAATGTTGTGCTCCGACGTGATCTTTGTGACCATCACATCACTGCGATGCACAATCCCCCTGATCAAATGATATTTCTGTTCGATATGCTTGCCTCTACGATGACTTCAAGGTTCCTTTGAATTTGTTGTTGGGGTTGATGCCCTAAAGTCTCGTGTCCCGTAGTTTATAAACAGTTTGTACGAACGCTCGTGATGTATAATATTTGATATTTTACTTCACGTCTTGATTTTGCTCATCTGAATGTTTTATTTGCTTTACCACAAACCAATAAACTAAAATACCTGGTTGTCTTTATGTAACTTAAGCATGTATATGATGACATGCAAGTGGATCATGTCTTAAATGATAACCAAAATGGTCTGTAGTATATGGATATATAAGGAAAACCTTATCTTGGTAACGCTACGGATGTGGCCCGCTTTATGGAATAGTTACAAGTGTTGTGACTTCTCACAGATGGTCTAATCCTGATCATTCGTGTAAGGGACATGCGAGGGGGGCATCCTATACAAAGAGTTTGTATAAGACCTGACCACGAAGTGTTAACGTCTCGTTACATAACACCGTCCATGATAGAGACTTCACTTAACTAGGATGACCATAGGTAACATGACCTCAATCCTGAGTGAGTTGGGAACTACTGCCATTGAGGGCGGTCCTTTGATTTGCTTGGATGCAAGTGGCCAGGCTGCCGACTCAAACCTACCACTTTGGGTATTCATCTGATTTTGAAGTTGGGAACTCAGCTACATAAAATGGAATTCACTTCTTCCTGGAAGTAGGGGGTAAGTAGATAGATAGCTCCCTTAAGGGCTGATTCCAAGGCTTGAACGATGTGGTGCCATACACCTTTTCTTGGTCCGAGCGGTATTCATACATAGTTGAACTATGTTGTATTATTCATTAGAGGGATCAGTGGTACTTACGGAGTGAGATATAACTACAGGGGAAAAACGATAATTTGGCTCAGCTATAATTACGAGCATCTGTGAAGGGTTATCGTACTTATGATTGGTTATATCCGATGGACACAGAAATATATCTGTGGTATGAAGAGTTCAACTTTCAGTCTTTAGTGAAATGCCTAACAGTTAACAGATGGTGGATCTCGTGGCTAAAGAGTTGGGTCAGTTTGAAATGTTCAAATTGACAAGAGGGAATCTGATTATATATGATATAATTGAACTAGTTAATTATATATGATATGATTGACTAAATGTATGAGATACATTATTTTGGAGGAAATTGGATATAAATATGATTTATATAAAGTAGAGGAGAAAACACTGTAGTTGATATATGATATCAAACTATAGGTTAAGAATATAATATGATTATATTCGTTATTTAATTAATTAGGTGGTTATGAGATAATTGGACGAGTTTTTCTCCAGATTCGTGCGAAAGCGGGATGTTAAGTTCAGTTCTTGTAACTGAAGAATAAAATGAAAATTGTTTTCATTTTGTAAGACACGAAAGATATCCGAAAAATCGCTCACGATGTGAAAGTATACGATCGCTTAGCGTTGAGAGCCTATACGATAGCGCCCGCCTTCCTAAACGATCGCACACTCGCGTTACTAAACGATGACCCGTGATTTCTTAGACGATCGCGTACCGTTTACTAGACGGTCGCTTAACGCACCGAGCAGAACTAAACGATCGCTTACTTTTTTATAGATGATCGCTTAGTGTTTACTACACAATCGTATACCTCGACTTTAACAACAAGCACCGGACTATACAATAGTCTTCTCCTTTCTCCCACTTGCTTGTTCGTACTACACGATCACTTTTCCTCCTCCCTTCTACCAATTCCATCAAAGTCCACCCTTTGAATTCTCACTCCGAGAATACCGAGGTCTTCGAGTGGTGGTGTCGTCCCCAATTGCTTCTTTTTCGTGTGCTGCTGATCGTGTAGACGACTGTGGTTTTGCTAGGCGACTGCTTACTAGACGAGTAAAAACGAGAGGAGTTCGTTCAGGTTGGACCGAGTTCGATTAAAGAAAGTCTTCAACTGGTACGTTTTCTTGATCTTTTTTTTTATTTGTTAAAGCATGCCGGTAATTAGTGTTTGCAATGCATATATGTGTGTTAGAATGTATGTGTGGTAATTCTATCACAATGAAATCGAAAAGATCTGTTTCCGCTCATAGGCACTCTTGTTTAAGAGTTCCTTCATTTGTCACAGCCCCGTTGTTATCACAATAGAGAGTGATCGGCAAAGACATCTTTGGAACAACTTCCAAATCTGTAAGGAATTTCCTAAGCCAAACAACCTCTTTAGGATCAGACCATTCATAGCACTTTACAACACTTGTAACATCTACAAAGTGTGTCGTATCCGTAGTGTCACAAGGATAAGGTATCCCTTCTTTATCCTTATACTACAGACCATTTAGGTTATTACTTAAGGCATGATCCACTTGTATGTCTCACATATATGCTTAAGTTACATGAAATAACCACGGATCTTAGTTTATTGGATTTGAGCAAATGCATATAAAATAACATTTATTTTATTAATAACAACGTGTGTACAAAATGTTTACAAACTACGAGACCACCAGGAGAATTAGGATACCAATCCCAACAGAAGGTGCCATAGGGGCATGTGAACGTTGTTTTGTTATGGTCTTACAGCACTATTGAAATCTGATTATAACCCGAGTATCCATCAAGGAAGCAGTAATATTACTTCCTTGCCAACCTATCTAACATTTTGTCAATTAATGGTAACAAGAAGTGGTTCTTCTTCGTGGCTTTGTCTACCTTGCGATAATCCATGCATATATGCCACCCTGTCATTGTTCTTGTTGGGATCAGTTCATTCTTTTTCATTGGGTACCACAATCATGCCTTCTTTCTTGGGCACACATTGAATAGGACTGACACATAGACTGTTGGCAATAGGATAGATTACTCCGGCATCTAACCATTTGATAATCTTTTTACACACTATGTTCTTCATATTTGAGGTTCAATCATCTTTGGCTCTCAACAAAGTTCTTTGCTCCTTCCTCTAGATTGATCAGGTGCATGTAGACGTTGGGCTAATTCCCCTAATATCAGTTATTGTCCGGTCAATTACTTGTTTATGTTTTTCTAGAATGTTTAACAATAGTTGTTCATTCTGCTCAGTCAATTCTACAGCAATGATTACCGATAATATATTGTTCTGACAAAGATATGAATACTTCAAGTGTGATGATAGCGGCTTCAGCTCGAGCTTTGGGGTTCAACTATTGATGGCTTCAATGGTTCAGACATTCGTGCTCTGCTGTGGTTATTGCGACTGCAACAATCTGCTCCATTTCTACAGTTCCTTTAGGAATTGTGTCTTAGAATTCTTGAGTCATCCAGGCCTACACATTATAAACATGCACATCAATATTTTCAATAAATGAATACTCGTTAATATCTATGATAAATGAACATTCATCAATATCGCTCGGGAATTTAAGTGCATTCAAAACATTAAATGTGATTTGCTGATCGTTGACTAGCATCGTCAAGTCTCCCTTCTACACATCAATTAGTGTACATCGTGTTGCTAGGAACGAACACCCAAGGAATCTAGGAACTTCTCTATCTGAATTGTGTCTACAGTTTCTTTAGGAATGCTCATTTCTACAGTTTGTTCAGGAATTGTGTCTTAGACTTCTTAAGTCATCCAGATCTACACATAATAAACAAGTACATCAATATTTTCAATAAATGAGTACTTGTTAATATCTATGATAAATGAGCATTCATCAATATAGCTCGGTTATGTAAGTGCATTCAAAACATTAAATGTGATTTGCTAATCGTTGACTCGCATGGTCAAGTCTCCCTTCTGCACATCAATTAGTATATTCCTTGTTGCTAGGAACAGACGCCCAAGGATGATGGAACTTCTCTATTTTCCTCGCAGTCCAAGATTATAAAGTCCACAAGAAATACAAACTTATTGACATTTACCAAAACATCTTCAATCTTTCCCACTAACTTAGTTGTGATCTGTCGGCTAACTAAAGAGTTACAGTTATCGATTTCACTTCCCCAATTCTTAACTGTGCAAATACTGAATAAGGCATCAAATTAATGCTTGTTACCATATCGAATAGCGCTTTGCCTAAACTTTATCCTTTAATAGAACATAGGAAGGTGAACCTTCCTAGGTTTTTTCAGCTTCATAGGGATCTTGTTGCTGACCAAGGCGCTATGGAACTCGGTTAATGCAACAGTTTCATATTCTGCCAGCTTGCGCTTCTTTGACAAGATATCTTTTAAAATTCTCACATAGTTTGGCATTTTCTCTAATGCCTCAACTAAAGGAATATTGATATGAAGTTTCTTTAAAATGTCCAAGAACTACTTGAAGTGTATTCTGGTTCACTTTTTGCAATCTCAGGGGAAAATGTATTGGTGACTTGTATACTAGAATTGTACTCTTTTCCTTTGTACCCACTAAGGTACCTTCATCTTTCTTTTTATCTTTTGCAGCTTTATTCTTTTCTTCAACTGCTGAGGTCAGTCCTTCCTTAAACTTAACATCTGTTGATCCTTCCTCACGACTTTGTTTGTACTCCTCGGGCATTTTATATCCTTCATATTCTAGCCCACTTCTTAGGGTCACGTAATGCTTTTTTCCGCTTGACTTGGGGGTCTCTGTGCAACTAGGTAGTGTTCTTAGCGGTCTACTATGGATTTCCTTTGCTATTTGTCCTACATGCATCTAAGATACGAAGAGCTACATCATTTCCTGTCATATATTCTTTCAGTAATTCTACCATTATAGGGTTCTTCTGAGAGGGAGGTATTGGTGGCTATACTCGTTGCCGATGCTATCGCGTCCCTTGGGGAAATAGTGGTGGAGTCATCCTTGTCTGTTGCTGAGATGTAGTTGCCCTGTTGCTAGGTTTTGCCCATGCAAAATTTGGGTGCAACCTCCATTCTAGGTTGTAGGTGTTCGAATATGGGTTCTAATGCTCTTGCGCATTTTGATAACCTACATAGCACACCAAATGGAGATTATACACATTCTCTAGATAAATGGTTTGTAGTACATAATTCACAGGTTTGAGCTTGATGTTCAGTGTGGACAGCGACCACTTTTTATGGTCCCATCATCAAATTTTGCATCATGTTCTCAATGGCTGTCAGCTATTAGCTCATGGATGCAAGTGTATCCACTTCTCGTATTTCAGCAATAGTTTTTGTGATTGAAGTGTGTTTTTTGTCGCCCCAATTCTTATTATTATTTGCTATCATATCCATAATCTCTTGAGCTTCATTTACAGACTTCTTCAGCAAAGATCCTCTTGCAGATGCATTGACCATTGTCTTTAAGGCTTGGTTCAGTCCATTATAGAATTGATCCATCATGATGCAAGTTAGGAGTCCATGATGTGGCATTTCCTCACCAACTTTTGGAATCTAATCCATGCTCCATCGATAGATTCAGATGGAACTTCCCTGAATGCTATTATGTCTCCTTTATATTTGGCATTCTTGTTAAATGAGAAATATTTTCCTAGAATTTTGTCCACAAGGTTGTCCCATGTGGTAATAGAGTTGGGGGGCAGTGAGTCAAACCATGCTTTTGCATCACCCTACAAAGAATAAAGAAACAACTTAAGTCTTAACATTTCTTCAGAAACACCGGTAACTTTAAACGAACAACAGATTCTCATAAAGTGTTTTAGGTGTTTATGGGGATCCTCATTAGGTAGTCGGGTGAATTTTCCAAGCAAGTTTAGCATTTGGAACATCAATGGCTTCATTTTAAATGTAATCACATCAATTGGTGGATCTAGAATGCTCGTGTCTAAGGTTTGGAATGCAGAAGCTGCATAATCCCTGATGGCTCTATCCCCATCATCTGTTATGTAAATAGGATTTTGTTGTTGTGCAGCAAATTGTATTGGTGGTTATGGTGGATGTTTATCTCTATTTTTCTGTACGCCATCTATGGGAAGGTTAAAAGGATGGTCTCCAAGATGATTCGTTGGAATAGGTTGCACAAATTCAGTTGCTTTAAGGGTCTCTTGTGTGCTCAACTTCTTCTGCTCCCAATGCTTTCGCCTTTGTTCTTGTTTCCTGCGAGGAAAGGTTCTTTCTATCTTGGGATCTGGCTCGAAAAGGCAAGGCCTTCTTTTTATGCACCAACTTCCTCTTACATAACAAAAGGCAACAAAAAGCTAGATGTTTCCTGAAAATAGTGTTAATGCGGTTGCATTGCATAACATAATCAAATACAAAATAAACTTCTTTTAGTTCTCTGACTACGACGCCAAAAAATTGATCGACCAAATGTATGAGAGGTAAAATATTTTAGATAAGCAATGTCTAAGTGCAAGTATACACTGTTGAAGATGTAATAATCCTGGAGTATTTTTAGTATCAAATCTACAAAACTAATAGTAGTTTACTTTGTGCGATGTGACCTAATGAAACCGAAGGTAACAGGGGAATTTGTGTTGTGAGAGAATAGAAATTTGAATAAAAAACCAACAGATAATGATGATTGAATGGGGCTAACAATGCTTCATCCTTTCAGGCTCTACAGTAAAATTTATAATGTCGCATCACACCAATATAGTGAAATATGCATGGACAGAAATCTATACCTATTCGATATGGTGTTCAGTTCCTTTAGGAGTTCTAAGCAACTACTATTGAATGTTCCCATGGCTAGCTGAATCCTAGATTAATTAAAATTAAGTTTTCTACCTATGGTGTCCCTTATTCCTAAGGTGACGTGACTCTCCTATTCCTAGGCTCTTGGTCTCATATCCCTTTGTGAGATCTGTTTACACCCTAGCCTTCTTAGTGCTAGAGCTTCACTAGTTTGTTAAATTAGTGATGAGGTTAATTTAACAAAACTTTCGATAAAGTCAACAAATAGAATTCAATAATAGCAAAGTGGTGCGAGTGCAACAATATTTAAGCCATAAAAAACAGGCATTCACATTGCCAAACCCCTAGGAAGAATTTGGCTCATGATGATTGATAAAATAAACTTCTTCATTAAATAAAAAATCATTGCTACAATAGAGTTCAATTAAAAAGATAGGGATAAGAATGACTAAAATGAATAAACAAAATGAAAATAATGCTAGAAGATTGCAATTTTAATGAACTTGAGATAAATCTTCAAGTTCCAAGCCTTTCCCTAGGATAATCTCCCTTTTCCAAGGTGGAAATCTTTCCTCGACACTCTCTTCCATGGGATGAGAAATCCTAGAGCCAAAATACCTTAGAGGAACTTCCGTTCTGACTTGAAACGTGATAACAATCCCAAGGTGACTGCTGGAAAATGACAAACAATAATGAAGAAAGTGGGTTTGGTGAGGAGTTCATCTCGATTTGAAGGGTTTCCGTCCCTTTTATAAGTCCTAAAGTGGTTTGGGAAGACCAAAATTCTAAGGTTGAGCGACTTTCAGGAAAAATTGAAATTGATCAACAAATATACTCGAGAAAATTGAAACTAATCTTGACTGATACAAAATCTAGAATTTTAGAGCCCAGTACTGCGACCACATCAAACTACTACTAGCGCATCAGATTAAAATCTTGTAGAAGCTGCCAAAATTCACCAACTTAGCTTGAAATGTGCAAATAACAATGTTTAAGCACAATTACCTTCCAATATACTTCATTTAATAAAATATGACTAAAATTTGAGAAAAATTCATGCACAAGACCATTTTTCACACAAAATAAAAGAACAAATTCATGCATTTTATCACATGAATCAATTATTTATTGAATATATAATTTTTTGTGTTAGCTTGTAATGATTATTACACTATTATACTAATTCTGATTAACATATTTTGTTTTCTAGTAATACACATTTAGCCAAACTCAGCTTAGCTCAACGATAATTGTGATGATCTTCCTCTTTAGAGGTCAAAAAAATTCGAACTTTCTGTTGGATCGGTATGACAATTGTCATGATCTTCCTCTCTAGAGGTCAAAGATTCGGTCTTTTCATTAAATCAGTATGACAACCCTAGATGGATGAATAGGGTTTATTAAACTTAATGAAAACTTTTCCTAGATGAATAGGGTAATTTTATAGTGGTTCGACACAACCCAGCCTACATCCACTTCCCAAGCTCTTCTTCGGTATGTCATATTTAACTTCATTCTTCCACGATATAGAGTTGAACTGTTACAACGTTCCTTTTCTAGACACCCGATCTTTTCCATGGTTGAGGATCAAACTGTTATAACACTCTTGTTATGGATTCAAGAGTATCCCTTACAATAGGTTTGAAAGAATTAAGAATACATATGACAAACTATCTAAAATAATGGATTTACAAGTTTAAGCACTCAACAAATTAATCTCCACAATAAAATATATCTCTATCAACAATAAGATGAAAAGAAAAAGAAATTGAAGCTTAGAGAGAATCACAATGGTGACTTCTAGGATTGTAAAAATATGTAATTATTGTCTTTTGCAGAAGATGAAGAGTTTAAAAAAAAAGACGGAAAAAGTGAAGACCAAATTTAATTTGGACCATTAGATCTTGGAAAAGAAAAATCGATGGTGAAGATTTTTCAAACAAAAAATTAATATAATAATATATATCTTTTTAAAATCTAACAAAAACCAAAAGTACACACTATGTCCAAAACTAACTATTAGATACAACCATAAAATAATATTAAATTCATTTTGTTTTTTAAACCAATCCAAAAATCAAAATCACCATGTGTCATTCATCCTATGGTCCATGTGGCACCTTTCAATTAGGTCCATTTTGATGATTTGGCTGCCACGTCATCACCTCATGTATTTTTTCATTAACCTTGTTTCGGTTATACTTTTTTTCGTTTGTGATTCAAATTGCATTGGATTCATAATTTTGAGCTCTACATAAGACTCTTCTAAACACTAAAATTGTTAATGAATAAAAATAAGTTTGTTATTATCAGAAGACTAATTGATTAATTGACTAAAATTAATTAATTTAAGATTAATGACAAAAAAGCTGAATACTTACCTCCCACAATTATTGTATTAAAAAAGTGATATCTTATTGATTAACTATTGAAAGAATTGAAACTATACCAAAAAAAAAAAAAGAAATATATTATTATAGTTTCCAAACTTCTCTCAGTATCATGATCATTGAATTAGGTATGAGTCACAACTAAGTGGGGTGGCCTTTGAGCCATGGGCCTATTGATGGACGCAAGAAGATAAACGTACTAAAGATCTTTAGAACAAATTTTAGTATTAAAGAAGTATCATGCTCTATTTCTTCGTACTATAATTTTCTACGAAATCTTGCTCATTAATTTCATTATTGCTATTATTACTATTTTTTAATTGTTTGTGTATATTATTTATTAATTAGAACCTTGACCCCTCCAATTCTTCACTTCCTAAGCACAAAAGGCCTAAAGTCCCAAAAGAAAATAGGATGTGATTCTCTTGCCCATTGACAGTTTGCCACATGGTGGCTGTGCTTTTTCTTTTCTTTTTTTTTTTTTTTCCTTTTAGATTTCCCTCCCACTTTTCCTTTTCACCTTTATCAAACTATTTACAGAAATAGTAAAAAACACTTATAGATTCCAACCCGCGTCTATTAGTGATAGATTTATATAAGTTTCTATCACTGATAGACCTCAGTCACTATAAAAAAAATATTAAAATCAATATTTAGTATATTGTTAACAATACTTTTCTTCATTCTTTTCATTTCAACGACACGGCTAGAAAAAAAAACCAGCATGGTTAAAAAAACAAAAAAATATTTAAAATAGAAAAATGGAAGTTTACCATTGTGATTGGACAATTGAGATGGTATGCAAAGTGCATTTACACTAAATATATTTAAGTATATATGCTTTTCCATCAAGTAAGTGTACACCCAAAGTTTTTATTTAAAGGTGCTTAACTTCAAATTTGATAAGAATAGGATTTCGAAGCTAATAAGGCCCTTTCTTGTAATTATATTATGCAAATTTGTTCTCAAATGTTATCATTGTAATCAATAATTTTAGTTTTTAGACCGAGAACTATTGATAAATCTTTGAAGGTCTACATGTTTTTCTAAGCTAAAATAGTCTAGAATGTAAAGGAGACTAGACACGCTCTTCCACTATGGCAAGAACACTTTTTGTTAATTAAGTTGTTTCACTATGTAATATTAGTTCGTAGTAAAAATTTGATGAGCTCTTAACCTTATTAAATCCTATTTCATTTCAATACTTAGGCTGTTTCGATAGTAAAAAAACATTATTTTTTCTTAAAAATTTTGTGTGCCATTTAATTGGGCATTGGATTAAAATGCTAAAACTGGCAACAATTCAACTAACAACTAAATATTAATTAACTAAATCATTACCTTCCTTATTCCCTAACATATTGTGTAGTACTATGTGATGTATGATTTAAAAATGTTAAAACATACCTAAAGGCTAAATTCCAAAAACACCCAAACATATATTTGGTGAATTAAAAACATGTGCACAATGTTTTCCTTTTTTTCCCCTTGTTATGTACATTGCAAAATTTTGCCATTGTTACATTTTTTTAGAGGCTTATCTAACAAGATAAAATACTTTGTTACTAATGGATCTATCTTGCAGTTAAAAGTAAAATACAGACCTAATCTATCAACCAACAAACCACTTCAATTCTTTTTGCTTTAAATTACCTATCAAAACAATCAACCAAAACCAATCATTCATATGAACAAGCTTTCTAAAAATGACTATACTCGCTTCACAAACTAACTGCCTATGCTTTGAAGATGAGCAAAATGGTATATTAACATTAGGAGGAAAGAATCAAAACCAAAAGATAACGCTATCTGCCATCCAACATTGTTACTGTTACATCATTCGACGATACAATGTCGTGGCCTTCTGTAAACAAGTCTGTATCGATCGAGGCTCTCGTTGAAGTATAGGTAGGTTGTCTTGGCTGTGGTAAAGATGTGGATTCACTCTCCAGCATTAGCACCAAGGATTGCAATGTTGGTCTATATGCTGGAGAGTCTTGAACACACAACATTGCCACATGTATGCATTTCAATACTTCATTCTCGGGGGATGAATCGCTGATAGACGGGTCGAGAAGTTCAATCGCTCTTCCTTCATTCCAAAGTTTCCAAGCCTGAAAAATGTTTTCATTTTTAGTCTATGATTAACGACACCCCAACTTGTAGATTCAAGTTTCCAGCAGATGGTAGAAGAGAAGAACTTACATAACTAATAAGTGTTAAGTATTCAGTTGAGCGAAAGCTAGTGTTCCTCCGACCACATATTAATTCCAATAATAATACACCAAAACTATATACATCTGATTTCACTGAAAATAAACCTTCCATTGCATACTCCGGAGCCATGTAACCACTGCATTTACAGATAATGATTCAAGAATTAGATTTATTAGGTCACTTAAATTAAAGATGCTGCATAAGTAAGTTATTAGTACTCACTATGTGCCAACAACTCGAATTGTATTCGTCGCCTCGTTTTGGTTTCCACCAAATATTCTAGCCATTCCAAAGTCTGATATCTTTGGATTCATGTCTTCATCTAGCAAAATGTTGCTAGCTTTCAAATCTCTATGAATAATAAGAAGTCTCGAGTCTCGATGAAGGTACAGTAACCCTCGTGCGACTCCCTCCATGATTGACAACCGTTTTTTCCAATCTAGTAGTGCCTTCTTGTTTGGATCTGCACCATTAGCACCAATCGTTAAAGAATTAAACCCAAATCCTAACATTCATGCTTACAACTTTCAGTTTCTTAATAGAAAAGCCAGAGTAGATACCAAAAAGAAACCAATCCAAGCTTTTGTTTGGCATATATTCATAAAGCAGCATCTTATCCTCTCCTTGAATGCAGTATCCCAACAGTCTGACGAGATTTCGATGCTGTAACTTTCCTATTAGTATAATCTCATTCTTAAACTCTTCTAAACCTTGGCCAGACCGGACTGAAAGCCTCTTGACAGCAATTTCTTGTCCACATGGAAGCTTTCCCTGGCAAAAGAAAGAGAAAGAGAAGACTTGTTATTAACACCAAATGAGCTTATTTTCCTTGCTTTGCAGCAGAAGTGCTTGGAAGACTTGGTTACCTTGTACACAGGGCCAAAGCCTCCCTGGCCAAGCTTGTTTTCCTCAGAAAAGTTATCAGTAGCCACAGCTATACAGTTGAAACTGAACATTGGCAAATCTGGTCCACTCAATTGTTCACCTTCTATGCCTAATTCGTATGGCCCTGAAAGCTCTGCTGAAAGTTCTTTGCTCTTACTCAGGTCAAACATTGATAATTCAGTTTTGTTCTGAGGTTGACTGGAAGAAGCATCTGGTGAACCTGAAATTGCAAGAATTGTAAGATAATGAAATTTAGCATGGGAATGGTTATAATTTTCTAAGCCAAGAGAGAACTAAAACTAAATATCATCCAAACCTTTCATTTTGCCTCCGAATTTCCAAAGCAGAAATGCTAATATGGCTATGGCAGCTGCTCCTCCTAAACATATCAATATTATCACACCGGTTGATAATTTGCTCTCGCTATCTACAGATACTAAGAGTAGAAAATGTCAAGTGTTAAACATTTCCAAACAACATGAACAACATCAAAATATAGCTGATTTCTTCAGAAGGCTCTCTTTCAATTCTCATAGAATTTAAAGTGGATTTACTTCTTGTTAATGATATTGAAGGATATCCCATCAAAGTATTAATGGGGGAAGGTCATAAAGACAGCATGTGTACTTTTGGGGGGCAAGAACAAGAAAGAGAAAAAACCAATTCCAAACAACATCCATTAAATTCTGGTATTGCATAAACTGGACAGAAGAGAGAAGGAATTACAAAGTTTTGAAAGCTTACTCAAATCAGAATGAGCGAGACGAAGGTGCAAAGTATTCCCAGCACCATCAAATTTCTGAATATCTTTTAAAGGTGCATCCCAAGTAGCACACCCAATTCCAGGAGCATCTGAATATGCAACACATGAAGAACGGTTCGAACATACATCTCTACACGATTCCACCACAAATATTCCAGTTATGAAATCGGGCAATTTCACAAATAGTACGTCCACAAACCCATCTTGTTCACCATCTTCAATGGTTCCATTTGAATTACTGTTCATTCTCTGCTCAAGCAATGGAGTCTTCCTCTGACACCCATCTGACCAAGACCCTTTGTCCCATCTTGCTTTGTTTTTGGGTATAAACCCTTGAGGGCAGCTACACTTAGGACGACTCGTTTCAGAACAAAGCCCAAAATCCCCACAAAAATTATAGAAATCGCAATCGTTAGAAGGCAGTAAACGAATTGTTTCCCATTTGAGGGTTTCTTCATTCAATCGTTGCTGTGCTTCTTTACCATCCCACTTGATTTGAAATTTCAGCTTATCGGAATCATTCAGTGCATCAAAAGTTACACTTACGTTATTTCCAGGGGTAATCTTGAAACCGTACAACGGCGTAGAACGCATGGTTGGAATCCCAGAAAAAATCTGGTTATCCCAGTGGCCGCTTCTCCACAATCGATCATTCCCATTCCAAATGATAATCTGTACAGCACCACGAGGATCCACACCCAGACAGTAATTTCCGACGGCCGGATCTGTCTCTGATTTCCACGACATAAACATTCGTTTCTCACCCATTTCTCTGTTCACTCTCACCACCATATTCGGAAGAAATGTGTCTGTGGGATGTTCGAAGCTACTCCAATGAACTTTCGACGAGTCTTCTCCGCTAGAAAGAACCAATTCTCCATTGTTATGAAGAGTTAAGTTTCTGGGATCCAACGCATTCGCTGTGATGTTGCTTGTCCAAACAGAGACGTTGTTGCCGTCCAGAACGACCAAGTTCCCGTCATCTCCGATCATCAAAACCCCATCTCTATTACGAAGTGGCCTATCTCTATTCGCAACCCAAATAACAGAGTGTTCTTTGATCTTGTGATACCATATTCCGACGTATCGTGATGAAGAATTTATGGGGCTGAAGAATCCCAGTTCGTAGGATTCATTCAGGGATATGAGGGTTTCGTTAGTGTCGTCTCTTAAACCTCTACCTCTTGTAATTGTATCTGCAGCGTCGCAAAACAGAGGGGAAAAACAGAGGAAGATTGAAATGAGGAAGAATTGAAGAAACCCAACAACCTTTCTGCAGTTACTACCCATATCGAGATGTCTCTAAACAGAAATACTGGCTGGTCGGAGGAGATGATGAAGAAGAGGAAGAAGAAGAAACAAACAAGTTAACATATAAAAATCAAAGAAAAAACCTTCAATGGCGGCGTATTGCTAATATTCTCTGACTTGAGAGAAAAGGGTTTGATACAAACAACCAATACAAAGCCTTTTAGGTGAAGATTAGTATTCGTTTTAGCACAATTGGAGAAGTTTCAATGAAATGTTTGGCGCAAGACCACTAAGAATTGCAGTCAGACTCATCACATTTTTAATATTTAAATTTACATTACACAATGGTCAGGAGGTGAGATGTTTAAATTTGAATTTTTATTTTTTTTCCTGTTTTTACCCCTAACATTTGTATGGTCAACTTTGAGCTTAGAGTTTTTTTTTTTTTTAAGGAAGAAAGGTCATTCTTTTTTAAAAAAAATTTGTTGAGTTTAATTCAACTTATTTTACCTTCCACTATAAAAATTTTAAAATCAATCTTTGACATTAGATATTCAAATCTTATAATCAACGTAAAATTAAGAAAGTATTATATATATATATATATATATATATATATATATATATATATATATATATATACACGCACAGTGCTCCACCAACACAAATTACAGTAAGATAATGGTGGGATTAAGTTCACTCATAAATTCCTAACCCATAATGTCCAATACGAGACAGTGATTTAAAATATTTAATTGCCTTGTGGACAGAGTTTTGGATGCAAAGGCTGCAAAATGCTAGTGGTAGGGTACTAGGGTTAGGTTGGTCATTTGGTTCAAATCATCTCTTAATTGGTCTTTGATTTTTCAACCTGCTTTTTGGGAAATTGAATATCAATTCATGGTATAGGGTAAAACCCCACATTTAAAAAGAAAAAAATAATAATAATATTGATATCAAAATCGAGGGCGCAATAGTATATATATATATATATAAATATTCTCATAATATCATTTCAAGGATGAAATTATTGGATGGATGCAATTGTTACTTCATTTTAATTTTAGAAACATATATGGATATATTAAAATTTAAAAATGACCCAACATCCATCATCAATGGAATAAAATAAGATAGGAAAAAAAATACTTGTTTGGTTACTAGATTTTTTTTTATCTACTTTTCATTTAGTCCATTTACATTTTTCTTTAAATTTTGAGTGTGATTCCAATTTAATCTTGAATTTCATAATATTATAATTGAAGTATGAATTACTTTCAATTTGTCTCTTCAATTTCAAGATTAGTATTTAGTAAAAAATCAAGGTTAATATTGTAAATCTTGAAACTTAAGAACTAAATTGAAAGAAAACTCAAACTTTTTTAGATAAAATTGTAATGTTTTGAAATTTATAAACTAAATTCGAACAAATTTAAAATTTAGGCCTCGTTTGTTAAACGTGTTGTTTTCTTGTTTTTGTTCTTGAAAATTAGGCATATGTGCACTACTTACACCTCAAAATGTATTCCTTTGTTATCTACTTTTCATCAATGTTTTAAAAAATTAAGCTAAATTTTAAAAACTAAAAAAAGTAGCTTTCAAAAAAATGTTTTATTTGGTTGAGAAATCAAATATTATACTTAAAGAATATGCAAATCATGATAAGAAAGGTAGATGATAAAGGTTTAATATTTAAAAACAAAAACAAAATATTTATCAACAAAATCTTAATAACTAAAAATGTAATATTTTGAAGGTTAGAGATGAAACAAAAACTGTAATCGAACTTCTGGGACCAAAAACTTATTTGTTGTAATAACATATTGGTACATTAGGCTTCTAGAATCAACCATTCAACTTTTGTTCCCCTGTTTATTGTTTTTTTTTTTTTTTTTTTCTTTTTGTCTTTTAATATTTTACTAACATGATTAAAAAGAAAAAGCTTTTTATATTAATTTGAAATCAACGTCAATAAACTCCAAAAATAAACAGAAGAAACCTCGGGTCAGAAGAAAACACGCACGTGGAAAATTAGTTGAAAATATAATTTTTTTTAAAATAAAAATTAGAAGAAAGAAAGAAAAGAATGAAAAAGGTAAGAACGGAAACAAGAAGCGGGGAAAGAGGAGCCAACTCTGACCGTCCTAGTTGGACTGTTGTGGCTGGCGTCGAATTTAGCCACGCGGGGCCCACAAACACAGAATAATGGGGCCCACAGTAGTTGGTATTTTGCTATTTCTTTACTATTATTATTATTTTTTTTTTGAAACCGATATTTTTTTACTATTAATTATTCCTTACTTTTTTGTCTGTTTGATTACCCTCGCTTACCTTCTCAATCACCATTATTAACAACTCCATGTATTAAAACATTTTCTTAATTCCTTTTCCCCAAAAAATAAAATAAAATCTTATTTTCCACTTTTTTTTATTAAAACAACTCCAATTGATAGCAATAACATAACAAAATTATATCTTTTTCATGGGCACACCTGTTATCAATAATTATAAAGTTAATCTTGAAGGTGTAGGGTTGTAATGTGATAAGATTCCAACATAACAGTACAAAACCAATCAATTGTGTTTGATTATTATTTAGGTCAAGGTTTTTAAATACTGTTCTTGTCTTTACATTAATCCAGAAAAATGGAAAATAATATTAATAAGGATTTCAAAAAGGTCAGTATAAGGGTCTGAACTCGTGTAATTAATCGACTATTTTTTTAGATTAAAATACAATAAAACATAGTTGCACGGATGGGGATCATACCTTCAATCTCGAATGAAGAAGATAGATCTATTAGCATAATTACTTTATATCTATATTGAATAGATAAACCCTAAGATCATTTATGTCAAATTGTCAAGAATAAATAACATACTGGATTCCATCGAGAAACTGATAATAGCTTCAAGATAATGATAGATGACTATGATTTTTCTCAACCAAAACTCTGAATGTCCTTATTGAGATCTCTCTCTAGATAGGATTTAAGAAAGACTGAATGCTTATTGTTTTGGTATATTGGGGACCATAACCCGAATATCTCTTTATATACTAGTTCAATTAAGGTTCCCATTAAACCCTAACTAACTAGGTATAGGCTTCTACCCATTAAGTTCATATTGAATTAGGAATCTAGGATCTTAATTAATTAGATCACATAATAGGATCCAATCCGTGATAAAATATTAATCCACATACATAGCTCATACTTTAATTATACCTATCATTATTTAAATATGTCTAACAATCTCCCACTTGAACTATGTTTGTGTATCTAATGTAATTAAATCACATAAACCTTAAGCGCACATAAACAGGTTATTTCAATAATAGAATTCCCCTTTAGCTCAATCTGGTCAATCTCCTGTATTAGCACGAAATCAAGGCGGCTTTTGTCATTACTCTTAAAACTAAACCTTCCTTGATCACCAATTCCAATACATTCAATGACATATATCAAGTATGGATGGATAGCGCATGAAAAATATATGCAAAGTGATCTAGATTATGCATGTTTCCAACTGGTCCAAATTCCTTAGTGAGATCATTCTTAAAAACTTTATGCTAAACTACATGCATGATAAACAAATTCAAATAATAAAATATAAACCATCAACTTTAGTCTATATAGAAAATAAACAAAATAAGGTCAAAGAACATTCTCAATAACAAACTTTCACTAAATCATAAAATCAATAAAGTAACTAACACCCATGTGAGTAACATGCTTATGAAAAACTTTAGGTGGTAAACCTTTAGTCAATGGATCTGCCACCATAGAGTTTATTCCTACATGTTCTATAAAAAAATTTGACCATTCTGAACTATTTCTTTAACAACAAAAAACTTCACGTGTACATGTTTTGAATTCGTATTGCTTCTGTTATTGTTGGAATACATCATTGTCGACTTATTGTCATAAAATAATTTTAGTGGTCTTTCTATGTCAATCACTATCCACAGTCCAACGACAAAATTTCGCAACCATATTTCATGATTGGATGCCTCATAACATGCTATAAACTCCACAACCATGGTAGAAGAAGTCATAAGTATTTGTTTAACAATTTTCCAAGATACATCTCCTCCAGCCCGATAGAGTAAACATACATGCAGCGGAAGAAATCAGAATCAATAAGTACTCTAATCACACTTAATTTGAGTTTAAAAAGCTTGCAAGAAAACATTTTCATAGAAGAGGGGTTTTAGAATGTTATATCTTTGAGCAGTTCCTACTTTTCTTCATGAATTGAACCTTCAACTTGACAGTAGACCATCACAATGTTCTTCTCTACTATTCTCTAACTTGGATTGAGAGGTGGAATCTCAGATTGAGGTCAATTTGATGGAGAGTTTTTAGACAGAGTGGAGAATTTCATAAATTCAATTGCATCCCCTTTTTCCTACTTTGAAATTTAGAGTATTTATGAAGTATTATCATGCAAGCTCATTGACACATCAATGAACAATATGAAGTGGGCTAGGTGTTGGTTAGTGGATTAATCCAACAAAACTTGGACTATTCCACTAACTCACTTAATTTTCTTAATTTTCAATTTTGCTTTATTTAATTTTCTATTAAAATTAAATTTAATAAAAAATTCAACTCTCAAATTTGAATTTACAAAATTGAAAATGTTTTATTTAAACAATTAATTAAAAAACTTTAATTAATTATCTAATTAATAATTTAATATCAAATATTAAATTAATTAAACACCTAATACATATATGAATCTTATGCATGTTAATCAATATTTAAATATTTTAATCTCTCCTATTTACGTTTAATTTCGATAAAATAAACGTTTAATTATATTAAATATAACTTACCAAACCCTAAACTGAATTTGAACACTTCAAATTCAAAACCCTAATTTCGATTTTTGACATTTCAAATCTGCTCAATTCACTAATCTAATGAGTAATTTTACGAGTTAGTAAAAGGATCTTATGGGCCTACAGATCATGAGCTCCAATAATTTGAGACTAATTGGCTAAACTCTTTAGATCGAATTAATCAATATTCGTTAACTATCGAGACATACCACTATAGCTTGATAGTTGTACTCTCCTCACTGTAGATATACTTCTGTCCACTTTAACCATAATCAGTAAGTCGACCCTTCACAGGTAATTCGTATTTACAGTTAGGCCAAAATTACCATTTTACCCCTGTAAATACATCTTGCTCCTTAAGAACAATTGATTTATAGTCCAACTAATAAACCATTTCCTTTTCGGCCATGAAAGGGTGAGGCCCCTTTGTTCAAAACCAAGAGTCAGTACTTAACGGAACAACCTATCTGCTAATCCTAAATTGGTTAGGAGTGAATTCCATCTTACAGGACTATGTCCCCAACTATCTATCCAGTCTTATCTCCAAAATGGGAAGCTTATTGAGCAGTGTTTTGAACTACTCTCACCTATGCAGATCAAAGGATAATTCTGAATAAACAGGAGTTCATAATTAGCTCAGGATTAAGATCGAGTTACCCGAGGTCAACGAATTTGAAATAGTCAATTTTAACAGCAAACAGTCATTATAAAGAAAAGTGACTATTTCGTGGTCCAGTCTTATGAAAACATCCTTTGCATAGGATGCTCCACTCGCATGTCTCCATATGAATGATGTTGCATAGGTACCCAATCTCATCCATATATTTATAGACCATTTTGGCTATATACTAAAACTTGATCCACATTTATGTCTCTACATAAAGTTAAAGTATTCATATTATAGCCATCAATTCATTTATTGGATTTTTATAACATAATGCAATATCAATAACATTTTATTGAATGAACAACTCAATAATACTTTTATTGATAAATGGAATATGTTTCCAATATTTACGAAGTGCGAGTTTTAGGACATTTCCAACACAGTCAACATGAAGATATAGCCTGAAGTTGATCGCAAAATGTTGGCATCCAACATAATTGGAATCATAATACCCAATGATCTCCAAAACTTCTGATCTCTGATAAGTGAGCATATAATCTTTTATTCTCTGTAAATACCTCACAACCCGTTTAGTTGCTTTCCAATGATCCATCCCCAAGTTGCTCAAATATCTATCTAACACTCCAACTATGAACACAATATCTGGATGCGTACATACTTGAACATACATTAACTTCTAACAATCAATGCATAGGGAACCTTTTGCATCTTCTTAGTCTCGAGTGTGGTTTTGTGGCATTGCCTAAATGAAATTTGTTACCTTTAGCGATTGGGGTATCTCTTGGTACACAATCTTTCATGCTAAATCTACTAAAAAAAATTTCACTGTAGTTCTTAATACAGAAGAAGCATCACCAAGATTCTTCATCTCAAAATTCCTTTTGAGAAATCTCGTAGGGGGCATTTGGGGCAAGAAGCTGAATTCTTATACTCCTAGGTTATTATAGTTGGATTTTAATAGTTTGCGTTTGGGGTGTAGATTATTTTAGATTGGGTTATAATAGTATGTGTTTGAGGTGTAAACTATTTTAGTCTAAGAAAGAAATAGTAAACACTATAGCAAACAATAAAAAAAAATGATGAATGTAAATAGTAAAAACTATAGCAAATAGTAAATAATGTAGCAAATAAGGGTTTTGAAATAGTATTTATTAATAAGAGGCGATTATTATAATTTTATGATAATCTTGCCACAAATGCTCCTTTAGTCATGCAATAAACCTACATCATTATTTGCTATGAGTATGTCATCGACATATAACACCAAAAAGATTGATTTACTCCCACTAAACTTGTGATATATACAATTTTCCACTATATTCACCTCAAAATCAAAGGAGGTTATTACTTCATGGAATTTGTGATACCATTGACGAGAGACTTGCTTGAGACCATAGATGGATTTCTTCAATTTGCACACCATAGACTTTGAACTACCAGACACAAAGTTTTCTAGTTGCACAGTATAAATTGTCTCATCCCTATTCCCATTGAGAAACGCAATTTTTACATCTATCTGGCGTAGCTCTAAATCAAAGTGAGCTACCAGTGTCATGATTACCCTGAAAGAGCCTTTCGGTGAAATCAAAGAGAAAGTCTCTTCGTAATCAATGATTTTGTTTTGAGTAAAACTCTTTGCAACAAGACGAGCCTTATATCTTTCGATATTTCCATGCAAATCCGTTTTAGTTTTGAATATCCATTTAGAGCCTATGGGTTTCACGTCTGATGACAATTCGACAAGTTCCCATACATCATTATCTTTCATGGATTTCATTTCCTCTTCCATGGCATTTATCCACTTTTGAAAGTTAGAACTTTGTAGGGCTTGTTGGAAATTTATTGGATCATATTCCATTATACCTATATCATCACGATGTTCTTGAAGAAATACAATATAATTATATAGAATTGCGCTTCTTCTTTTTAATGGATCTTCTTAGTGGCACTTCTTGAAGTTGTTGAGTTTGAACTTCAGATTCAACAACGGGGATTTCAATGTTGTCTTGTTCTATAATTGGTTCAATAGTGAAGTCAGGAATAGGAGCCTGAACATCATTTTTAACCACATTAAGAAAAGAAACTAATTCCTCTTCAAAGACAACTTTCTTTGTGTTAACTCCCCCCCCCCCCCCCCCCCCTTTCCCTCCAAACTCAACATCCTCAAGGAATCTAGCATTTTCCGTCTCAAACAATGATCTAGAACTGGGATCATAAAACTTGAAACCCTGAGAGCACTTAGAATACCCACAAAAATAGCAGCTAATAGTTTTGAGTCCAATTTTCTTTCGTTAGGCCTATAAGGCCTAGCCTCAGTTGGACAACTCCATATGTGAAGATGCCTAGTACTATGCTTCTTTGATGTCCACAACTCATAAAAGGGTTTTAGCTACCGTTTTACTAGGTTGCTATTAAGGATATATGTTGCAATCTTTAGTGTCTTCCCCCAGAGGGATTCTAGTATAAGAGAATGACTAATCATACTTCTTATCATATCCTTAAGTGTTCTATTTTGCCTTTCCGCCATAACATTCATGTTGGTTTGCCCCGACATAGTGTATTGTGAGACGACTCCACATTCTTTTAGGTATTTGGTAAATGGCCCTGGTAATTGTTCACCTGATCCATCATATCTACCGTAGTATTCACCTCCACGATCAGATTTGACAACCTTTTCTTTCCAAGTCGAAGTTCAACTTCAGCTTTGAAAAACTTGAAAACGTCCAAAAATTGAAACTTCTCATGAATTAATTATAGGTACACATATCTTGAATAGTCGTCCATGAACGTAATAAAGTATTGTCGTCCATCCCAAGAAGCCGTATGGAATGGACCACAGATATCTGTATGTATTAGTTCTAAGATGTCTGAGTATCTGTTGGCACCTAATTTTCTTATGTTTGTCTGTTTTCCCTTAATACATTCCACACAAATGTCAAAGTCACTTAAATCAAGGGAATCAAGAATTCCATCTGACACAAGTCTCTGAATTCTCTATTTAGAGATGTGACCTAAACACTTGTGTTATAATATAGCGGAATTCTTATTTTATTTACGCTTTGTATAACATGAATTAGATAACATGATCTTGTTAAATGAAGCAAAAAAATCAAGCATATATAGATTATCAATTAAAGAAGAGGCACCAATAAGCTTGGAATCTTGAAAAAGGCAAACTTTATTATTTTCAAAAAAAACAAGAAAAATCAAATTTGTCCAAACTAGAAATAGAAACTAAATTCTATCTAAACGACGGTACAACAAAAGTCTCATTCAAATCCAAATAACAACTAGTTTTTAAATGTAATCTAAAATTCCCAATAGCTTCAACTAAAACTGCTTTGTCATCGCCCACGTAGATGAATCTTTCAGCATCACTTGGCAGCCGACTCCATAAGTAACCCCACATTGATATACTTATATGAGTAGTAGTACCAAAATCTACTCACCTAGTATCTGTAGGTATAAAAGCTAAATTAACTTCAAAACAAACCAAAGTAAGAAAAAATTTGGTACACTACCATAAATTTCTAAATATTTTTTAAACTACCGCATTTCGCTAATTATTTTTGTAAATTACAATGTTAAAAAAAAAACTTTTTTAATAAAACTTTAAAAAACTAATTTGGAAAGAAATCAACTTTAAAAAACTAATTTTAAGAAGGAATTGAAAATTTGAGAGTCCAATTTATCTAACGTGCCTTTATTTAAAATGGAAAAAATCTTATAAATAAAAAAAATTCCAAAATATTTAAACATTATAGCAAAATATTCAAAAATATATTTAAAACTTTTTTTTATAAAATTTAAATATTTTTAAATATTTTTTTATATTTAAAAAGACTCCTATATTTAATCTGAATGCGTTTTCCTCGGCATGAATTCTTTTCATGAAATCTTCTAAGGTCAATCTCTGAAAGGGATTACAAAAATAATAACAAATCTTATTACAACATATTTTAAAAGTATAAAGTGGTCCCGCTTACACCCATATTTTAAAGGAATTTTTTTTAAATATAAAAAATATTTAAAAACATTTACACTTCCAATATTTAAAAGTACAAAACACTATTGAATTTTTTTTGCTATAAAATATAAATGTGTCTAATTGCATGAAATCTAGTTATGAAGTGCAATTATTAATTTATTTGACTCCGAGGAAAAAAGAAAGGAAAAAAAACCAAGGTCATCACACGTTAAAAAGGACGCAAATTGCAACTTTTTTTAATTAATTTATTTAATTTTATCTAAATTAAAGTCATCGGTATGATGTTTGAATGTTTTTTTTTTAAAAGTTTTTTACTTAATTAAGTTTTTAGAAGTATTTCGAAGTAACGTCATGATAATGTTGAAAAGTTTTTTTTTATCCGAAAGCAATTTAAACCCTTCGAGAAAAATTTCTAAGAAATTTAAGGTGCATTTCACGTGTTTAATTTAAAAATGAGTCAATTTTAGGAAAAAAAAATGGAATATTTAACAACCACTCAAAATCTATTTTGAAATATATTTTAAATTATTTTGATAAAAAATGTTTAAATAAAAATATTTTTTTTTTTAAAAAAAACTTTCTTCTTAAATCAATTCAAACATATTCTTAATTTAAAATACAATTTGAATTACATCGCTTCCACATCAATAGTTAAATACATCTTTTAATAAAAAATTTATACAAAAGCATTTAAAAAACAATTGAAATTATAAAAATCAGATGGACCTTGTCTTATAAGTTATGACCATTTGAGTATTAAAAATTAAGCTTTTAAATCGTAGTTCCACCAATTGATTTTTTGTGATGTATTGTTTACTTTTTGAGTGTTTTCAAAATTTAATTCAAAACTTATTTAAAAAAAAAAAAGTTGTTATTGTTTTTACAATTTGACCAATAGTTCAAATGTTTACTTATTAGCGATAAAATCAAGGTAATAAATTTGTAACTTATAAGAAAACAACACAATTTTAAAAAACAAATACTTATCAAAGGAAGTCTAATTAGGCAATAGTTTCTTGTCTTTTTTTCTTTCTTTCTTTCTTTTTTTTTTTTTTTTTTTTTTTTTTTGTGAAGAAAGCTTATAAACAAACATATGGTGGAAACAAAAAATATAACCATATGAGGGTCTAAATTTGAAATGGACAATATCATACTATCCTAGAGATATATAGAAGTCATTTGTCCCTAACAAATAATGTTAGAGCAATGCTAATGTTTGGAAAATATTTCATTTGAAAAAGACTTCACATGTGTGAGAATTGATGCGTAGATAATTTTTAAAGAAGGTCACAATGAGTAGTCTAAATTACATATGAAAATTGGGATTTTAATTTATACGTAATACATATTAGGGAAAAATGCACTTTTGGTCATTGAGATTTGAGGTTGATGTCTATTTAGTCCATGAAGTTTAAAAACAAGTGTTTTAGTCCTTAACGTTTGGAAAATGATTCTAAATGGTCCCTTCCTTAACTTTAACCTAATGGAATGTTGATTAGATCATTATGTGATGATGTGGATGTTGGGATTAGTGCCTTGAATCTCATGAGTCTCGTAGTTTGTAATTTGTAAATACAAATGATTTATTTAATAAAATAAGAAGTATTTTATTCGACAATTAGATTGCATTAACTCAATCCAATAAAATAAGATCTAATGTTGTTTAATGTAGCTTGAACAGTATGTGGTAGATATACAAGTGGATCATGTTTAAGTAATAACCTAAAAGGTTTGTAGTATGTGGATAAGGTTGGATGCCTTATCCTGGTGACACTGCGGATACGACCTGACATGCGAATGGGGGTTTCCTATACAAAGAGTTTGTATAAGACCGAACCACAAAATGTTTGATCTCTCTTTATAATACTATTGATTGAAGAGACTAACATTCCATAAGATAACCATAGGTAACTCGATCTCAATCCTGAGTGAATTATGGACTCCTATCTATAAAGCCAGTCTCTTGATTTGTATGGTTGAGAGTGGCCAATGTCGCCGACCCAATAAGTCTACTATTTTGGGGATTTGTCCAAGTAGACAAGAAGGAGTAGGGAATGTAGATGAGTTGCTCCCTTAAGTGTTGACTCCGAGAGCTGAACAAGAAGAGTTGCTCCCCATAGGTAACTCGTTGCAACGTTGCAACTGTAATTTAAACATATGCTTTCCAAATTAGGTAAGAGAGAGAGAAGAGTTAGGCTGTCTTAGAGAGTATGTTGCTCAATTTTGGCCATTCCAGGTCAAAACTCATGAGATTTCCTTTGATTTTGAGTTGTATTTATAAATCTTGGCATTGTGAGTCGGATTCGATGAATGATTAAAGGCCATGATGTCGGTTTTTTAGGTTTGTAGGGATCTTTTTGAATTCTTTGAGATTTCTTGTGGATTTTTTATTGGATATTTTTGTTTCTTTATGATTTTTATTTTTTGAATTAACTTCTAGTACAAGCATACAGGACTGATGAACTGACGACTCGATTTCTTGTATGTTTGTCTTTGCTATATGTGTTTTTTATATCCGTAATTGCATTGAAAACATGCTTAATTCAATAGCAATAGGCTTTAGTTTGATTTATGACATAATATCTAGGCTATCTAAGATCACCTAATTGATAACAAAACCTAAAGATTGAAAATGCATTAGGATAGAATTGGTCATTCCTGCTTAACGTCTTAATCAATCTAAGAACGTAATGCAATTAGCTAAGTAAATTGTCTTTGTAATGAGTTTAGTTAATTTACGGATTAACGACATGTTGATTCTCATTAGGAAGTTTGCATGGGTTGTCCCTACATTCAATTAGGCTTAAGAAATAGTTAATTTAAGCATGTTTTCATAATTAATCGATGATTAGATTCATAGAAAACCCTACGATCTCTAAACTAGTGAAGGTAATCTTGTGCTCGATCTCTCTCTTTATCAATCTATCTTACTTTTCTACATTTTAATTTCCGCATTTAGTTTTTTTGTCAATCAAACAAAAAAAAAACCTATTTTTATCGCTTTCCATAGTCAAATTTTGCCTAGGAGAGATTTAATTCTTGGGCTCTCTGTGGTTCGACGCCGAACTTACCACTATTGCTATGTCTTTGTAGTGATAGGAGTAGTTCAGTGTATTATAAAATTTTCTTTTGATTTGTGGCTCTTTTCGGGAATTAAAGACACCGCAAAAGGGCTTCAAACAAGCAACCATATAGATTTCAAACCAATACGTAACATCAAAGAAGGTTGTATTGTTGATTCTACCATGGAGGTAGAGTATGTAGCTGCTTATGAAGCCGCTAAAGAAGTTATCTGGTTCAATAAATTTTTAACAGACTTAAAAGTGGTTCCAATGTCAATGTCAATCACCCTTTACTGTGAAAATAGTGGTGTTGTGGCAAACTCCAAAGAGCATCGAAATCACAAAAGAGGAAAGCATAACGAGTGCAAGTATCATCTTATACAGGAGAATGTGTAACAAGGAGACATGATCGTCACGAAGATTGTTTCGAAGCACAATTTTGTTGATCCTTTTACGAAGGCACTGACAACTAAAGTATTTGAGGGTCACTTAGAGAGTTTGGGTCTAAGGGATATGCGTCATCTTGTTTAGGGCAAGTGGAAGTATTATGTCATATAGAGTATGACCTAGTTTATTGTATTATGTACTTTGCTTTATATTATATTTTGTATTGTGCACCCCACTAGCTTTAGGACAAGTGGGAGATTATTGGGATTAGTACCCTAAATCTCATGGATTTCGTAGTTTTGTAATTTGTAAATATGAATTATTTATTTAATAAAATAAGAAGTATTTTATTCAATATTTAGATTGCATTAACTCAACTCAGTAAACTAAAATCCATAGTTAATATATAGTAGACATAAAGTGGATCGTGTTTAAGATACTCTAAAAAGTTTGCAGTATATGGATAAGGTTGGGTGTCCTGGTGACGCTGAAATGCACACAAAATGTGCATTATTTGCTCTAAATTTAAGAACGTTTTATTAGAGTTGATGTGTTTGCTAGTAGTTTTTAGGTAATTATGAAGAAATTAAGTTTTGAAAGGCAAAATAATCAAATTGAGCCAAAACCAAAAGAAAATAGAAGAAAATGAGAAAAATAGTACATCATTGAGCATAGCGCTGCGACATTACCCTCGGCGCATTTTCCAAAAAGCAACAATATTGGAGCAGGACGAGAACATCATGGTGTTGTAGGCAGTGTCGCAACGTTACACTCAGGGGCAGCTTTTCATGACGGACAACGCCGCGGCGCCAACTTTCCTTAATTTAAAAAATCTGCATTTTTAGAAAGTGCTTGGGCTGCAAGTTTGGGAACTTCTATCAATAGTGATCGAAGGGACTACATTTGAGGATGGAATTCGACCTAGAAAGAGAGTCTATGCTACAAAATTAGAGAATTTGAGGGATATTTTGGAGGTTGTTTGAGTTCCTGAGGTAACGAGCAAGGCGAGCCTCGAAGATTCAAAAGATCAAGGAAGTTTTCGAGAGATTTCTTTTTCGGTTCTCTTTCTTTTCTTTAACATCTATGCTTGAGTTTATGTATGAAAATATGTTTGTGCAAGTTATGAGAGGCTAAACTTGCTTGTTTTAGGGTATTGATGAAATTGAAATGAATTTAGGTTAAGTTTAATCTTTTCGTGGATGTTTGTTGAACTTTATGTTTTAATGATATTGTGCTTTACTTATGTGAAAGTGAAATTATCACTGTATTTCCATGTAAATGATAGGTAAATCCAAGGGTATTTATATATATAATAATACCCAAAAATCGATACAAGAAAACCTCAACAACCCACATATTTTAGCCTACAAAAGTGTAACCATACTAACAAACAAGACACATAACACCCTCCCTCAAACTCAAGGTGGTAGAGTAGAAACCAACTTGAGTTTGTGAAGCAACTGAAGAAAGCAACTGGGTGACAAAGTTTTGGAGAAGATATTTGCTGATTGCTCTGTAGTGGAAATCGATCGCAAAATGAGAGTGTTGCTCGAAAGATAATGGCGAACAAAATGGCAGTCATTTTCAATGTGCTTGGTACGTTCATGAAATACATCATTGTAAGCAATTTGGATCGCATTACAATTGTCATAATGAAGTACAGTGGTAGATTGCTGAGGAACACCCATATCAGCCAAAAGGCAACAAAGCCACAGTATCTCAGAGGTAGCATCTGCAAGGGCATGACATTCGGATTATGTGCTAGAACGAGAAACAACAGTTTGTTTCTTACTTCATCAAGAAATGAGAGAATCACCTAATTAAAAATAGTAACCTGTGGTGGAACGATAATTAATGGGGTCAATAGCCCAATTAGCATAAGAGTAGCCAAATAACACTAAAGACGATTGGGAAGAAAACTGGAGTCCATGGCCAAGAGTGCCTTTGACATATCGAAGAATGCAAAGAACAACAGTAAAATGGATAGACCTAGGAGTCGCCATGAACTAACTAACAACGAGAAGATGAAGAACTAGCATGAGACAAGTTCCTTAGTTTGGTGGATCTATCCGGGTGTCGAGGTGGTCGAGTAGGACAATTGACTAAAATGTGACTACGTTTGTGATAATACTTGCAGTCAATTATAGGACAATGAATAACGTTGTACTGCACAATTCATGCAAGGGAGCAACGCATAGAATCTCGCCATTATAAGATAGGGTATTTATATACACAAAATACCCAAAAATTGATACAAGAAAAACTCAACAACTCATATATTCTAGCCTACAAAAAAGTAACCATACTAACAAACAAGACTCACAACCATTTATATTGATTAGCTTTTAGGTTGAATGTTTAATTTAGAGATTAAATGTTTAAAAGGGTTTGTATCATTAATCTTTCATGAAAAAAAAATCCAAAACTCTATTCTCTCTTACATTGCCCCAGACTATCATTTTCCTTCCCATTCCTGCCGTCTATCTGAAGCCAACAAGAAAGCCTAATTTCAAACAATAGTATGATACTTCATGGGAGACTCCTAAATTTAAAGAAACAAAATACGTTAAAGAGAAAAAATAATTAGCCTTTGATTGGATACTTGATAGATGATTACAATATCTTCGGATGGATGAAAATTGGCCAATGGAGGAAACATAGTTTCACCTTAAAATGGACAAAATGGAACAAACCAAAAATATCAAGATGATGAGTTGAATTGGTGGAACTTGGCAATAGTGATCTCCAATTTATTTTATTTTCTTTAATTATTTTAGTTACTACAGGAAGAGGAAAATTGTTAAAATAGAGTTTTAAAACTATTTGATTTCTTCTTAGCCAATAATTTTTAGTTAGAGCTTACTTTCATTCCAACTAGGATGGTCGGAATGCATGCTAGCTTTGATGGAAGGCGAACTGTGATGAGACTGGAGTATGATAATTGTGGCCAGCTGTATTTGGGCATGAGATAATAAAGTTTTGAGTATTTTAACATTTTTAACCATTTTATTTACTTTTTCTAATAAGTAATCAATTGCCAAGTAATCAAATTTAATCGACATGTCATTCCATCCACGTCATCACACAACGGCCTAGTTATTTTTCCATTAGATTAAAAGTTAAGTAAGGGACCATTTTGAATCATTTTGAAATTTTAGGTACTAAATAAACATCAACCTCAAACTTCAACGACCAAAAATACATTTTACCTTGACGAGCATGACAAGGTGTCGAGATTTTCCCTGAGAACACCCTTAGACATGATACTTACACCACAATCAAAGAACACAACCGAGAATAATTCTGGTAACTTCTACTTCAAACTCCACTTCGACTTGCCACCGGAACTTCACCGAAGCAAAGAGCTTCAGAGAGCCTTCTCCATAACATTCTTGCTATTAGTCACCAGCAGCCTTGAGATTACATCTGTTGGAAGTAAGAAATTGCTTAAAACTACCTTTCCATTATTTTCTTCTTATCTTTCACCATTGTATTGCATTGTGACTCTAAGAGATTACTCATTTTGTAAACAACAATTTGATTTCTATCTATATATCATCATGACTATTTTCATTATCTCCTTTATATTTACCATCATATTTTCATTTATCTTGAGTAACTAATTTCCATAGGGTAAGGGAGAAGTTTAATGCTACGAGCTAAGTTGAATCTTTAAGGGTTAATCCTGTTTATTTAGTATATGACAATATAAATGCTTACCTATGATCATTCATTGAGTCAAGTAGCTATAACCAACCGCCAAAGAGAGTAAGTAGTTATGGATCTCACTAAGCAAAATAAGAAGTGTTTCTAGAGATAGAAATAACCTTATGCTTAACGCAACATAATTCATGTGTCATAGAGATATGACAAATGTGGTTGGCCGCTAAGAGGTGTGCGATGAACGGATGTTGCGAGCCTCGATTACCCTTAAACCTAAATATAGGAATTTAGCATTGACTTCCCCCAACCCTGTTTTCCCCATACATTTTTATTACACATTACAGCTGCTACTTACTCAAAGATTCTCAGAATTAGTCTTCAAGTGCTCCTTGCCTGTTTAGTTAGTTTAATCACATTATTTATAATCGCATGCTTTTTACTTTCTTTTTCTCTACTATAGTCATTTAGTCTTCGCCGCAAATGCATTACTTTACAATCATCTTTAGTTACAATTCTCTGAGTTTGACCTTGGTTTACATTGAGAAACTTGTAGCTTGTTATACTTGGTAAGTTATAAGAAAACTTGTGATAAGCGCATACTTAGCTACAGCTAGGCGCATAGATAGTTCAGTGAATAGTTATTTTAGCATAGTTTTACATGCAATTAATGATAGTTCTCAAAAATAGCTATAATTCCTAGATTAATTTAGGCTCGTTAATGAGTTTTACATATTAATTATTCTATTTTTTAGGTATCGAGCAACCAATAGGTGAATTGACCATTTGATGATAAATAGGGTTAGTTTGAAGAAATTTGGAGGTAATTTGAGCATCCAGGCTTCAAAGAAGGAGAAATGACCAAAGTTCCCCTGATTATAGCATCGCGACCCTCGCTCAATGCTCTAAAGAATTGTTGTAAGGCAGTAGGCTCGTATACAGGGCAGTGTCGCAATGCTACCCTTAACGTTGCAGCGCTACGAAGATTAACGAAACGCCAATGCATCCACACGCAGGCACCCGTTGCAAGCAAGCGTCACAGTAACGTTGCAATGCCACTCCAACGCTTAAGGGTTGGATTGATAAGAGCGTCTAGTGTTGCAACGATGCGACTATAATTTAAATATGTTCTTTCCGAATTAGGTAAGAGATGGAGGAGAGTTAGGCCATCTTAGAGAGCATTTGCTCGGTTTTGGCCATTATAGGCCAAAACTCATGAGATTTCCTTTCATTTTGAGTTGTATTTGTAAGTCTCGACATTGTGAGTCGGATTCAATGAACGATTGAAGGCCATAACGTCATTTTTTTAGGTTTGTAGGGATTTTCTTAAACTCTTTGAGATTTCTTATGGATTTTTTATTGGATGTTTCTGTTTCTTTATGATTTCCATTCTTTGAATTAATTTCTAATAGAAACATATAGGATTGATGAACCGACGTCTCAATTTCTTGTATGTTTATCTTTGTTGTGTGTGTTTTCTATGTCCGTAATTGCATTGAAAGCATGTTAATTCAATAACAATAGGTTTTAGTTTGATTTATAGCATGATGTCTAGGCTATCTAGGATCACCTAATTGATAATAAAACCTAAAGATTGGAAATGCATTAGGATAGAATTGGCCATTCTTACTTAATGTCTTAATCAATCCAAGAACGTAATGCAATTAGCTAAGTAAATTGTCTTTGTAACGAGCTTATTTAATTTAGGGATTAATGGCATGTTGATTCTCATTAGGAAGTTTTATGGATTGTCCCTACATTTGATTAGGCTTAAGAAATAGTTAACTTAAGCATGTTTTCATAATTAATCGATGATTAGATTCATAGAAAACCCTACGATCTCTAAACCGGTGAAGGTAATCTTGTGCTCGATCTCCCTCTTTCTCAATCTATCTTACTTTTTCACATTTTAATTTTCGCATAGTTTTCTTGTCAATCAAACAACAAAATCCTGGTTTTGTTGCTTTCTAGAGCCAAATTTCGCTTATGAGAGATTTAATTCTTGGGTTCTCTATGGTTCGACCCCATACTTAGCACTATTGCTACGTTTTTGTAGTGATAGGAGTAGTTCGATGTATTATAAATTTTCTTTTGATTTGTGGCTCTTTTCGGTAATTAACAGTACCGTAAAAGGGCTTCGAACAAAATGACATCGTTTCGGGCAGGCAAGCCAATTAACTATTTTAGTTGAATTTGACTTGTAAACTTTAAGACCCCAAAAATATATTTTTTTTCTTATGTCCACTTTTTTTATCGTGGCAGATGATATGAATATCTACTATGCGTTTCGTGCGAAGGAAGCGGCTCAATGTAAAGAATAAGAGGTAAGAGAATTTAAGGAGCTTAGAAATCAAATATATGAACTAAACTCTCTTGTTCAAGTTTTGGATAATAGGCAATTACAAGTTTCGCATGGTCCTGAGTGCAATTATTATCCTCCATGGGAGATGCCTAGCCAAACTTCGTTATTGATGCATGCCTCTTCCTCCAAATTCAAGTATTTCTTTAGAAAATTTAGTTAAGGAGCTTTCAATAGCTCTGGCGAGTTTGTGCAGGGATCCTCATTTAGTCATAAAGAATCCTCGAGTTTCTAGCAGGATAGCTTCCATTCCGAATCCAAAGCTAGAATTGAATTTCAAAATTTGAGTGACCTTATTGCTCGGATAATTGAATCAGTTGAGAGACTTGAAGAGTCTTAGATGGAACCATCTTCTGATCATACCGAACTGAGCAGTGAAGCAACTAGCATCGATCATCAAGTTGAGCAGCTGATTCCTCAAGCTTCCGACCAAGGTAAGACATTGGATTCAATAATGTGTGAACTTGCTAATGGTTTTTTTCAGTATGAGCAAAGTCTATTGAGTCTCACCTGGAGACTCAAGCCCCCATGTCAGTTGAGGTCCATCCTATCCCTCATCTTACATTTTCGTGCTGACATTGGAGAATCATTAAGAGCTTTCCATTGTCTTTGGCACCGAGGTTGATCTTTTCGAATTGGACCGATGATGATGACGATGTTTATCCTCCGTCATGTCAAGAATAAGTCTGTGATGTTAAGTAAGAGCTCGTGCTTCGTTTCAAGAAGCCTCAAATAAAAGAGTTAGAGGCTACCAAGTCTCATCCTATTTTTTCCCTTAGCTTCCCCTTTAATTATAAACATTGCTCATCTTTACCTCATAAATCTAAGTCTTTATTTTCTGTAGAGTCAGTCGAGTTTGCATTTATTTTCCAAAAACGAAAAAAAAAAATCTATCTTTGGAGCCCTTGAATGCTTCAAAAGCTCGCTCCTATTGAGCAGCTTCGTGGATTCAAGGAAGAAAGGGCCCGACTTTAAAATTTACGCTTCTTAGAGGCAGCCAAGTGAACAATTTATTTGCTTTCTTTTATTGCTTTTCTGGCTTTGTTTTTATTTTTATTTTGTAGGTTCCTCTCCTTAGTCCTAAAGAAGAAAGAAGAATCATATGAAGTTGTCCTCTTACCCATCACCTTGTGCGCGATAATGTTATCAGGGGAGGTTTTTTGTTCTCTTGTACTTTTTACTTTAGAGCTTTACTTAAGATAAATTGGGGACAATGTATCATTTTAAGTTAAGGGTGTGGTACCCATTGGATAGTGTGTATATTTTAGCTTGGGGTCCTTGAGCGTTGTGCTCGAACAATGTTGTAATGTTTAAATGTTTGTTTGTTCTGTTAATTTGGTTGTTCTAATGATAGTTTATGACGCACTCTTCCTATGATAAAATTTGCATGAAATAAGTTAAGAGAGCATGAACATTTTTAACCCAATTTTTTTTTTTAAAAAAAAATATCTTATCTCTCATGCATATTAAGTCATTGTTGTTGCGAAATTAAATTCTTGCATGCTTAGAATTGGGTTATCTAGTTTGTATTTCTCTTGTCACCTTGAAAGGTCCACCTTTGATTTAGGAGTAACCCTACTTGTTTTAGAGCAAAACTAGACAAAATAGATAAAAAGGGGCCTAGTGTGGATAAAAGAAAAAAATGCATAAAAAAGTGAGGCAATCACTGGCTTGCCTGCTAAAAAATAGTGTATGTGTGTGCATGGATAGAGGTGAAAAGAGCTACCTCCGTCGTGTCTAGTTACCGCCATGCGAGAAAAGAGTAGATAGATTCCCAGTGGTTGAGTGTGAAAGCTAATCGTCTGGGTAAAATAAATGTCTTCTATGTTTTATGTGCGTGAGTTTAGGCATCCTTGTGTTAGTGTTGCTCTTTTTTGCAAGTTTGATATGTCCAAGAATGATAACTGAGCCAGAGTAGGGGGAAAACGAATTGAGAACCATATAAAACCTTTTTGGGTCATGCAAGCTTAACTAGCAAGACTCTAGGCTCACTCATACATGAATAGATTTAGAATCATTCTTAAAAATGTGCTTCATTGATTGATTATAATCAAATTTCATTCTTGATTGCAAATTTCATCCTAATCGAGTGTTAAGACTAGAGTAACAACTTTTGTAACTTGAGCAAGCATGTTTTCTAATGAACGATATATTTTCTTGAATGTATGCTTCTACCTTGCTCGAGACGATAAGAACTAAGTTGAGGGTGTTTGATAGCTCTAAAAAAGAGCTATAATTTCTAGCTTAATTTAGGCTCATAAAAGGATTTTATGTGTTATTTATCCTATTTTGTAGGTACTGAGAAACCAAAAGGTAGAATTGACCATTTGACGAGAAACAAGGTTAATTTGATGAAATTTGGAGGTTATTTGAGCATCTGGGCTTCAAAGGAGGAGAAATGACCAAAGTGCACCTGTTTATAGCATCGTGACCCTTGTTTAATGCCCTAATGTAACATTGTAAGGCAGTAGGCTCGTATATAGGGCAGCATCGCAACGTTACCCATAGCATTGCAGTGCTGCGAAGATTAACGAAATGCCAATGCATCCGCGCAAGCCCCTCACAAGCAAGCGTCACAGTAACGTTGCAATGCCACTTTAATGCTTGAGGACTGCATCGAAAAGAGTGTTGTAATGCTCTTCCTAATGTTGCAATGCTGCAACTGTAATTTAAACATGTGTTTTCTAAATTAGGTAAGAGAGAGAGGAGAGTTAGATTGTCTTAGAGAGTATGTTACTCGGTTTTGGCCATTCCAGGCCAAAACTCATGAGATTTCCTTTCATTTTGAGTTTTATTTGTAAATCTTGGCATCGTGAGTCGGATTCGATGAACGATTGAAGGCCACGACGTCGGTTTTTTAGGTTTGTAGGGATTTTCTTGAATTCTTTGAGATTTCTTGTGGATTTTTTATTGGATGTTTTTGTTTCTTTATGATTTCCATTCTTTGAATTAATTTCTAGTACAAACATATAGGATTGATAAACTGACGACTTGATTTCTTGTATGACGACTCAATTTCTTGTATGTTTATCTTTGTTGTGTGTTTTTTATGTCCGTAATTGCATTGAAACCATGCTTAATTCAGTAGTAATAGGTTTTAGTTTGATTTATGACATGATGTCTAGGCTATCTAGGATCACCTAATTAATAACAAAACCTAAAGATTGGAAATGCATTAGGATAGAATTGGTCATTCTTGCTTAATGTCTTAATCAATATAAGAACGTAATGCAATTAGCTAAGTAAATTGTCTTTGTAATGAGCTTAGGTAATTTAGGGATTAATGACATATTGATTCTCATTAGGAAGTTTGCATGGGTTGTCCTTACATTCGATTAGGCTTAAGAAATAGTTAACTTAAGCATGTTTTCATAATTAATCGATGATTAGATTCATAGAAAACCCTATGATCTCTAAACCTGCGAAGGTAATCTTGTGCTCGATCTCTCTCTTTCTCAATATATCTTACTTTCCCACCTTTTAATTTTCCCATTTAGTTTTCTTGTCAATCAAACAATAAAACCCTGTTTTTATCGCTTTCCATAGTCAAATTTTGCCTATGAGAGATATAATTCTTGAGCTCTCTGTGGATCGACCCCGTATTTACCATTATTGCTACTTCTTTGTAATGATAGAAGTAGGAAAAAGATCTTTTAGTCATTTTACTCTTAGACCTGGTACATTCAAACCTTTGTGGTTCGATGAATGTTAAAGTTAAAGGAAGGTAAGAATATTTCATCAGCTTTGTCGATGATTATTCAAGGTATGGCTACATTTATTTAATAGATCATAAGTCTGATGCAATTGAAAAGTTCAAGGAATATAAGGCAGAGGTTGAGAAGCAATCAGGTAAAAAGCTTAAAACAGCTCGATCAGATCGAGGTGGTGAGTATATGGATTTGAAATTCCAGGACTATTTGATAGAATACGGAATCTAGTCACAACTCACAACACCTGGGACACCTCAACAAAATGGTACTACAGAAAGAAGAAATGGAACTTTGTTAGACATGATTCGTTCTATGATGAGTTATGCTCAGTTGCCAAGTTCTTTTTACGGACATGCAGTTGAGGCTGCAGTGTATATATTGAACATAGTTCCCTCCAAAAGTATTTTTAAAACATCTTACAAGCTATGGAGAGGACGTAAAGGTAGTTTACGTCACTTCAGAATCTGGGGATGCTCAACATATGTGTTTGTGAAAAATCCTAAGAAGTTGGAACGTCTTTCAAAGATATGCCTATTTATAGGTTACCCTAAAGAGACAAAAGATAGTTTCTTTTATGACCCTCAGGAAGATAAGGTATTTGTATCAACAAATGCAATTTTCCTAGAGGTAGACCACATCAAGAATCACCAACCTCGCAGTAGCTAGTAATAGATGAAATGACTAGAGAATAGGGGAAGATTGTTGAACTACAGAAACATGCAGCAGAAGAAAACAAGATCATTAAGCATTCTAATTCTTTAATTTTGACATCAAACTAAACATGTTCATAAGGTATTACGAAGGTTTCAACACATACCTTTGAAGATCCTCTTCAAACACGTATTTGAGCTGCAATCTTCACCTATTGAAGTCATGGACTACCAAAAGATCTTCTCTATTATTCTCAGCCTTGAATTTGAGTAGTCGAACTCACAATTGGACTGAATTGTGGGTTTTTAGTGAGGGAAAAACAATTTCTGCAAAAAAAACTAGTTTTCAATAGTTTTCCTCTCTTCAATCTTCAAATTGAAGATTTTCATCATTCCCTTTCATGCAGGTACTCGAGAGACCAGCTGATGCCACTTTAAAATGCATGGAATTAATGGGCAATGTGTGTGAATTTAGGAGAAACACCTCCTTACTTCACCAAGAAGTGAAAAAAAATCTACTACCAAGTTCAAAATTCCAATTTCCATTTTCAATCTTTAATTTTAATTAATTCAAAATTAATTAAAATAAAAAATAACATTTCAATTTGTGAAATTGAAATGAAAATGAAAATTAATGTTGATTTTAAATTAATTAAATAGTAATTTAATATCAAATATTAAATTAATCACACAACTAATTTTAAACATGAATCCTATTCATGTAATTAATATTTAAATCAATATTTAAATATTATAAACTCTCCAATTTCGTTTAATTTCGATAAATTAAACATTAATTAATTATATCGAATATAATTATACAAACCCTAATTTGAATTTGAACTATTCAAATTCGAACCCTAAATTCAATTTGAACATTTCAAATTGAAATTCACTTTGAACACCTCAAATTGATATCATTCCAAATTCATTCAATTTACTAATTCAAGGTGTTCATGTTTTACGAGCTAGTAGAGGGACCTTATGGACCTACAGATCATGAGCTCCGACGATTTGAGATTAATTAGCTAAAACTCTTTAGATCGAATTAATCAATATTCGTTAACTATCGCGTCACACCACTATAGCTTGATAATTGCACTCTCCTCACTATAGATATATTTATGTCCACTTGATTTAACCATAATTAGTAAGTCGACCATTCACAGGTTATTCATAATAACGGCTGGGTCAAATGTTGTTTTACCCCCAAAATTATGTCTTGCTCTTTAAGTTCCACTGATCCTCTAATGAACAATTGGTTCGTGATCTAATCACTAAACTGGATCCCTCTTGGCCAATGAGAGGGTGGGGTCCCTTGTTAAAGACCTGGATTCAGCATTTAAGAGAACAATCTTCCTCCCATCCCTAAATCGGGTAGGCATGAATTCCATCTTGCACCCTATGTCCCAGTTATCTACTCGATTTTACCCCTGAAATGGGAGGCTTATTAAGTCGGCGTTGCTAAGCCAACCCTCACCTATAAAAATCTAAGGATAATCCCGAATAAACTGGAGTTCATAGTTAGCTCAGAATTAAGATCAAGTTACCTAGGTTATAAGCAAAAATAATCAGTCTTAAACCGTAAATAACATTATAAAGTAAGAGTGACTTATTTCTTGGTCCGATCTTATGCAAACTCATTGCATAGGATGCCTTCACTCCTCATGTCAATACATGAACGAATCGGGATCACTTTGTTTGTAGCACCGTGCAACAAATTGTAAAAACTACAGAGTGGGTCGCACCCGATAGTGTTACCAGAATAAGGCAGCCAACCTTATTCATATACTATAGATCATTTTGAATATTTACTCGAACATGATCCACCTTTATATCTACACATAAAGTTTAAGTATTCATATAATAACCATGGATTTTAGTTTATTGGATTTAGTCTTTACAAGTGCAATTTACAAATTCAATAACAACTTTATCGAAGAAATGTTGAATAACATCTTTATTGATAATAAAAAATGTTTAACTCTACAAACTACGAGTTTTAGAACTGTGAGTTTTAGGACATACAACCCAAAAATTCGGTGTATTATAAATTTTCTTTTGTTTTTTGGCTCTTTTTGGGAATTAACGACATCGCAAAAGGGCTTCAAACAAGCAAGCATACCGAATTCAAACCAACATGTAACATTAAGCAAGGTTGTATTGTTGACTCTATCATAGAGGCATAGTATGTAGCTACTTGTGAAACCACTAAAGAAGTTGTCTAGCTCAAGAAGTTTTTGACAGACTTGGAAGTGGTTCCAAACATGTCAATGTCAATCATTCTTTATTGTGATAATAGTGTTGTTGTGGCAAACTTTAAAGAGCATCGAAGCCACAAAAGAGGAAAGCATAACGAGTGTGGTATCATCTTATGCGGGAGAATGTGCAACAAGGAGACATGATCGTCACGAAGATTGTTTCAGAGCACAATTCTGTTGATCCATTTACGAAGACGCTAACAACTAAAGTATTTGAGGGTTACTTAGAGAGTTTGGGTCTAAGGGATATGCGTCATCTTGTCTAGGGCAAGTGGGAGTATTATGGCGTATAGAGTATGAACTAGTTTATTGTATTAGTACTTTACTTTATATTATATTTTGTATTGTGTACCCCACTAGCTTTAGGACAAGTGGGAGATTGTTGGGATTAGTACCCTAAATCTCATGGAGTTGAGGTTGATACCGTATATCTCATTGGATCCAGTAGTTTGTCAACACGTATATGAACAAACATTATGTGATGTAATATATGAGATATTTTCTTCACTATAGTCTTTAATATATGAGATATTGTGTTGCATTAACTACAAACCAATAAACTAATATCTTTGGTTATCATTATAACTTAAACATGTATTGATGACATACAAGTGGATCGTGCTTTAATTGATTACCTAAATGGTCTGTAGTTGATGGATAAAGGAGGGAAACCTTATCCTGTTGACACTATGAGTATGGCCTGCTTTGTAGATGTTATAAGTGTTGTAAAGTACTACAAATGGTCTGATCCTGACCATTCATGTATTAGACATGCGAGCGGGGATGCTCTATACAAAAGAGTTTGTATAAGACCGGACCATGGAATTTTTAGTCTCGTTATATAACGCTGTTCATGACAGAGATTTTCATTTCACTAGGATGACCATAGGTAACATGACCTTAATCCTGAGTGAGTTAGGAACTCCTACCTATGAGGGCGGTCGTTTGATTTGGGGATTTGTTTAATTGGGGAGCTGGGAACTCAGCTACACAAGACGGAACTCACTCATTCCCTAATTTAGGAGTAAGTAGATAAATTGTTCCCTTAAAGGCTGATTTCGAGACTTGAACAATGTGGCGCTACACCTTCTCTTGGCCCAAGAAGAATTTACTCATGGTAGGACTATGATTAGGGGTGTACAAGGGTTGGGTTGGGTTGGGTTGAGGGTATTTTTTGGACCAACCCGAATTTTCGGATTATAACTTATATACAACACATGATTAATAACTTATTTTTAATGAAAAATATGTAAATTTATACGCAACACATGACTAATAACTAAAATCTCATAAAATTAAGATGCTAAATATCAAATATCTATGATATTTATTGTAAACTTTAAACAAAGACAAATATCATAACAATTTTAAAAGAAAAATATTAAAAATTTAAAAATTAATTAATACAAAGAAATCAAACTTTAAACAAAGAGGAATGTATATATATTTATATATAAAATTCGGGTTGGGTTGGGTCAACCCAAATTTTTTTTTTAGCCAACCTACAACCCAACCCAACCCAATAAAAATAGAAAAATTTAACCCAATCCAACCCAAGAACAAAACTAACTCAACCCAACCCTTACATTTTGGGTTGGGTAGTCCGGGTTGTTCGGGTTGTCGGGTTATTTGAAAACCCCTAACTATGATGTATTGTTCATTAGAGGAATCGGTGGTACTTAAGGAGTTAGATGTAATTACATGGGCAAAACGGTAAATTGGCCCGACTGTACTTACGAGCGATTTGTTAAGAGTCATCGTACTGTTAATTGGTTATATCCAATGGACACAGAAATATATCTATAGCGCGAAGAGTGCAGCTGTTGGTCTTTATGGAATGCCCGACAGTTAACAGATTGTGGATATCGTGATTAAAGAGTTTAGTCAGTCATTCACGAATTGTTGAAGCTTCAAGCTATAGGTTCATAAAGTCTCCTTGATAGCTTAATGGATTCATGTTGAGAATTAGTTTTTGGGTTAGTTTGAAATTTCAAATTAACAAGAGAAAATTTGATTATACATGATATAATTATATTGTATCAATTAGATGAGATATAATTAATTTAATATATTAGATAATTAATTGGAGGAATTATTATTAAATGCTATAAGGGAGAAAAAGAACTATGGTTTATATATTGCATGACATGTGATATTAAAAGTATAGGTTATGAATATATTGATTATATTTGAAATTAAATCAATTATAGGATAATTGATTATGGTTTTTTCTTCGATAACCAACTTAGTGGGAAGTTGTGATCAGTTATGGTAACTGATGGTTAAAATAAAAATTGTTTTCATTTTTACGCTAAGCGATCATTAAGATTTTGAGAATCGTATGATCAAAAGTATAAGCTATACGATAGCTTGAGAGCATACACAATTGTGTAAGAGTTTTCTATACGATAGTAACTTGTCTTCTAAAAGATCGAGTACACTATCTATACGATAGACTAAAACTATCTCGCACTTACTCAACTGTCTACACAATCTGTCAAATTCTTTCTATCCTCTACCAAATCCTACAGAGCCCACAACTTCTGGATTCTCACATCGAGAATACCAAGGTAGCCTTCTGGTGGTGTCTTGTTACTATTCAAGGGACGAGTGTAGATTTGTTCTAGTTCGAGGAAATTGCTGAGGAGATTACTGTTCGAGTGTAGATTTGTTCATGTTGATGAATAATCGTGCACTGAGTTCGAGGGAACAAGAAGAATAGTTCTTCCATGGCAAGTTCATTTGAACCTTAATATTTCCCTTTTGAAGCATGTTGTAATTTAGAGTTTTGCATAATTATTACTGTTTGATTGTAAATATGTATGTTCTATCACAATGGATTTGGAACGATCTCGCTTTCGTTCACGAGTCTCTTTGATAAGAGTTCCTTCACATGGATCTTGTAGTTCTGTAATTTGTAAATATGAATTATTTATTTAACAAAATAAGAAGTATTTTATTCGACATTTAGATTGCATTAACTCAATCCAATAAACTAAGATCCATGGTTGTTTAATGTAGCTTGAATAGTATATAGTACACATACAAGTGGATCCTGTTTAAGTAATAATCTAAAAGGTCTGCAGTATATGGATAAGGTTAAGTGTCCTGGTGACGCTTAAATGAACACAAAATGTGCATTATTTGCTCTAAATTTAGGAACGTTTTTAATTAGAGTTGATGTGTTTGCTAGTGATTTTTAGGTAATTATGAAGAAATTAAGTTTTGAAAGGCAAAATAATCAAATCGAGCCAAAATCGAAAGAAAATAAAAGAAAATGAGAAAAACAGGGCAGTGCCAAGAATAACGTTGCAACATTACCCTCGACGCATTTTCCAAAAAGCAAAAATTTTGGAGTAGGTCGGAGCATCGTGGCGCTATAGGCAGTGTCGCAGTGCTACACTCGGGGGGCAGCTTTTCACGACGGACAACACCGCGACGCCAACTTTCCTTAATTTAAAATTTTTGCATTTTTAGAAAGTTCTTAGGCTGCAAGTTTGAGAAATTCTATCAATAGGGATCGAAGGGACAACTTTCGAGGACGTAATTCGATCAACTTTCGAGGAGAATTTGAGGGATATTTTGGAGGTCATTCGAGCTCCCAAGGTGACGAGCAAGGCGAGCTTGGAAGATTCAAAAGATCAAGGATTTTTTTTAAAGAGTTCTTCTTCGGTTTTCTTTCTTTTCTTTAACATCTATGTTTGAATTTATATATGAAAATATGTTTGTGCAAGTTCTGAGAGGCTAAACTTGCTTGTTTAGGGTATTGATGAAGTTGAAATGAATTTAGGTTATGTTTGGTCTTTTCGTGGATGTTTGTTGAACTTTATGCTTTTTAATGGCATTGTGCTTTACTTATGTGAAATTATAACTGTATTTCCATGTAAATGATAGGTAAATACAAGGATATTTATATACACAATAATACCAAAAAATAGATACAAGAAAACCTCAACAACCTACATATTCTAGCCTACAAAAACGTAACTAAATGAACTCTTATACAAGAGTACCTCTGAGCGGAAGCGGATCTTTCCAAAAGTATTGTGGCAGAATTACCACATTTACATTCAAACATACAGATATGCATCAAACTATAAATTACCGGCATGCTTTACTCTTAACAAACAAGAGAACAAGTAAACTTACCAGTTGAAGACTCTTTCTTCTCGGCAAATCTCGCTCTCTCCACGAACGGATGCTCTCGTTCTCGCTGGAATGGCAAGCTATCGTTCAGCAAAACTCCGGTCTTTTACCACGGATGGCCTCCACACGAATAGACAAAGATGGAGACAACACCACCACTTGGAACCCTTAGTATTCTCGGAGTGAGAATCCAAAGAGTGGGCTCTGGATTTGGAAGAGGGGAGGAGGAATCAAGATCGTATACAACGATCAAACAAGTGGGAGAAGGATGTGTCTATCGTATAGACAAAGTGCTTGATCGTTTAGGTGAAGTACACGATCATGTAGGAAAAGGTAGTGATCATCTATATGATCATTTAGTAAAGCTCGAGCGCTAAGCGATCGTTTAGTAAAACGTAGGCGATCGTTTAGAAAGAAGTGTGCGCGTGTAAGTGATCATCTAGTAAACTTGAACTATCGTATAGTCTCTGATTTTACTAAGCGATGGGAAGCATGCACTTTTGTGAGCAATTAACCGTGTCCTTTGAAAAATGAAAACAATTTTCATTTTATTCTACAGTTACGAAAACTGAATGGAACTTCCCACTAACGCACAGTTACAGAGAAAACGGCGGCCAATTATCCTATAATTATCCAATTAAAAAATTAATAAATATAATCATATGATATTCATTAACCTATAGTTTAATATCATATATCAATCATAGTGTTTTCTCCTCCACTAGATATAAATCATATTTATATCCATTTTCCTCCAAATTAATGTATCTTATACATAAAATCAATTATATCATATATAATTAACTAATTCAATCATATCAAATATAATCGAACTCCCTTTTGTCAATTTGAACATTTCAAACTGACCCAAAAACTGATTTTCAACTTGAATCAAATGAGCTACCAAGGGGACCTTATGAACCTATGGCTCGAAGCTCCAACGGTACGTGAATAGCTGACTAAACTCTTTAGCCACGAGATCCACCATCCGTTAACTGTCAGGCATTCCACTAAAGATCGACAACTGAACTCTCCTTACCAAATATATATTTCTGTGTCCATCGGATATAACGAATCAACAGTACGATAACCCTTTACAGATGCTCATAAGTATAGCTGGGCCAATTTACTGTGTTGCCCCTGTAGTTACATCTACTCCTTAAGTACCATTGATCCCTCTAGTGAACAATACAACACATTTCCACTATGTGTGGACACCTCTGAGCCATGAGAATATGTGTGGTGCCATATCATTCAATCCCCGTGATCAGCCCTTAAGGGAGCAATCGATCTACTTACCCCTTCTTCGGGGAAGGAATGAATTTTATCTTCTATAGCTGAGTTCTCGGCTCCCAAATTAGACAAATCTCCAAAGTGGTAGGTTTGATTCGGCGACCTGGCCACTCGTACCCATGCAAATCAAAGAACCGCCCTCAATGGCAGAAGTTTCCAACTCACTTAGAATTAAGGTCATGTTACTTATGGTCATCCTAGTGAAGTGAAGTCTTTGTCATGAACAACGTTATATAACGAGACATTAACACTTCGTGGTTAGGTTTTATACAAACTCTTTGTATAGGATGCCCCCGTTCGCATGTCCCCACACGAATGATCAGGATCAGACCATCTGTAGCAAGTTACAACACTTGTAACTAGTCCACAAAGCGGGCCGCATCCATAGCATTACCAGGATAAGGTTTCCCTCCTATATCCATATACTACAGACCATTTTGATTATCACTTAAGACATGATCCACTTGTATATTGATTTGTGGTAAAGCGAATAAAACATCCAATGTTCGAAGTCAAGTAGTGAAGAAAATATCATATATTATACATCACAAGCATTCATCCAATGTTTACAAACTGTAGGACACAAGACTTTAGGGCATCATCCCCAACAGTAACCATACTAACAAACAAGATTCACAGCACCCTCCCTCAAACTCAAAGTGGTGGAGTAGCAACCAACTTGAGTTTGTGAAGCAACTGAAGAAAGCGACTGGGTGACAAAACTTTGGAGAAGATATATGTTGGTTGCTCTATAGTGGAAATGGATCCAAAATGAGAGTGTTGTCTAGAAGATGATGGCAAACAAAATGACAGTCATTTTCAATGTGTTTGGTACGTTCATGAAATACATCACTGTGAGCAATTTGGATGACATTACAATTGTCACAATGAAGTAAAGTGGCAGATTGCTGAAGAACACCCATATCAACCAGAAGCCAATGAAGCCACAGTAGCTTAGAGGTAACATCTGCAAAGGCGTGACATTTGGATTATATGCTAAAACGAGAAATAACATTTTGTTTCTTACTTCGCTAAGAGATGAGAGAATCGCCTAATTAAAAACAGTAACCTGTGGTGGAACGAAAATCAGTGGGGTCACCAGCCCAATCAGCATCAGATTAGCCAAATAACACCAAGGACGATTGGGAAGAAAATTGGAGTCCATGGCCAAGAGTGCTTTTGACATATCGAAGAATGCGAGGAACAACATTAAAATGGATAGACCTAGGAGTCGCCATGAACTAACTAACAACGAGAAGATGAAGAACTAGCGTGAGACAAATTCCTTAGTTTGGTGGATCTATCCGGGTGTTGAAGTGGTCGAGTAGGACAGTTGACCAAAATATGACCATGTTTGTGATAATACCTGCACTCAATTATAGGACAAATAATAACGTTGTGACTATGTACTGCACAATTCTTGCAGGGAAGCAACACATAAGATCTCGCCATTATAAGATAGGGTATTTATATACACAAGAATACCCAAAAATTGATACAATAAAACCTCAACAACTCATATATTCTAGCCTAAAAAAAAGTAACCATACTAACAAACAAGACTCACAACAATTTATATTGATTGGCCTTTAGGTTGAATGTTTAATTGAAAGATTGAATGTTTAAAAGGGTCTGTATCATTAAATCATTATTAGTCTTCAGGAAAAAAAAATCCAAAACTCTATTCTCTCCTACGTTGCCCTAGACTATCATTTTCCTTATATTGGGTTTTATGTCATAAAAAATCGCAGTTTGAAAAATGATAAACATTTTCTATAATCAATATACTTGTTATTGATCTTAAAAATTGTATGAAAGTCTAAATCCAATAAACTAAGACCTAAGACTATTGTATGAGTACTTGAACTTTATGTGGAAACATAAGAGTGGATCATGTTCGAGTAAATAGTCAAAATGATATATGGTACATGAATAAGGTTGGGTACTTTATTCTGGTAACACCATTGGATGCAGCCTACTCTGTAATTATTACAAATAGTTGTAAAGTGCTACATACAATGTGATTCTAATTCGTACATGTTATGACATGAGGAGTGAGGGCGTCCTATGCAATGAGTTTGCATAAGATCAAGACCAAGAAATAAGTCACTCTTACTTTATAACGATGTTTACTATTTAAGACTGACTATTTCACCTAGATGACCTAGGTAACTCGATCTTAATCCTGAGCTAATTATGAACTCCTGTTTATTCGGGATTACCCTTAGATTTGCATAGGTGATGGTTGGCTCAACAGCGCCGACTCAATAAGACTCCCATTTCAGGGGTAAGGCTGGATAGATAATTGGGAACATAGGGTGTAAGACAGAGTTCACACTTACCCGATTTTGGGATAGAAGAAAGGTTGTTCTCTCAAGTATTGAATCCAGGTCTTGAATAAGGGGCCCCACCCTCTCGAAGGGCTGAGAGAGTTTGGTTTAGTGATTGGATCACAAACCAGTTGTTCATTAGAGGATCAGTAGGGACTTTAGGAATAAGACGTAATCCGGGATAAAACAGATATTTGACCCAGGCATTACAAACAACATGTGAAGGGTCCACTTGCTGATTATGGTTAAACCATGTGGACATAATATATCTACAGTAAGAAGAGTGCAACTATGGGCTTTAGTGGAGTGACCCATTAGTTAACGAATGGGGATTAATCTGGTCTAATGAGTTTAGCCAATTAATCTTAGATCATTGGAGCCCATGATCTGTAGATCCGCGAGATCCCCCTACTAGCTCGTAATGAACTAGCTCTAGAATAGCGTGATAAGTTAATTTGAATTGTTCAAATTAGAATTAAGGGAATTGGTAATTATAAGAGATATAATTACATATTTAATTTGAGAATTAAATAGAATAGGAGAATTTATATATTTAAATATGATTTAAATATATAAAGATGGATATGTGTTAAAATTAATTTAATATTTGATATTAAATTAATTAAGTTTTATTTAATAATTAATTTATGAATTAATTAAAATTTTCAATTTTTAAATCAAAATAGATTTTATAAAATCATTTTTGATTTTATGATAAAATTGGAAAAGTGAAAACCAAAAACACAAAAATTATCCATTTCCTTAGTTGCTCACACATGAAGCATTTTCTTTGTTTTGTCTTCTCCAAGCATGAGCACTCATGCAAGTCTCTCCTTTGCATGTTGATCTGCAATATAGTGAAGAGATTGGAGTGAAAATCAGGCATGCAATCTATAGAAATTTTGAGAGAAAATTTGGTTTGAAGAAAGAGTTCTTCAACTAGATTTCTGCAGTGAACATTTCTCCTTCATCTCTTGATTCAAGCTTGTTTTGAGTCCCACAACTCGATCTAGAGCACGAAGAGAATAGTGGGAAAGATCTTGAGGTGGTCTGCAACAAGATTTGGAGAAGATAGCAGCTAGAGAATAAGATTTGAAGAAGTTCTACAAGAGATATGTCTTTAAACTTACTTGTTTACAGTAAGAACATGCTTTATATTTTGCCAAAATTAATGAATTTAAGTGCTTAGATGATCCTTGTGCTTCCGTTGTTGCTGATACAATCCTACACCTTCCCCTCCCTGCCATCTATCCAAAGCCGACAAGAAAGTCTAATTTCAAACAATAGTATGATATTCATGGGAGACTCCTAAATTTAAAGAAACAAAATATGTTAAAGTGGAAAAACAATTGGCCTTTGATTGGATACTTGATAGAGGATTACAATATCTTCTGATGGGTGAAAATTGGCCCATGGAGGAAACATGGTTTCACCTTAACATGGACAAAATAGAACAAACCAAAAATAACAGGATGATGAGTTGAATTGGTGGAACTTGGCAATAGCTATCTCCAACTTATTTTATTTTCTTTAATTATTTTAGTTACTGCAGGAAGAGGAAAATTGTTAAAATAGAGTTTTAAATCTGTTTGATTTCTTCTTAACCAATTATTTTAAGTTAGAGCTTACTTTCATTCCAACTCGGATGGTCGGAACGCATGCTAGCTTCGATGGAAGGCTGAGACCGGACCATGACAATTGTGGGCGGCTGTGTTAGGACATGAGATGATGGAGTTTTGAGTATTTTAACATTTTTAACCATTTTAACATTTATTTAACTTTTCTAATAAGTAATCAATTGCCAAGTAATCAAATTTAATTGACATGTCATCTCATTCATGTCATCGCATAACAATCCAGTTATTTTTTCATTTAAAAGTTAAGTAAGGGATCATTTAGAATCATTTTAAAATTTTAGGTACTAAATAGATATCAACCTCGACCAAAAATACATTTTACCTTAGATATTATAGTTGACACATACGAAAATTTGAAGATTAAATTCATAATTAAGTTTAAAATTTTGATGGATACAATTTTTAATTTTAGTGATATAAATTAGTCTTTGTCCTAAATTATTGGGTGCATGAATCATGTAGGACAAAGGAACAATGTTAAAATCAAATAAAAAAGAAATACTGAAAAAAGATAATGAAAATGAAAACCCCGCTTAAATATTAGTTAAATACATCCGGATCTGTCACTTTTATAAAGATTGGTGGTCACAAATAATCTCAAATCAAATCAACCGCTAGAAAAAGGATTTAAAAAAAAAGTCATATTTTCATCTCGTTTATAAGAATAAAACTTGTCTCCACAAGAGAAGTTTATCCCAACTTTCCTATTATAGTACGGTATAAATTATATTTTTATCGCATTTAATAAATAGAGTTCCAAAAAAGAAGATTTAATTATATATTATGCTTAATAATTTAAACTATGTTGAATGCTAATTAGTGTTTTAGGACAATCGAACATGGATATAATGGTTGAGATGTGTTAAAAAGACAATCAAATATTTCCATATAAACCATGACAGTTAGAACGATTCAATCTTTTCATATATCATACGGTAGATTACATTCTTCTCGAGAGTGTTATAATTTATTTAATTTTTTTCTACATTTGAAATACTTTTAACTTTAAATTCACATTTAAAACACTATGACTCTTCAATGGTTGGTGCAATGGTTGTAGGCGTTAAGCTAAGGTAATCATCGAAGACATGCACAACAATTTTCAGAGATAGACAACAATGATACTGGTAGTTGTCAATGGTCTCCGACTCTTTGACATAGTGTGAGAGTATTTTAGTCATTTTATATCATACTAATTTAAAATAAAATTTCAGCTAAACACTTTTCTTAGAATTTGGATTCATTCAAAAAAAATAATTTATTTTAGTATTCCTCTAAAAAAAAATAATTTATTTCTCAAATTCATTTATTTAAAAAAAATAAAAAAAAACTCTCTGAATAATTGTCGAACATTACAAAATTTACAGAAATGACTTTTCTTTTTTCATTATCAAATTAAATACTTTAGAAAAGTAATCAAAACCCACCCTAGAATCCAAAAGGGAAGGAATAGGGAAGAATTTTCTTCGATGATAATGAATGATACCCTTTTTTGTTAGTACAATATAATTGTGGACATAACAATTCGGACATTATTATTTAAAAAAAAAAAAGTCTATGTTAATTAAACTCAATACATAGATTATTGTAAAATGGGTTGTTGACTATGTTGAAATTGTATTTTTGGAATTCAGAGCAAGCCAAATATGAAAAAACCATCGAAAACATGGAAACCCGCATGAAAAAAAACCCAGAATTGTTCGCCCACAGAATCAGATTCATTGATTGTGGCCACAAATTATCTCAAACACCCACTTGCCCTAAAAATGATCATACCAAGCACCGTACACTTGCCCCCAAAAAAATCCCCATTTCCACCCCCCCCCCCCCCTTTCTATGATATTTCTTCGTCCAAATACAGAGAAAAAAGAAAAAAGCAACCCAAATCCCAACTTGATGCTCTAATTATATTCTCTTCAGCTCAAGGATTTGGGTCCGATGGGCCATCCTTCATTACTGACCTCTTCCTTTGCTTGGTTCTTTCTGTTTATAAATAAATGAAGTGTAGAGAGTGAGGGGCGGGTGGGGGTAATTAAAATGAAGAAATTGTGCGAGCTGTGTGGGCGTGTGGCTACAGTGATGTGCGAATCGGACGCAGCGAGGTTGTGTTGGGGGTGCGATTCGAAGGTCCATGGCGCTAATTTTCTGGTGGGGAAGCATTTGAGGGTTTTGCTTTGCTATAATTGCCAAGCCCCCACGCCTTGGAATGGCGCTGGCCCCAAGCTTGTGGCGACGGTTGCGTTTTGCGAGAAATGTGTTGAAAAAAATAGGCGAAATGGGAGAGGAAGTGAGGAAGGTTGTGGGAGCTCTAATGGCGGCACCGATGATGATGACGACGACATGGAAAATCAAGTGGTTCCTTGGTTATCTTTGTCCTCTCGCTCTAAGTCTAGTGGCAGCGCTAATTGAAAATCCTAATCCTTCACTATAAATTATAATCCCCGTGTAAATTAATAATCTCTCTCATAAATATGATTATGTAAATTTATCCTTCTAATTATGGGTCCTCCAATAATTCCATTTAGTATAAGTACGGTTCAACAAATGTAATATGGAAATTTTGAACTCTACGTTGTTAATTTTCTATTCACGCCCAATAATTAGACTTTTTTTTTCCTTAGTACAATTCCACTTATTCATACTAATTGAAATTGAGTTTGATTTTATGTATCTGGATTTAATTATTATGGTTAGGATTTTGTGTATGATTATGCATGAGTCATGAAATATGAATATAATCTAAAATAAATATTTCATTAAAAAAAATTATTGATGTTACAGTGAGATTGACTCAATGATAATTTGCAATATATTTCACTATATAGATTAGAAATTCAATGTTCTATATGTATAAGAAATTACTGTCCATTGTAAATACAAATACAAAGTGCTTGCATTGTTGCTTGCATGCTGTAGAGTATCCTTACTGTTGATACAAATACAAAGGACGTTAATTTTTCTTTTTAATTCATTACATATGAACAATTTTGAAATTTTGATCTCTACTTTGCCTTACTCCTGGTTTTAATCCGCTCTCTTAAAAGGGCCGCAACCCGAAAAGCCCAAAGCCCAAGCCCCAATGTATCGCGTTGCTGTCACTTTACAAATCTCAGTTTAAAACCGAACCAAGTTGGAACCATAACCCTTGATTCGGTTTTGTTCTTTTTTGGGTTTAAGAAAGTTTCCACCCACACAATTTTCCAAAATTCTAACCTCGGGTAACTATTTTATTTTTAGTTTTTTTTTTAATTAAGCCTATAAAAACTATTTTCATCTTCAAATTTTTTCATTTGTTATTACTTTTTATCAATTATTTAAAAAATAAAATCAAAATTTGAAAACTAAAAAAAATAATTTTTAAAAAGTTGTTTTTGTTTTTAGAATTTGATTAAGAATTCAACTATTATACTTCAAAAAAATTGTAAACTAATGTAAGAAATTGTGCCTGCTTAATTTTAAAAACAAAAACAAAAAACTACAACTATTGTAAGAAATGTGGATGAAATAAACTTAATTTTAAAAATAAAAACAAAAAACTAACGTCCTATTTTGTAACAATTTTGTTTTTTGTTTTTATTTTTTAAAATTAAGCCTATATCATCCATATTTTTTTACCATGATGTGTAAATTTCTGAAGTACAATGGTTCAATTCTTAGCCAAACAAAAATAACTTTTTGAAAACTAATGTTGTTTGGTTCTCAAAATTTAAAAGTATATAACAAATGAATAAATTTGGAAGTAGATAGTATCTATAGGTTTAATTTTCAAAAACAAAAATAAAAAATAAAATAGTTACCAAATATAGCCTAAATGGTTATCAGATTGGTATAAATTAAGAACTCAACCTCGTTGGTTAAAAATTAAATTATAATCATAAATATTAATTGTTATCAACGTGTCAAATTAATATTATATTTTACTATTTATGTCATTAACTTTTAAAATATTATCAATACGTGAAAATCTTAAAAAGGGAAATCACATTTCTAGATATATTATATTTGATTTTTTCCATATTCCAAAATTGCCCTCGTTAAAATGTGATTCACAATTTGGCTTCAGTGATTTCATCTTCTCCAACTTTTTTTTCCTTACGCGACTCCCTCTTCTTTCCTTCAACGTTTCTCCCTCGATTTCGTCATTTTTCTCAAAATCACCTTCAAGATTATGTTGATTCATTAGTTTTCTTCGTTGTGTCATTCATTGTTGAAGATTTCTTTTGATTTCGGTTGCATCAATTGGAGAGTTCTGGAAACAAATCTCTTTGTTTTACGGTTTGTTCACAACTTGTGTTTGATTGTTTGGCTCGAAGTTTGTCCTTTCCTTCTTATTCACGATCGTAGGTTAACAATTTCAATTTTGAAGTAAGTCTTTGAGTTGTTTAGATTTGGGGCAGTTGCAGGAATGTTTGTTCATGGTTTGTGTTTCCTTTATTTGTTTGAGATGAAAGTTTGTTTGATTATTTCTTTGAAGTTCATTCTCACTTGTAATTTGATTTTTCTTGTTTTCATCATCAATTTTCGTTCGGTTTTATGTTCAGTTTATGTTTGATATATCTTTTCTAGACTAGATAGTTTATTTGATTATTTTTTTAAATTTCATTCTTGGTTGAAGATTATTTGTAGTTTGTGTTCAATTTTTCTATTTATAGATTTTGTCTTTCAGTTTGTGTTCTTATTCTTCTAAGTGCTTTGATTGTTTTGTGTTCTCTTTCCATTTCAATGTTTCTAAATTCTATTTCACTGAGATGATTTATATCTAATTGTCATCTATTTGCTACCTGATCTCTATTTGATACACATCTGATTACAATCTAATTGTCAGATATTAAATACTCTGTGATTTTTATTTTATTATCAAGTGATGGCTATTTGATTAATATTTGATTTGATTACCAAAACTGATATTGTATATGCTGATGATTCTTATGCTTTGATTCCTAAGTTCTTTTTAAAGTTAAAAGAAATGAATCTAGGTTTGTTTTTTCACTTATTTTGTATATCTTTGTTTTTTCACTTATTTTGTATGTCTTTGATTGATTTTATACTTATAAGTTGGTAATTAGTTTACTCATATACCTATTATTGATAGTAATCAGTTAGTAATTAGTTAATAAATTGCACATACATTTATAATAAGTTATTTCTTTTTCTCCTGATTTTTTTGTAGGGTCATTTACTGAATATGAATTGGATTTAAATGGACATTTTAAATATTAATTCATGGCTATAGGGTCATCAATTGAAGGTTGGAGATATTATAGACCGAATATTTCTGTTGATGGGACATTTTTTAAGGGTAAATATGCTGAAACATTATTGACTGCCTCCACGATGGATCGTAATAGCCAAACTTTTCCTATTGCTTTCAGCATATTAGATTCAGAAAATAACGCCTCTTGGAACTGGTTTTTTGAGAAGTTAAAAGTTTTTTTTGGGGATCGAGATGGATTAGTTATTGTTTTTGATAGGCATATAAGCATAGTTGTTTTAAATGTGTTTCCATCAGCTCGAAATTGTGTTTGTATGAAACATATTTGGAAGAATTTAAAGTTTTTTAGTATATGGATTTTGGAGTTGTTTTTAGTATATAAATGACATTGTTATTGTCATATTGCATTTTGATTTTTGAGTTGTTTGACATTTGTTTTTACTATATGGATTGAATACATTTATATTAGAATGTAATCAAATTGTAATCAAATTGCAGTCAAATAACAATATCACAAGCAACAAACTATGTGACAAGGAATATGGGTGTTCACGGTTTGATTTGGTTCGGTTTAGGGCTCAAATCAAACCGAATCGCAAATTTTAGAAAGTGTTTTTTTTTTTCTAAAATCAAACTAAACAGAATCGAACTGCATATAAGTGGTTTGTTTTCAAGATAAAAATGTTTCACTTGAGGGTCCCAAGTTCAAGTTTCACATTTTGTCTTTTGTCTCGTGAAATAATTTCACGAGATGGCTCACGGTAATGAAGAGTCTGAGACGGAGAGTGAGACGCGAGATGAGATCTGAGGGAAAAATTGAAATCCTTAAAGCAATCTTCCTAAATATATTCTTACCTCATTCTTCTCTCTTAGGTGAAGCAAAAACAACAGTTCCAAGAGAAGAATAATATTTTTGTGGGTAAGGAATCAGCTAATCGACGTGAAAATGGTGTTGAAGAACTGGAGTGAAAGATGATGGTCCCGACGTTGAAGAGAATAAGAAGAAATCGTAGGAAATGAAACCCTAAAATTGCATTGAGGAGGAGCATGATTTTATTCAAATAAGTGAAGGTATTTTCGATATTTTCTATTCAGCTCATTAGTGATATTGGGCTCGACTTAAAATGTTTGACATTCTTGTAAAATCAATCAATATTGTCCATGGACCTAATTTTAAAAAACTTTTTAAACATTCTTGCAACATTGTTATTATTATTCTTAATATAAAAAACACATTTTTTTTTACCAAACAAGAGTTACAAAACACTACAAAGACTTCAATACTTGTAATTGTTGTAATTAATCTTATTTAACTAACTAGCAAATATATGGTTCATCACTCTCTAATTTGAGGTGTTTTTTTTTTCAAAAAAAAAATAATAAATAAGGCTTCCCACTCTCAAATATGTATTATGGTTTCTAGATTCTACTAAGGCCTTATTGGACATTGTGAAAAAAGCAGTAGGATTTGATCACAACACTCCTTGATCATTTGTTTCAATTTTCTAAAGGGATTGATCCTTGGCCCCTTAATCCACTCAGAGTAATTATTATTACTGTTATTATTATTTTTTGTAGACTATCGTTATATCGTTTTGGTTATAAGTTTACTGGCTAAACTTTCAAAGTGCGGTTTAATGGTCTTTTTTCTTTTCTTAGATCGTTATATTATATAAGCTATCCTTGAATTTATATATATGTTTTCACTAGGCCTCTGTACTTTAAAAAGTTTTATTGAATTAATGAATTTTATTTTTCTTAAAACAAAAATCTATTAGAGGGTTTTTTAAGTTAATACGAAGATTAAAAATTACCATGATGGTTAATTGTAAAATCTAGAAGGCATCGTAACATTGTCAACTACAACTCATTTTAATTATAGGGAAGATCAAACATCGTTGTTATAATTTATTTCAACGCAAAATATATCATCGACATCATATATAATATTGTTAACAAAATTTCTCAAGAAAAAAGTACCGACTAATTATTGTCACTTATACTCATATTAGCAATTACATCGATATAATTACTACTTAATTTATGTACTTTCTATTTTAGTTCATTTTTGTTATTTATAATTTTAAAATGTTCATTTTAATTCCTACACTTAACATTTTAGTCCATATAATTTCAAAATATCAATTTTTGTCTTTGTACTTTAAAAATGTGACAATTTTATTTTTATTAGCTCACAACATGTGTGACATGAAATTTGTAGTTTAAATAGTTTTTTATATTGTTTGACCTGAATAATTGAAACTATTCGAAAAGAAAAATAAAATAAATTTATGAAATTTTAAAAGGCAAAATATGTGATTGATCGTTCATTCATATATATCCACTATTACATTTTATTTTTTATATTTATGGTTTACATCACATTCATACACAAAAATATATTCCACTTCGACCCAAATAGTTTTATAGTTAGAAAAGAATGTGATTGTTAATTCAAACATGTTTTTACGGTTAGATCATGATGTTCTATATTTATGACTTAGATCAAACCTATACATAAAAAAGAGGATACACTATTTTACATGTAACCATCTCGATCCGAATAGTAGTGACGGAAGACAAAATAAGAATCATCCAAAGTTATAAGCACAAAAAGGGAATGTACATATTTTTTTTTCCCTTTTTATATAAAAATATAAAATTTTATTCATTTTATAAATAACAAAAATAGACACTTTCTAGAAATACAATGAACAAAATGAATCAAAGTTCAAAGAATAAGAAGAAAATAAGCCTTTTGAAACAATTATTAATAAAAATAGATTAAAGTTGAAAATACAAGCACCAAAATGAACATTTTTTTAAAAAAAATTTCATGAGTCATATTAAACCAAAATCAAAGAAATTTTTTTAGAAATAATTCGTTTAAGTTTTGACCTTACAAAACTATCATATTTTTTTAAAACTTGTAAAAATAATTTTTCTCCGTCTATCTCGGATGAGATCGACCACAAGAAATCAAGATTTTCCAACTTATTGATTGTTTGAGGCTTTCTCGGTACATCTCACCAGATTATACACCAAGATTACATCTCGGTGCTAATCTCGAGCAAAATAGCACCGTTATTCTATATATTTGAGTTTTCTCAATAAAATCTCGGGAATAGTTAACTGAAATTCATATATTCAAGCTTTCTCGGTGGAATCTTGAGCAGGATTAACACTAAGATTCTATATATATCCCAAATCTTAACCAATTTTTTGAAAAGATTGATGTTTCCCAAAATTTAAAAATGTTGAATCAATTTGAAAAATCTAATTTGAAATTGAAAAATGCATTTGGAATTTTGAAATTTCATAAAAGTGTGAAAACATAAATTATGCTAAAGATTTGAAAAATTAAGTAATAATTTGATATAATATTTAATAAATATAGTCGAATTTGGAAAAAAAATTGAAAATAGTATATAAGATTTGGGAAGATTAAAAAAAAAAAAGTGTGTACTCAATTAAGATGGACTGAAAAGGCCTAAAAAAAAAAATTTGATATTTTTAACTAATTCTCGGTAGTTGATCTCATTGAAGATAGATTGAGAAAAAATATTTTTACAGCTTTCAAAAAAACATGTTAGTTTTGGAATTTATCTTTTACAAATTTCTAAAATTAAAAGTAGAGAGTTTCTATAATAAAGAGGAAGATGATACTAACCACCGAATCAAACTCATATTGACATAATTTCTTTTGGAATATAACGGTTAAAATCTGAGTCACTCAGCTCGTTTGACCTAAAAAGAAAAAAATAATCCCGTGAATTTTGGAATATGCAGATCCAGCTATGCACCAAAAACACGAAAAATAGTTGGGAATATGGATAAGAAGCTGACCTAACTCACAACCCGATGCCAACTCAGACAAATAAAGCAAATTTCTAATATGATTGGAAAATGGGCCCCCCCCACGTGACTTCCACCCTCTCTCCTCCAACCACATATATATTTCCAAATTATTAAAAAAAGAAAAAAGAAAACAGCCCCAACCTTTTTCCCCTTCCCATGCGCCATTCATTCCCGTTGGTCTCCCGCTGCCGCCGACTCCTTCATTATTATCTAAAATTCTCTCATGAAATTTAATTTTTACCTTACCAGAAATTATATTTTTAAATCAAAACCGTTTTTATTTTTTGAATTTCAACCAAAATCCGGTGGGAAAAGGAAAAACGGTGAATATTCTGTTGATGCATCTATTAACAGCGGCGGATTCAAGTGGGGAATGGGGCGTTAATTTTGCCGAGTAGATAGCACTAATTATTCATCTTTTTAATTTTTTTATTCTGCTTACGTGGCAACACATGTACCGTTCTTTTTTTTTTTTAACATATATATATAAAAAAAGTTACCTCATCTGGGTCCCACCATTATTGCCCGCCAATTTAGACCCCATTTTAAAAACGGATAATATAATTATTCATCCTCACACTCTTTCTCTAACACCATAATAAAGATTAAGAGGCAACATCCGGACAGATTAAACGAATTTTGCAATTAATAGTAACGCGCTCTATCTATAATTATATTGCTCCTCTTCACGGATTCTTTTTGGAGATTTCTTAGCCATCCCCAAATAAAACCCTAACTTTCTACTTTTGCGTTCTAATGGCGGATTTGGAGAAGCAGGACAGGGTGGTGGTTGGGAATGGCTTTCTTGGAGATGAGGAAGAGAAGCTTCTTGATGGGGTTACATTATTGGATTTCGATATGTTGTGTTCTACGGTGGCGATGCAGACGCAGGGCAAATGGGCGAAGTTGGAGACTACTGAAGATGCTGCAACGGGACCCGAATTCGGTGGGGTTTTCAGGATGTGGGAAGGTGAACTACTTGATTGCTACGATGACCGTCGTATCGCTATTGAATCTGCTTGGTTAGACTTCTTAATCCACCTTTTCTTCTCTCTGTTCAGCTTTTTAGGGTTTTTTTCTTTTGGGAGCTACAGAAATTGTTTTTTCTATGATCGTCCGAGCGAAGGGGTTTTCCCTCTTCTTTTTGTTTTTCCTTTTAGGGAATGTAGGGAGATTGTTTGTATGGGTAAGGAATTGATTTCTTCTTAGGTTGAGTTTTCTCTGCAAAATAAAAAGGTTTTGACCGTGATATTTTCTTTTTTAGTTGGAATATGTCTCTCAGGTTTCAACTTGTGAGTCTAAAAAAGTCAAATCAATAGTTTCTCTGCACAATTTTTCCTCATGGGTTCGCAGTATCTGTGATTGGTTGCGTGGCTTATCTAACAGGGGATGTATGTTTTGTTTTGCCTAAGTTTGAAAACGATAATCTTTTATGAATGGGATATTTGCTATATATACTACTTTTCTTTCTACATCAAATTAATCATTCTTCCTCCTTTTAAAGTATCTTTTATCATGATGCAGCTGTCCGTGTCACAGATTTGGGAAGAATATGGGAAGGGCTGGTTTTGGCTCTTGTTTTCTGCAGGTAAACCTGTTCATGGCTGCTTGAACCTTTTAAAGGAGAGGGGAAGAAGTTAGATTATAGTATTATTTGCTCATCAATTTTTCGTAATGCATAGTCCGCATTTTTTTAAAACTTTTGAAAATATACCATTTGCCGTAACTTTGAACAAACAATTGCAGGGAACGGTTTATTTAATTCTTGTTCTTGGTGCCCTGTGCAACTTCATTGCCTTTTTGGTTTCAAAACGCCATTACTTTTTATATTCGGCAATTGCTTTCACCATTTCAACAGTTACATATTTGGGGTTCTTCCGCACGCAGATGAGGAGGAAATTCAATATAAGGGTGAGACGTCTTTTTCTATCTGCCTTTTGCTGTTATTATCTGTTTCCTATTTCTACTTGATAATTATTGGAATTGTAACACGTTCTATTTCAAGTTTGCTGAAGTTTTCATTTGCTTTTTCTGAACAATTTTAATTTGTTTGTTTCATTTTTTTTCTTCCCTTCTAAATCAAAGTTGTTATTATTACTATTATTCTTCTTCTTCTTCTTATTATTATTATTTTGGTAAGAAAATGCCCTAAATACAATGGTGCACACACACACGCAAATATCCCCAATAGAAAAAAAGGAGTCAACCTAATTATAGAAAAGGACTCCAATCCAATATAACAAGACTAAGCTAATAATTAGAAAAGCCCTAGTGAACAACTCCTTCAAGGGTGCATTAAACTTAGTCACCTCCCGAACTTCATCGCCTGATCTCTCCCCTTCTAAAAATTCTATAATTCCTCGGTAGTCTAAATATTCCACAAAAACTACAGAGAAGCTAGTCTACCACAAACTTTACAGTGCTTCTTGAATAAGAGAACACAAATGTACACTTGAGCGTAGCACCCCTATTTTATCTAAGTTCTCCTCATGCCCCATAGAGATTGCACCATTGGGAGAACGAAGCATAGGAATAGTGTCTCTCCATGCAATCCGAGATTTTAATTCCCATGTAAAACCTGCCATGCAGACATTCTAACCTTCTCTAGAACTATAACCTTCCAAAGAGTGTAAGAAGTAGGAGCAACCAGGGATGGAGAAGAGGAGAACAAAATCTGAAAGAAAGAATGGCAAGAGAAAAACCCCTAGAAGGATCTTGTGACCAAATCCTAATGTCCCTTCTCTTGGAATAACATGCTAGTCTCGTAGAAGAGAAATAAGTCAAAGTTATAGTTGATTCGGTGTGCGGATGGTAATAGGTGCGATAATCAATGAGTTGTGCTTGAATAGGCAAAAAAAAAAAAAACCTAATTAAGACTAGAAGTCAAAACTAATTCCATTGTCTTCTTTTTTTTATGAGATTGTGTAACTGATGAGCTGATAGTAATAAGTAGGCAAATGAAAAGTCATAGATATTCGATTGCTGAATTGTATGTTCGGGATGGTCGTTTTGTTTCTTAGGAGTACTTGTGTGCAGAGTGAGACCGGTATGTGAAATTTAGTGTGTAGACGGAGATTCATACGACAAAGTTTATTAATAGTGTGTATAGAGACGTGTAATAGATCGTGTGTGTGAAAAGAGAGATTAATGAGAGTGTACGGATATGGCTAATATGATTATAGCTCAGTGGTTAAAGCATTTCCACGAAGTTGGAGGTTCAAATTTTCATCCTCTTATTTGTGAATGAGAGAGTGTGCATTCATTGGAAGTTAGAGAAATGTGTATTTAGAGAAGTTAATGAGAGAAAGTATGGATAAGTTGTAGAAAATGTGTTTGTAGAGAAGTAGAGAGAAATTACTAAATTAGTGAAAGATGTGTAGAGAGAAATAAATGAAAGAAGATGTTTAGAAAGTAATTAGGGAAAAAGAATGTCATGAGAGATTCAAGGACAAAATATTTAAGCCTAAAAAACTTTCCCAATCATTCTCAGGTTGCTATCATTGCTTGTAAAACTGACGTAAATGATGTCATTTTCAGTCCCATTTCATACCATGTCTGAGGTGACCATTTTTTGCTTCCATGTGCATCATTCATATATGGTTTAAAAATTATAGCAATCTTGTCAGGTTTCTCGGTAATATTGTTGAATTGAAAATCTGGCGGTGTTTTCCTAGCAGCTAATATGTTGATTAATAATTTATGTTTTAGGGAGGAGATAATTCCTTGGATGACTGCATCTACCACCTTATCTGCCCCTGCTGCGCCTTATCTCAGGTCCGTCCTCAGTATTTGCACATCAAAGCCTTTATTTGTTTTTAGCTGCACACTGCTGTCAAAGCAACCTAAACTAATTATTCAATCGTCACTGATGTATTTGTCAATGTGGAGCAGGAATCACGAACGCTGGAAATGAATAACGTTCAAGATGGCACATGGCACGGTCGGGGCGACACAATATGTATTGGTAGTTATGGTGATGCCAGTCGAATCGTGGAGCTAAACCCACCTCCTCCTGTCTCAACCAAAATGCCTGAACCCTGTGGCATTCTAAAGGATGTGGCAAATCATAATCATTCTTGAACCTGTGTGTGCATGTAGAAAGACGTGGGTAGCTCTGCTTACGACATGCTTTTGAGATTCTCCATCTGATATATTACTGAAGATAACACGAGAATCTGCCATGTTTCGGCAACTTTGCCCTCAAGCTCAAGTGATGAGGGTTCAGAAATTGGAGCTGCTGCTGCTGCTTTACTCTTGGGGTGTTGCCTTTCAGGACTGGTTAGGCTGCACTTGGTGCAATGGAGATGTGGTTTCGGAGGTTGGGGGGGGGGGGGGGGGGGGGCCCGAAAATGACTCCTTTCTTGAACGAAGATTTTCTTTTATTTATTTTTTCTTTTTCTTTATTTTTATCTTATGTTATTCTACCACTGTGTAAAGACCCACGATAGCATGTTCAGGTCGTTAAAACAACACTTGAAAACTTGTATATACCATGCCAGAATTTTATGTATCAATTAGATGAATGCAGCCCTTGAACATCTGGCTGTTTTGATAATTTATTCCTCTTAGAACCATTGCAAGAAAATGTGAGTCTTAATATATTGAGGCAAAATTCTCTATTACACTAAACCTACAGATGACACGTTAGAATATTATGGAGTCATTGTTCTAGCATGTACAGATGACGACGGCATTAATGAAAGATGGGAAGTCTAGAATTCCTTGCGAATGAAAATAACTACCATTTTGGATATTCACTTAATTTTGTTAGGTATAGATGCTTTTCTTCTAGTATTCAAAACTCTTTATTTTGGAGGCGTATACCGCACAAGTCGTATGCAAAGCGAAGAACCTTATCAGGGCTTGACATGCCGCAAAACCTCGTGAAAGAGGGTTGTCTTCAGGAATGCGGAAACAGGTGGTGGCTGGGTAAAACCAATAAAATAAGGAAACAAATCTATTTGCCTAGCAAAAGGAGAGAGAGGGATTAAGATGCTTTAGGATCGCATTTACAAACTAGTTATTAAATGATGATTGGAAGAAATTGGCACTTAGGGACTCATAGATATTGTTTTATGAGTATAGATATTAAATATCAAATATCTCGATTTTGAATGTTTAGATTTTAAAGGTCTTGATGTAATTAATATCTGTGTTTGGATGTGCATGATTAAATATTTATGTTCAATTCAATAATTTGTATGTAGAAACTAAAAGTAAATAATTAACTAATTAAAGGTAAGAGATCAATTAAATTTAACATTAATTAATTTATTGTTATGTTAAATAATTATTTAATTAATAAAATAAAAACTAAATAAGTACTTTTTAATTAAACATAATTAAATTACTTACTAAAGTTATAACATTAACAAATAAATTAATTAGAATAGTGATGATTAACCACAATAATTTATATTAAATAATTAAAATAACATTAAATATTAATGATAAAAAATGAGTTGAAATTTATTAAGTCTAAATAATATATTTATATTTAATAATTAATTAAAATTAATAATAATAAATACTTGATATTAAATTATTAATTACTGTTCTATCTCCCATACAACTTTGGCAGAATATTAAAAAAACCTATGTAAGTTTCTAGATAACAGCATATGTGTTTTAAAAGTGGAATTTTGTTAATGTCGGTATGAAATACCATGGATAAATCTATGAAACAAACATGGCCTTAGAAGCAATTTACAATTAGAAAATTTTTTTATGAGGCAAAGTTCTTTTTCTTTTTAAAATTAATTGATAATTGATTTATTATTGTTATTTTTAAATATAATAAAAGAAGTCGAGAATCTAAGACCTGTTTGTTAATTTTTCCGTTTCTATTTTCTATTTCTCATTTTTCAAGAAAATAGTTTCTCCATGTTTTATTTTTTATTTATATATATTCTTAGCATTACAATGCATGCATACATTATTTTTTAGAAAAATTTATAAAAAGCAATTCAAAGAGTACACATAGATTAAATTTAAATAGATAGACACGTAACCAGTAAAACTAAGAAAACTAAAACTAGGAGTGATTAATGTAGACACCGTTTCATTTGTCTTTTTGTTTTTAAAAATAAAGTCTATTTCATTCACATTTTTACCATAATTTGCATCCTTTTTAAGTACGATAGTAAAAGAAATTTGAAGGTGAAATAAATGTTTATAAGCTTAATTTTTAAAAATAAAAATAAAAAATAAAATATTTATCAAAATGTGTTGTAATAGTTTAACATGGGAATGTTTTATTTTCTTAATAAAAAGAGTAATTTGCATTGATAATAGTGATGAGATAAGTACAACTACAATTTAGAGAGCAAAAGAAAGGCCAAAACCTGCTATTCAACCAACAATTACCATGGGCAAGCTAAGTTGAAATAATTTAAAATTTGCTTTTAGGACATTTAGATTAAATTAAATTGAAATATCATATCACAAACATGTTATGTAATAATGACCTGTGGAAAATTTGAACATACCACCCCTTTCAGGATCAGGACTAAGTCGAAGATGGTTGTCTATTTTTTTTGTCCCTGCTATTTTCTTTTGTGGATATATTTTGTTTAATACAATAAAATTGAGCTTCAAACTTTCGTGATCGTTAATACGTAGCGATTTGAGTTATGCTATTCTTTTCAACATATTTAGGTTAGTTGATGATTTATTAATGAAATACTAATACGAAATGTCCATTATCTTTTATTTATTTATTTATTATTATTATTTTTAATCTTGTTTAGGATAACTAGTTACAATTTTCTTTTTTCTTGATACATCATGCTAGATTAATTTAATAATTAAGTTATGTTAGCATTTTGCTACATTACAAAAGGCTCACCATTGTTATAAATGATATAGACTAAATAATAATTTAATTCAAGTGCAAAAGCTATACAAATATTATAATCAAGATTGACAATTTGAGTGTGAGCATAGTCGAAGCCCACATATGGTTGAACTTAAAAAAGAAAAAATAATAATGCGATCATGAAAATGAACCTCATTCAGTGAAATAAATTTAATTTTTTTTAGTACAACAGATGGAGTATGAAAATTTAAACCTCAAATCTTAAAGATGGAATAAAAAATTAACTATACTAACTATTCAGTCTTAAAAATATTAAATCAAATCAATCGCTTGTATATAACTTATTTTATTTTTTATTTTTTAAAAAACAACTCTAGACGAGAGAATTCATTCATATCAAACCATATTATAATGAGAAAGAAAATTCTAATATTGCAGTAGTATGGTTCAATATGTATTACCATAGAACTTAAATATTTTCCACCATAACCATAATACTTTATAAGAAAATATGTCTTTTATTTATTAATTAAAAGTAGCAGTAAAAATATTGTATATGCAGCTTCAAAACACCAATTTTACAGTTTGGTCACGCCGTTGAATCAACGAACGCCCAAAATAAAACCACTAATTAGTAATTACAATCCCAATTAATCCAATTACGAAACCAAAAATAATACTTTGTTGTAAAAATCAAATCAAATTTACTAATGACTTTCCTTCGTCTGCTTCTATTGCTATGGAGATACTCGGTTACCCGTCCTTGTTTCCGATCCACTTCCCCGAAGTTCTTCCGCCACCGGAGGTCCCATCGTGCCCACCGCATACGGCGGAGCCCTTGCCGTATTTTGGACTCCATAATACATCTGCTGACTTACGCCATCTGCACCGATCCTCACCGCCTCCGCCTGTGGATCGTAACCACTCACCGGACCCATTCCTCCGCCGTACACTTGGCCGGCCATCGTAACTGGGTGGTGATACGCTAATGGCACCTGACCGCCACCTACCGGCGGGAACTGTTGAACGTACTGCGGCTGAGTCTGGATCGGAATATGCTGGACTGGAACATTTCCAGGCGGAATCTGACCGGGAAGAAGGTATACGACCGGTTGATGATGACCCGGATAATTTGTACCCGGGAAATAATGCATCATCGGGTTATTTGGAAACCCGGGCGGTTGAGAGAATGGAATCGAAGGAGGTTCACAATTCTCCGGCGTTTTATCCACCGGCTCCGCACTCGGCGACGGCGTATCGGGACGGGTTTTAACCGGGGGAAGATTGGGCATCGAATTCACACAAGTCGCCGACGGCACAACAGGGGAAGGCGATCCAGGATCCGAAACCGAAACATTCTCAGACGGATTCAAATTAAATCGAGTCTTCGATTTGGGTTCTCTTAAATGAGTCGAAGTATCGTCCTGATTGTCCAAACCAAACAAATAATCCGGAACTTCAGAGACGATGGACGAAACCTCCGACCGGCCACGCTCGAGCTCTGGCACTGGAGCGCCGCCGTTGAGAGCGTCGAGAAACCAGTGATCCCGATTTGTGGAACCACCTAGGAGGGAATTAATACTACTTGCTCTGGAATCTTCCCCTCTCGGAAACAGAAACAATCGGAGCCTCGCCGATTTCGGATTGTGATTCTGTACAAGCCGATCGTACTCATCCATCATATTTTCCACATCCTCATCCGTCGACACTGAAATCAAGGCGTCGAGATCTTCATTGGGAAGCTGGTACTTTATGCTCATGTTAATTGTACCTAAACAAACAAATTCAATTCCCGTTTTCAAATCAAGAATTCAGAAACCCCCAAATTTCAGTGAAAAAATAAAGCATCGAAGCTAAACTTGCCAGTGATCTTAGCGAGCTTGGCGAGGAAGTGGGAGAAAGTGGTGGAGCGTTGAACGGCAACAATGCGAGTTTCGCCGCCGACATATCGGAGTTGATTATCGTGCGGTCGAGGTAGGATATTGCCACCGAAACTGCACATGAATCGAACTCGAGCATGTGGATCATTAGATAAGTTAAAGTGGTGGTCAGATCTCGGCGACGACGCGACAGAGTCGGTGGCGTTGGAGTCGAGCTCCGACGGATGAATCGACGCCATTTTCAAGCTTCAAGAACAACCAGAAACACTCCTGCAAGATCAAGAAAATAGATGAAACTCCGATACACAAAGGCAATTCTATAATTTCTTTGGGGGAATTTCTTGTTTTGTCTCGGGAAATTATATAGTTGGAGGTGAATTGTGATATCAAAATTCATAAACTCTCAGAAACGATCATTAATTTCTTTGCTTTTCTGTTCTTTTGTTTTTTTTCACTGCTGCAACTACCATCCTTATTAGATCCATTTTCATTTTCCAAGGGTTCTTTTATTATTATTATTTTATTAAAAGAAATTTAAAACTTCGAATTTTATTCCACAAACCAAAAATCATTCCATCTTACCCCAATCCATTTATTTTTCAATCAACATAATTTCAACCCTAGAACAGTTTCTCAACTCAAAAATAAATAAATAAATAAAACAGCACTTACTCTTCAAGCAAATTTAGATATCATTTGCAGAGTGAATTCGATAGTTTAAAATTAATTAAAAAAGAATCAACTAAGAGCGACAATTTTATCCCACTACACCACCAACACCAAGAAACAAGATAACATGCAAGAAAAGGGAAAAAAACGTAATTAATCAAATTTAGATCTTATCAATTACAAAATAAATGATTGAAAAGAGTAGAGAATTAATTAGGGGAAAAAAGAGTAAATAATTTGAGAATTGAATTACCAAAATATGAAGGGAATTACTTGAAGTTGAACACTGAATAGAGAATGAAGGAGGAAGCGGAAGCTGGTGAGTCGAGTTCACCTTTCTATTTTTTCCATATAGCGTACACTTCAGGCTTTAAATTTGGTCATTGTTTTTTTTTTTTTTTTTTCCCCTTAAAAAAAGAAAATATAAATTGATTTATTTCTTTTTCATAATCCTGAGTTAGAGTGGAGCCCACTAGGCCCACGTCCCTTTGACGTGGTGGCCTATCCACCAAGGGGTGTGCTATCTACGCCGTTCATATTGCCGCCCCACCAATCATCATTGTCTCTCTATGATCTGGCTCTGGGCCCCACTTTCCACGTAGCTCTAACTCTTTCACACACCACTTGATCAGCCTTCCTAAAGCAAACCCGTACGAGTACCCGCACCTGAACTCTTTTCTGCTCTGAAATATACACGTGTATATTTAATCTCCCGAAACGTTTCGTTTTGCCCGCCACCGGAGCGGATAGCCAATATCAATTTATACCCACGAAATTTCGTGTTTTATCAATTTAAATTTTAAATTAATAATTTTAATAGTTTTAATAATTTTAATTCTGAATTTTTTGGATTTTATCAATTTAATCTTCAAACTAATAATTGTATTATTTTAAACTTTGAATTTTTATAAATGTATCAATTTAAACTATAGTTTCATAATTGTATCAATTTAAATTCCGTTGTGTTTTATTTGGATATACTTATGAATGTTCATGATTTTAATTAATATATCTATGAAAGTTCAATATTTAAATTTATATACCTATGAAAGTTTAAATTTTAAATTGATATAATTATAAGTTTGGGGTCTAAATTAATAGAAATCATAAATTTCAGAGTTTAATCGGTATAAATGGATATTTTGTCTTTTTTTAAATAATCTTAAAAAAAAAACAAAAAAAAAATCCGAATTATTGTTTGCGGATTCCGGAGGGGACCTGTTTCGTTGTTTTATTGTTATTTTCTTTTTTATTAAAATTCGAAAGAAAAAGGTGGTTGAATATTAATTATTATACTTTGGAAGTAAAAGTCAAATCTGCCCCCATCGTTCATTTTTTCTAATAATTCATTCTCCCCGTTTTACATTAAGTAGATAATGACGCAAAACAATAATTAATTCATAATGATTATTCAAAAGATTCACTTTTGGTATGATTATGAATATGATGATGCCCGATCAACACAAATCCAATACCCCATTGGACGGTTTATTTTTTAAAAAATTCAATAATTAGTTGAATGCTTATTCTTTTCTTACTGGCCTAACCTAACAATTTATTATTTTTCATTTGGAGTCTAATCCAATTGGTTAAACTTCAATTACTATTTCAAACTAAATAAATAATTAATTAATTTTTTAGTTTATTCTTACGTTCAAATTTTAGTTTTTTTCTTGTTTTAATATATTTTTAAATACCATGAAAGGTTTGGAATCACCATACTAATTTGAACATAAATATAGAGGAGCATATAAATATTGTCTAATCAAACTATTGTCCTTCATTTTCTATTTATTCAATTAAAACCTATAATCTGAGACTGTAGTAATTTAATATTATTTCCTTTTCATATTATTAAAAATTCATGTAATGTAGTCTGGCGAATCAAAATTGATATTCAAACTTACATGACGAAAGAGGGAAAAAAAAAGAAGCTAAATTGATCAAAACCACAAGTGTATTTTTTTTTTTTTTTTTAAGAGAATGACTTCACAATAATATTGCTACCTTTGAATTATAAGAAGGGCCACTAATACTCGATATCTAGAAATATACAAAATATAATCAAATTATTTAAATACTTGTTTAATATATATATAGTACAGATACGATAGAGACTTGAACTGCGAATGTGTTGGTCCTCATTACATACATTGACAAACGTATGTAATGAGGACTTGAACTGCGAATGTGTTGGTCATCATTACATATATTGACAAACGCTTGTTAATAATTATTTGTTTTCGAATTTATTTTTCATATTTTCTATAAGAACATTGAATTCATAACAAAATAAAAAAATATACTTTTAAATGTTTTTTGTGAAAACTTTATTATAATTTTGAAAACATTTGCTAGCAAGTGGATAACATAGCAATGAATTGAACTTAACTTTCTAAAGTAGAAAAATAAAATTAAGGCCGGATTTGGTATCCATTTGTTTTTTCTTGTTTTATTTTGAGTTTTTTAAAATTAGACCTACAAATATCCCTTTCACTTCCACCTCTATGTTTCTTGTTTGGTTATCAACTTTCTATCTATGTTTTTATAAACCAAACCAAAATTTGAAATTAAATTAATAAACACTACTTCCACCTCCAAATTTGGAAATTGCCATAAATAACACCATCAACTTTTCATCTTTCAAAACTAGCACGCTGTTTGAAAAGTCGTTTAAACTAATTTTTCTTGGTGGATCTCGGGTGAGATCGACCACCAAGATTTAATTTAAAAAATTCATTTTTTTTTTCTAACATATGGATTGTTGTGGCCCTTTTGGGCATTTTTCGGTACATCGTCGAGATTAAACACCGAGATTTTAGTAATTTTTTCAAATATTAGGTAATTTTTCTAAATCTTATACCAAATTTTATATTCAAATTCACTTGAAATTCTATTATCTTTATCGAATATTATATTCAATTCTTACATAATAAGACAATTTCTTTTTGTACGATTATATGAATTTCTAAATTTTCAAATAAATTTATCAATTAGATTTTTTTAGAGGAATGATTGCATTTTGATTTTTAAATTTTGGAAAAGATTAAAGTTTGCAGGAAAAAAAAAAGTAAGATATGAAAAATATATAAAATTTGATATTAATCCGTTGAGAACTGCCCGAGAATTCACCAATTTCGGTGTTAATTTGTTTGCGACTCATATCGAAATTTTATATATTTTCCATATTTGATTTTTTTTTAAAAAAAATAATCTTTCCAATAATTCAAAAATAAAAACCAATCACTTGAGATCCATTTTAAAAAATTCATTTGAATATTTGGTAGATGATTTTAAAATTAGAATTTGAGCTAAAGATTTAAAAAATTAGGTAAAATTTTTAATATAATATTTGGAGAAATTTTGAAAATATATAAGATTTGGCATAAGATTTAGGAAGATCCCATAATATTTTGGAAAAATTACTAGAATTTTGATGTAATAGGTACCGACGATAAGTAGACAAGTCAATTTTTTTTTATTTAAATCTTGGTGTTGATATAGATCCACCAAGAAAATTATTTGAATGAGTTTTTAAAAAAGGTGTAAATTTTTAAGGCAAAAACTTAAACATGACAATTTCCCTTCAATTTTTTTCATTTGTTATCTAATTTTTAACAAATGGTTTAAAAACCAAGCCAAATTCTGGAAAAAAAAAAAAAAGTGAATTCAATTGTTGTATTTGAAAATATACAAATTTTCAAAACTAAAAAACAAAAAACGAAAAACGAAATGGTTATCAAACGAAGCCTAAAAATGAGTTTTAAAAAAATTATTTTTGTTTTTATATTTTGGGTAAGAATTCAACTTCAGGTATAAAAAAAATGAAAATTATTATTTTTAGAAAATGAGAGAATATAGACTTAATTTTAAAAAATAAAAAACAAAAGACGAAATAGTTATGAAAGGAGATGTAAAGAATTATCAAAAGAGAAGAGCTAACAGTTTAAAAAGTTTGTATAATAATAGCATGATTGAAATGCATAGATTAATTAATTGATGTCTTGGTTGGTGCAGAACACAAGTTAGTAAGTTAGAAGAAGAAGAAGAAGAAGAAGAGGGATGAAAAGCGAGTTTCCCACCACCAATGATTGCAGTATTTAAAACAGCAAAAAAAATTTCAAAAGCAAGTTTGTGGGTCTGAAAGAAGGAAGGAGATAAGCGATAGGCAATGGCAAGGTTTTTTAATTGGATGAAATAAGCACCGAGTTCATGAGTTGGTTGGGTGCTTGCTTGTTTATTGTAGAAAAAGACGTTGGTGTATGTTAGTATTTGTACTGTTTCCCTGCCTCCGAATCTTCAATCTTTGGACAATATGCCTTTTTATAACCAAAACAAGCTTTTTCTTCACAAACTGCCATTAGAATAGGGCCCCCTAAAAATTGACCCAACTCATTGCTTTGGTGTTGACGAATCTTGTGATATTTTCAAACGACACCGTACTTGGAAATCTCTGTGGCCAGTGCTCCATCATCATTGTGCTAACTGGAGATCTCAGGCCCATTGAAGCCCATATTCGGATTAGGTTACAAACTACACATTAGTGTGTATACACAAAAATCAACACCCAAGGGAAAAAAAGGTCAAGAATGATTATGATAATAATAATATTAAATATGTTGTTTACTTGAGAAGTATAACCAAAATATAGATACCAATATCATATAATATTAAAATAAATTAAACATAATATATAAATATATGAAATAAATAAATTACAAAAGTAAATAAAATAAAATGCATGGATTTCTCCACTTTCTTCAATCCAAAACCCACCAAATGATACTATTTATAGACAATTTGGCAAACAGGAGATAAATTACATGGACACTAGTATTGTGAAATGTTGAGACACATGGATAATTTGGGAAATGAGAGCATGACACATGGTCAATGGACACTAAGCATGAGCATCTAATGAGTGTTTATTATCATAATATTCATAATATACCCCCTTACATGCCTATTATATATATATATATAATATGTCTCGTTAAAAACTTACTAGGAAACCAATTGGAAAAAAATTATAGTGAATGGAAAAGAGTACATATTTCATATAATTTATACTTCTAAGAAGTATACTTACTTCCCCTTTATGGAAACATCACTTGAGATTTCTGAGTCACCGTATTCTAATGTTGTGCACCAGCTTTTCAAAGATTGTGGTAGGTAATGCCTTTATAAATAAGTCTGCCAGGTTATCTTTCGAATAGATTTGTTGTACAGTGATATCGTCATCTTCTTCAAGATCACGAGTGTAGAAAAGCTTTGGTGAAATATGCTTTGTTCTATCTCCTTTAATATATCCTCATTTGATTTGGGATATGCATGATGTGTTGTTTTCGTATAATATCGTTGGAATATTTTTACTATAAGACAAACCACATGTTCCATGAATGAGCTAAGTCATTGATCTTAGCCATACACATTCTAGACTAGTCTCATGAATGGCAAGAATTTTAGCATGATTTGAGAAAGTAGCCATTATGGTCTGTTTCACTAATCGTCATAATATAAAAATTCTTCTCCATGAATTAAGTAATCTGGTTAAAATCTAGCTTGTATAGGTTAGATACTTCATAACCGACTAGATCATAATTAGATTTATTAGAATAAAATAAATAAATGTAAACTAATTCTCAAAGAAAATGTACCATATGATTAACTCTAGTCCAATATCCTCTTTTTGGAGGAATATCATATATATGTAACAAAATAAAATCTAAATTAATTGTGGTGGATCTTGAATTTGTTTCCTGCTGTAATTGTGATACTCTAATGGCGATTTAAAAGTGAATCAATTATAAAAAAGAATGATATGAAAGAGAGTGGTGAAATTGATATTAAAAAAAAAAAGATAAAATATTATAGAAAAATTGTTTCAAAAAATCTAAATTATCAAATGCATAAAATGGTTAATATTTTTTTTATTGACTTTTCGATGCAGCTAATGTAATGCTAAATGTAACCTTGGCAAGAAAACAAAATTGATTTTTAAAAATAAAAATTACTATAAATTAATTTTTGAAGCATCATTAACCAAGTGATTTTCCTTTTTGGTGATTGATGAGAATCGCCTTAAACAGTTTTCTCCTTTTTTTTTTTTTCTTTAAACCATCAACCATCATAGTGAAGAGAAACCATTGAAGGTTTTTGTGTGAAAGCGGGGATCGATCTCATTTTTTATTTTCGCAGAATTTTAGAATTAAAAAATTAACAGAAGGAGATTATGCATTAATCAAACTAAATTTTACAGCATGCTTATACCATAAGAAATAGGGAAGAAGATCTATATACCCTTGAAGCCAATTTTCTTCACGATTTCCCTCGATCTAGATCAGGAACCGATCTCCAATTCGAAATTTTCAATTGGGCACCACCGCTTTGAAGGAAATCAATCATGAGAATTTCCATGAGCAGTGGAAAAGATAATTCCAAATTACAATCATGTATGAACATTACAAATTACAGCCATAAAACGAAACAAGTGGTTATGCATTCATAACTGAAATTACAGCATGAAACTACAAATGATCAAAGAGAAACTCTACATACATTTGTAGACTCGTCTCCACGCTCCTTGATCACGAACGCTCGAACACAGCAACCTCGAACGCTCGAACAACACGACCGCTACATAGTACGAACACCACGCACTCGTCTTCTGCGATCGCCTCGGTCACGAACTCCCCAACAGCACAAACGGCCTCCATAGAATCTCGATGGTGTCGAGTTGAGTATGACACCATCAAAAAGGCTACCTTGGTATTCTCGGTGTGAGAATCTAGAGGGTGGGCTCTGTGTTGATTTGGTTTGAGGTAGATGAAGGAGGAAACACCAATCGTGTAAACGATTGAGCAAGTGGAAGATGACTGAAATCTATCATATAGGTCGATGCCCAATCGTTTTATAAAATCTAAGCGATCGTCTAGCAAAAGTTAAACGATCATTTAGCTTATCGCTTAGTTTTGTGTCTGTCGCTTACAAAACACTACACGATCGTTTACCTCGGTCAAGCTACCGCTTAGTAAATCTTATTTACTTGACAACTTCGTGAGATGTTTTTTCCAAGAGAGAAATCTCAAAATCAATTTTCAACATTTACAAAAACTTACTAAAATTAGGAAAACAATTTTCCTTTTATCTCACGGTTACCATGAAACCACCACTAACCTCCCACTCAATTGGTTATTAGAGAAAAAAATTTAATTACCAAATAATTAATATTATTATAAATATAAATGATAACCAACTTATTGTACTATATTTATAACCTATAGTTTTAATATTTCATCTCATGAATATAAACCATAGTTTTTTTTCTATTCCATGGTACTTAATGTAAATCTCATTTACATCAATCCTCCACTAGATGTATCTCATACATCATCCCGATTATATCTTATATAATCAAAATACATCTTGTTAATTTGAACATTTCAAATCAACACTAAGAACTGATCCTCAATTGAATCCGTTGAGCTACCAAGGGGACCTCATAGACCTGTAGCTCGAAGCTCCAACGATACGTGAACAACTGACTAAACTCTTTAGTTACGAGATCCACCATCCATTAATTGCCAGACACTCCATTAAAGATCGACAGTTGAACTCTCCTTTCCACAGATTTATTATGTGTCCATCTTAACCAATGAGCAGTGCGACAACCCTTCACAGGTCGCTCGTAAGTATAGCTGGGCCAATAACCGTTATGCCCCTGTAGTTACATCTGTCTCTTTAAGTACTATTGATCCCTCTAATGAACATAAGTCATAGTCCTACTATGACTGAGTCTTCTTTTCCAAAGAGAAGCTGTGGGCACTATGTTCAAGCCTCGGAATCAGCCCTTAAAGGAGCAATCTCTCTACTTATCCCTACTTCGGGAAAAGAGTAAATTCCATCTTGTGGATTGAGTTCCCAGCTCCTAGATCAGACAAGTCCTCAAAAAGGTAGGCATGTTGAGTTGGCAATTTGGCCACTCTCATTCATACTAATCAAAGGACCGCCTTCAAAGATAGGAGTTCCCAAAACACTCAGGATTGAGGTCGTGTCACCTATGGTCGTTTAGGTGAGATGTAAGTCTCTAGTATCAACGATGTTATATACAGAGTTTAGTCATCTCGTGGTCCGGTCTTATACAAGTTCTTTTTATAGGACACTCCCGCTCGCACGTCTCCACATGAGTAGTCAGGATCTACCATCTGTAGTAGTTTACAACACCTGCAAACCTCTACAAAGCGGGTTGTATCCATAGTGTCACCAAGATCAAGTATCCCACCTTAATCCTTATACTACAGACCTATTTAGGTTATCACTTAAGGCATGATCCACTTGTATATCACATATACATGTTTAAGTTCACATAAGATAACCAATGAGCTTTGTTTATTGGATATGAGTAAATGCTAGAATGAAATAACAATTATTTTATTCATCAAACAATGTGTATCTTTACAAACAACAAGACTCTGGGAGAATTAGGACACCAATCCCAACACGCTTGAGAGAGTCTCTTTAGGGAATAAGAATTCAAGCCAGAGTTGTGGGCTTTGCTTGAATTCTTGGAAGATGAAAGAAGAAAAGATATTGAGAGGGAGGAGATTTTTCTCATAGAGAACTTCTTTGACATACAGAGGAAGAAGATGAAGGAATGGTTCAACAACAACCATCCCCTATCCACGTACTTGGCTGGGAAAATTAGGGGGGAGTTGTAACTTCCTCCCTTAAATTAAATTAAATTATAATAATATATATACACATATATATAACAACCTTTATATATATATATATATATATATATACTATATATTATATCAAATATAACACATAACCTACAGTTTTATATTGTATCAAATACAATATAACCTATAGTTTTATTTTCTCTCAACAATGCATGATATTTAACATAAATCATATTTATATAAATTTAATTATATGAATCTCATCCATATAATTAATATTTGAATCAAATTCAAATATTTAATTCCTTTTAACTAATTAAGGTATTTAACATAAATCATATTTATATTAAATTTAATTATTTGAATCTCATTCATATAATTAATATTTGAATCATATTCAAATTTTTCTCAAAATACTCTATATTATAATGCATCAAATACATTATATTAATTATATCACATATAATTAATTTAATTAATTATAATTCCTTCAATTAATTTGAACAATTCAAATTAATCAAAAAATTAATTATCAATTAAATCCCTATTGAGCTACAGAAGGGACTTTATGGACTTGTAAATTGAAGCTCTAATGGTACTTGGATAATTAATTAAACTCTTTAATTAAATTACCCAATTTCCATTAACTACCGATCATTCCACTAAAGGCTGATAGTTGCACTCTTCGCATTATAGATATATTTATGTGTCCATTGGATATAACCAATCAACAGTGTGTTTACTATTCATAAATTGCTCATAAGTACAGTTGGACAAAAATTATCGTTTTATCCCTGTAGTTACATCTAACTCCTTAAGTACCACTGATTTCTCTAATGAACAATAAGTCATAGTCTACTGACCATATCCCTCCCGGGTCAGGAGAGTGTGTGGCCACATTGTTCAAGCCCTGGATCAGCCCTTAAAGGAGCAATTTATCTACTTGTCCCGACATTAAGGAAGAAGTGAATTCCATCTTGTGTAGCTGTGTTTCCAGCTCCCCAATCAGACGAATCCCCAAAATGGTAAGCTTTTTCGGTTGGCAATCTGGCCACTCTCACTCATACAAATTAAAGGATCACCTTCATGAACAGGAGTACTTCACAACTCACTCAGGATTCAAGTCATGTCACCTATGGTCATCTTAGTGAAATGTGAGTCTCTACTATTAACAGCATTACATAATGAGACTAACCATTTCGTGGTCCGATCTATTGGGGTTGATGTCCTAAATCTCGTAGGGTCCCGTAGTTTGTAAACACTTGTATGAACAAAAATTTTGTGATTTATAATGTGAGATATTTTATTCACTTCAGTCTATGAAATATGAGATATTTTAGTTGCATTAACCACAAACCAATAAACTAAGATCCCTGGTTTGAAGGAAATCTAAACATAGAGATCCAATGAGTGGAAGCGGATCATTCCAAATTTCATTATTAAAAAACTCAAACAATTACAGTCTAAACGGAAACGATTATGCATATACTATAATTTACAACATGTTTCTTATAAATGAACAAACAAGGGATAAAGTATGCAAACCTTTGAAGAACATTTCTTCAAGTATTCCTCGATCGTTCAGCAACTAGTTCAACAACACGAACTCGAATGCAACGATCAGAACTCGATCTCAACGAACAACTGGATAAACCTCGATCACAATCGAGTTCAACTCGATCCTTGACCCTTGAACGGAACTAGAATACCACCACAAGAGTTACCTTGATATTCTCAGTATGAGAATCCAAGAGTTGTGGGCTCTGTGTGACTTTGGATAGAGGAATGAAAGAGGTAGACGATCGAGTAAGTGGGAGATGGATGACCCTCGAACGGAACTAGAATACCACCACTAGATACTCGATCGTTTAGTAAGAAGAAGCCTATCGTATAGACTTACTTTAGTTAGAAGAAGCCTATCATATAGACTTACTACTCGATCGTGTAGTATCGAGTAACTATCATATAGTAAACTCGTACTTGATAATTTAGGTTATGAGACACTATTGTTTAGTAAAACGCTTTTACTCGATAGTTAATTCTTTTGTCAAATGACACAAAAATGAATCATCCTCTGATTTTGGAAAACCATTTTCCTTTTATCTCATAGTTACCATAACCATGTATAACCTCCCACTCAAATTTGTTATCAAAGAAAAAAATTAATTATCATATAATTACTATATTATAAATAAATAGTGATAACCAACATATCATATTATACTTATAACCTACAGTTTTAATATTTCATCATATGAAACATATAAACCAAAATTCTTTTTCTATGTTATGGTATTTAATATAAATCATATTTATATTAATTCCTCCAATTAATGTAAATACATCAAATCAATTATATCACATATAATTGAATTAATTTAATTATATCACATATAATTAAATTTCCTCTTGTTAAATTGAACACTTCAAACTAATCCAAAATCTGATTCTCAACTTGAACCCATTGAGCTACCAAGGGGACCTTGTGGACCTGTAGCTTGAAGCTCCAACGGTACGTGAATAACTGACTAAACTCTTTAATCACGAGATCCACCATTCGTTAACTTTTGGTCATTCCACTAAAGGCCGACAGTTGCACTCTTCGTACTACAGATATATTTCTGTGTCCATTGGATATAACCAGTCAACATTGCGATGACCCTTCACAAATCGCTCATAAGTACAGTTGGGCCAATTTACTGTTTTACCTCTGTAGTTATATATAACTCCTTAAGTACCACCGATTCCTTGAACAATAAGTCATAGTCCCACTGTGACTGAGTCCTATCTTCCCAAGCGAGTGAAAGAACTCTCATCAAAGAGTACCTTTGAGCAGAAGTGAGATCGTTCCAAACTCATTGTGACAGAATTATTGCATTCACAATCAAACAGACTAAATATGCATTTCACAACAAAATACAAACATGCTTTGAACTTAAACAACAAAGAAAACGAAATACGTACCGGTTGAGTAACCCTTCTTCATAGAAAACTCATTCTCGCTAAAGACTACTCCTCTCGCTCTCGCTGAGAATGTCCAAGAAAATCGTCCACCCACGAACGACCTCCTCATGAACACGACAGCAGGGAAGACACCACCGTTTGGAACCCTTGGTCTTCTCGGTGTGAGAATCCAAGAGGTGTGGGCTCTGTTGGATTTGGCAGAGGGAAGGAGAAAGAGATGATCGTATACCACAACCAAGCAAATGGGAGAATATCGAGTGGCTATCGTATAGACTATGCTTGATCGTTTAGGTAGAGGTACACGATTGTTTAGTAAAAGGGTCGCGATTGTATAGATAATCGTTTAGTAAATGCTCGGGTGCGCGATCGTATAGAAAAAAGCTAGAGGATCATTTAGCAAATCCTATGCGATCGTTAAGTAAACTGCGCGCATGTATACAATTGTTTAGAAACATTGAGCTATCACGTAGGCTCTCGATTTGCTATGCGATAGGCAGTATACACAATTCGTGAGCGAATGTCTGATCCACTTGTAAAATGAAAACGATTTTCATTTTATCCTTCGGTTACGAAAACTGAATGCAACTTTCCACTATCATTCGGTTACGGAGAAAAAGTCGGCACAATTATCCTATAATTGTTAAAATTAAATAATAAATATAATCATATTATATTCATTAACCTATGGTTTAATATCACATCAAATGCAACAGATGAACCATAGTATTTTTCTCCTCCTCTAGATATAAATCATATTTATATCCATTTTCCTTAAAATAATTATCTTATATATAATGTCAATCATATCATACATAATTGACCAGTTCAATCATATCATATATAATCGAAGTCCCTTTTGTCAATTTAAACACTTTAAATTGACCCAAAAACTAATTCTCAACTTGAATCCATTGAGCTACCAAGGGGACCTTATGGACCTACGGCTCGAAGCTCAAACGGTACATGAATAGATGACTAAATTCTTTAGCCACGAAATCCACAATCCGTTAACCGCCAGACATTCGACTAAAGACCGAAAACTATACTCTTCTCACCATGGATATTTTTCATTATCCATCGATCAACAATACGATAACCCTTCACAGATGCTCATAAGTATAGTTGAGCCAATTTACGTTTTGCCCCTGTAGTTACATCTAACTTCTTAAGTACCACTAATCCCTCTAATGAACAATACAACATAGTCCTATTATGTGTGGACACCTCTCGGGCCATGAGAAAGTGTGTGGCACCACGTCGTTCAAGCCCCGGAATCAGCCCTTAAGGGAGTAATCTATCTACTTACCCTTGCTTCGGGGAAGGAGTGAATTCCATCTTGTGTAGCTGACTTCCCAGCTTCCAAATCAGATGAATCCCCAAAGTGGTAGGTTTGAGTCGGTGGTCTGGCCAATCGTACCTATACAAATCAAAGAACCGCCCTCAAAGGCAAGAGTTCCCAACTCACTCAGGATTGAGGTCATGTTACCTATGGTCATCCTAATGGAGTGAAGTCTCTGTCATGAACGACGTTATATAACAAGACTATTACACTTCGTGGTCCGGTCTTATACAAACTCCTTTGTATAGGATATCCCCGCTCGCATGTCTCCACATGAATGATTAGGATCAGACCATCTGTAGCAAGTCACAACACTTATAACTATTCTACAAAGCGAGCCGCATCCGTAGCGTTACTAGGATAAGGTTTCCCTCCTATATATCCATATACTACGGACCATTTTAGTTATCACTTAAAGTATGATCCACCAATATGTCTCCACATACATGCTTAAGTTACAGATGACAACCAGGGATCTTAGTTTATTGGTCTGTGGTAAAGCAAATAAAACATCCAATGTTCATAGACAAAAGTGAAGAAAATATCATATATTATACATCATAAGCGTTTGTTCAAAATTGTGTTTACAAACTACAGGACCTAACGAGAGTTTAGGGCATCATCCCCAACAATCTCCCACTTGTCCTAAGCAAGTGGGATATACATACAACTAGTAGTATTTTTATTGGTTTGTGATCAGATCGTAGTGTTTTTATCTTCTTACCTAACAAGTTTTCAACTTTAGCCTTATACTTCTTGAACTTTTCAAGAGCGTCAGACTTATGTTGCATTAGGTATAGATGCCCATATCTTGAATAATCATCTATGAAAGAGATGAAATATTCATACTCATCTCGTGCTTTAACATTCATCGAACCACAAAGGTCTGAATGTATAAACTTAAAGGTTTCCTTGGCTCTATAACCTTTTCCAGTAAAAGGTCGTTTGGTCATTTTTCCCTCAAGGCAAAATTCACATACTGGTAAAGAGTTTTCTTCTAAACCATTTAGAAGTCCACATTTCACTGATTTCTCAATCTTATTAAGATTAATGTGACCTAACCGTAGATGCCAAAGATGGGTGTTTTCCTTAGGAGAAACCCTTGGTCTTTTTGCAGTTGTTGCTGTTTTGAACATTTCAATATTAAGCAAGGCTTTTATGACTAACGACCTTAGTACATACAAGTTATTCTCCATTGAACCAAAACATATCTCTATACCATTCTTAAAAATAAACACTTTATTCTCAGAAAATGAGATGAAATAACTTTGTTCAATCAGACAAGAAACTGAAATTAAGTTCCTCTTGATATGAGGAACTATATAAACATTATCCAATAACAGATAACGTTTCTTGTCCAAAAAAAATATAAGCCTGCCTACAGCAACAGCTGAAATAACCTCACCAGTACCGACTCTAAGAGTCATCTCTTCAACTGTTAGCGTTTTCCAGGAACTAAATCCTTGATGGGAAGAACTTACATGGTTGGTAGAACCTGAATCAAGTATCCAGGCAGAATCATCATTCTCTACCAAACACGTCTCCAAGACAAATAAATCACATTTATCGTCTTTAGACTTCTTCCTCTTCTAGAGAGTAGTGGGATCCGTATCAGAACCTATATAAGCTCCAAGTTCCATTTTAGAGAACAATTCTCATCGATGAACTTCATCAGAGTCAGCGACAATTGCTTTCTCTTTTAGTCTATTGACATTCAAGAAAGACAGGAGATTATCATTAGAACTGACACTATTGGTTTCTTTATCATCAATCCTTTTTTGCTCAAAAAGTGAGAATTGACGTTCAAACAATTCTTGCAACGAGTCCATGATCTGATGTGCAATAACCATGGTCTCAACCCTTTTGGCCAATGTATCAGGTATGCTAGCCAAAATGTGAAGTCAGGCCATCGAATTAACCTTCATCCACACCTCATATGCATTATGAACATTTCACGGTGCATCAGGGGTCGGAACTTGAAGACACTCCTCAACTATGAAAAACTTGAGGTCGTTTACCACGAAATACATTTTAATAAACTCTTACCAATGCATGTAATCAGTCAAATTAGAAAAGGCAACTAACGACATGTTGCTGAAAAAACAAACATATTGATCTACGTTAGATTTTAGCAAATACTTTTGAAAACAAATCCAATCTGATTTAGCAAAATTTAATTGAACCCTGTAACACATATAGTTTCGCAATGACGCTTCAGTGGTTTAGGACAAAAGCCACCGAAGGGTAGTCAATTTATCCCTCCTCTGAATTGAGACACTTTCAGCCAATCATTACACCAGAACAACTCTTGTTCTTATATCGACTAGCCATCATTGATTTGGTCAAGAAATCATTAACTTGCTTAACAATTTTTCATAAGTGTGACCCTTCATTTTAGATCCTAGAGTTCCGCCCCACGCAGCCAATCCGAAGGGAAAAAATCTAATTGGAGCAAAAACTAAAGCGATCCTATCCATTTCTGGAGTTTTCCTTGATATTGACCAACCGCACAAACCATTCGAAGAAGGGCGCTCCCAGGGTGCCACGAGGCCGCAAAAAGATCTCACGGTGCAAACCAATAAAGGAGACCGCAAGACAAGTTGATACACATCATTCACCCACTTACTGTAAATATTCTCTCCATTCACCTTGATATTGACCCATGCAAACACCATCCGTTAACTGTTGATCACTCTACTAAAGACTGACAGTTGCACTTTTTGCACTATAAATATATTTCTATGTCCATTGGATATAACCAATCAACAGTATGATGACCCTTCACAAATCGTTCGTAAGTACACCTTGGTCAATTTACCGTTTTGCCCTTGTAGTTACATCTAACTCCTTAAGTACCACTGATTCATCTAATGAACAATAAGTCATAGTCCTACTATGACTGAGTCCTCTCTTCCCAAAAGAGGGTGTGGCCACTATGTTCAAGACCCGGAGTTAGTCCTAAAGAAAGTAATTTATCTACTTACCCCTACTTCGGGGAAGGAGTGAATTCCATCTTGTGTAGCTGAGTTCCCAGCTCCCCGATCAGACCAATCCCTAAAATGGTAGGCTTGTTGAGTTGGCAATCTGGCCACTCTCATCCATAAAAATAAAAAGACCAACCTCATGAGTAGGAGTTCCCAACTGACTCGGGATTAAGGTCATGTCACCTATGGTCATCCTAGTGAAATGTAAGTCTCAATTATCAATGACGTTATATAAAGAGACTAATCATCTCGTGGTCCAGTCTTATACAAACTCTTTGTATAGGATACCTCGCTCGCATGTCTCCATATGCGTGGTCAGGATCAGATTATTTGTAGCATTTTACAACACTTGTAACAACATCTACAAAGCGGGCTGTATCTGTAGTGTCACAAGGATAAGGTATCCCTTCTTTATCTTTATACTACAAACCATTTAGGTTATTATTTAAGGCATGATCCACTTGTATGTCTCCATATATATGCTTAAGTTACATAAAATAACCTCGGATCATAGTTTATTTGATTGAGTAAATGCTTAAAAAATAACACTTATTTTATTAATAACAATATATTTACAGAGTGTTTACAAACCACGAGACCACCAGAAGAATTAGTACATCAATCCCAACATGGTTATCGTTGTTGTTAGGGTTGATGCCCTAAAGTCTTGTGTCTTATAGTTTGTAAACAGTATATACGAACATCTGTGTTGTTAATATATGATATTGAATTCACATCTCACTCCTTAAGGGCTGATTCCGGGGCATGAATGATTTGGCGCCACACACCTTCTCTTGCCCCGAAAGGTGTCCATACATAGTTGGACTATGTTGTATTATTCATTAGAGGAATCAGTGGTACTTAAGGAGTGAGATGTAACTACAGGGGCAAAATGGTAAATTGGCCCAACTATACTTACGAGCATCTGTGAAGGGTCATCGTACTCATGATTTTTTATATCTGATGGACATAGAAATATATATATGGTAAGAAGAGTTCAGCTGTTGGTCTTTAGTGGAATCACTGACAGTTAACGGATGGTGGATCTCGTGGCTAAAAAGTTTAGTCAGATATTCATGTATCGTTGGAGCTTCGAGCCACAGGTCCATTAGGTCACTTGGATAGCTTGGATAAAGTCGAGAACCAGTGTTTGGGTTAATTTAAATTGTTCAAATTGACAAGAGGAAGTTTAATTATATATGATATAATTGGACTAGTTAATTAGATATGATATAATTAGCTAAATGTATGAGATACATTAATATGGAGGAAATTAGATATAAATATGATTTATATCAAGTAGAGGAGAAAATACTATAGTAGATATGTGATATCAAACTATAGGATATAAATATAATATGATTATATTAATTAATTAATTAATTGATTAATTATATGATAATTAACTAATTTATCCACGTTCGGACGTGGGAAGTGGGCTACGATGGTTATGGTAACCGATGGATTAAAAATGAAAATCGTTTTCATTTTTCAAAATGGTGCATTCATATTTTCGTCTGCGCCCAAAAGAATTCGTGAAAGCGATCGCGAGAGCCTATACGATAGAAGCTCGTCCGTCTAAACGATCGTCTGCCTCATGTTTTCTCAAAATGATCGTATACGTTTTTCCTAAACGATCGTTCAGCCTTTCATACATGATCGTGTAGCTCTTCTATATGATAAGCATTTCCGCTATACGATATGTGAACCCTAAACTCTAATTTCTCTACTGGAGCATGTTCCCTACTGAGACCAGTGTAATGAGTAGGTTGATGTAGAAACTAATGTGTAATGGTAGAGAAAATGGTGTAAAATTAAAAGAAAAGTGTGAATTTGAAAACTTGACTCTTGGAAAAAGCTTGGAAAATTGGCTACATATAACCCATGCGTTGGAAGCAAGAAAATTGACTAAGTGTTGTCCATGCGTTGGCTTTGATCATTTAGAGGTTATTTGATGTGTTGAAGGAAGCCAAAGTATGGCTAAGAACAACGCATGCGGCAGCCAAATGTATTGAAAGGTTAGAACAACACATCCAAGGGCGTTGGACGTTGGATGCGATGGATAGAGGCATGCGGCGATGGAGGCAGGTGCGATAGATGCCTTGGACGCGAGAGTATGCGACCGATGGTTTGCGGATGAAGGGATGCATTGGACGCGGCAGTGCTTTGTGATGGTAAGCAGCAATGGATGCGATGGACGCGATGGATGCGGCAGTTCTACACTATGCATTGGTGATGTACTATGCGTTGGTGATGTGATATGCGTTGGTGATGTACTATACGTTGGTGATGTACTATGTGTTGGTGATGTGCTATGCGTTGGTGATATGCTATGCGTTGGACATGTGCTATGCGTTAAACATCCAAGGGTTTGTGGGCGCACAGGACAAGGTAGTAATATACGTTGAAAGAGTGTTGGTCATTATCCTAGTTGCGCGCATAGAGCAAAGGTGAGCCATGCGAAGGAGAAAGATATGCGGCCAAAGATGATCTTTGCAAGCATCTAGCATTTATGACTAAGTTGCGTTGATTAGATGCACAAGGTAAGAGTGAATGGACGGATGCGCCAGTTGATGGTATCCGGACATAGGTAGGTTGCGGCAATTGGATGGGCGCATTTGTGGTTAACACATATGAGGTTGGATAGACGCATGCAAGGTCGTCATCCGGACATGTGGCTTGTCAGGAAGAAATCTTAAGCCTTAAGCAAATGAGGTAGTTGCACAAGAAGACATGCAAAATTAAGCATTTTGTGCTGGCTAAGGATGAAGAAGACACCTTAGATTGCGTTGATAATGTGAAGAAGAAACATTTGGTGCGGCCAAGTAGGAGGTGTCGACCTTGGAGAGTTTTTGGATGCCTATAAATAGAGCCAAAGACTTCTTTTCAGATTAAAATTCAAAAGACATTAAGAAGAGTGGGAAAGTTGATTAAACTTTGCGTTGATAGCAAATCTATGCTTGATCATAAAGCTTCAAGAGGAAACGCAGTAGACAGTGAAGTCTGGAAACAACATCAACTTGGGACAAGAAGTTCTCCCAGTATACTCGTGCATTTGAAGTGATTCCAAAGTCATATGAAAGCTCCACAAGTCTAGTTTTCAGGGTAGGTTTGTTGGAGAAGAAGCTCTAAGGGATCAGTCTGGAAACTGAGAAAAACGCAAAAGGGTCAGGCTATTGAGTAAGCTTTGAGCCAGTCTTGAAGATTTAAAGATTCTGGCCAAACCACGAGAATTTCTTAGCTCAAATTTTAGGGTATGCTTCGTGAGATAGTTTAGAGCATGTTTGTAGAAGGAATTATCTCAAAATAAGGCTTTGAACTATGAGTAATCTGAGTTTTAAATCTGAATTTCAGGGGTTCAAAAGGGAGCCCGAGGTAAACAAAGAACTTCTAGAGTGAAAAGTTCCTAAACATTAAGGTGAGTGACTAAAATATTTACAATGTTTTAAAGAAAGATTTTCTCATGCCAGCTAGTTTTACAAAGTAGTTTCCAAACAACCCATGAGTTATGTTTTAAATGCATGCATGTATGAAAATTTTATTGAAAAGCTATTAAGTGTGTTAAATACACCCAACATGCGTTAGTATCTTTAAAGACATGTTTTATATGTGTTATACTTTACATGCTTTAAAGAGAAAGTCATTTATGACTAGTTTTACTTGAAACGCGATACCGAAGGACATTGGAGAAGGTATCCGACCAACTTGATATCGAAGGACATTTAAGAAGGTATTTGAGTAGCTCAATACTGAAGGACAAGTTTAGAGAAGGTATTTGAGCAGAAGTTCCTAAGGTATGACGATACTTAGTATGGCCACGTGCACGTAGGTAGTTAAAGTCAGAGATTGAGCAAAAGGGTTCTCTCTTGACTAGCAGTTGGTGTTGGGATTTAACCGCAACAGAGTTATTCTCAACTAAGAAATAGTTTTAATGTTTTCTGATAAAAACAAATTTATATGTTTTATGCTTGGAAAATGTTTATACTGCAGTACAAGGTTACTGTAGAAGTTTATATTTCAGTTTAATCTCTTTTTTGAGACTTTTGCATGAGAATCAATTATCTTTCTTAAGTCACTCACTGGGCTAAGAAGCTCACCCTGTTTTTAAATGCTCTGCCCCTCTTATCACAACAAAACAAGGCTTTCCGGACTTTCCCCACCCCCCGAACCATTCTTCCTTCCCGCAAATGGATGGAAATTCTCTACTTAATGGCTGCCGCTTAACGCTCTGGCGCTCTGAATCTCGACCGGCTTAGGCAACTATTCGACAGCCGCTAGCTAGGACCAAATTCTCACATATCTCTTTCGTTATTACAACCTTCTTTTTTGATGTCACCCTTACGGTCCAGCCTTCCAGTTCGGCAAGTCTGCCCGGCTCGCAACCTCTGTACAGCTCCCAAGACTTCTTTGGTTGAATCTTTACACCTGATCCACCGTCTGAACCCTCTCTCGGTTGGATGTTGGTCCAGCCTACTACGAGGATCGATTTCGTTGTTCAGTTGGGACTCTCTGCTCTTTTCACTGTCTTACTTTGGCCCCTCTCTCGATAAATCCAAACCGGCGCCTGTCTGTTGGAGCGAATCGGATGATCGGGCTGAGGGCAGCCCAAGCAACGGACTTATCACATAGGTCTGTCAAGTCCCAACTCAAAGCAAAAAGAAGATTTGGAATCGAAGGTATTGCACGGGGAAACGAAGGACGCTCAGTCGCCGGGGCACTCGCTTTATATCTCCGAAGTTCAGGCTCAACTCCTCGCTTTACGTTAGCGGACCCACAGGTCGGCAAATTTTCCATATAGATCGTCGGATCGCCTCTCCTTAATGAAAGAGCTGGTTGGGCTGTCCCCCACTCCCGTCCCGGGGCGCTAAGAGTAGGTATGGTTGCAACCAATCTAATAGTGCTTCTTACGGAGAAGTGTTTCAAGTCATTCGATTAAGGCGCTATTTAGCCCTTCGTTTCGCCAACAAAGAAGTCATCTTTGACGATTTCCCATTCCTTCTTTGTCGAGCCTGTTTTTCTTTTCCCTAGTAGCGGTCAAATCCTTAGGAGATAGCTCTGCATCTGCTCTACCACTAAAGGACAAAGATATTATAACCCGTTTGCTAGATGGTTACTGTAAATATTGTACACATGTTATAGTTGTTCATATAGGGACTAGGGTTTTGGGCATCAAGACTTGTGAATCTAGTGATGTAATTACACTAAATAGGTTATGTTTCTTAATTAATAAATTTTTGGCCTAAAAGGTATCCGCTGTATATGAGTTATATGTTGGTATCAGAGTTATTCCGCAAGAGTTATTAAGCAGCAAGTGTCAACGAAAGGGTTGATAATTGCTGCAGTTCTTTCCTAGGCTCAGAGGGTAGTCTGGGACGGGGTGTGACACGATAGCACAATTTAATCTCCCACTTTCTTATCGTCTAAACGACGCATTGCCTCCGTCCTCTACCAAACTCACCAAAGCCCACTCTTTGGGTTTTTGACGCCGAGGATACCTGGGTTTCTTTTGTGGTGGTGTCATCCCCACTACAGTGTTCGTGTACGTTCTGATCGTGCTATTGCAGTCGACATACTCGCTGGGTGCTGGTAGATCTGTTGGAGGTTTTCCGCTGCTTAGGGTTCAGACGTTCGAAGAGAGTCTTCATCTGGTATGAACTCTTTCCTTGTTAATTATTGTATTCTGAGCATGCCGATAATTAGGTTTATATGCACAACTATTTGTGTGGAATGTATGTGTTTTGTGTTTCGGTCACTGTGGAATCAGAGCGATCTAAACCCGCTCATGGAACTCTCGGTATGAGATCCTTCAGTTGTAACTTAAGCATGTATGTGGAGACATACAAGTGGGTCGTACTTTAAGTGCTAACCTAAATGGTTTGTAGTATATGTATAAAAGAGGGATACCTTATCCTGGTGACACTATGAGTGTGGCCCACTTTGTAGGTGTTACAAATGTTGTAAAGTGCTACAAATAATTTGATCCTGATCATTCATGTATTAGACATGCGAGCAAGGATACTCTATACAAAGGAGTTTGTATAAGACTAGACCACGAAATGTTTAGTCTCGTTATATAACGACATTCATAATTGAGACTTTCATTTCACTAGGATGACCATAGGTAACATGACTTTAATCCTGAGTGAGTTGTGAACTCCTTCCTATGAGGGCAGTCCTTTGATTTGCATGGTGTGAGTGGCCAGATCGTTGACTCAAACCTACCACTTTAGAGATTCATCTGATTGAGGAGCTGAGAATTTAGCTACATAAGACGGAATTCACTCATTCTCCGAAGCAGGGATAAGTAGATAAATTGCTCCCTTTAGAGCTGATTTCGAGGCTTGAACAATGTGGCGCCACACCTTCTTTTGGCCCGAGAAGACTTTAGTCATAGTGGGACTATGATATATTATTCATTAGAGGGATCGATGATACTTAAGAAGTTAGATGTAACTACATGGACAAAACGGTAAATTGGTCCAGCTGTATTTACGAGCAATTTGTGAAGGGTCATCGTACTGTTGATTGGTTATATCCAATGGACACAACAATATCTGTAGTGTAAAGAGTGCAACTGTCAGTCTTTAGTGGAGTGCCTGACAGTTAATGGATGGTGGATATCGTGATTAAAGAGTTTAGTCAGTTATTCACGTACCGTTAGAGCTTCAAGCTACAGGTCCATAAGGTCCCCTTCGTAGCTCAATGAACTCATGATGATAATCAGTTTTTGGGTTAGTTTGAAATGTACAAATTAACAAGAGGGAATTTGATTATATATGATATAATTAAATTAGTTCAATTATATATGATATAATTGGTTTGATGTATTTGATACATTATTTGTTTGGAGGAATTAATATAAATATGATTTATATTAAATGCCTTAAAAGAGAAAAAGAACTATGGTTATTTGTTGCATATGATGCAATATTAAAACTATAGGTTATAAATATAATATGATAAGTTAGTTATTGAATTTATTTATAATTTATTAATTATGAGATAATTAGTTTTTTTTTTCTCCGATAACCAACCTTAGTAGGTGGTTTTTTAACAGTTTATGGCATTTGAGGGATAAAGATGAAAAATAGTTTTCATTATTCATTCCATGCAAAACAAAACTAGTAATTTGATTACTTTAGAGAGACTAAACAATCGCATCGAATTTTCTACATGATAGAGCTTGTTTCTACATAATCGAGTATCAAGTCTATACGATAAACTTCTTCCTTCTATCGCATACACGATCGTCTACTTCCTCCATCCTTCTATAAAATCACACAAAGCCCACAACTCCTGGATTCTTACACCAAGAATGCCAAGGTAATCGAGTGGTGGTGTCCAGTTCTGATCAAGGATCGAATATCGAGTTTTACTCGCTAGTGATCGAGGATCTTCCATTTGCTCGTTGCATTCGTGCCGTTGGACGCATTGTTGTTCGATCGAGGGAAATACGTGAAGAAAGGGCTCTTCAAAGGTATTTTACTCGATCCCTTGTATTTCTTTAAGAAACATGTTATAATTTATCTTTGATGCATAACTGTTTCAGTTTTATTGTAAATGTTTATGTTCGTTCATAATGGGGTTTGGAACGATCCGCTTCTACTCATTAGTTCTCTAGATTTAGAGATCCTTCACGATCTTATACAAACTCTTTGTATAAGATATCCTTGCTCACATGTCTCCACATGAATGATCATGATCAGATCATTTGTAGCACTTTACAACACTTGTAACATCTACAAAACCGATCATATCCATAGTGTCACCAGGATAAGGTACCAGCCTTATCCATTTACTATAGACTGTTTAGGTTATTATTTAAACAAGATCCACCGTATGTTTTTACATACTTGTTTAAATTACATAAAATAACCTAGGATCTTAGTTTATTGGATTGAGTGTATGCTCATAAAATAAAAATTATTTTATTAATAACAATTTGTTTATACAATATTTACAAACTACAAGAATACAAGAGATTTAGGACACCATCCTAACACTTAGAACAACCGAAAAAAACCAAACTTTTGATGTGGTTGGACCAATGTAAGTCTTTTGCATTGAAAGCCCTCTCATCCCCTCAAATCATTTTCCAAAGGGTTAAAATATCATATTGGTTTATGTAATTTGAGTTATTGTTCCATATTGTGTAAACCCCCTAAACTTGATTTACTAGTCAATTAAGTTTAAGTTCTCTTAGTTATGTGTTAAATATGTGTGTTAACATTAATGCAAAAGAAGCTAAGTATATTTTAATGAATAATGTGTTTCTAATGTTTAAGATGAGAAAAATCTTCTAAGTGTTAGGAATATAACGCTTGGGTAGCAAAGGGTAGCTAACACTTAGACAAATTTTAGAAACTAAGACAAGTGAGGAACGCATGAGCATTTGTGGGCTTAAGAACTTAAGGGTGGAATTGACTAAGTGTAACTTGAGGTATACGTCAATGGCCTTTAGAGGTTAATGAAGACCTAGGATGGATAGTATGCGAGCACTTGGGTTTGCCTAAGTGAATACATGGTAGACGAGGAGTGCTGAGGTGTATTAGAGGTAAGGACGCATTTATGAGCAGCAGGCTTAAGCACGAGTGTTTAAGGGTAAAACCAACATATGTGTTCAACAGTGATGCGTGAGCAAACGAGGATGCGATGTTAGTCATGGTATGCATTGGTCGAGGCAGAAGCCTAGCAAAAATGTAAGCTTAGGTGTTGGTAAGAGACTTAAGCCATCAGCTTAGACACTTTATTAATGAGCTATGTGGCGGCTTAGAGGCCTTAAAAATGAGTTAAGTATGCCAGCTGCCAATTTAAGGAACTCCATGAGCATGCGGCCTTAGTATAAAAGGGACTTTGAAGTTGAAGAGCTTGGTTTGGGCATTTTGAGCGTGTTAAGGGAGAAGAGTTGCCACTGATTTGAATGTGAGTTGTGAGGAAGCTAATTCAAGGTTGCTGGAAGAAGATTTCCATGGAATTGAGCTGAAGGTTGAAGAATTTCTTCAAGTGTTTGAGAATCTAAGGCCACGCGGACAAGTTGTAAGAATTAGTGAATTCCAAGCTTAAGGAAAAAGAATCATAAGTTGGAATTCTAAGGTAAGGTAGTTGAAATGTTTAGGAATAAGTTCTTAGAAGGAAGTTTCATGAGATTTTACCTAGAATTTAAGTTATTCAAGCTGGAAGTGAAAATTTGAAATTTTGATTGGATGAATAAGTAGGCAGTTGCAATCCACGCATAAGCAAGCAGCTGACCAACAAACATTAAGTGTGGACAAGCCATTGTTACATAAGCAAAGGCAACACATTTTGACGCATAAGGGTATCTTGTGTGAGCTACCACACACACTAGTTGGTTGTAAGGTAAAAATTTGGTTAAGCGTGGTTATGCATTAAATACAATATAGTAAGGATACATCACAGAGTAAAGGAAGAAAACGATGTGTCGAAGTAAGTTTGAAGTTCTACATGTATTATTTTGAATAATAAGATAAGCTTGAGAGGAAGCTAAGGCATTAACCAAAGACTCTTATTATTCTTACAGGGCAGATGCAAATAGAGGAGGCCTACAATCCTTTAAGGAAGTAACCCAAAGTACAATGAGTGACTAGTTTCAAAATATTTTCTAAGTATTTACTTATGAATTTTTTATGCATAGTTGCTCTTACCTCAATGTTCAACACATGCTTTTAGTAATGGAAATTGAGTTTAATGCATGATTGATGTTTCTAAAGACAGTTTTTATATGAAATCTTCATGCATTTTACTTAAGTTTTCATGCCATAACTTAGCATTTAAATGAGTTATCCATTGATTCCTATAAGTTTGAAAGCATGTTATTTAATGATGTAAACATGTGTGATGATATGAAAACCTACTCCTAAGCTTGATATGAAAACCTACTCCTAAGCTTTAGTACCAAAGGTATGGTAAGGTACCCAGTTATATATCGATCCTTACTATCAAAAGTCAGGTAAGTAGGATCTTATTCAGTTCTACGTGCACATAAGACTTATGTTATTGACGTTGATGAGGTTGAGCAAAATGACTCTCTCTCAAATAAGATTAGTGTGAATTAAGTAAAAAGATTCTCCCACATGTTCAGGCAAGGGAGTAGAGGAATTCTACAGGATATATTAATGAGTTTTAAACCAAGGTTTTCATATTATATTTCCTTTATCTCCTAAATATTATTTCCAAACTCTGGTATGTTAATGAGAATGTTTTATTATTAAGTTGTTTATACTATGAGTTATGGAAGTATGTTTTCTTAAAAGAAGTTACTCACTAGGCTTTCTAGCTCACTTTAATGTTTTCTTCCCCAGGTAGTGGTCAACGTCCTGAGGCCTAGCAGTTCTGCCCATTAGTCACTTCCCAAACCCTCAGAAAATTGAAGCTTAGGTGGCTCATCATGTTTATTATTCTAGTCTTTATGCTCATGTCATGGGGAACAAGGTAGACTTGTGTTGAACAGTGGTTGCAATAGACTAGTTTTTTGGAATTGTTATGCATGTTGAAGTTAATATTTTGGTTGATAGTAATTTCTAATTTGTATGCTTTAAGCTGTTGTTGAGATTGTGTGTTAAAGTGAATTATGAACTGCTAAACAGATGTAACAGGTGTGAGGGACACAAATTTACAGGAGTATGTTGGACAGTAGTTGTTATAAGAGGGTTGGCAACGGTTGTCTTCACATCTCTTCTTAGATTAGGAGGGTAATCTGGGGAGAGGTGTGACATATTGGTTAATGTATTTTTCTAATAACAAATTTTTGTCCATATAATTTCAATAATTTTAAAGCTCTCATCATGTAGTTAGTTTATTGTTGTTTTTTCTTTAAAAAAAATGTAGTCTTTAGCATAAATTGTGAAACTATATTCACATAGTATTTTTTTTAATGAAAATTATTATGATTATTTAACTAATTTTATACAAATTAACTTTGAAGTACTAAGTTTAAAGTTTATTGAAATAAGACTAAATTTAACCATAAAATAAAAAAAATAAATTAATAAAAATAGATATGTATTATAATTATTTAATTAAATAAATTTATAAATTTAAAATACCATTTAGTGATTTAGTAATTTCAAATTACATTTGGAACTAAAAATAATAAATTATTTTAGAGAAAAGTGATTTTGACAATGATAAAAGTGATTATAGCCATGTTAAAATCACTCTTAAATACACCCTATTTTTTGTTTTTAAAATTTGATTAAAAATTCACATATTTGCTTCAAAAGGATGAGAACTATTTTATAGATTGTTTTGAAAACCATCCAAATTTTAAAAAACAAAAAAAAAATCAAATGGGACATAAAAAATACTTTTTAAATACTCACTTTTGTTTTTGAAAATTTTCAAATATATATCTAATCAATTTCTTTTATAATATTTATAGAGTGAGAGGATCGATTGTCTAACTTTAAAATCAATAATATCATTTTTACAATATCTCTAACCATTAACTTATAAGATTTTAGATTTATCGATGGATAAAATTTTCATTTTAAAATATTTTAAAACTAAAGGTAACCATTTGTTTATTATTATTATTTATTCTTTTAATAAAGTGATAAGCAACGTATTAAAATTCAACTGTTAGAACAAAGATATACGATAATTCTTTAATGGAGACTCGGTTTCTAAAATTTCACTAGACAAAAGGAAAAAAATATGGAAAAAGAAAAATTATGTCCAAATAAAGAAAAAGGGAAGTATTTATTTATTAATATTGTATTTTCAAACTTTATATTAAAAAATATTATTCTTCATATTATAATATTGTTTTAAGTTTTTAGGAGTTAAAATAATATTTTAGTAATTCTACTCTGAAATTTATTCAACTTTAATTTATCGTATAATTTTCGTCATTGTAATTTAGATTTAGTCTCTATTACTAGTTTATTGTCAATATTTTAAAAAACTTCTTATTATCAATTAGCATTTTTATATAAAAATTATTACTATTGTTTAATCAACTTTGAAAAAAAGTCAATTTTGTAGATTAAATATAAGGTTTATTAAAAATAAAAGACTAGATGAGTGATGAAAATAACATTTTTAACTTCTTATTACATGTAAGAAAAAGAACAGGTAGGACATGATCTCTCTCTCTTAAATCTTAAGAGAGGATATATTCTATAGGGAATTAAAACTAAAGTATTAGCATAATAAGTTTAAAAAATAACTTTTCTAAGAAAAGATTGAAAAAAAATGTTAATAAAGAAGAAAAGCATTTTCTTTTTCTTAGACGGAAAAGGAAATTTCAACTGAAACGATGCCGATTCAGCTCCCATTGAACGATGGAACCGAGTGCCAGTTTGACTCTGTATCTTGAGGTTGGTGATTCATGAAATCAAAGAATTCCCTTATTTTCTTTTCGGCTTATTCTTTTCTTCAATTTGCATATATGTCAAAATCAGTCGCTATAATCTTCGCTACTTTTCATACTCCCATTGTTCACCTTCTTCTTCTTCCTCGCATTCAGACTACCAAACTTTGGATTCTTGCGTTTCGTTAGCAAAGGTGTGTGTTGACTCTCGAGGTTTCTCACTCTGTTTACTAAATTCCCGTTCATTTCCCACGTTTCTTAATCTTCTTCGTAGTTTATTCTTATATTCTTGTGATTTATTTGTCTTCATACTCCTCGTTCTCGTCCTCAACATTGTGGATTCTCTCTGGTATCTTCACTTCTTTTTTTTTTGTTCTTTTAAAATCCATACTGAAATACCCACTTGCTAATTCATTTATGGATTTTGATGTATTCTCCTGAATAGAAAAGATTCTTCGTGATTTAAGGTTTTCTTTGATGGGGAAAGATGTTTTTCTCGTTTGTAACCTCCCTCTCATTCCTGAATAAAAAGGGTTGTTTTTGTTTTCTTCATTTTAAATCTCGAGTTGTGTGATGAAACGTTTCTGGTTTAATTTGTGATTAAAACTGTTTCCAGATATGGGAATCACCAGCCCCCTTAATTATTGTTATGCCAAAATTTCGTTCAATTTGAGCTGGATTCTCTCTATACAGCTCATCCTTCCTGGTCTCCAACCTGTGTATTTAATGATTCTCCTTCACACTCCCTCTCCTTCTGAATCATACTTTGCATATAATATAAGAACTTCAAGATCCCATTTGTCTTTCTTTTGTGATTCTCTCACTGTGTTATTATTATTATTTTTTTCACTTTGCTTTATTTTTTGGGAACAGGGATCTATCATGACGGGTGCTACTGAAGAATCTGGGCCTCCAGCAAGGACTGGGGTTTGTGCTTATCCCATTGTTCTTATGTTTATGTTTAATTAAGCAAAGAAGAGCTCTATTTTTCCTCTCTCTCTCTCTCTCTCTCTCTCTTTTTTTTTTTTTTGGTAAGGTAAGTTGCTTGATGATTTTTATTTGAATTTTCAACAGGGTAAGTTCACAGCTCTGGCAGTTTGCTGGGTTCTCGGTTTGGGTTCCCTCGTTTCTTGGAATAGTATGCTAACTATTTCAGATTACTATTATCAATTGTTTCCGGTAATCATCATCGACCTTATGAGTATGATTTGTGTATTTTAAACACTGATTAGTTCATATATTGTATTGTTAATATTAGTTAATCGATTAGTTTATTGGTTTCCTTTTAGCTTTATGGATCAGAATATTTCCAAACTTATAGAATGATCTGAGACTTTCATATTTTTCAATACGGATTTCAAAATGTTACTGATTTTTCGTGCTTTGTGTTATAATTTTAATCATTTTACCTTTTCTTTTTGGAAATGTGAAGCATTATCATCCTTCAAGAGTACTCACTCTTGTGTATCAACCATTTGCATTTGGAACGATTGCAATTCTGGCATATAACGAAGCAAAAATTGATACTCGATGGAGGAATATACGTGGATATACTCTCTTCTTCATAAGTACTGTGTTGCTTATAGTTGTAAGTAATAGTCTCTGATTTCTAAATTGAGATGCACAGATATACTGTAAATGAGTTTTTTTTAAAAAAAGTTTTTTCTTTTTTGACAGATACTGTAAATGAGTTAAGGTTCTCTCTTTCTTATTTTCAGCAAGTTAAAATGACACTGTTTGCTGCATTTTATTCTTACCTTTTGCAATAGTTGGATTTGGTCACATCTGGAAAAGGAGGGATTGGACCATATATTGCTTTGTGTGTCATTGTCGGTTCTTTTGGAGTCGCTGATGCCTTCGTGCAAGGTGGGATGGTTGGAGATCTCGCTTTGATGTGTCCTGAATTCATCCAGGTCTTCTTTTAATGTTTTCTCTTTATGGGGCGAGGGGCATAAAGTTTTGATTATATACCTACCTATGGATGCAATTCTTTTACAAGTTCTTTTCTCACTGCAGTCTTTTATGGCTGGCTTGGCTGCCTCGGGAGCTCTGACCTCTGGGTTGAGGCTAATAACAAAAGCTGCATTCGAGGACTTTCATAGTGGTCTTCGTAAAGGGACTAGTATGTAATTTCTATTCATTATCAACCACTCAATGCTTATAACTTGTGGAATAAGCATTATGTAGCCTGTACTTGGCAATCAGTTGCATTAAACTTTTACACTTCAAAGTATAACCTCGGGCCTCTTGCTAATAACGCTTCAACTTCTATACTATTGTATGCAGTTCTATTTTTAGCGATATCTGCTGCTTTCGAGTTGCTTTGCGTTATTCTCTATGCGATAGTCTTCCCTAAGATCCCACTAGTGAAGTTCTACCGTAAGAAGGCTGCGTCTGAAGGATCGAAAACTGTTTCAGCTGACCTTGCTGCTGCAGGCATCCAGATTCAATCGAACCAAGAAGCATGACAACATTGGCTATGTTCTTTCAATTATATTAGCAAAAGAAAACCCTGATTTCTGATTGTTAAAGTTGTTTCTAATCTTGACAGGACAAAACCGAACTACTCAGCAAAAAGCAACTCTTTCAGCAGAACATGGACTATCTTTTTGGAGTGTTTCTGATATATGTTCTCACATTGTCAATCTTTCCTGGCTTCTTGTATGAAAATACTGGAGAACACCAATTGGGTTCATGGTTGGTACCCTTGAGAATTAGATATACAAACCTTGAATTCTCTGAATGACAATGAGATTCATGTCAATTATCTTGTGCTGCTGATGTTTCAGGTATCCACTAGTTTTAATAGCAATGTACAATGTCTGGGATCTGGTAGGCAGATATGTACCTCTCATTAGCTGGCTTAAGGTGGAGTCGAGGAAGGGCCTCTTGATCGCAATTCTGAGCCGTTTTCTACTAATCCCGGCCTTTTACTTCACAGCAAAGTATGGGGATCAAGGGTGGATGATCTTGCTCACTTCCTTCTTGGGATTGAGCAATGGCCATCTTACAGTTTGTGTTTTTACTGCAGCACCTAAAGGCTACAAGGTCAGTTGCAGGCCCACAGCAAATAACTTAACATACTCAAACTTTATATTAAGAAGTAAGATCATTCATTTTGTGGTGAATCTGAAATTTGGTTTTTTGAAGGCACCTGAACAGAATGCATTGGGGAATTTGCTTGTAATGTTCCTTTTAGGAGGCATTTTTACTGGAGTTGCCCTTGATTGGCTATGGATCATAGGAAATGGAAGCTTTTGAAGCGTTAATTAAATTTCACTTCATAAACAACAATAAAGTGGAGATATGGAAGCTTTTAGAACCAATACTTTTTCTTTTTCTTTTTGCATTTAGATTTTTTTAAGCAATAAGCAATAGATCAGATGTGTTGTTATTATTATTAGATTACTATTATTTTGCATTCCTAATTGTAATTAAACCCGTTGGATTTTAGAATGCCATTGCTATCGTGTTCAATTTATTTCCCCCCCCTTATTTTCTTTGTATATTATATATATTTTTTCAAGTACTCAAATTCTAAACCTTCTTAAAGTCAACTCACGTATCACCACATACTTCCAACTTAAAGGCTAAACTTGGTATTTGCTGGGTTTTGTTTTGTTTTTTAATATTAAAAAAAAAATCGTGTTTATTTACTTTGGAAACTAAAATGTATATTTAACCTTTTTATTTTTTTAATTTGATATAGTGTTATAAACGTTTTTTAAATTTTAACAAAACTTTGAAAATTATTAGAAGCCATTTAGGCCGCTGCATTGAAATATTGATAGCGTATTCCACCCAAACTTTAACTTGGGCCCAAATAACCCGTTTCAAGATAATACAATGATTGGGCCGGGATAATCTGCCCAAAAACTTTTCAGTGGGCCGGACATAGATTTTTGGGCCTATTGGGCTTTGCCTGTCGCCACCCACAAATCGGTATGAAATGATATCAGTCGAAACGTCTTTTGTTTTTTCGAGTCTATCAGTCTGTACTCACTGCTACAATCATGTGCATATGCTATGAACTTTTTTCTCACATATTTCACTCACTTTTCTTTCCGTTTAAACTTATAATCCATTCAATTTCCAAACATTCAATTTACCTAAAATATAATTAAACTTGGTCCCCTCAGTTTAACATAGTTCTATAATACAAAATATAGTCAGTTTTGTTGATTTTATTATAAGAAAATTTAGTACAGTTTTTGAATCAAGTTGATATATTTTAAAATTTATCCACACGTCAATTTTAGTTAAATAAACCAATCAGATGCTTATTCTTCAACTTAAAATGATAAAATATATCTTCTCCTAAAGATACTAACATTTTCATTTACCATTTTAACAGGGAAAAAAAAGATGACAAAATTCAACAAATGGGTTTTATTACTCAATGACTGATCATATTCAAAGGTATTCAATCTTGAGCAATGTGACAGTAGCCATATAAATACATATTTGTGACTCTTGATGATCTCTATACCGTATACAGAGTGAAAATTTGAGCTATTTTCAACACCAAAATTCTGCCTTTCTGTTATTCCTCTCCAACCAAACAAATTTGTTAGTAAAATTCCAAAAATAACATCATTGTAATTGTAATGAACAAAAGAAAAAGAATTGCATTTAAGGCAATTTCACTTTGTAACTGAGAAATTAGGATTCTTAAAGTAGAGCCCTATAAGCAAAAAAAATGAACAACAGCACAAGATGTCTGTTCTTACTTTACTTCCCACATAAGATCAGACATGTAAACATTTGTTGATTTTTTGATAAAAATAAAAACAAAAATTTTAAAAAGCTTAAGATTGATTTGTATGGAGTTGAGGGACTGATATGAGATTACTGGTTTTTATCTCTGAATTAGTCAAACTTTATGATTTATGAGATGATAAACGTGAATCTACAATTGAAAATCTTAACTAGTTTCAGTAATTTGATCCTAATCTGTTCCAAATCAGGATTTCGGGGTTTCCCGATTATTACGAATGTGCCACTTCCTTCCTTTTGGGACTCCCCCTGTTTCGTTTTTTTTTCCCCTAATAAATGTTCATTATAATGTAACGCCTTTCTTCTTCCTCTTTTTTCTTGTTTTTTTTTTCCCCCCTTTTCTACTGCATTTTTCTGCTGCAGAGATTGGGTTTTTTTTGGGTTCTGGGTTTTGTTCATCTGATTGTTTTGTCCAAGAAAAATTGATTTTTTTTGGGAACGCTAATGGAAGAGGAAGAAGAAGCACTTCCGGACCATTTGCGATGCAAGAGGACTGATGGGAAGCAATGGCGTTGCAAACGAAGAGTGATGGATAATCTGAAGCTCTGTGAAATTCACTATCTCCAAGGCCGCCATCGCCAGTATAAGGAGAAAGTTCCGGATTCTCTCAAACTTCAAAGGACGAACAGAAAATCGATTGAAACAGATTCGAATGTTAAAAACGTCGTAATTAGGGCGGCCCCAAAAGCGGCAACACTGGCAAAACTAATGAAGAGGAAGAAATTAGGGGGGGCTTCAGCCGCATTGGATGGGATGCTAAATAGAATGAAGATGAAGAAAGGGAGTATGCAGTTTGAGTTGATAAAGATGGTGCTGCGGAGGGAAGTGGAGAAGAGAAGAAAGAAGAAGGTTGTTGAGAAGGCTAGGAAGAAGATGAAGAATATGGATAATGAAATTGAGTTGGAGGAGAACAGTGATAAGGAGATGATGAGGCAATTGCCCAATGGACTTATGGCAATTTCTCCTTCTCCATCTCCTCTCCAATCTGGCAATGAAGGTTCTTCTTGCGGAATCAAGATTGGGGCAGAATCGAGACCGGCTCAGCAACGGCGATTTCGCTCTAAGAATGTCAATATTCTTCCAGTTGGCGACTTGCAGGTAAAGATATTCGTTTCGGTTCCACTCATATGATTTGATTGGAGAAGATTCAATTTGTTGATTTCAATAATTTCTTCTATTTAGTTTTGTACCTTTGTTTTTCCTTAGGTACTACCATATGGGCGTAATGTGGGGAAATTGAGAAAATGTAAGAGGAAGAAGTGCCATGGGTGTCAGAAAAGTACTTCTTGGAGTTTAACTCAGTGTTCAAGTTGTCAAAAAACCTTCTTCTGCTTAGACTGCATAAGAGAACGGTAAGTGTTAGGCATTTTGTTCAACTCGGGCTTATTGATTGATGATTATGAACTTTTAATCAGATGTAGATTGGTTTAGTTCACAATTCCAGGGCCTTAATGCTGCATTGTTGATGTATTAGAATGTAAAAACATTAAGGTAGTTAAGTTGCTTAGATTAGTGTATACAAACGCTTGGACCTATTTCCTTATCGACCCTTCTATGTCTTACGGAAAGCCATCCTTTTGAAGCTGGCAGACGGTGCTTTTCTTTTAATTTGTTCTTCCCATCCCTCAAGCCAGTAGATTGTATATGACATAGTTATCATATATGAAACTTGTCAACTTGTGATAAACAACTTTCTTGTGGAAACTTGCACAAATTTCAGATTATAGAGCATTGCACTCTAAGAACAAAGTGGCACTTTTAGACATCATCACTGTTCCTACAAAATTCTAAGCGATCATCAGAAGTTTGTCAGTACTCTGAATAGAATTAATGAAACGATAAACATTTTTATGTTTCACATTATATGATCTCTACTTTTCACCTTTACATTTGTTGGCCTTTAACTTGATGATTCAGGTACTTTGATACACCAGAAGAAGTTAAAAGGGCATGCCCTGTTTGCCGTGGGATTTGCAACTGTAAGGACTGCTCAGTGTATCAATCTTTGCACACAGAATGTAAGGTCTGATATGAAAGGCTTATTTGTGTCTAGACCATGGTTCTTGCAAAGTTGAATGTTGGTGCTCATCAGATAAATCAATTTCAGGATTTTTTGGGAGATGGCGTTGGAAAAATTCTACGATTCCATTATTTGATTTGTGTTCTTCTCCCTATACTCAAAGAAATAAACATAGAGAAGCACACTGAGCTGGAAACAGAGGCCATGATAAAAGGTAGTATTAGCTTCATCAACTTTTGGTGGTATATTAATCAATTCTGATTTAAATCAGAATGTGTTATTTGTTTGCAATTTCCCTTTCTGAATTTCTTGTATGCAACAGGGATAGAACTTTCCGAAGTTGATATCAAGCAGGATGAATTTGGCAGTCTTGAACGTTGTTGGTATGCTGCTTCATATGCTGGAACATTTTTTCTGGAAAATATGCTGGAACAATTAGAACTTGTCACACTTCTTTTCATTGTTTAATGTCCTTGTCTTCTCATGCTTGGTTTTGCAATTGATGTACAGCAACAACTGCAAAACTATTATTGTGGATCTCTACAGAAATTGCCCAAGTTGTTCCTATAATCTCTGCTTAAGTTGCTGCCATAATATTTTTCTTGAGGATTCCAGTGGAGTTTGTAACATGTCTACTTCAAAGCATCTTAATGGAAAGAAAACCTGTCTGTCTGATAAAAAGAAACTTTTGAAAAACAAGAAATTAAATCCTGGTATGTGGCTTCCTTCTTCCAAGTCATCGCATAAGGGAAGAGTTCATAATAGTGTTAGACATTTTTCTTGTCCGTCAAAAGAATGTGGCAGCTGCAGTGATAGCCTTCTTGAGTTGAGATGTATTTTCCCATTAAGTTGGACTAAGGAACTTGAAGTGAGTGCAGAAGAAATAGTATGCAGCTATGATTTTCCAGAGTCTGTTGATGCATCGTCACACTGTACTTTGTGCTTTGGTGAGGATCGTGATGTTGATGAAATTGAACAGTTCCAGAAAGTAGCTGTCCGTGAGGATTCAAATGATAACTATTTGTATTATCCCAGCCTTCTAGACATCCGTCTTGATGACCTTGAGCACTTTCAGAGGCACTGGATTAAAGGTCATCCAGTAATTGTACGCGACATACTGGAGAATTCTGATCTCACTTGGGATCCAGTAGTTATGTTTTGCACTTACCTTGAGAGAACCATTTCTAGATTCGAAAATAGTACGAGTCTCCCAGAAGCTTCCAATAACTTGGACTGGTGTGAGGTCAGCATTTTCTCTACCAAACTTTGTAAATTCTAAATAACCATTTGCCTCTTTGTATAAGGATTTATGTTTGTTGGTGTCCCTGTCCGATGATTCTATCTTGTTTGCAAGTTCCTCTGTTTGTGACCTTTGAATTCTTCATGCAGGTAGAAATTGGAATTAGGCAGTATTTTATGGGTTCTCTTAAGGGGCAGACACGCACAAACACTTGTAACAACATGTTAAAATTAAAAGGTTGGCTTTCTTCCCATTTGTTTCAAGAGCAGTTTCCAGCTCATTATGCTGAAATAATGCGAATTCTACCACTTCAAGAATACATGAACCCCATGTCTGGTCTTCTAAATCTAGCTGCAAAGTTGCCACAGGAAATTGCAAAGCCTGACATGGGTCCATGTGTCTATATTGCCTATGGATGTTCTGAAGATCATGTTTTGGCTGACTCTGTCTCCAGATTATGTTATGACTCGTATGATGTGGTATGCTTACTCTTTATCGATCATTAATTGGAGTGATAACTTTCATTCAAATATTAAATGGGTTGTTAATTCAGCATTTGTATGGCAGATTAACATTTTGGTCCACAGTACAGACGTCCCTGTTTCAACAGAACAACTTACAAAAGTTATCAACTTGCTTCAAAGGCAAAGGGCACTAAGTGAGTCCTCCAATACCTCTACTAATCAGTCAAGTGTCGAGGAAGTAGAATCTTGTAAGGCTGGCGAAGAAACACCCTTCAGTAAGAAGTTTGCAAAAGTACCCTGTTTCTCTGTATCCACTGATCAAGTGTTTGCTCAGGGCACTAAACGCCCTAGTATGACCTCCGATGGTGCATGTGACTCGGATCCTGAACCATTAATGCTCCAATGCAAATCTTCCCGAATTAATGAGACAACTGGACCTCAAACGAAGTTTAGGGAACAGACAGGATCATCTCTTGTCATTGGAAATAATTCTTCAAAGTCTTGTGGTGCCCAATGGGATGTCTTTCGGAGGCAAGATGTTCCTGGGCTATCAGAGTACCTTCGCAAGCATTCTGATGAGTTCATTCATAAGCATGTAAGCTCTGAAGCATATATTATCCCGTGTTAGCACGTGTTGATTGACTAATCACTCACTGCATCTCATGCAGGTTGTGCATCCAATTCTAGACCAGAGTTTTTTTCTTGATACAGCCCACAAATTGAGGCTGAAGGAGGAGTTTCGTATGTATTTGTTTAGAATTTTTTTTCCCTCTACTATCTTTCTATTAGATACTGATGGAGTAATTTATATTTTATGCCATTAGAAATTGAACCATGGACTTTTGAGCAAAATGTTGGAGAAGCTGTCATCATTCCTGCTGGATGTCCATACCAGATACGGAATCAAAAGGTCTAAAAATAGTGCATTTTTTTTTTTTACAAATTTCTTTTCTATTGTTTAATCTTTTAAGGATTAAACTTCTGTAGGAGTTAGGACCTTCTTGCTAAACATTCATTGTTTCTTTGATGCCCGTGATTTCATTTAAATTTCCTATCAGCACTATAGAAAGCTTTGGATGTAAAGGAAAATGTAGCATCATATTAACCCTTGGGTTTCTGAATTAATTTGATGTTGTTCTCGTCATTATAATCCTCTTCTAATAGATTATAATCTGAACTGCAGTCTTGCGTACACGTGGTATTAGATTTCATCTCACCTGAAAGTGTTGGCGAAAGTATCCAGTTGACCGACGAGGTTCGCCTGCTTCCAGAAAACCACATAGCAAAAGAGAAGACATTAGAGGTTAAAATCTCAACCATCCTAAGTAGAAATACATACGCTATTCACCGGATAACAGCACGGTTTAAGGTCATCTTTGTTCTGAAAGCAGGTAAAAAAGAGGGCCCTCGATACTATAGATGCAGCAATAAAACAAGTACGGGAGCTTACAAATGCATTGCAAGAAGTATCCCATTGATTGTGTAAGGTTCCTTTTTAATTTTTTTCCCTTTATTTTTCATGGTTCAGCATTCTTTATCTACCATTGTCGGTGGCTAATATGTATCGAATTGGTTGATTTGATGCTCTTTGACACACTTATAGAATAACTTTGGCATTCTGTTGTTCAATATCTCCTTGGACTGTTTCAAGATGAACACATAATGCCTCCTCACGTTAGTCAAATTCGTGGTTACAAAGTTCTTTTATGTTTTTAAGCATTTGAAAAGTTACTCCAAATGAATCCAAGAGTCCTATAGCAAAAATAATAAGGGAACTTTTGCAACAGCTCTGAGGGTTGTGGCCCCAACTTTGATTTGATTTGATGTGTTTTATACCTCTTGCAATTGGTTTGGTGTTATTTGTTTTGTTGAATTTAAATTTAAAGACCAAAATTTGGTTGAGTTTAATGCAGACACCCTCTCTTTTACTGGTCTGTAAGTTGCTTTTGGATTGAAGAATTTTGGATTGCAAAACCCTTCTGATTTATGTTTTTGCAAGTTTCTTCTTAACTTTAGAAGTTGAGCTCAAAGATTAATCTTGTTTTCATTAATCCTAACTTGGGAACTAAATGTGGATCTCGACATACAAATTGAATTTGTTTTGAAAACGCAAGTCAACCAACTTGTAAAGTTTCATTTTAATTTAAAATTAAAGATTTGATGCTTATATAAGTTCTACATCCTTGGTATTAATTTTGAAATTCACATTTGCAACACTTGTATGATTTTTATGAATATGAGAAGTTATGCTAAAGTTTGCTTATGAAGTTGAACAATTAAGTTTAGTGAAAATGTTAATTTATTTATTTATTTTTAGATATATTATTTTAGATTTGGGGAAACTGAAGCTGGGAAAAAAAGGATAGACTACTTTTTAGAGGGAGACAGACGTGAAATACTTCCTTTTTTCGTATTGAAGTGAGAAATATGTTACAAAACAATTATATTGTCTGAAAATTATACTCATAAAATTAAAAGAAAAGGGTATAATAATAGTGTTTGAAACTTATTTATTTATAAAATTTTTAAAAAAATTATACATAAGGAAGATTTTAAAAGTTAGAAAAATGAGGGAAAATATATACACAAATGGCAAAATTTAATTATTTTCTCCTCCTTCTACTTCTATTATACTTCTTCTCTATTTATATTTTTGTTGCTAGTTCAAAAATGTTAATTAGAATAACAATGATAGACAATGTTGGCCAAATTATATTAAGTGATCGTAGTTTTTGATAGTTTTGTTGCTAGTTTTAAAATAGTAATTAGAATGACAATCATAGACTATGGAATGTCAAGTGATAGAACACTATCAAGACACTAATAGTTGTCTATCATTGTTTATCTGTGATAGACAATGATTGTTTGATAGACTACTAGTAGTGGTATATCAAGAGATGATAATGATTTTATTCATAATTTTGTTGTCATCAACTATATGTTAGACGTTATTGAATATGAAATTTTTGCTGCTTTTAGATATTTATGATAGATTTTGTTATCACTATCTATTACAGATAGACATTGATAGTAGTTTATCAATGATAATCATTTTGTTGTTGCTAGTTGTTGGTATTTTTTATTTTTTTTTTTATTTTTTTTTTTTTGCTTTTAGATAGTGTATGATACATGCACTATACATTGTTATTGAAAATCTTATTGCTTTTTTATTATCAATATCTATCATAGATAAAAGTTGGTAGACGTCTTTCGGTGTCTATTAATGATAGAAACTGATAGAAGTTGATAAAAGTCTATTATCTATCAGTCTAGAAACTGATAGAAGTCTATTGTTGATATCATCAGTGATATAAATCGATACAAGTCTATCATTGATAAATGTATATATGTGTGTGTATATATATATAGGAGTTTTGAAATTGATAATCGGTGATATAGTTTATTAACAAAAAAGACGGAATTGGACCATTTGTTGTTTCAAAGAAAAATACACAAAAATGAAAATGTTCAGGAAAGGGACTCCGTTGATATTTTAAGAAAAGAAAAGAAGACAAAATATCCATATCCACACTTTGAACAAAATATATAGCGCGCCATTGATATACATAAATAGCAATGTTAAGTGATCTAAAATGATAAACTAGAATTCTGATACAAGCAATGCATTTAAGGATTTGTTGAATAATTGATTATAAATTACTTGTAGTCCCTCCCATGAGTGCCAAAATTATAACGCCTTCTTATGGATTCCTCCCCAATAAGCTCCACAAACTTGCCCACTAGACCCGGATCCGATGATGGTTGTAATTTTTTACTCTCAAAGAAATTGCGTGTGTTTAATCGACAGAAAAAGTTTTGGTGAAGGATAATGGAGACTGGAGGAGGGGATTTGATGTTTTGATGAAGGCGGCGGCCACGGACGCCATTGCAGGTGAACACCCAAGGTCAGGGCCGGCCTCTGGTTCGGTTTCAATCTTCTCTGTTTCTTCAGCAAGGGGGCTTTTTTAATAATTAATGGTACCGATAAATTTCAGTCCCAGTTGTGTTTTGTTTTTCTTTGGGTCAATTCCAAATTCTCACAAGAATGAAATTAATGATAAATTGTAGAACATGGCTTCAACATTTGTTCCAAAATTCTAACTCTAGATGAAGTGGCTCGATAGTTCTTCCCTTCTTTTATTATTGTTTTTTTTTTTCCTTTTTTTAAGATGCAGTTGTTCCACCGAAACCGAAAGTGAAGTAGGGGAGAAAACAAAGTGGAGGAGAGATACGGTTAAAAGAATAAGAAGAAAGGAATAGAAAGACAACTAATGCATTGCAAGAAGACACATGGACCAGTTTGCAATTTCCTGTGGCAACTTTGCAGGCTCTTTAGAAGGCCAGACATGGGGTTCATGTATTCTTGAAGATTGGGGGAAATAATTAACCCAACTATTTTAACGTTAAACTAACCCAAATCAGGACTATTTTAAAATTTTCCTTTTTTGAAGTATAAGGATTAAAATTAGACATTTAATAATATAAAGACTAAAATAAAAAAATACAAGGAGTAAAATAGTATTTTAACCTAAATTTAATGTCTAATAGATTTGTCAGTTTTTCAAAAGATTAAACATATCCAAGACAAAATTCAAAAACTTATTTGATATTTAGATAGAGTTGACCTATAAGATATTATTAGACGTGTATTTGAAGTTCAAAGAGATTCCACTTAGATGTGTATTTGAAGTTCAAAGAGATTCCACTTACCAACACATTTAAACTTTCCTTGTTGCTCCTGTTTACCAGGAGGAGAGAAGATGCTAATTTTACATTGCAAAGTATACAGTTAAAACAATTGGGTTTTACCACATTATTTGCTTTACTCTCATCTACCGAATTTCCCCTCGGTTTTGAACTCAAAAAATCAAAACAAAAGTTAGGTGGAAAAGTGATGTGAATGTAAGACAAAACTTGAATAACGTGGAGCCAGCTTATAGTAAATAATTTTGCACCTTTACATTGTCAAAATTGTAGCAGAGACAGCCAAATCCCATCCCTATGGTGCCATTAATCCTTCTATTGTATAGGAAAGAGACTTCGCCCAATCAGCTCTTAGTAACAGCGTTTGCAGTGTTTGCATCACATTATAGTCGGGATCAAGTTTCCTCTGCCAACCCTATTCAAAGAAGATTAGAAGAAGGTTTAGCCAATCTTGGGGTAGTCATCATAAAATGATCTATAAATTTCGAAGTAAAACTAAGATTATTTTATCCTGACAAATAGGTGGTCTAAATTAAAATGGCAAAAACAAAGCCCTATTGAAAAAGAGGAGGTTGAATGAACCACCCGCCATGACGACAGAGTTCTGGCGAAAATAAATCCTCCGTTGGAATTAAACTAATTAAAGAGAGAACTATATAAAAAAGAAGGAAATTTTTTTATACCAGAAATTTTTACTGAAAATATGTTCTCAAAGAAAATAGAATAAAAAAAACCCTTTGTTCAAGAAGAGAAGACCATGGAGTGGACTAATTTTATAAAATTGAAGAAATCTCAAGAAAACAGAGAAGGAAAGAGATCATGTCTTGTTTGGCCACTTCAGCTATGGTGTTAGATTCCAAAACCAGCATTCATTTTTCTTCAATGTAAAACTAAGATCAGATGGCAGTGCATGAGAATATTCATCATTCAACTGCAAAATGATGGGCTATCATCATCAGGGTCTTTCAAAACCAGCATTTATGCTTCCCCCATTTTAGTAAAACTGAAACTCATGCAAGTCAAGAAATTATACTGGAAACTGGAAATACAATGTTGTGAACATAGGAAATACAGATAGACGGTACCTCAAGAACCAAGGTTGTGACCATCACAGTGCAAACATTTCCATCAATGTTGACTCTATAACGCCTCACTTTCTCCAGTAACTGCTGCATGGCTTCAGCAGGATGCACTAGATCAGCTTCTGGAGTAGCCCAGAAAGAAAATGCCTCCGTCACTTCCTGCAAGCAAGAGATCAGAAATACTCTCACAAACAGCAGAATGAAAATCCACGACCACGAGAAATTCAAGTGGTAAAAACACCTCGTCTCAAATGCACAAGAGGGGAATATTGATTCAGCAAATAAGTTCATATTTTACAGTCTTAACGAAAAGACACACACATAACAAGATGCCACAAGCCGGAAATAGACATAAATACTTTTTACTTCTTGACAATATTGAAGACAAACAAAGATCAATCCTCAAGGATTAAATTAACCACAGGATTCATTCCATTGTCATAACCAAGAACTATAAGACTAATACTCCTTGATTAATTTTTTTTTCAATAAATAAAAATAAAAAACAACAAAGCCGCATAGGTAGGGCTAAAAAGTAAAAAGTATGGATTGCTTCAAAAGAAAAGCCATGCTTAACAAGAAAATAGATCTATTTCAGTTGATCATGGGAAAATTTACAAGCCACGAGCTTATTTACTTGTTCGTAACTAGAGAGTGACCAACAAACCAAAAAATTAACTTCAAATTCCAGGATCTAACAGCAATTACTCCAAAAGATCACAAATAATAGAGATGCACTGGGATTACCTCAATAAATGCATCAGGATCAGGGCAATTTTGTTGCTTTGATAATCTCAGGGTGCATTCTGCAACAGTACGGCCATCCCTTCGAGCAACAGCCTTGAAAAATTCGAGTAAATTTACTCTATCATTTCCATTAAGTTCAGCAGTCATGCCTACATCAAGGAAAACAACGTGAGGCTTTGAATTGAAGAGTCGCTTCCTAGGGGATTTTCCATGAGACACCCTAACAAGGATATTCCCAGGATGCATGTCTGCATGTATAAAGTTGTCCACCTGAAAAGTAGATATCAGACTGACGTTAAAATCCAAAAACATGCAATGCTAGATAATTGGGAGAGGAGGGGGGGGATTGTGGAGAAGGTAGTGTTGGACAAAAAATAAGCATGCAAAAGACAAGTGCATAAATCCTGACATTATCTGACTGCATATGGAGAGCAAACTAGAACAAAATGCTTTGTAACCCGAGAAAAACAAGAACAATTTAAAATGAGGAATAACAATCGTCAATGCTGTAGAAAGACGTTAAGTTACATTACCAGAAGCATTTTAAGAAGTGCATGAGTCCCAATGTGTGCCAACGCAGACTTGAGTCTTTCATTTCCTTGGAGTTCATCAACGTAGTGTGAAACACTTTCCCCATGTTCATAAGTCTCCACTAAAACAGCAGGATGTACGAGAGGATACACAGGTTTTGGAAATGAAACATCCTTCCACTGTCTAAAGTTATAAATAAAGCGGCTCAAATGAGCAGCTTCCCTTGCAAGGTCCACTTGGGACATCATAAAAACTGCAAATTGTTGCACACTTTCATCTAATCTCAACCACCTGAGAGTAGGAATAAACTTTGAGATTTTTGCTACCAAGTCAATTATAATAAAATCTCTCCTAATTGATTCGCCGACACCTGGATGTCTAACTTTTACTGCAACTAACATAGGCTTCACTTGTTGACCAGGATAACGAAATTTCAAATAAGCTCGATGTACTTGAGCAATACTTCCCGATGCTACAGGTTCCTCTTCAAATTTCTCAAATATCTCAGAAAGCCTTCTACCAAATGCCCGTTCAATAGCTTTTTTCGTGTAGGAAAAACTATGCTCAGGAGCCTTAGTGTGAAGCTCTGATAACTTGGTGCATAAGTCCCTTGGGAAGAGATCTGGCCTTGTTGCTGCCCATTGACCCCATTTAATGAATGCTGGACCACCTTTTTCCAGTGAACGGTGAACAACCCGAAGCCAGAGTCTTCTGAAGTTGTTACCAAAGGTATCCACAAATGGAGCCATCAGTATGCAAGGTGAGAACAAGATTGTCAGATATAGTGCTCTAAGTAATAATATCAGAAGTTCTAATGTGGAATGTAGTAGTGAAACCATGATGGCATGTCCATCTTCGGCACGAACGCAGAAAGAATTGGTAAATGGATAATGGCCAGCATTTGAGAATGTTCTTTGGGCACATGCTAGCTCCCCACATGCGAAAGCAAATATACCAGGAACTATCAGGTAAGAGCGTGAAATGGCCAAGATAAATGCTTGAGCGGCTTTGTTTATGGGGGGAAAAGCACGACCATCGGAAGAAAATTTGTAGGAAAACCTTTTCCGAACAAACTGAGCATGATGTTTAACAACATTACTGGCTACAAAGACACCAAAATTTCTGGAGTTACTAATCCAGCAAAAACTTCTCCTAGTGCAGTGCGATGGAGAGGAGGGACATCCTCTGGATAAAAAACTATAATGTAAACAAAATTTATTACGAAAGAGAGGCCCAACTGCAACAATTGCCCCGCTCTTCCTTGCTTCTAAATGGCTCAGTCTTTGGCTTGTAAAAAGCGAATCTGCTGTCTTCTTTATATTCCCCAGCATCAAATATCTGCGAGCATTAAAATTAGTTTAGCACCAAATTCAATACATACAAATTAATTCATGTTAATATTCTCCAAAAAGAAGGGGGTAATTCGTAGCTTCCACAAGAATGCATAGACATAAATTAGGTATGTGATGAATCCACAGCAACAAAAGCAACACTGTTAAAACATTCCAGTAAATTATGCTTTCTAAAACATAATAAGTTATAATTGAAAGCTATGCAACGTGCTTGCTCGAGCACTTGCACACTCGTCCCTTCCAATCATCAACAGTAAATTATATAAACCAAAAATTGAACAAGAAAAAGCTAATTGATCCAGTATGCCGTATGAACGCCCTAGATGCAAAGTATAAGACCAGAAATCACGATTCTATAATAAAAGAGTCTGAACGGACATAAATCCAGTCACATGACAAGAGTTGCAGGATTCATAAGCTGACGCCCAAACTTATATTTCATTTACAGAAAATCATAAACTTTAAAGTTCCATAGAACCGAAAAGAATCGACACAAAAACTAGACGACATAAATCCAGGGAAGAAAAATATATATATCAAAACGTGAAGAATTTACACTACAAGATCAAAAGGCGTTGTACCTCGACATGGTGATCGAAAACTTGACGAGGAAAAGATCCGGGAATCATGCGCAGGTGATGAAAGATTCCTACCAGCATTTTTTTGAAGAATTCAACCTTAGGCAGTCTCCTTGAGCTCGGGCATCACCAGAACAAACTGAGATTCGGATTTTTAGGGTTTTTCAGAAAGCTAGTTACCCTAGTTACCCTAGTTACCCTTACCCAGACGATGCAACAGGTAGATGAGTAACCGAAAACGCCGTCGCTCCGTACCTTAATTGGGCCAATCCTAAGGCCCAACTTGTTATCCTTCTCATGGGCTTTACGCGATTCGGCCCAAGCTGGAAAAACGCAGAGTTTAAAAGAGAGAGAGATTCCAAGAACGAAAAGTTTAGTCAGAATTAACATAATATTAAGAGAGAGGCCAAAATAAAATTTAGGGAACTTGTAATGGGTAGGTAGCAATAATTTTTGGGTCGTGCAACTATGACCAAATATTTTAATTTTGAGTTTCTATTTTTTAGTTAATTCAATTTTACCTTCTAAATCTTTCTTTTTTTATATCGTCTCGTAAGTTGTATATATGTGAGGTATGTTATTAGTAATATCAACATTCATATCATTATATATTAGGTATATTATTAACATGATATAATTTAACAAGTATATCAGTTTTATGGATTCTTTCAATAATATAATAAAAAAGAAGACATGCATTTCTCTAAAATAATGATAATAATAATACAAAACAAATTAAATTAACATGCAATCTCTTTTAAGATCTATAAATAACACACCATAACTCAATAAGAGAAAGTGTACACGATAAAAAAAAAAAAAAAAAAAATGTTATATAAAGTATGTCATTGGTATATCAACATTTGTATGAAATATATATTATTGGTATATATGTCAATACTTATACTCATAATGAATTACATCAATAGTATATATAATTAGGAAGACATATCTCCATGCAACTTGGAGGGAAGAAAATAAGAAAGTTCCACTATATCTTAAATGAAAACTTCATCCTAAGTGAATTTATTTTAAAAATGTGAAAAAAAATTATAATTAATTGTAGGGAGGGACAATATTAAATTTTTTGGATCCATGAGAGAGAAAAGGAGAGTAAAATAAAGGGCAAGACTGCATTGATGAGAAAGTGATGATAAGAAATAGGTGATGCGCGGAAGGTGATCGAGGATGCATGACGACGACGTAGTGTTAGAGAAAAACGAAAATGGAAGGAGAAAGATAACTAGGAGGAATTACAACATTGTTCAAATTTCAATTTTAGAATATGTCACGTCAATATTTCAATTAGATCGATAATTAAGCGAGACTAAATTGAATCATTTTCTAACTTGAGAGTCTTAATTGTACTGTTTTAAAAATTTATGGACATTCGATAAAATTGATATATTGTCCAAATCTTAGGATCATTTTCAACAATGTCTCTAATTTAATAAACTGGTCACTTTTATCAGCAGTAATATTTACAATATTACATAAATATGTGAGAGAAATTACATAGACCACTGAAGCATCACAACCTCATTACAAAATTTCAATTTCATCCATCATTTTCTAAACTTACGAGGTCTAATGATTAAATTCTTAGATAATGCAAAGGGTGCCAACTATTTTTAACTACAAAAAGTAGTTCGATGAGAATTTTTGAAAGTTTAAACTCCAATTATTTGTTGAAGTGTGAGCATAACTCGACAATGATAAATATGTCTATATTATTTTAAAGAAGTCGATGAATCAAATTCTCATTATTCATTTATTATTCATAAAACAACAAAATTGTAAGAGATTAATGTATTAGATGAAACTTGAAAAATAATTACTTGGAAATACGTTTTAGAAAAGAAAATAAGTTTGAAGATTAGACTATGGTACCCACACGATGACAGATGCAAATTCTAAAAGAAAAAGGCTTTTGAGTTTTGAAAAGCGGTATGAAAAATTGATGATTTGGTAATCAATTTGGAATTGACGCACGAATAAAACAAATCGTTTTGTGTGATTAAAACATTATTTGACTGAAACAGTGCAAACTAATCACTCTCTTCATCAATTAACTCAAATAAAAAATCATTCACCCCGCTTAAAATGGTCTTGTCAATCTCAACTTTGATTTTGATATTTATTTAAGAGAATAATATCTTTTTGTCTCTAATTTCTATTTGATTAATAAATTTTAAAATATTACATATTTAGTCTTTAAATTCTAAGTATTGTTTCAGTTTAATTCATAGATTTTAAGATTTTACATTTTTAACCTCAATTTTTCATTAAATACTTGTTTTCAATCATTGACGTCAATTTCTATTAATTAATTAAAAATAATTAGAAATCAAATTTCAAATTTAATTTTAAAAGTGATAAAAAATATTGGAATTTAATTAATTATAGTTATTTTAATGATATTTAATTTATTAACATAAATTAACTCTAAATGATGAAAAGTATGTACTGGATGAAAAATGAGATTTAAAGTGTAAACCTTGAGATATAGAGACTAAATTGAAGCAAATTTCAAATGTAAAGTGTAAAATTGTAACATTTTAAAACTTATGGATTAAATTAAAACCAAATTCAAAACTTACACTAAATGTATAACATTTTGAAACTTACGAACTAAATAGAAACTAGATTCATAAAGATATTTTTTGTTCATATATTTAAATTTGATTGGATAAAATTATTACGAAACAAAACTTGTTTGTTCTATGCTCTCAACAAAAAATTCTCTACTGTCTAGACACGTGTTCAACCGACAGTTGCCCACTTGTTTGTTCATTTTCCTTGTTTTTTTTCATGAAAATCGAAGATTGTTTCGAATAATTTTGTATCCATTTGTCCTCTACTCAAGAAACTATTGGTTGCACCATCACAATATAACAACAGGATTCTGAGCAAGATGTGTCCAAGAAGTGACATGTCTAATTCGAGCCAAACCAAAATATACAGAAAGAAATTATAGTAAACATAGTTAAAGACAATTCAATTCAAGTTTAATTTGAATTAAACTAAAACTTTATCAAGATTAAGAGTTTATGGGCTTTGATTTCACAAGTGAAAGAATACTTCTCACTAGTTGTAATGAAGGATTACAGAGTATTTACAGACAAGATTACTTTTAACAAAACATTAACAAACTTAAACAGGCACTAACTAATACAATTATAAAATCTAATTACTAACAACAAATGTAGGATAGAGAATCGAATTTGTGAAAAGAAAAAATAGTATATGACAATCATTATGTTGTAGTCAAAAGAAGGGAAAAAAAAAAAGAAAAAAAGAACTGTCTACATCAGCTCAGAAAACAAGTAGTTATATCTTTTAATCACATCGAAAAAGGAGAGAGCTTCTAGATGAACACTTTAGCGTTGAACCAAATGAGCAAATCAAAGTCTGTTTTCCCCAAAAACACACACTTTGTTCAATGATGATAATCAAAATAGGAGCCCCACAAGCCGACACCTTCTTTATTTGCCCACTTTTAGGCCACAACCTCGGAATTATTAAAACCATAAATCTAATGATAATAATCTGTTTTTATGCTTATTTGAGGATATTGACACAAAAAAAGGGTCAAAACATGAATCTGGCAAACAACAAATGCTTGAATGGAAAATTTCGGCATTGGGGATAGGGAGCCCCCCCCAATTATTTTCTTTCATTTAATTTAGGCACAAATTTCTTCTCTTTCATCTTGGGTTTGCTTTATCTTTAACTTGAAGCTAAACGAGAAGAAGAAAAATTTGTACAAAAACTGCGGCGCGCGGGGAAAAGACACTAAGCCACTTTAACCTTTTTTAATTTACTTATTCAAATTACTCACAAACTTTTTTTTGTTTTTTTCCTTTTATTTTCTTTGGGCGGCCGAGAGACAGAGAGAGAAATAGTCAAACTTATTTTTGGGATCAATGGTCGGCTTAGTCAAACATGGAGCTCCATAGATATACGCATTATATACACCAAAAAAAACTTCTCCTACTTTCATAATAGAGAAAATTTTTCATACTATCATTATTCATATAATCGTGATGCTGACACCTAAAAATAATAAATAAATTAATATATCATTTGATGACATATTTAATTATCAATAATAGTGATAAGTATTACTATCGTCTTATAGAAAAAGTAAGTAAGATTTAGAATATATATAAAATTTATCGTCTTATACAAGATCTTTACAAAGTGTTAATTGGACACCTGGAGGTTTGGATTTAATATTGTCTAATATATTGATGTCCAGCTAATGGGCATTGAATGAATTAGTGAAAGTGAAGTATGTGTTAGGTAGATTTAATTCGATTTTTTTTTTAATTTTTTAAACGGATTTAATTCGAATTGAATGTGAAAGATTTTGACGTGTAAATGACGTTTACCTTACGTGCGGTGACCTTTCCCGGGATAAAGTAAGTACCTTGCTAGAAGAATTGTCTTACTGCATCCTCTTTCAAAAGTTGTGATTGATTTTAGGTTATTAAAATGAGGATTTTTTTTTTCCACTCAGAGAAATTTTAGTGCCCAACTACATTTATTTTATGGATTTAAAAGACTTTGGGTCTATTTGATAGTTACATTCTAAACATAATTTTGAAAATAATTGATTCAATGAAAATAAAATTGTATTTAAAAATTAAATTTTAATTTAAATAATTGATCAAAATGTATCTAATAATATATTTGTAAACCTTAAAACTAATTATAATTACTCACTAAATATTTGATTAAATACAAACGGTTATTAATTTGATTTATAAACTTGATTTATGTTAAAATTTTTGTATATCATATAATTTAAATATATTATATTTGTTTAATAGGTATTTTTATTTAATATAAATGATTGGATCTTAGATGAAATACTAAATTTGTTAATGTCTATATATATCTATATATTTTTAATATAATTCAACATTTTAAATTTTCAAATCCAAAATTTGAATATAATGAAAACATAACAATGTTATTTTAAGAATTCATATTATTTGATCATAAAATTCGAAAGCATAATCTAGACTATATACCAAATATATATTTGTTGATCAATGAACTTGAAAATGTAAAACAAAATTTAAATTGTATACGAAATAAGTCCCAATTTTTTGTAAGTAAATCATCAATTTAGTCTTAAATAGCATAGTTCAATTGGCATAATGGTTATATAATGAATCCGAGATCAAATGTTCGATTCTTTCACTGCACATATTGTAATTTTTTTAAAAAAAAAAGTAAACTAATTTAGATTTTTCTTAGGATTCAATTTAAAAAATATTAGGCATAATTTATAACAAAACTTATTTAAACGCGTGAATAATGTATACTAACTTCATACTTTGAGGTGGGAGATTTATTTAGATCTCTTCATACTCTTATCATATTCACAGATATATAAAAGAAAGACAAAAAAATCCTTATTATTTCTTACAAAATAAAGTAGTCCTGTCTCCAATAAAATAGAGAGAGAAATATTGTTTTTTAATTGACTATAGCAGGAACAAAAAAAAAAAGGGAATGAGCAAATTTTATTAAACTCTCCTTAAAAGTAATTAAAAAAAAACAATTTAAATCTTATTTTAGGCCTTAAACTTTGAACGATGTTCTATTTTGGTCCTTAAACTTTAAGGAATGTCTATATTAGTTCATGAACTTTGAATATTATTTATTTTAGTCCCTAAACCTTTAAAATTGTTCGCATTAGTCCCCAAACATTTAAAAAGTGTTTATTTTGGTCCCTATTATATTAAAATTTTGTTAACTCTTTAACAAAATGACGAGATGGTTTGGATTCTAAAAAAACTAGAGTTTTAATTTTAAATAAGATGATAAAATGGGAGAATTTAAAAACATTTTTAGTTTAAAATTTTGGTCCTGAAATATTTTGGTATGTTAGTTATTAACATTTTACTTCACGTTTATCTTGCTCAATACATCTAGAGCATAGTTATCCAAAAGTACAAACTCTCTTTTGAATAGTTAACATAATTTTAATAGTAAAGACTAAAATAAACACTTTTTAAAAGTTTAAGAATTAAAATGAACGTTTTTTAAAATTTAAAGACCAAAATAGAATAAGATTCAAAATTCAGAGACTAAAATATAATTCAAAAGAATGTCAAGTAATTTTATTTATTTATTTATTATTCTACTACATGATAATTTCAAATTTGAAGGGAAAAAGTAGAGTTATTGCTCTACGAACGTATTTGAAATCTTCCCGTATTTTGCGTTGTAGAATTAGGTGTGTGCATGACTATATTTACATAAAACCACGAAAGAAAAAGGGTTCATAACATAACATCATACAATCAGGGGCAAAATAGGAAAATGGACGAGACATTCGTCAAGACCATACATTTCTTTCGCTTGGTCCTCCTTGCGCGCGGCTATGGTTTGATTCAAGCTCACGGTTCGTTTTTAATCAATTTCAAATGTTATACTTTTTCGAGGCAGGGGTGTTGAAAAAAATCCACAATCCGATCTAATTTTGTGATTTATGATGGGTTATTAACTCATTTTTATTTAAATAATTTTGATAAAAATCGTTGAAAATACATTTTAAAGTTATTTCGAGTGATTATCAGATATTCTAATTTTTTTTAAACGACTTATTTTTTAAATAAAAAACTTAAAAATATATTTTAAACACATCCTAACAATCTAAATGTTTTTATTTTTTCGAATGATGTGAAAAATATAATATGAAATATTCGAAGAAACAAGCATAAACTTGAAAAACAATGTAAGTTTTCATTTTGGCTAAGAGAAATATATATATGATCTATTAAAGAGTTAAATTTAAAATACATGTAGGACCTAATGACAACATTAGAAGGGAGGTAATTAGGGTTGTCTCCTCATTTTAACTTTGGAACTCTAATTAATCTAAATGTGACCATTACACTTAAATTTTAGTTTGAGAAAATAACATCAATTGACCAATTCATGTTAATAGCTTATATCATAATTATGAAAAGCAACGAATCAATCCTAACATGCAATCTAAAAATTATAAAGGAAAACTAAGTGCATAAATAAAAGGTCTTTAAGAAAAAGAAGACACTGAAATCTATAGTGGTTCGACAATTTAGTTACGTCCACTCTCCAAGACTCATTCTTAGGTATTTTCCTTAGAAAAATCATATTGTTTGTGAGACCAAGACCTACACAAAACCTACACAACGTTTTTTTTTTCACCTAAACTAAATAGAAACATGGATCATTTTCATTGATTCAAGATCTAACCAATTTCTTTTCTTCATGACCTAAGGTGTATCCATACTCTAAACACAAAAACACAATGATAAACTAATTTTTTTTAAAAAAAATCTCTAAATAGATACGTCCACTCTCCGAGACTCCTTCTTGGGTATTTTTTATGAGAAAAATTCTATTGCATATGAGATTAAAACCTACAAAAAAAATTAAACCTACATGCCATTTTTTTTTCACCTAGACTAAAGAGAAATTCAAATCCTTTTTATTAGTTCAAGATTTAACCAATTTCTTTTCTTAACAACCTAAAGTGTATCACACTCTAAATACAAAAACATAATGAAAAACTAAATTACAAGAAAAAAAAAACATCTCTAAATAGATAAAATTCACTAGTTTAGCTCATGACATTCCACCAATTTTCTCTCACAAACTACACATGTAAAAATTGTAGAGAACTAGGGAAAAAATAACTTTTTAGCACGATGAATATAGAAGTGTGATTGCTATAAATTTTTCTCTCTCTTTTTTTTCCTCTTTTCAAGAAGGTGGCTAGGCGGATGAACAATGATTGATTGTAAAATTTGAAGGATTTAAGATTGACCATTGGATCTAGAGTTAAAAGAATTAGATCGTTGAGATTAAATGGGAAGATAAAATAAAGGAGATTAAATTTGGGAAAGTAAAAGATTGAGAATGGGATTTTGGAGAGGAATTAACTTTTCTCTATTTTGTTTTCATTTTTTTTAAAAAAAAAAATTTTAAAATGGGATATCAGATATTGCAATCTCATTTGATTGTGAATTGATCTCACCTTTCTACTTTTCTTTTTATTTTTCTTTTCATCTCTCTTTAATAATCTACCACGTGTCATCTTAGAATTAGTCCACGCTTGACACGTCATTGCCACATCATCAACCACATCAATGTTTTCTTTCCGATCTTCTTTTGGTTGTAACTTATTCAATTGATGTCTAATTTGAGTTATTCAAAGTATGTTGAAATTATCTCTCCGAGCTCTATGTCAAAAGAAAATTAATGTTTGTTATCATCAAAACATAGGATACGTTTGAAGTTGGTTATTTTTAGGCTAAATGGTAGAAGTGACATAATGAAGAAGAGGAAGCTAAGTAACCAGAGGTCGAGGAAATGATAGTAAACAGACAAGTAACTAGGCCAAGAGATTGAAATGGGCTAAAGGAACAAGGCTAATTTGGCCTTGAGCCAACGTAGCTCGATTGGCCTCGGTTTCAGTTAAGGATGAGGTCGAGGTCGACCCTCTCTGTTTGTTGAATGGAGTGTACCACAACCTATTTGGACCTTGAAAAGAGGATAATTTGGGTGAAAAGCCCAAACCAACCTCCTCAACATCAACCTCGACCAAAGATGAGATTGAGGTCAAGCCTCCAAAATTGATGAACAGGACATGCTAAATGCACACTCTAATCCACTTGGCTTTAGACTTATCCTAATATAACTCAAAAACTTTGATATGGATGTCCTAGATCAAGATTTCCCTATAAGTACTTCATTATGATTCAAAGAAAAGTAAGTCCATTCTAATACTCAAACTCTCTACTTGCTACATAATTACACTTAGTGACTTAAGCATCGGTGGCAAGTACCATAACAGTGTGTAGGTCTTTACATCTCGTAGGTCATGTTCTTCCCCAAATTATAAATTTACCGTTGTTGTCACGTGAAAGTTATGTATGTTTTTATTCATCTAAATTTTGTTATCAACAAAGCTCAAGCTAACAATACAATTCAAATTAAATACATAAAATAAATGTAGAACATAGAAAAATTTTCATAGATATAAAAATGTCAAATAATTTATAAAATAACAAAAAAAAAAAAAAAAAACCAATAGACTTCAATTAGCGTCTATCATATAGTATCAATGATAGACTTCTATCAGTTTTTATCACGATAGACTTCTATCCGCCTTTATCAAAGAATATTAAATTTTTCTATTTTGTGTATATAATTTATCTTATTTTTCTATTTTTTAAAATCTCTCCAAATATTTTATATATAATGTACAGAAAGAAATAAACTTTATGAAATATTCTAAAATAAATTAATGAATGTTTCTTACCATCATCAAAACATTGCGAAGATTTTCAACAATATTTTTAATCATTAAAAATTATGTTCCGCCGACCTTTCCTTTCTAAAGTAAAATCTTGTAATGTTGTACAAATTTCGTGCCCTTCATTTTTCAAAAGCATTTTTTTGTTTTTGTTTTTTTTTTTTTGTGTGTTCACATTTCTCTTAGAAATCATGGCTAATACCCGTTTTTTTAATTAAAAAAACATGACTAATATATATTTTATAATGTGTGAAATGGGAGAAACAAATTTCCAATTTTGAAGTCAATAGGACAAACAACATGTCAATTAACTGTGCTCATTTTGGCTAAGACTAATACCCATTGAAGGAGAATGGAAAGTTCAATCCTCCGTTTTTCCTTTTTTTATTTTCTTATCTAGGTCCAGTTTAATAATCATTTCATTTTTTATTTTTGTTTTTTAAAATTAAGCCTATAGACACTATTTCCACATCTATATTTTTTTCTTTATTATTTATTTTTTACTAGTAATTTAAAAAACCAAATCAAATTATGAAAACTGAAAAAAAAAAAATAGCTTTTAAAAGTTTGTTTTTATTTTTGGAAATTGACTAAGAATTTAACTATGATAGTTAAGAAAGTTGTAAATAATGGTAAGAAATGATAATGAAATACACTTCATTTTAAAAAATTAAAAATAAAAAATAAAATGGTTACCCAGTAAAACTTTAATAATTAATGTTGGATGGGTCAGGTCTGCTCACTTAAAAAAAAAAAAAAACCAAGGACTTTTTGCATATAAAATAATGATAAGAGGTGTGTTTTTTCTCTCTTTTTAATATGTACATATCTGTGCCAAAATTAGATATATCAACCATTCTCACTAGACTCTATGTAGTAGGGGAGGTTGAAAATGGACAAAAATTTATCACACTGATCACTATATTCACACATTATTCTCTTTAGCAACGAACATTTCAATTTGATTTCATTGTAATTGACCTCTTAATGTAATTGTTTTCATTATCATCACTAATTAATTGTTTACTTTTGCTAAGGTCAAATTTTGGATTGGAAAAATGTAATTGACTTTCACGTGACAATAATGATAAATTTGTAATTTGAAAAAGAATTTAACTACAAATAGAGAAAGTCCGCACACCGATGTGGTGCCACATTGACTCTGATACTTAAATTAACGAGGAGATCAACTTATCTAATTTTCTCGCAGGGTCCCGCTCCGAATGGGGCAGATATTCCTCAATTAGACAGGGAATGGGGGAGAGAGAGTTGAGAAAAAAAATTTCGGTGAACTAAACAGGGATGTGGACGAGGAATGGACTTCCCATCCCCTTCTCGCCGCCGTCCTGGTTAACTTCTATTTATTTATTTAGTATAATTATTTAATATTATGTTGTTATTATTATAATATAAATATTACATTTACATTTCAAATTTGATTATTTATTGGTCAAGATTATGAAATGTTTAAATTGAATATTTAAATTTATATTATATATGTGATGATATATATATATTTCTTTCTACTAAAAAAGTTGATTAGTTTTTCTAAGCCAAAATTTAAGTAATTTATCTTTAAATTTAAAATTCCATGTACAACCAACCATAATAAACAATTTAGTGGTAGAGTTAATTATCTAATTAGAATTTTTCCACATTAGCGATTTAAATTAATTGGTTTTATTGAAAGAAACAAACAGGAAAAAAAATTCTCTGTAGGAAACCCGATCCCCACAAATTTTCTGTAGGGAATCCCTACCCTGACCCATATGGAGAATTTATCGGGAACGGGAAACGAAATAGGGAGTGGGATGTGGATGGGAATGACATCTTCAGTCCTACATCGCCCCATGGATATCTCTGATCTGAATGGACTTACTTCTTTTGGTACTTCCTTCTCCTATCTATAGAGTCCTTTTAACTCAAGTCCTTTCCTTTAGGGCTTTTGAATGGCTCCTTCAGCCCTAAACACCTTTCTAGGGTTTTTCTAAACCCTTGACCCCATTTTGGGCTAGTTTTTTAGGATCAACCTTGGTTCATGCTGCTTTTTCTCTTCACATTTTACGTTGTCTTGGATTCTGGTGTTTTTGGTGTCGCATCCCCTCTTGAGCTCACCTTTTGAACCTGAAAGAAGGTGTGAGGAAGGCAGATACCACCCTTTTGTGATACCTACTGCCCATTTAAACCTTTTTTCCTCTTACTAAACTCAAATCAAGTAAATAAGCAACAACTGTTTGGTTAAACTTTATTTTATTACAAACAGTATAACGCTTATACAACTTCCAGACTTAACTACAAATGTTTACAACAACAACTTAAATTCGGAAGTGTGGCTGTGGCATGGAAAACCTTGACCTTAGCAGCACCATGGAACTTCTCATCTTTCTCTACTTGGGAAGAAAACATGAAAGAAAAGAATGAACTTCAAGAATCCCAGTGAGTGGTAACATCTTAACAAGTCTCTTTCAACTTATAGCAATAAAAGCATATCACATTACGAGGTCAACATTCAAACCTCAGTCTTTAATGAGTCTATTCTCAATCCTACATACACACACGGTAGATAGTTAAAACTAATACTTATCGTAAATGCTTACTCTCCTATGTTCCCTATGTGCACATAGATCCCCGCTTATAAGCTTAGAAGCTAGGCCCGTCAGCCTTTTGACCATCCCATACGAGGTTCCTCTCACAGGATCAAGAATTAGGCTTTATGGCCCCCTGACCATCTCGTGAGATTCTGTTCCAGGCTCAGGAACTAGGTCTGTTGACCCCCTAACCATCCCAGCCACATATTCTCATTCTTGTTCTAGCTACTCATTCACAACATAAACATATATTCTAAAAGATATGCTTTAAGACCTTAAAAGAATATCACTCACCTTGTTTTGTTGGAATCTTTCTCTCTTTCCAAGTCCCCTGGTTTCCTCTGGCTTCCTTTTGAACCCTAATTTTCAGATTCATTTTGAAGCTCAGATTACATATCAATCTAGACCTTATTTCGAGACACTTTCTTCTAAAAACTTGTTTAGAAATGTCTTAGCTTACTTACATTAAAATTTTAGCTTCAAACTCCACCGTAAGAGCTCAAGATCTCAAGATTACTCCACCTTACTTGGCTGTCACTAATTCTATGAACACTTCTCGGTTTCATTCAATTTTGATATCCCTTCTCCTAGATTTTCTTTGCAGAAACCCTCACATAGAAACTACACTCAATTTACGAGATTTTGGCTTAAGAATCACCTGTTTTGCACAAGTAATTTGGAAGAACTCCTCGTTTGAACTTGGGTTACAATCTGCCCCCAACGCCTGGACAACACTTGCACCTTCTGCCTTTTGATCAATGCATGGTTCTTGCTATCAACGCATGATCTTCATGATCAATGCAAGACTTCCCCCGAACTTGCTCTCAAACTCTCTTTCTAATGTCTTTTGAAGTGAATGTGTATTGTGAGCTGAAGTAAAAGCCTTGGGTGCTATTTATAGGCCTTTAGTAACCGATCCTCATCATCTCTTAAGGTTCCAACGCATGAAACCTCCTACTTAGTGAACTTTTGGAGCGTCTTCACCTTGCTTTACCACTACCTACTTCCCTATCACTTCCTACTTGCATGAAGTTTGTTGTCCTCCTCATGCACAAGTTCTCTTTGCATGCTTTCATATTCGTCCACCTCCTCCTAACTTATGCTCAAACTCCTCTCGGTTTAGCCACTTGTCCGGATGAATTAGTAACTTAACCTTTTCCTCCAAGTTTTCCTTGTCATCGTATAAACTCCCTCATGGCCACATATCCCTTTGCAAGGCTTACCCTTGGTGCATGCGTCCATCAAGACCAACGCATTTCCTTCATCGCATGCCACTCATACCAACCTTGTCATATGCACCCGTGATGCCCTTTCTAACCTCGAGTGACCTTGGCGCATACTCAACCTTAATGAGTAGCACACCACCCTCGCATGGGCAGCTTTATTAATGCATGACTAGGGCCTTTCAACGCATAGCTACTCTTGGCCATAACACTTAGCCAATAAATTCATGTGCCCAACATGTTTCTCATGCCCCACCTAGTCATATGCGTCCAACTAGCTTCTCAAGGCCAACACTTAGTCCAAACGACCGCATTCTCCTTCCCATGCCTAGCCTTATGATTGACGCATACTTTGTAGGCCATCACATAACACCTTCATCGCATGGTCTTTCAATCCTTGGCATCGCATAAGCATTGTATGACCTTGTCACACTTATCATATAGCTCTAGCACACACCGCCTTGCCTCATCGTGCAACCCTAACGCACATCGTATGCCCATCATCGCATACCTCATCGCATGCTGCCTAGCTTCATCTCATGGCTCCAACGCATATCGTATGCCCAGTGCTTTGTGCTTATCGTCTCCCGCCCATCCTTGCGCTCATCGTGTAGCCCCGTGTGCAACTATGCGATCACCCTCAGGCAATACCCCAACGTCCAGCGTCCATGCTCGCGTGCAACTGAGCGTTTCTTTACTCGCACCTGGCCATACTCGTTGCACAATGACTCTTCCTCGATACACGATCACGCAAGCCTCTTGTTAACGCATGATCGTTTGACATGTCTCTCGCCCACGCTTGGACAACCCCTTCATGGCATCGTTCGGCCAACCCACACCATGCATCTATCATGGCCTAGCCTTACACCATGGAAAATCCACCAACTCATGCGCCCATGCCTTAACTTCTATGCATAGTTTATCCTTGGGTTCAACACAGCCTCACACATCCTCTATAAGCCTTGGTTGCCACACACACACAAAGCCTCATGCGTCAATGCTTCCAAACATCAACACATGTCTACTTTTAGTTTCTATACTTAGCCATTTTTCTACTATACTTAATCATCCTTGTCCAAAGCATAGTCTAGTAAAGCTTCTCCCTTCAAGCTCACATTTTAAGCCACTTCCTATATCTTAACTAACCTTAATAAGGTGACGGTGTAACATTTGGCTTGTTCTTCGAATTAAGCTTTACTCTTTACGATTTTGCCCTAGGATTCAATATCACCCGCAACAACTTTTACTGTTAATAGTTTATGATGATTTACATTTCAGTAATACACAAATAGTATAATACTTATACATCTATTTATTAATAACGATGTAATTTTAACCACCACTAAAAAATTACTTATGAAGCAAAATTCAATCATATTTTTTTACAATACATTATACACAAATAGTTTTCAAAGATTTAGGAAAGTTCAATAGTAATATTGTACTTCTAAAAAACATAAAGATATATCTAAAACAAATTTCAAAGTTCATTGATATTTCTTATAATTCAATGAATGTATCAGAAAATAATCACATGATATATATATATATATAAGCTTAGAGGTAATTTATTGTATACTAGATTTGAAGGATCTTATATCGATGAGTTACATGAGCACGTTCGGATCGCTCCGATCTTACCGTGACCGAAATATAACATTATACATTCAACACATACAGTTATGCAAATAAACTCTAATTAACGGCATGCTATGAACAACAAAATCATAAGGAAAAGAGTCCATACTAGTTGAAGACTATCTTCAAACTCAAGAACTCCAATGCAGCGGAAACCCTCCAAGTGATGTACCAACGCCCAGCGGGAACGTCGACTGCAGCAGCACGATCAACGCGAACTCATGACCGCAATGGGGATGACACCACCACTAATGAGTCCCAGGTATTCTCAGAGTGAAAACCCAAAGGATGGGCTTTGGTGAATTTGATAGAGGAATAAGGAAACATGAATCATGTCGGTGATAAGGAAGTGGGAGGGTGAAGGCCGATATCGCATAGCAGAAATGCTTATCGTCTAGAGGAGCTACACGATCGTGTAGGATTTGTTGAACGATTGTTTAGGAAAAGGAATACGATCATTTAGTTAAATCGGCACAATATACGATCGTTTAGAGAAGCTATACGATCGTGTAGGCGAGAGTGTGCGATTGTTTAGACGGGGAAACGACTATTGTATAGGCTCTCGAGCGATCATTTTCTTTCACCAACGCGCGCTTCACGAAATTTTCTAGGCGAATGACCAGACGGTGCATAATGAAAATAATTTTCATTTTAACTCATCGGTTACAATAACCGATGCTGCCCACTAACCCTCGTCCAAACGTGAAATTTGGCATAATTATCTTATAATTAATAAATATAATCATATTATACATTTAACCTATAGTTTGATATCACATATCTACTATAGTATTTTCTCCTCTACTTGATATGAATCATATTTATATCTAATTTCCTCCAAAATAATGTATCTCATACATTTGTCAATTATATCATATATAATTAACCAATCGAATTATATCATATATATAATCAAACTTCCTCTTGTCAATTTGAACATTTCAAATTAACTCAAATACTGGTTCTCGACTTTATCCAAGCTACCCAGGGGACCTAATGGACCTGTGGCTCGAAGCTCCAACGGTACGTGAATAGCTGACTAAACTCTTTAGCCACAAGATCCACCATCTTAACTGTAGGTATTTAATTAAATACCAACAGTTGAACTCTTCTTACCACAAATATATTTCTGTGTCCATCAGATATAACCAATCATGAGTATGATGACCTTTCACAGATGCTCGTATAGCCGGGCCAAATTACCGTTATGCCCCTGTAGTTACATCTCACTCCTTAAGTACCACTGATTCCTTTAATGAACAATACAACATAGTCCAACTACGTGTGAACACCTCTTGGGCCAAGAGAAGGTGTGTGGCGCCACATCGTTCAAGCCCCGGAATCAGCCCTTAAGGGAACTATCTATCTACTTATCCCTACCTTGGGGAAGGAGTGAATTCCATCTTATGTAGTTGAGTTCTCAGCTCCCAAATCAGACGAATCTTCAAAATGGTAGGTTTGAATCGGCGATCTGGCCACTCGCACCCATACAAATCAAAGAACCACCCTCAACGGCAAAAGTTCCCAACTCGCTCAAGATTGAGGTAATGTTACCTATGGTCATCCTAGTGAAGTGAAGTCTCTGTCATGAACGGTGTTATATAACGAGACGTTAACACTTCGTGGTCAGATCTTATACAAACTCTTTGTAGAGAACGCCCCCGCTCGCACGTTCCCAACACAAATGATCAGGATCAAACCATTTGTGATAAGTTACAATACTTGTGACCATTCCATAAAGTGCGCCGCATTCATAGCGTTACCAAGATAAGGTTTCCCTCATATATCCATATACTACACAAGATTAATGGACCATTTTGGTTATCACTCAAGACATGACCCATTTGTATGTCACCACATACATGCTTGAGTCACATACAGATATCCAGGGATTTTATGTTTATTGGTTTGTGGTAAACCAAATAAAACAAGCAACTGAGCAAAAATACAAGATGTGAAGTAAATATCATATATTAACAACACAAGCGTTCGTACAAACTGTTTACAAACTACAGGACACAAGACTTTAGAGCATCAACCCTAACAATCTCCCACTTGTCCTAAAACGAAGTGAATTGTACAAAAAACGCAGTACAAAACTATAAACTAGGGTATAAAAGCCCAGTACAAGAAAATCTCCCACTTGCCCTAGTCCAACCGCGGGCTATCCTATAGACTCATGCTCTGTAGGTGACCTTCAAACACTGTAGCTGTGAGAGTCTTCGTAAACGGGTCAGCAACATTAAAATGGCTTGGGATAAACTGATACCTATTGACTATTCCCACAGCATAGCAGATGTCTGGACGAGTACAGAGCATCGCGTACATCAAAATGCCAACGACAGACGCATATGGGACCCATCTCATCTCCTCAAACTCTTGAGGCATCTTAGGACACATGTCCTTAGAAAAAGGGACTCCATGCCTGAACGGTAGTAGGCCCCTCTTGGAATCCTGCATCTTGAGCAACATCTTGTCAACGTATGATGCTTGAGATAGTGCTAGCACTTTGTTCTTATGATCCCGAAAGATCTGTATACCTAGAACAAACTGAGCCTCTCCCAAATCTTTCATTTGGAATTGGGTCGCTAGCCAGTTCTTAATTACAGTCAGTAGACCTACATCATGCCCAATGAGTAGGATATCGTCTACATACAATACTAAGAAGACTACTGAAGCGTTGATAATCTTCTTGTAGACACAAGGTTCATCAACGTTTTGGTCAAAGCCATACGACTTGATCGCAGTATCAAACCGTATGTTCCAAGATCGAGACGCCTGTTTCAGTCCATAAATGGACCGATTCAGTTTGCAAACCTTTCGCTTTTGACCTTGGGCTATGAATCCCTCGGGTTGCACCATATAAATGGTCTCCTCAAGATTTTCATTCAGAAAGGTCGTCTTGACGTCCATTTGCCAGATCTCATAATCATAATAAGCTGCAATAGATAGGACGATGCGGATCGACTTTAACATGACAACAGACGAGAAAGTCTCCTCATAGTTGACTTATTCTACCTGGGTATAACCCTTTGCCACAAGTCGAGCCTTGAAAGTCTGTACCTTCCCATCAACACCCCGTTTGCGTTTGTAGATCCATTTACAACCTATAGGGTGAACCCCATCAGGCTAATCTACAAGATCCCAAACTGAGTTGAAGTACATCGACTCTATCTCTAGATCATGGCTTTGACCCATTCATCCCAGTCAATATCCTCCATTGCCTTCTTGTAAGACAACGGATCCTCAACGTCGCCATCTGCTACCATAGCTAGGATTTCCGTGAAACCCAGATAGCGAACGGGTGGGTTCGCAACCCTCCCACTACATCGAGGTTCCCTCAACTCTTGAGGTGGAACCAACCTACTGGATGAACTCCAGTCAACAACTCTTATTGATGTAGTAGGCTCTTCAACAACTCTTGTTGAAGTTTCAGTAGTTTCATTGGAAAGCTCACATAACACGACTTTACTTCGTGGACTGTGCTCCCTTATATGATCTTTCTCTAGGAAAGTAGCATTTGTTGAAACAAACACCCTATTTTCTGTCAGATCATAAAAATAACCCCCTCGTGTACCTTTGGGTAGCCTACAAAAAGGCATAACCTCGACCGTGGTTCTAACTTCTTGGGATTAGCCTCAAGCACGTGTGCAGGGCAACCCGAAATGCGGAAGTGACGTAAACTAGCTTTATGCCCATTCCACAACTCTAGAGGTGTTTTTGTAACACTCTTAGAGGGAACACAGTTGAGTATGTACACCGCAGTCTCCACTGCGAAACCTCAAAATGAGTCTGGTAAGGAAGCGTAACTCATCATCAAGTGAACCATGTCTAACAAGGATCTATTTCTCCTCTCCGCTACACAATTCTGCTGAGGTGTACCGCACGCTGAGAGTTGGGAAACGATTCCATGTTCTATCAAATAGTCCTGGAATGTCGAGTCCAAAAACTCTCCACCTCGATCCGATCGAAGTGTTTTAATCCGTCTATCTAATGTGTTTTCAACTTCAGCCTTGAACTCTTTGAACTTTTCAAAGGATTCAGACTTTCGTTGCATAAGATAAACGTACCCGTACCTGGAGTAATCATCAATAAAACTGATAAAATACTCATAGCCACCTCAGGCTCGCACATTCATAGGACCACAAAGGTCAGAATGTACTAACTCAAGAGGCTCATTGGCTCTATAACCTTTTCCAGTCAAAGGTCGTTTAGTTATCTTACCCTCAAGTCAAAGGTCGTTTAGTCATCTTACCCTCAAGGCAAGATTCGCACACAAGTAAAGAATTTTCTTCTAACTCACTTAGAAGTCCATTCTTCACCAATCTCTCAATCCTATTGAGATTGATGTGCCCTAAACGTAGATGCCAAAGTAAGGCATTTTCTTTTGGAGAAATTCATCGACGTTTTGATTGAGTTACAATAGTTCTGAAAAATTCAGTATTATGGAGGGAATTAATGAATAACGGTCTTAGCATATATAAATTCAATTCCAGATTTGCTGTGCAAATAAAAACACCATCTTTATGAATAAATTCTTTATTCACATTAAAAGAGATAGTATATTTACATTGCAATAAACATTTTACAGAAATAAGGTTCCTCTTTAGTTCCAGAACAATATATACATCATTTAAAATAAGAAACCTATTTTGTAAAGCTAATTGGAGTCCTCCCACTGCCACAGCTGAGACGACGTGTCTGGTGCCTACTCGCATCGTCATCTCACTAGCCTTCAGCTGTCGCCCAGATCTAATCCCCTAAAAAGAAGAACAAACATAGTTAGTGGCGTCTGAATCAATTATCTAGGCAGAATCATCATTTTCCACTAAACAAGTTTCAAGCACATGTAAATCACATTTACCTTTATCGGCCTTGGCTGCTTTCTTCTCTTTTAGATACCGAGGACAGTTCCTCTTCCAGTGTCCATCTTGGTTGCAGTGGAAACACTTTCCTTTAGCAACTTGTGGATGCCTCCTTGGGGCGACAGGTGGTGGGTTAGCAGGTGCCTTCCCTTTACCCTTACCACCATTCTTTTTATTTCCCTTTACAGAGTTAGAAGTAGAAGGTGCAGACTTCGTTCCTGAGGTCGAACCTCTATGGAACGTCCTGGAGGATGAAGCAATATTTGTCTCACCCTTCTGCCTCTCCTTACTTTTCAATAAAGATTGATATGTCTGTAACTCATTGAGGAGAGTTGTAAGGTTATACTTCACTTTGTTAAGAATCACATTACTAACAAAGTGCAGGAAGCTCTCCGGCAAAGAGTGTAGGATTATGGTAACCTAGATGCCTTCATCGATGGTAGACCCATTCAACTCCGCCACAATAAAGTGGACCATCTGTTTAGCACATGTTCACGAACAGAGGCGCCTTCTTGCATTTTAGAGTTGAATTTGTATTTAAGAGCCTCATGCATAAGTTGTTCAGACGGTTGTCCAAACATCCCCTGTAGGGACTCCATGATCTCACGCGCTGAGACCATAGGCTCATGTTTCTTAGCCAAGACTTCAGAATGACTTGCCAAGATATAGGCTCGGGCCTTCTCATTCACCCTTGTCCATCGTTCGTATGCCTCCCTAACATTTCGAGTGGCATTAGAAGCTGGAATAGAAGGACAAGCCTCCGTGAGAGTGAACATGAGATCCTCAATGATAAGGATCGTCGTGATCATATGTTTCCATGTTGCAAAATTATTGCCAGTAAATTTTTCGGCGCTTAACAATGCTAATGTGGTTGTTGCCATTTTGAAAATGTTGCTGAAAAAATGAACAAAACTTTATTAGATTTTTGCTAAACCACTTTTAAACCAATTAGTTTTTCAAAACAGTTTCAAGTACCCTAAGTTATAGAATTCTATTTTGCAATGATGCCCCAGTGAGGCAGGACAAATGCCACCAGTGGGGTGATCAGTTGCCCCTTCGTTGGGATGAGACATTCTCAACCATTAGGCAGAACCAACTCTTAGAACTGAACCTAACATCCACCATGTTCCGGTCCAGAATCGTTAACCTTTAACTATTCCGCGTAAGTGTAACCCCTCACTTTTGGTGCCAGAGTCTCGCCCTAATGAGCCCATCGTAGGAAAGAAGCAGATTAGGACAAGAGACTAAGTTACCTTATCCTCTTACAGAAGATCAAATAAAGAAATGCGCAAAACTGCCATCCTTTAGGGGGACACTCCCAGGGTGCCTCGAGGCGATGCGCAGTAACTTTATTCAACCTAACGAAAGAGACCGAGGGATATGCTGTCGCACTTTCCGCTCCCACTTACTATGAACATTCTCTCCATCCACCTTGATATTGACCTACCCAAACACCATTCGTTTGGGGGACATGCCAAAGGTGTCGCGAGGTCGAGGATAGATCTCACAGTGTGGACTATTTAGGAGAAACGTGAAAGGTTTAAGTGAAGCATTTTATGCCCCCAAGTACCTCCCACTGAATGTTCTACCAGGGGGTTCATTAACCTAGACAATCCGGCTACTTATTTTAGTCTTAATCGTCTTTTTAAACTCTGCTCATAAACAACGTTTGTCTATAAAATATGAACAAGTTCAAATAGTCACATTTAAACATTTTAATGGGCTGTCCTTAACTTGTATGCATGCATCAAATCTATCTAATTCACCTTTCTAGGTAAGTTCCCAGGTAGGGGTGTTACGTTTCCATCAACTTAAATACCCCAGCGTAGACAGAACCACCTTAATAAAAAAGTCCCTTATAGATAGATTTGCTACACTTTAACCTTTTATTAGTCAATTTAATCCTATTAAACTGATTAAGAGATTAAAACCTTAGGGTTTCTAATCGTATTAGAACCGTGATCTTAGGTCTAGGTGATCCAAGTTTTAAACACTTTAAAACCATGAATTAAACTTAAGTGAGCATGCATGTATTTCTTATTCCTTTTAGTTCTATTTTCTCTTTAACTTTTAAAAGGAAACGACTAAAACCATTGCACACAACGAGGTGTTTATAACTTTTATAAAGTAAACTATGTGTCATGCTTCATGCAATGTCCGATCATTACTATATATAACATTTATATAACACGTAACAACCAAGCAAACATGCTATCATTCACCCTTATACTATAACATTTATAATATAAAGATGATGCATGTCAATGCTTTTTATGCATGCATAAATATAACTCTTATATTATATGATGCATGAGCATGCTCTTACATAATTAAATCATGCTTCTCTAAATTATAACAATTACAATAAAGAGATGATGCATGATCATTGCATAATCTAAGGTGGGATTTGTTATATGTGCATACTATATGACATATAATAAACATACATCGCATGTAATAAAAAAAGGATTAATGGACCGGAATGGGCCTTTACAAAAATCGGAATGAAAAAACCCTATCTATTACAATTTTTCATCGAGCAAACCGGTTCATAGGCGAACCGGGTCTTGAACCGCCAGGAGGTCTTCATCGTGTAGCAAACTTCAGTAGGTATACGATCGTTCAGCGCACTAAACGATAGGAGCATTAGTAAACGATCGTGTACACGACGATGAGGCTGTGAAGCCTAATCGTCCATGCAATCATGTAGCGCGACGACAGGTAAACGATTTACCTTGCGTTACTAAGTGATCGTTTAGTCAATTACTAAGCGATGAAGCTTGCTGACCTAAACGATCATCTAGCACGCGCATTAAGTGATCTGCGAGCATCTCATCGGCTACACGACACGATACTCAGTGATCGCGTACTCGATTGTCAACCCGATGTGACCAACTCTTGATCGCATTCCCCATCGTTTAACCGATGTGTTCATCAACGATCGCGTACTCCTTCATCTTTATAATGCGATCAACAGCGATCGCGTAGAACATCTTCTGTTTGATATGATCAACCCTAGATTGACTCCTTCCTCGAAGTGCCACAATGCTTGTCCAGAACTTCGACGAACGACTCAAAACTTCAAACAAAATTTGAATATAGACTCGATAACGATTATTAATGCCCAAAAATGTAGGGACTTTTACAAATAACCGAAAATGTAAAAGGATCTAAATCAAACCGAGGCTAATCATCCTGAAAAAATCCATTAATCCGACACATCCACAGCAAATTTAACAATTAAACAGCGTAGAAATGCACCCACCATGAATGTAAAAGTCATTTTGTTGCAAGGGATGAAATCGAAGTATTAAAACCTGTCTCTAATACCAATTGAAGGATCTCATATCGATGAGTTCCACGAGCGTGTTCGGATCGCTCTGATCTCACCGTGACCGAAATATAACATTATACATTCAACACATACAGTTATGCAAATAAACTCTAATTAACGGCATGCTATGAACAACAAAATCATAAGGGAAAGAGTTCCATACCAGTTGAAGACTATCTTCAAACTTCATAACTCCAACGCAACGGAAACTCTCCAAGTGATCTACCAATGCCCGACGGAAACGTCGACTGCAACAACATGATTAACGCGAACTCACGACCGCAACGGGGATGATACCACCACTAATGAGCCCCGAGTATTCTCAGAGTGAAAACTCAAAGGGTGGGCTTTGGTGAATTTGGTAGAGGAAGAAGGAAACACGAATCGTGTAGGCTATAAGCAAGTGGGAGGGTGAAGGCCAATATCGCATAGCAGAAATGCTTATCGTCTAGAGAAGCTACACAATCGTGTAGGATTTGCTGAACGATCATTTATGAAAAGCTATACGATCGTTTAATTAAATCGGCACACTATACGATCGTTTAGAGAAGCTATCCGATCGTGTAGGCGAGAGTGTGTGATCATTTAGACGGAGAAGCGACTATCATATAGGCTCTCGAGCGATCATTTTCTTTCACCAACGTGCGCTTCAAGAAATCTTCTAGGTGAATGACCAGACAATGCATAAATGAAAACAATTTTCATTTTAACTCATCGGTTACAATAACCGATGCTGTCCACTAACCCACGTCCGAACGTAAAATTTGGCATAATTATCTTATAATTAACCAACTAATTAATTAATAAATATAATCATATTATATTTTTAACCTATAGTTTGATATCACATATCTCCTCTACTTGATATAAATCATATTTATATCTAATTTTCTCCAAAATAATGTATCTCATACATTTATCAATTATATCATATATAATTAACCAGTCCAATCATATCATATATATAATCGAACTTCCTCTTGTCAATTTGAACATTTCAAATTAACCCAAATACTAGTTCTCGACTTTATCCAAGCAACCCAGGGGACCTAAAGGACCTATGGCTCGAAGCTCCAACGGTACGTGAATAGCTGACTAAACTCTTTAACCACGAGATCCACCATCTGTTAACTGTCAGGCATTCCACTAATGACCAACAATTGAACTCTTCTTACCACAGATGTGTCTATCGGATATAACCAATCATGAATATGATGACCCTTCACAGATGCTCGTAAGTACAGCTGGGCCAAATTACCGTTATGCCCTTGTAGTTACATCTCACTCCTTAAGTACCACTGATTCCTCTAATGAACAATACAACATAGTCCAACTATGTGTGAACATCTCTCGGGCCAAAAGAAGGTGTGTGGCGCCACATTGTTCAAGCCCCGGAATCAACCCTTAAGGGAGTTATCAATCTACTTACCCCTGCCTCAGGGAAGGAGTGAATTCCATCTTATGTAGCTGAGTTCCCAGCTCCCAAATCAGACGAATCCCCAAAATGGTAGGTTTGAATCAACGACCTGGCCATTCACACCCATACAAATCAAAGGATCGCTCTCAATGGCAGGAGTTCCCAACTTACTCAGGATTGAGGTCATGTTACCTATGGTCATCCTAGTGAAGTGAAGTTTCTGTCATAAACGGTGTTATATAACGAGACGTTAACACTTCGTGGTCAGGTCTTATACAAACTCTTTGTATAGGATGCTCCCGCTCGCATGTCCCCAACAAGAATGATTAGGATTAGACCATCTAACACAACACTTGTGACCATTCCACAAAGCGTGCCACATCCGTAGTGTTACCAGGATAAGGTTTTTCTCCTATATCCATATACTACAGACCATTTTGGTTATCACTCAATACATGATCCACTTGTATGTTACCACATACATGCTTGAGTCACATACAAATAACCATAGATTTTATGTTTATTGGTTTGTGGTAAAGCAAATAAAACAAGCAACTGAGCAAAAATACAAGATGTGAAGTAAATATCATATATTAACAACACAAATGTTTGTACAAACTACAGGACATGAGACTTTAGGGCATTAATTCCAACAAGATTAGCATGTATTTAAAAGTAATGTAAGATCTACTGTTGTTAAAAAAAAATATTTATAACGATAAATTTATAATATGAACAATACTAAAAATTTTCGCATTGAAAGATCAGAAAGAGTAGCCATCAATGGTTGGATTAAAAGGAAACAAAACCCAACACAGGAGCCTTGCCATTATTTTCAATAAAAGCAACCCTTTTTTTCCTTTTCTTTTTGTAATTTTTATTTTCACATTAAAATTTATATGGTCCTCACTACTAAATGCCACCGCTTAAACACTACCACGTGTTATGACCTTTTGTCGAACTAATTGCCACGTAAATGAATAAAATATTGTCAACTTTTATCTTTTCATGAAAAGACACTGTTCCTCCTTCCAGCTGGACTGGACAGCTGTCCCAAACCAAACCCTCCGGCGGCCTCCGAGAACTTAGACCCACTGTCGGGAGGCAGTACGACACTCCAATTCTCTTAATTCTTACGTTAATTTAATCCAATTCTCTTAATTCTTACGTTAATTTAATCCCCTAATTAACCCATCCCATATTAATTTTAATTTAATCTTTGTTAATTAGCAGTTAACGTTACGTTTCAATTATTTAAGAATCATGAACAATTAAATTTATCCTGTCTTTTAAGTGTCACATAAAGAACTATAAAATATATGACTATATTATAGGTCACATTTTTATTAGCGATCGTCATCATGATCATGATTTTACATCGTTTTCTTTTATTTGTATGAATTAATATGAAAAGTACAGTGTAACGTGTAAATAAAGTATAGTTATTTATTATGTTAATATATTAAAGGAATAATTTTTTTGTTTATGTTAGTTAATTGACACTGTTTTGTAATACATGTCAATGGCGCCAAAATGATATGACGCAAGTACAATCTATCAGGAGATTTGGTTTAATTTTATAATGGATGTGATTAGAATTAATTAATATCTAAGAAACCAAATAAAGAAAGGGGAGGCTAATTAAATATTAAGGAAGTAATAGATTAATGATATAGAATGATAAAAGCTTGCCATTCATAGCTTGACATGCAAGAGCGGGATGGCGGAAGGTAAGATTTGCTTCCGAATGCAGAAGGTTGTGGTTATGAAAATGGATATACTCATAATTAATTATAATCTAAAATATAATAATATTTGAACTTTTTTTTAAATTTTTTTAAATTTTTTTATTTTTTTATTTTTTTTATTTTTTTTTATCAATTTAGTACCTAACCTTTCAAAAAGTTAGACTTTCCTCTGTTTCTTTTTTCTCCATCAAGTCAATGTTATCATAAAATGATACCATAATATCAATATGGATAATTTTGTTGAGTAAAAAAAAACAAGACATTATCACTCACTTCTAAAATAGTAGATATGCGCTTATATTATGTAAACTATGGTAATTAACTTCTCATATATACAAAAATATGGTCTAAATTACCAATTTAGTTTATTGTGTCTATTTGATTCCAACTTTGAAAAGTATGTAATATGTTATTAAATTTTTAGTTTGGTGTCAAATAGGTTATTAACCAATTCGATGTTTTTTTAAAATTCATAGACCTATAATAATATATAAAGGGAAAATAATTATAAACGATAAAATTGTTGAAAATATTTACAAATACAACAAAATATCACCGTCTAGCTGCGATAGACTGTGATAGACCAGATTGTGATAGACCGCAATAGACTACTATTTGTGTCTATCATGACACAGATACACACAGATATAGTCTATTGGACCGCAATAGACTATGATATTTTGTTATTATTGTAAATATTTTGGTTTATTTTTCTATATTTGAAAATAACTCTTTATAAAATTGAAAGGGAGGATCCTATTAAACATAAAATTCAATTTTATATTTCATAAATCACTAAATTATTAAAGATTTCAAACAATGTTAAGAGAACTTTTAGATACAAAATTGAAAGTACATAGATCTATTAGACATCTTTAAAGTTGAAAAATTTATTAAACATAAAGTAAAAAAATCTGGAGACTAAATTTATAATTTCATTTGAAAAAAAAAATCAAACAGAAAATGAAAGTATGGTAATTTAAACCGTCGATCCCAAAATAATTAATATATGTCAATAATCTCCGAGCTATGCTCAACTCATGTTGACATAAATTCATCCATAAATAGTCTAAAAATAAAAATAAATAAAATCACAAGGGAGAAAATTGAGAGAGACCCACTAAAAAGAAAAGAAAGACAGAACATGGTCTAAATTATACATTTAGGCACATAATTAAAATCATTGGAAAAATTTTACAAGGCATCATTTCTAAAATTAAAGCCTCTATGATAATATTAATGGGGCTAATTGATTGGGAATTACACGAAGGGATTAACATCCAAAAAATCGGGGATTTCAAACTTGAAAAATTGGCTGCAGTAGCTTTCTTTCTCATCTTGATCAGTCCCATTCCCATTGGCTGTACTGAAATATGTTGAATTTGAGTTCAATGGCGTTGGGCTCGAATTCAGAGTCGAATTTTCCGGCGACGGCTCCATAATTTGTTCATGAAACTGTTCTTGATCTTCATGTGAACCATAAAAATCGTAACTTTGAAACTGATCCACACACTGTTCTAAAGGTGAGTAATTAAAACCATTCAAATTATTATTATTTGAGGCTATTTCGTCATTTGGGTGTTGGCAATTTTGGGAGTAAAACTCAGAGGTGAAATTTGATGATGATGGGAATAATAATTGGTGGCCGGAGGAATAATAATAGGGAGTTTCTCCGCCGCAAGAGGTGGCGGTGGATGGGCTGCAACCGGCGGAGACTTCATGGAGCGGCGGAAGAGCTGGGGTTTGGTCAATTTGTTGTTGTTGTTGTTGTAATTGTAACTGAGAGATGATCATGTGGGAATATTGTTCTTGATTTTCAATGTTTTGTAGCAGAAAATTTGGAGTTTGATGTTGAGAGATATTGTTAGAGGACATGAAATTGCTGGCCAATCTAAGAATTTCAGGGTTAATTGAGTTATGAATTCCAATTAACCTTGAGAAATTGTTCATTTGGGAATTGGGAGTATTATTATCGTAAAAAGTTGACCCTAAAATGGAAGATAAATCAAGAAGATCAAGCCTTGGGTTGTGGGTTATCGGGTCAATTCCCATTCTCAACAATCTTTTTCGAATGTGGGTGTTCCAGTAGTTCTTTATTTCGTTGTCTGTTCTTCCTGGTAATCGAGCAGCTATGGCAGACCATCTAACAAAATTTAAAATCCCAAATTAGAGAAACTAAAATAAACACTACTCCTAGGGAAATTTCATTTTTCTTTTAAGTTATAAAATTTGTGGAACTTACTTGTTGCCCAAAATGCTGTGAAGTTGAATAATTGTTTCTTCTTCCTCAAATGAAAATCTTCCTCTCTTAATATCCGGCCTCAAATAGTTTGTCCATCGAAGACGGCAGCTCTTTCCACATCGTTGTAGACCTAAAACCACAGCAAATGATAAACAATATGAAAAAAAGATTAAATTCTTACAACTAATTTGTAATAAATTTGAAAACTTTATGGATTTAGAGAAAACCCAATTGAAAAATGCAAGCAAAAAAATGAAGAGATTAAGAGAATAGTACCTGCATTTTTGGGAAGAGTTCTCCAGTTTCCATAGCCATGTTTGTGAATATAATCAACAAGTTTCTGATCTTCTTCAGGAGTCCATGGACCTTTCTTCAGACCTTCTTTTTCACAGCATGGGGTTCTTCCCATCATGTGCGTTAAAACTTGTGGAGTTTGGATAAAATTTGAATATGAATTTTAATGTTTAATAAAAAGGAGTTTGATGAGAGAGTGAAAAATTATGGATGAATTATATGTAGGGACCTAATTGGTATGAAACTCTATAAATAGAAGATTGGGGAAAGGAAGTCAAATGGGTTCGGTGCCGTCCACTGTTTATTACTTTGGGTGAAAACGATGACGTGTCCTTTTTTCTTTTTTTCCTCTTAAATTGAATTTACCAGTCTAATTTCTAGATTAATGAGAGGATTTTTTTTTTATTTTTTATAATAATGATATGATAATTATGTAAATCATATGGTATTATTTTGTGAAAGCTACATCACTTTCTAGTCTTCACATTATAAAAATATAGCTGTCACTGACGTGGTGAAGCCACGTGGCCCATCTTCTTCATACATCCTATTGCGCCACCCTCCATTGCTTTTTTTTTCCTCTCCTCTTTACTTGCGTGGCTTCCTCTCATTGGCTACTCCAATTAGTCAACATTTTCCCCTCTCAACTCCATTAAATAAAAATAAATAAATAAAATTGTTTGATAAGCTGAAAAAATTTAGTTGTAGTTTTTGTACTCTCAATCACATTGAATACTTTTTTAGTTAACAATCTAACTTTAATAAGTAGAATTTTAGTTCTATACCTTATAATTTGTAACAATTTACTTCTTACGGTAAAAAGATTAAGATTTAATGAAATTACTAAAATATTGAGACTAAATTGTTACAACTTTTAAAGTATAAGAATTAAATTGTTATCTATTACAATTTGAAGACTAAAATGTAACAAATTTAAAACTATAGAAACTAAATCGTCATCAACAAAAGTTTAAGGATCAAATTATTACTTTTATGAAAGTTTAGAGATAAAAATATATTTTAACTAAAAATATATTTATGGTATGAATTATGAAAATAACTTCTTCTTTTTTTTCCCTCATGGGATAGTGATAGAAAAGGGGTTGTATTGAACCAACCAATTTGTTACACGATAAGGCTTATCAACCTCCGCACGCTATTGAAAAATGCTATTTTATTTTATTTTTATTTACAACTTTGTCTGCTCCGTAACAAGCATATCTCTTTGGCCAATTTAGGACAGTTTTCCAGTTAACATATACCTAAAGAGGAGAGAAAAAAAAAAAAAGTGAAGTTAATTTCCAAAAAACTAAAATATAAATACGTTGAAGATACATTATTATATATGTGTATATATTTATATGATATTGTGCAATTAATTGTTATAATAGTTATTTTAAATTAGATTAAAATAAATTTAAGAAGAAAGTGAAAACTTGAAGAAAAAAAAAATGTGGTTGAGTGACAAGAAGTAGAAGATGAAAATTGTAGAATGGAGGGGGTGTAAATCGTGATTTAGATAGTGAGAGAGAAGAGAAAAATAAAGATTTAATTACGTTTCGGGTTTTTTCTTTTAACTTTTTATGTTTTTTTTTTTTATCATTTTTAATTTATTTTGTTTGGATTACTCAATTTAGGTAGACTTTTATGTTTCAGAGTGATTTTGAAATTGTTAAAATCACTTTTGTCATTTTTAAAAGGATTGTTAAATCACATATTGGCTTAATATTAGACATAATCACAATATATATCATAAATTTCGTTTATATCACAATATATCATATATATCATTTAATAGTCAGAAATCTCAATAAACCAAAATTTGTATATATCATAATAATATGAAGTGTAAAAACTCTCATTTATATTATATCAAATAAACGAATATATATCACAGTATATATCAAATTTCCTACAAAAGCTTAAAAAAAAACATATATTAGTGTATATCAAATATATATACCACAGTATCTATATCCCTATATATATGAGGAAGGGTTTTGAGAGAGAAATTGAAGAATATAGAAAGATGTGGATAAAAATTATGATTTAATATATTTTGCTTTAAAAAGTGCACCTCATTTAAAATCCGTCTCTCTTTCCTATTTTAAAATATGTATAATTAATTTATTAATGGAGACTAAGTGGTAATTTGACCATAATTTTATCATAGTTTTTTAAGGAAATTAGACATTCTTGTAAATAAAGAAAAGCTTGAACATTAATGAAATATAAGTCCTTAATTAGGATTTCATGTGTAGAAAGCCCTTTTTAAAATCACCGTAAAACATGTTTAATCCTTCAAAACAAATTTTGATGGTATAAAAATTGCATTTAAAAGTGTAAAACCGAAAATTAAATTAATTTTGAGTAATTAAAAGTGTATTTTCAAGTGATTTTGAAAATGAAAAAAGTGATTTTGATGATATTAAAATCATTCCGAAACAATCACTCAAATAAAATAGGTTGTGAGTTGAGCTTTTTAAGTGGTTGGACTTAAATTTGAAAACGAGCCAACGTATCTGTATTTGGAAGTAGATATATATATATATATATCTGAATTTTTTTTTTTAAAAATAAGATACTTCAAATCACATATTACACAAGCGACAATTGTATTTGAATTAAATCGAGTCTTGTAAGCTATTAAATGTTGGTTTATGACCTATACTTAATTATGAATTTATGCAGTTTCTGGAAATATAAACGTTGTATATATTTTTCATGCTAAGTATTATATTGTTTTTCTTCAATATTTCCCACGAAGCACGTGATCAAAGTGAACAGAAAATATTCAATGGGCTAAGGAATGGAAGCTCAATCTGAAAGCTTCAAAAAGTTAGAAAAAGACCAAAAATTCGTCGGCGAAATGAATGCATTGTAACTTATAAGTAGAAATATTCAATCAATATAGCAACGGAAAAGAAAAAACGATAATTGTCCTTTTTAAAAGATACTCACGCTAATTATTACGTCGACTTTTATTCATTGGGTCCCTAAAAGGCCTAAAAAGCTAAAAGGCATTTTGATATATTTATGTTTTTTTTCAAACCTAGCATAAAGGTATACATGAGTTAAATTAGAACGTTTAATATTAATATTGTTGTTTTCAAAACTTATTAGAGAAATATTGTTGTTTTGGGAATTCAAGACTAGAAGTCGAGGGTTGAGAATTCGACTAATGTAGAGGTCAAGGTCGAACGTTGAGAACTCGACAAATAAACAAAAACTTGGAAACAATACGTAAATTAGGGTTGTCGAGGGTTGAAGTTTCGACAAACAAAGAAACACTTTAAAGTTGTCGAGGGTTGAAGTTTCGACATACATGGAGATCTCGCTAATTTTAGGATGAAGATCTCGCTCTAGAAGGGAATCTCGCTAATTTTGTATAGTCTTGACATACATAAGTCGAAACTTCAACACTCGACAAGCAGATTGTAAGAGAGAGCGAGATTGAAGGAGAGAGCGGCCATGACTAATGCTCTTTACACAATCAGGATAAGCTTAGTCTAATTAGTCCTATGCAATCATCCCATATCCTCAACATTTCTCATACATACGTTGTTAAAAGGTTTTAATTAATTTAACCATAAGAACTGTTTTAATTAATTTAACCATAAGAACTATCATTAATGGATGCTATGTTATCATTAATTAGTACACTTTGAATTAACTCAAGATGTTACATATCTGTAAGGTAAAATGTTCAAACTTCCATCTTTTATATAATTAAACTAAAAACAAAGGTTTAGTTATGCAAGTTACCACGCTCGAGAATGGACTTTCATCTAATATGATTTACATACAAACAAAATAACCAAAATTCTGAGAAAACAATGATAAATTCTCTCAGTAGGCAACGACTGAGATAAATTCAATATCGAATAAAATGGCGAAAGATTGATTTTCAGAGATGAGTTTGTATATTATTTCCATTGGAGCTTCCATTCTCCGAGATTGTAGGAGAGAGCGAGATTGAGAGTATCTCGCTGAACATCTCGCTCTATCTCTCAATCTCGCTCTCTCCTACAATCTTGCTGAACATCTCGCTCTCTCCTATTGTATATTCAATTTTTTTATAGTATAAAGTTGTACATTATTATTTTAATTAAATTGTACATTATTATTTTAATTAAGTTGTACATTATTCTTTTAATTAACTTTTACATTATTCCTTTAATTAACTTGTACATTATTCTTTTAATTAACTTGTACATAACTTTTAATTAACTTATCTTGTACATTATTTTTCTAATTAAGTTGTACATTATTCTTTTAATTAAGTTGTACAGTATTCTTCTAATTGAGAAACAAATATTTTTTTAATTGAGAAATAAATATTTTTTTTTTCAGATCATGGCTTTAAACCCAGGACCTGTTAATCCCGATGTTTTGTACGACCAGTCCATTCATCGATCATCTGTTGTATGGCGAGATCGTACTACTGGAGAAATATCTTGCAGGCGTCGAGAGGCAGTTCTCCAGCGCACTATCCCGCTCCACCCTCAAATACTACCGCTACTGCGCACATCTGGATTTTATGGGGTTGCTAAATTAGTATTTATTCAGTTGGACTGACATCTGATCACAACCTTGGTCAAGAGATGGAGGCCCGAGACGTATACATTCCATATATCTGTTGGAGAGTGCACTATCACTCTACAAGACATAGAAGTGTTGTTGGGGTTATCTGTTGACGGTGAGTTGGTCACTGGAGTGATGTATGATAACTGGTTAGAAGTTTGTCAACTGTACCTCGGTGTGACCCCATCTGCCGACAAGATTAAAGGATCGAGGTTAAGTTTAATATGGTTAGGAACACAATTTCGTCAGCTCACAGATGATGCAGACGAGAAAACCGTCATAAGATATGCGCGAGCATATATACTATAAATGATGGGTGGAAATCTGTTTTCAGATAAATCAAGCCATTTTGTTCACTTGATGTTCCTGCCACTGTTAGCTAACCTCCATGATGCGGGGCGGCATTTATGGGGTGGAGCATGCTTGGCATGGTTGTATAGACAACTATGCAAAGCAACAAGACCTGAGATTCGAGAGATAGCTGGGCCTCTCATACTTTTGCAACTATAGGCTTGGGAGCGATTTCCAACAATGGCTCCACAACTACATGTTAATGACGCTCAGTTAGTTGGACGAGCCTACGGTTTTCGGTATGTTGTTTTAATTCAATTTAATTTTTATATCACTGATCTAGTTAATTTAAATTTTAAATTATCAATTTAAAAATTTAGATGGAGAGACAAATTTTGTGTGACTAGGACAGCCACACATGTAATCAGCCAGTATAGATACATGTTTGATCTGCTTCAACCTGAACAAGTACATTACACTGAACCTAATTGATTATTTTATACACATTTTTATTGTATTTGTCTTCAATATTCTCTAATATAATATTTTGTGTTTCAGGTTATTTGGGAGCTATACAAAATTATTATGCATACTTTGCCTAATTTTTGTACGAATGATCAAAACATATGACGGACGATAAGTTCTCTCATATGTTTTTACATTGGTGAGTGACATCTTCTTGACAGAGTGATGAGACAATTCGGTTTTCAGCAGGATGTCCCATCGCCTTGTAATACTGAACCCGTACTACATGATATTGACCTAAGGACTGGAGATTGGTTCGAAAAAGTTGCACGGATGTCACTCTAGAATATATTCATTGGTATAATAATATTACAAGGCGCTACATCACTCGTCCGGGAGCAGTTGTGGGTCATCTGGTAAATGAATATTATCTAATTATTTTTAATTTAAATTTATTTTAAATATTGTCTAATTGTTTTATAATTCACAGAGATCGAACAACCGTAGACTTCGTGAGGTTGTGAATGATCCGAACCAGGTTCTTGCTATATGTAATGACAACCAAAGCTATATGGAGAAAATTCGTTATATGTACGATATACATATTGTTCCTCCACCAGCTCCTAAACGTAGAGGACCTGTTCGGGAAGAGGATGAGGTTGCACATAATGTGGAAAAGTTGCCCCTATGAGGCAGTAGAGTCAAACTGATTATGTTAGTTCGATGATGATGATGATGATGCCATCATTTGGTTCATGACATTATGACTCAGAGGCTGGTCCTTCGTCTTCATACGTGCATGGGCATGGCCGGGGTCGCGGAGAGCATAATGAATATTTATATTATGAAGTGCCGGCAGAGGTACCAGAGCAACATCAAGAAAAACCCGAGCAACATCAAGAAAAACCCGAGCAACCTCGAGTTCGAAGTCGATGACGACAACCAGATCGAAATCGACGATTCGCCTTGTGGGACACATTGTTTTTTGTAATTAGTTTTATATAAATGAGATATTTAATTTATATATATATATATATATATATATATATATATATAAATATATATTATGAGATTATTTTTTTAATTGGTTCTTTTTATATATTATGAATAGTAATTATTTTGATATAGAAGCTTTTAAATATCACTAACATAAATAATAACATCAGATAGTCTAAATCTAAAAAGTTAGGTAAAAAAAACTTCAATATTCAAATTTACATATTTTAGATAATAATTTGGGGACATAATAAATCAAATCAACACTCAAAACTTCACATGCAAGTCTATAAATAAGACTAATTGATATAAAGATCATAAATTTTAATCACAGTAGTGAGGTCAATAGTTTAAAATATTTTACAATAATAATCTTGAACTCCTTTTGTACATTTGGCACCAAGATTTTTTTTTTTTTTTTTTTTTTTTTTTTTTTTTTTTTTAAAAAAATTATAATAATAAAAAAATATTTTTAGAAATTGTTTTTATAAAATGAAAAATTAAAAAAAAGAAGAAGAATGAAAGAAGAAGGTGGAATGGGGAATTAAATAAAGAAAAAAAAAGGAAAATTTGTACGGATATCATTGCTAACATCTTGCTCTCGCTCAAAATCTCGCTCTCATTCTTAGGACCTCGTTCTCTCTCATAATCTTGCTCTCTCTTACTCTTCCCTCTTTCGTTCTCTCCCAATACAAAATTATTTATAACACATTAAATAATTATGAGTGTTATGAGAAAGGTATTTCGTTATCTCCACATCAAATCACTTGAGATGAAAAAAGTACCCTTCATAAAGTTTCCAAAAAAAAAATCAGACCAAAAAAAAAAAAAACTGGAAACTCCCAAGTTAAGAAGCTTCGTGCCAGATATGCACCAATGAATGGGTTAGAAAGAATAATATATCTGGAAACTCCCAAGTTAAAAAAAAAAATGGAAACTCTCGCCCTCTCTCAATATCTCGCTCTCTTAGCTATCTCTCAATATCTCGCTCTCTCTCCTACTCTTTCCTCTTTCGTTCTCTCCCAATACAAAATTATTTTTAACACATCAAAAAATTATGAGTGTTATGAAGAAGGTCTCCAGAATGAGGAAGATTTTTCGTTCTCTCCACATCAAATAATTATGAGAAAGGTCTCCAGAATGATAATTAAACAAACTCAATAATAATGTTACGGCAAGGTCGAGGGTTCAAAATTCGACGTACAAAAAATACGAAAGGGGAAGGTCGAGGTCGAATTTTGATCCCTCGACTTATTTAAAAAAAATAAAAAAACAACAATATTTTTACAAATAGTTTGAAAACAACAATATTTTCTAAATAGTTTCTAAAAGGACAATATCCTTTTAATTTTTCAGTTAAATTGGGCTGGGAGATTTTTTTGGATTAACTCGAAATTTCTGGTTGGTTGAATTGATTACCCGAATGACCCAAATAAGGTCTCCAACCCAATACATCCCGCTCCTTAAAATTCGGTTGAATTGAGTTGGGAGATTTTTTGGATCAACTCGAAATTTCTAGTTGATCGGATTGACTATCCGAGTGACCCAAATAAGGTCTCCAACCCAACAACATCCTGATCCTTAAAATTCGAGTTGGATTAAGTTGGGTTGTCGAGTGATTTGTTTTTTTTTTTTAATTTTTTTATTAACTTAAAATACTTACATTTGTATACATCACATATTAATAATTAAAATTTCATAAAACTTAAATATCAAAATTCAATATATCTATAACCAACATCATAAAACATATATGAGTTATAATATTCATAAATTATAATATATATATATATATATATAAATTTAGAAATTCGAATTGGAGAGATCCACCCGAATTTTTAAAAGTGTAACTTGAACCCGATCCAACTCAAAAAATATAAAAAAAATTGAAACTAATCCAATCAAAATGTAAAACTGACCCAACCCAATCTTTATAATTTGGTTAGGTAGTTCAGATTATTCGAGTTGTCGAATTATTTGAACACTTTTAATTGGAAAAGACCTTTGAGGGCAATTTTGTCCAAGAAAGAGGAAATTTTGCATGCATTCACACAAGACATCTGTACGGAACTTCAAGTTGCCTTCAATGCCCAATTATTACAAGATAAACTGTAGTTGTTTAATCAATCATTTGATTTTCTAAATCTTCAATATCTTCAATTCTGGATTTTATGCGTGTCCTAATCAGAGCCGTTCAACTACAGATTTGTATGACCTCATCAGTCCATCCGTGAGCTGCCACGTTGTCCATGGCTGCTTGTCGGTTCAGTATCGACATGAAACGAAACTCCTATTTTGCTTTTGTAATAAAGTCTACCCGCTTAAAGTTTTTCAAACAACATTTTTTTTACTTTGAAATGTGTTAAAACTTTGGTCCTCTTTTTCGATTTCTATGTTGGTTTAGCGTGTGAGTGTTGTATTCATACATGAATGAAAAATACGTCGTAGAAAATAAAATACCAAAAAGATAGTAATCCTTGCATAATTTTAAAAGTGGGTTTTTTCAAAGTACAGTATTTTTGGGGAATAAATAGTGTTCACTCTATGGGAAAAAAATTCAAATCTTTAATTTTACCATTCATATAGTTTCAATATTATTTTTCATGGCATTCACATTAATATTTAAATATATAAAACACCCCTCTTTAGAATAATTAATTTCAATTATATCCCTAATTTTTGTTAAGTTCAATTTCTATTCTTCAACTTTGAAATTTATTTCAAAAAATACCATTGAACTTCAAAAAATATATTTCAAAGTTCAAGAATACAATACAATATTTCAAATATATATATATATATATATATATATATATATATATATATATGTATGACAAAATTACAAAAAGACAATCCTAATTTTGACCTATATTTCAAACGTACATTTGTTCCTACTATTAGAGTAAAAAACTGTTAGAATGTTGAATAAAAATTTAGACTTAAAATGGAGTGACAATGTCCTAAAAAAATCGAAGCCTAAACATCGCACGTCATTCTTGGTCATCATACATATTTCAAGTCTCAATTTCCATACAAAATTTTAACATATTTTTACTTCAGAGCTGTTTTTGCAACATCTATGGGCACAAGGTTGTTTTTTCAAATAAAGGGCAAGGTTTTAAAAGTTCTCTCTCTTTCTTTTTTGGGTAATTTTGCTCAAATGAAACTTTTTAAAATTAGGAACATAATTAGAACTTATTTCAGAGTTGAGGAATGTTTTTGTCAAGTTAGCTAGTGAATTCTGGTCTCTTTAAAAAACATAATTAGCTAGTAAATTCTCATCAATTGAACACCTATTTAGAACTCACATAAACTCAATAGAATGTAGTATTAATTGAGATTTTCAAAATTACTGAAGTGGCCACATGCTAAATAAGGTATGACGACCTTTTTCAATAATTACTTTGAGAATTAGGTTTAAGCTAGTCAATGGGCTTCACATATTTATATTTAACCAAGCCAGGACACGTTTCAGTTAGATACATGATATATAAAATTTAATGGACTTTTAATGGTTGGAGCCAGCTGCCCACCAATTCTACTTCAAAATTTATTGTATTTTTCTAATGCCTAATGGTCACTTCTCCCATGGAAAAAGTGAATATATACGAGGACTATATACACCTTGGAGTTGAAAATCATGTCCACAAGTTTCTCACCCATCTTAATCTGAGATCCGTACGGTCTAATAATATTTTATTAACCTGCAACATTTCTTCTGGAAGCTTTTCTTCCCAAGCCAAGGAATTTTCAAGTTTCATATTAAATCCATTTTAGAGTAATTTGATGTTGGTAGAATCACTTCTAGATGTAGTACAACTAAACAACAACCAGGTGCTTTAATTAAACCACTTCCAACACCGCCCCCCCCCTTTTTTTTTAAGTTTTGGGAAATATCTTTGAGAAAGTGCTAAACAAAATGTGAGCCAGACTCGCATTAAATACTCTAAACTAACCATTTAAAACAAGCAAATGATCCCATAAAAATAACTATATTCCAATGTATATATCAAATTAGCTTGTTTGGTTCTTACATCTAATCGTATCTATACATTAGCCAAGGAACCTAATATAGGGATTATTGCTTGAAAGGTAACAAAAATAGGTCTATAATATTTATCGGATTCTTTAAGTTTGTTGACATGCATGTGAGGAACTTAGAAAAAAAGAAAAAAAGAAAAAAAGAAAAAGCTTTTACAGTCAAAGACTTATTTGATTTCAATAAATTATATTGAATGCACACTTTATCAAACATAAACTTCTACGTGGCTAAATGTAAGTTAAAGACTTTTATAGTAATTAATGTCTACGAATAAAACTATATATAAATAAAGTTATTGTGGCCAAATTACACAAATCCTAATTTGAACACCCATGTGAACGATGGTACATATAGGGCAATGACCATAATCCAAGTCATCGGGATCAATTTTATGGAGACGGCCATAATTCTCGTGGTAGCAAATCTTATATCCATTAATACAAGGATACGGGAAAGGGTTTTTTTTTTTTTCTTTGTTTTCTTCTATAATTATTATAATTGGATCCTTGGAATGCTAATAAAGATTAATAGTCCACAGGGCCATGCGTATTCTAGGCTTCTAGCCAATTAGGTTTATAACTTGTCCAAAATACGTGCTTTGGAGATTGCTTTCTAAAAATAATTGCTACGTGTTTATAATTGAAAGGAGGGCAAATAAGACAATTGGAAGAGTAACAGAAACAGATGCTTGATAGTTTATTTCTTCGGCACTTCAATCTTTCAAGTTTCAACAAACATCGCGTAGTGGTGGGTGTGCCTTTTTGTCTCCATCAGATTTGTTTAGCAGAATTGCGTAATTTAGGAATTAGGGCCACTTTTCATATAAAAAAGAATAGACATGAAAATTGAACCTCTAACCTCAAGAATACAATACATACATGCGAGTTACTATTAAATTATTAGGCTCATTTTCGCTCTCAAATCTATAATCTGTTCTCTTTTGAATTATATCTTTTATAGATTCTATGCGTCCTAAATATAACAGATTGATAGGAAGAGCTAAGAGGATCTATTCAAACAGGTGGTTCATTTCCATCTTACAAAAGTTCAAAAATTGATTTTAATCAACTCCATTTTGGTCACTCCGGATTGATTTAGTTACCTTTGTACTCAATTTCTAAACTGGTCACACCAATTTTCGTGCTTACTCTTTTTCCTAAAAGGATGCAAACCTATTTGCGCCCGTAGTTGGAAGTTTGGAAACAAGATGGAATTGAAAACCATTATTATTTGATCAATATGGGAGGAGAGGGGACAAAAAGCAACAAAACAAGTTTGTTCCCCCTTGAACTCCTATGACAGAGGAGGAAGTCCCAAATATCTTCAGTTTGTGCAGGTGGGGTACGAGAATCGTCTTCATTGGAATAAACAAGCCCAGGTGGCCAGATTTTACAGGACAGGATCATTTGAAAGTGGATTGGTGTAAAACCCAAAAAGGACTAAAATAACTTTCCCGTGGTAAATCTATAACTAGGTTGGAGCCTATGTTTATAGCCATATTGACATTTTGCCTAGAATTCTAACCTAGGGCATTATGTTCACGGCGTGCACAATAATGTAATACTGAAATCGCAACAAAAATCCAAGGTTGTGGTAGCCTAATAATTGAACTTAAGGGATTGAAATAATAAATGTAGTCGTTTAATTGGTCAACCATTCACATTATTGAAGATAAGCTCAGTACTTTACCGTAATTAACGTCCCCCAGATCCTTTCCACTGCTGATCTCCAAAAGCAGATCTACAGAAAAAGTTAATTTGTTGATAAAAATATTTAACAGTCACAAAATAAACTACATGATTTTATGTTGATAAAAATAGCAACTGGGCGCATTCAGAATATCCCAATTTGTTTCCACTTATTAATGAAGTTATACGAACCACTGGGCGTCCTTGAGGAATAGGAGTCTCTTTGTATAGTAGTTCTTACAGAAATAAGTGGTATATACTTTTTGGGAGATATTGTCTGCATCTCGTGTAAACCAGAGGCCAATTCACCTCAGACACTATTAGGGCTACTATTACGGCCAGGACGTGAAAACAAGTACCTTTTATGTAGACTAAATAAGCGAGACAAATTTGAAATCTTTTTGCAGTCTTACAAATTTTTGCACAAAGAAATTAAAATTTTGCAGATCAATGAAGAGAGTGCTTAGAAGGTTACCTAAACTACATATATTTTGAATGTGCTCATCAAAAAAATAATAATAATAATAATAAATAAATAAATAAAACATACGTGTCATATATTAGCAGTGAAACAGTATATAATATTAATCAAACAACATTCAGAATGAAACAGTCTGGTGGGAACGTCTAATTTTTGCAGCAATGTAAAATATTAAATCAATCAACCACCATCCGTTGCCCTAGCCCAAAATTTATTAAAGGGGCATTTGGGGCAATGAGTTGATTATTATAGTTTGGTTATAATAGTTTATATTTGAGGTATAGATTATTTTAATTTGGGTTATAATAGTATGTGTTTGAAGTGTAAACTAAAGAATAAAAAAATGATGAATGTAAAATAGTGAAAAATGTAGCAAATTGTAAATATTGTAGTAAATAAGGGTTTTGAAATAGTGTTTGACTTTAGCTAATTGGGGAATACAAAATAGTATTTATTGTAAAAAAATATGATTATCATAGTCTAAGGATAATTCTTGCCCCAAACACACCCTAAAGTGTTATGTAATAATTGTTTGGTCAGCTACTTGTATAATTGTAGATCTAAGGCCTTTTCAGAAAAGAAAAAAAAAAATGTAAATCTAAGGATTTCTTTTCACTTGATCGTCTTTTGGCCAGGTTTCAACTAAAATTTTGACTATTCCCAAGATTAGCAGTACTCTTAATTTGGTGGAGACTTCAAACCTGGAAGATTCAGAGAGTTGAGTAAAAGGTGTTCGAAGAGGAGATGGGATGCCTTACCAAATTTAGGTGATAGCCATGATAGGTAGTCTCAGCATCAAATAATTGATGAAGTGGATGCAGTCATCTCAATTATAAGATCATGTAGGCGACCATTAGTGACAAGAACGCCACCTGAAGGGGATAAAATCCTACGGCCAGCTTGATCAGCAGCAAGATCAATGTCACTGCCTTTCCAGTCAGTCACCTAATCAAACAGAAAGAGCTCCATTAACACTTCATTCAGGTGTTTCAGAAAGAAGTAATACAAGGATGTATTTGGAATACATTTTCAAGTGTTTAATTTAAAAAATAAGTCATTTTAGAAAAAATTAGAGTGTTTGCCAACCACTCAAAATAGCTTTTAAAGTATATTTTCAATTATTTTTGTCAAAAGTGTTTAAATAAAAATGAGTATTTTGAAAAGCACTTTTCCCTCCAGTCAATCCAAACGGGTCCTAAATATTCCATGACCGTACAAAGATGAAACTTTGATGATGATGATGATTGTCTGTCCAAATATTATCAACAGTCGAAAGTAATTTAGTACCCTGAACCATAATCATGAAATTCCTTCATGCTACAATTTTTATTTTCTAGATTGACTGATTTATATGAGAGACCTTTTGTCATTTTCAATTCTGAGTGGCCATTTTTTACCGAATAAAATGAGAAGGCCAAGGCTTTATGGCTTAATGCTACTAGTCATTTGTGCAGGAATGCAACTAAGGGATAGAGAGGTATTCTCACGAGAAGAGGTAGCCTTGTTCATAGGAAAATTTTTGTTTGTCCTTTTAGTGCATCACATAAAGCCTTTCGTAATCATGATCTTTCAGTGCTACTTGGAGAGTTTTGCAACTCCACTGATTTATTGACAGTTTTCACCTATACAATAATTTGTAGATGTAGTAGGCAAAATCCAAAAAACAATGAGAAAGTTTAAGAAATCCTTTGCAGAAAACTAACCGATGGCTGTCACCATAAAGTTGGTGTGATTATCATTATAATTCCACGGTAGCTTTATATATCATATAAATGATGTGTAATGACACTCTGGACCAGGATGGTACAGTACAATCACTCAGAATCTCAAACATGCAACAAGAAGCCAGGATAAAGACAAGAGAATTCCTTCTAATGCTTTTGTGTGGTAGATTGAAGGCTTGAAGCATCAGAGTCGGACAACATATTTAATGAATAATAAATGTTGTTTCCTTCGACAACAAACGAATTTTGGATGTACCATGTAATATTTCCAAGGTTTCTCCAAAAAAGGGGAAAAAACGTAATGATAATGACTTGGTATCCTGTTATAAATTTCCAAAGCTCAAATTATAGCATTATAACAATCGTTCTGGCTTTTTCAAAAGAAACAAATCCTGTGAAAAGTATAGCTCATCCATTGACTTTAATTTCACATCATGTCAAAACTTTAAAAGAAATGCCAACAAACGTGCAAGTCTAATGAACAAGAAAAAAAGCAAGCTTAAAATGCTTTTCAAAAAGGGTAATGTAGCATACCTTCCCACCGGCTTCATGCACACAAATCATGCCAGCTGCATGATCCCAAGTCTGCATATCAACAACATTAAATTTTGCCGAGGTGGTATTGCTATTCTCTGATATAAAAAAGGAAAACAGAAAAATACCTTGACAATAGTTTGAGATTTTGCTCGAAGAATGAAAACAGATGCCCTACCAGCAGCCACCATGAAATACTTGCACAAACTGCAGGAAAATTGTGAGAGTATGTATTTCATCTGAACGTCCAAATTGAGGCATACATTCGATTAATTTATTTAGGTTATTTTCAAATAATCTTTTTAGCTGTAAAATGCTGATGTGCAACTAAATTTGTGTAGTGGAGGGGGAGGACATATTCAAGAAATAGATGCTTGAGTCCTACAGTACAGAGCATTAGTCTTTGCATCTATGCTATAGATAAACTTTAAAAACCTAAGAAGCCATGCACTGCAATTACTCATTTGGTGATTAGAATTTTAGGTGGACGAATCTTGTTAGGAAAGGACGCATGTATTATGTGGGTAGCAAATACCTTCCACAACATGTTCGAAGGAGAAGAATTTGACCATTCCCAACTTGATCGGCATTAGTTGTTGCCTGCAAAGAAGTTGACGGGGGAAGCGATTCCCACATCTGACTATCTGGGATACAGAAGCGAGCCTCGTGTACAAGGCAGTATTCATCAACAAAACATCTAGTCCAATTATGAAACACTTTGTTTGGGCTTTGCATATCTAATAATCTCCTTGTCCATGTTCCATATCCAGAATGAGCAATCATTATGGCTCCTGACCTGGACCAGACACCACCACTTTCAAAATCTTCAGAGTTCGACTCATCAGACAAATCTCTGTGCCAGTTGGGGCATCCCATAACACCTAATACAATCTCTCCTTTAACCACAAGAGCCAGACCTACCTGAAATTTTTCGAAGAGTTGGAAGATAGAAAATCAGGAACCCAAAAATCAAACTAAAAGTTTTGAGCACTCCCTGTCTAGTTGTCTTCATAAATATGAAATAAGTACAATGCAGACGCCTATTAGATGACATACCACATATAAGACATCATTCCCTCTAAGAAATCCCCGTGTACCATCAATTGGATCCAATACCTGCATTGGAATTCATTAAAGCACACATTAGGTATGTTCACAGATGGATGAAACAGTATGAAGGGGAAACTTTAAGCCCTTCCATTTCAAACGAAGTGGTATCTCCATAACCTAAAATCACATTAGCAGGGATGCAATATAGCATATGGAAGGAATTTCAAGGGCAATGACGACACTCAAAAATCAGAAAATTGAAGAAACTAAAACCCAGCATAAAGATTTTCCATGTTTCAAGTCACAAGATAATAACACAATTAGGAATCCCCACCCAATATGTGGCTGGCTTACTTCCGAAAGCAAATGCAACATTCGCTCCCCTGTCAATTGCTTCCAGCACATCATCCTGCATCAACTCATTTTGGGAACTTGACTTCTCAGTAACTACTGTCAGTACAGAATGTGCCAAATTCTTTGCACGTAAAAATGTAGAGTCCTCCTCAGCTACTAATGGAATCGATGGAAATAAAGTACCCAACTCTGCAGCAAGAAGAGTGGAGGGAACAAAGGAACAATCAATTAACAATTACTTCCGTTGGCTTGAAGAATTGTATATCAGCATTATGAACACCAAAAACGCATCAAAAACGCATCGTGAGATGGAGTACAGGACCAACTAAAATCATAAAATGAAAATAGAAGATATAAAAATAAGCTATAAAATGTGCAAACTGATAATTATTTTACAAAATAAAAATAAAACCCACAGCAGCAACAACAACTAGCAAACATTGCATTAGCAAGTAGGCTGATTGAACTAGCCGCTGAATTGGGCACAATTACAATTTACATGAGCAAAATTATGATAAGAAAAATCGACCAATGCGATTACATACAATTTAACTTTTTATTACCCAAACTTACAAGCGCCTGAACTCCAAAATCGGCAACAGTAACAGGAGTCTGATCGTTTTTTTCCAGAATCTGTCCATCAGCGGATAGAAGTGACGATTTCACCTGCCAATAATCAAAACATGAATTCGTCTAAACGACTAAGAGAGATTGAATTGACTGACCTTCCGGTGGTTTTTTCCACATCATTCTCACAGTAGAAAGTTAGACTCATCATACAACCGTAATGCAGTCTTATTAAGATTTAGAATCGTAGGTTTGTAATACGTATCTCACTTCCTATGACGTATTACATATTCGCATCCAAACAGAAAACAATGACGAATTAAAGAGAAGAAAGAGAAATTACGTCAACGCATAGACGACAAGCTCTCTGCACCACATCGACAGCTGCTTCGAGCTCCTTCCGATACTTCGCATTCTGCACCGGCAATGGCAGACAGGACCTAACGACAGAAATTTAAACAAAAATAGAAAAAGAACTAAGTAAAGCGTGAAGAACACATGAATTTCCAAAGAAAAACACAAGGATGGAGACAGAGACCTTACGTTGCAGTATTGGTGGCGTGGGATTGCAGAGATACGATGAGGCGAACGAGTACATCGAACCGTTGAGAAATGAGACGAAGAGTGAAGCAGAGCCATAGCGGGAATCAGGATATTTGAGACTCAACAAAGCAATTCTTGTGGCGAAGATCAACTATGAGTTCGGATTGAACTGCCCACCATTCGAGAATTGGGAGAGAAAGAGAGATGGAGACCGCAATGGGCCGAAGACAAGGCCCAATTCAGCCCATTCCAGCCCAGTAACGATGACCTTGGACGAAGCTCCTCTTCCACCTGGATTTCGCATGTGCTGACATGGAAAATTGAAATTTTCAATTCCTTATGCAAATAAAATAATCAATTAAAATTGCGTCCAATCGCAGCAATTTTTCTTGCGAAACACGCAAACTCATCCTTATCTATTCTTTTCTTTGCTTTATATAATCAAATCCATTAATCTAAACTGTTCTGGAATTTGAATCGGCTTTGATTCTTCGATCATTTGATTGTGGCATGAGCAGGGTGTTTGGGCAATTCGCGACTCGGTTTATTCAGAGGACGAGAGATCAGCTGGCTGTGAAGAGCGATCCCGCTGCCTTGAAATCTCTCAAGGATTCAACTTCTTCTTCTTCTTCCAAATGCTACTCCAGTAATAAATTTGGCGCGGGTGACGGCCAGAAGGTTAAGACAGCTGAAGAATCTTTAAGGACCGTAATGTATTTGAGTTGTTGGGCTCCTACTTGATTTATATATATCTTGTATTATTGCTTCAATTCTACTATATAAACCTTCACTTTGTAAATTACATACGCTGCTGTATTAATATCCTGATTCTTCAATTCCATCTCTAAATCTGTTTTTGTTCAAGTTTTCTATTCATTATCTCAGGTTTCAATTTATCTATTTTTTTTTAATCTAGTTTTAAAGCATCCAAGTTTGCAATTAATTAATTATGTTTCTTTTTTAAAGTTGTGCTCTTAAAAGTTGCTGGCCGATGTCGTATCATATCATACTAGTAATATAACTATTGTTGAATCACGCTGCTACAATGCAATTTTACGCGGTTGAGTGTGCATGTTATAAATTTTCCTTTCCTTTATAGCCATGGTAGATATAAATTCAAGATGTTTTCCATTTTCTTTTCTTAAATAGCAGTAGTACAAACAACAAAACTACTAACTATAATGTAAAAACCGTTTTTCACTTATTTCTCCATATTATTATATGGTAAATTGTTGTTGGCTTTTGTGGACTAATTGATTCAACGGGTTTAGTATTCAAGCCAAGTATAATCATAAGGAAAATTCATCCTAAAGAAAACAATATAATTAACTAATTAAATTTAATTAAACACCCATTAATCTAAATTAACAAGAACTAAATATTAGTTCAAATATACTAACTCCTAGTTCTCCTAATCTGATAAGTCTCATAAGTAGTTGTTTTGTTTTACTTTTTCAGGCTGCTAATCACCAATTGACCACATATATACTCAAACAAAAATCTTGCTTTGAGTGACAAAAATCATTTATCGCTAAATCTATTTTTGTCACAAAAAGCGACTAAATTTTTTCATCGCATGCATTCATCACTAAAGCCTAGTCGTTGAAAGATTTTTGCGACGTTTTTAATATGCAATGAATCCTTAGAACGTCGCATTCTTGTTGCGATGAAACATAAAAAGTCGCAATATGTGACGTTTACCAGGATGTCGCATTAGCGACGTCTTATTATTTGTTGCATTGTGCCACGTTTTTTTTTTCGACGCAATAATTTTGTGATGTTTTTCGTATCGTCGCAAATTTTAGTAATATTTAAAAATTTATTATTATTCTTTTCAGGCGTTTTTTAGAAAACATTATCCTCTGATAGCAAACACTTGGTGCAACTATATGTACAAATATGAACAAAATATCTTACTATATTAAAACATGTTATAAAATATTTAATATCCACGGCAACAAAAATAAGTTTTCCAATAAGGTTTGAATTACAAGTTTTGTTTAGTATTGAGAATGTATTCTTTTTTAATATTGTCACTAACAAATTCTGGTTCATTCCTGCACACATAAATATTACACATATCAAATTAATTTTAGACGTGAGTCTTATATATATATATATATATTCAAATATATCAAAATTTATTAAATATTAAATTTGAACATATTTACCATCGACATAAAAAAATCAATTCATTTTTAATTATCAATAAGAAGTTAGTCCAAAATATAATTATTGCATAACTCAAGTTCACATCATTTCAAACATAAGTATTACTAAACTCAAGTCACAACAAACCTAAATTCTTATTCACCATCTCCCTCCACCCCACCACACTTTTCACAACATTAACAAGTATAAAGTACTCGATAGTTACTACATAGTACAATTATAAACATGTTTTTTCCACATTCACTACAAAAATGACAAGTATAAAATCACAAATATTTTGCAACCATATATTCTTTTCTTTTTCTCTACCCCTCCCCCCCTTACAACAATAAACATAAATGTTCATTCTTCCCCTCTCCTAACCATTTTGTTCATAATAATAATAATAAATAAAAAAAGAAATACTAAATAGTTACCACATTTAAAACATATATTTTCCATATTCATTAAAAAAAAATACAAGGAAAAAATATGAATTTTATTGGATTTTTGTGAATTTAAAAATCTAATGACATTCTTGTAATTTTGGCATTTTTGATAATTATCCCTTTCTTCTCCACTTAGGGCATAATTAGTTTTGTCTCTTTTTGGGCTGAAGAAATCGAGTAGCCGCCTGGGAGCATTCGAAGACCACGAGTCGCCTGAGGAAGTCACCGTAGTTGAAGGAAGAAAGACAACAGCCGTCCGACCATGGGTTTTATCCGTCCAGGGAGGGCGACGACGTGGGCGTGGGTTTCCATCAACACCGGTTGCGGGTTGTTCTCAGTTTTCAGAGGCGATGTGTGGATCTTTCGATATCAGTAGATCTTAGAATTATAGATTGGTGAATTCGTTGATTATCTGTAATTTGTAAATTTCTTTATTGCTCATTAATAAAATTAATTCAAGCTGGTTGGATGTAGACAAACTGGTCGAATCACTATATATCTTGATTTATTTCTTGTTTGCGTTCTATCTCACAAGTGGTATCAAGTTGATCCAAGGAGGGTGTATGGTATTGTGTGCTGGAATATTCTTTGTTCATAATTTTTGTTGGAATTAATTTGACAGATGACTTCGATGTCTACAAGGTTCGAAGTTTTTAAATTAAATTTGATGGGAAAAGTGATTAGCCAAAATCTTAGAGGAAGATAACCTTCCACCAACAATTACAGAAGCTGAAAAAGGGATATGGATGAGATGGCCTATTCGACGATAATAGTTGTGGAAGAAACTAGAAAGTCTTTATTTGGCTAAGTCCTTGCCAAATAAATTATCTCCTTTACTCAAGTAAAGGTTTAAAAGAAAACCTAGATGAATTCTAGAAGATTATAGTTGATCTCAATAACATCGGTGAGAAGATGTCAGATGAAAATCAAGCAGTTATTCTTCTGAATTCTTTGCCAGAATCGTATCGAGAAGTTAAGGCAACTATTAAATATGGACGAGATTCATTGTTCATGGATATAGTGTTGGATGCCTTAAGAACGAGAAACCTCGAGATTAAAAAGAAATGCAAGGATGGAGAGTTACTCATGGCCAGAGGCAGAAGTGAGAAAAAGAACGGAAAAGGAAAAGAGTCGAGATCCAGGTCGAAATCAAAGGGAAAACCAAAAAGTGTTTCCTATGTCATAAAGAACGACACTTTAGAAAAAATTGCCCTTTGAATAAGAGCAAAGAAGCATCAAGTAGCAAGCATGTAGGGGATTCTGGTGCAACAAATATTACCGATGGGTATGGTTTTGATGGTGTCCAACAGGGACATTCAGAATGCTTGATGGTGTCCAGCAGGGACATTCAAAATGCTTGGATCATGGATTCAGGGTGCACGTTTCACATGACTCTTAATCGGGATTTTTTGATTGACTTTCAAGAAAATGATGGGGGATCAATTTTGCTTGGTGATAATGGTGCTTGTGATGTAAAAGGAATTGGGTCAGTTCGAATTGCAACACATGATGGTATGATCAGAATTCTTACAAATGTAAGGTATGTTCCAGAACTCAAACGAAATCTAATTTCTCTGGACGAATTAGATAGAGCAGGTTATTCTTATAAATCTGATAATGGAGTTCTGAAGGTTATCAAAGGCTCTTTGGTTAAGCTGAAGGGGACCTTGAGGAATGGTCTTTATGTGTTGGAGGATACTGCAGTTTCAGGTAGTGTTGTTGTTGCATCTGCGAAAGAAACAGATAACTCTATGTTATGGCATAACAAATTAGCTCAAGAGATCTGCAAGCTCTTTCACAACAAGGTTTGTTTGGATAAGTTAAAGACATTGAACTCCCATTTTGTGAACATTGCATAATGGGAAAGTCTATTAGAGTGAAGTTTGGGAATGGGAAGCATTCTACCAAAGGAATTTTAGATTATGTTCATTCAAATTTGTGGGGTCCTACAAAGGTAACTTTTATGGGAGGTTCGAGATACTTTATGTCAATGATGATTTTTCAAGAAAGATTTGGATGTATCCATTGAAACAGAAGGATGGAGCTTTTGGGATTCTTGAATGGAAAAAGCAAGTTGAGAACCAGACAGACATGAAGCTAAAGTATCTGAGGACAGACAATAGTTTAGAATTTGTGAATCACAAATTTGATAAATTTTGCAAATCTGAGGGAATTACGAAGCATCTCACTATTACGTATACTCCACAGCAGAATGGTTTAGCTGAGAGGTTTAACAGAACAATTATGGAGCATACAAGATGTCTCTTGACAAATGCTTCATTACCCTTGAAATTTTGAGGGGAAGCTGCCCAAACAGCCTGTTATCTTATTAATAGGGGCCCGTCTTCCGTTTTAGGCCTAAAGATTCCTCAGGAGATATGAACAGGAAAAGCTCCAAGCTTGGATCATCTCAGAGTGTTTGAATGTTCAGCTTATGCTCATGTTAAGGAAGGGAAGCTGAATAAGAGGGCACTGAAATGTATGTTTATTGGCTATCCTCGGGGTGTTAAAGGATACAAACTTTGGTGCTTGGAAAAGGGCAAAAATAAATGCATTATCAGCAGAGATGTGACCTTTAATGAAACAGAGATGTCATTTCGTGTCAAAGAGCAGCAGAAACAGCAGACAGTTGATCGGGTTGAGGCAGAGGTTAGAATTGATTCTAAAGCACGACCATCAGTTAATTCAGGTGATTCCAGTGATCAGTCATCCAGTTCTGATGGTAGACAGCCTCAACTGTAGAGGACTTTGATTGATGAGGGAGCTTTTGGTAAAGAAAGCTCAAGCAGCAGTGAACTACAGAACTATCAGCTTACACGTGACAGGTCTCAACGAGTGAGGCAAGCTCCTGCGAGGTATGGTTATGCTGATTTAGTTGCTTATGCTCTTACTTATGCAACTGATAGTATTGAAGCAAAACCTCTTACTTTTAAGGAGGCTATTGTATCTGATTCAAAGGAACAGTGGAAGGATTCTATGGAAGCAGAGTTGTTCTCGTTGCAGAAGAATCAGACATAGTCATTGGTTCCAAAGCCTCCTAATCAGAAACTCATCAGTCAAAGTAGATTTATAAAATCAAGTCAAGTACAGGAGGTGACAGTAAGCCTAGATATAAGGCTAGACTGGTAGCCAAGGACTACACTCAAAAGGAGGGAGTTGACTTTCATGTGATTTTCTCTCCGGTGGTGAGGCATTCGTCCATTTGATTAATTTTATCTATTGCTGTTCACTTTGATATGTTTGTTGAACAGATGGACATCACCACAACTTTCCTTCATGATGAATTAGAGGAATAGATCTACATGGCTCAACCTAAGGGTTATGAGGTGAAAGGAAAGAAGACATGGTTTATCGTCTTCAGAGATCCATCTATGGACTGAAGCAATCGCTAAGACAGTGGTATATCAGGTTTGGCACCTTTATTCTGAAGCAGGGGTTTCACAGGAGCTCATATGAAGCATGCGTGTACTGGAAACTATCTCAGAAAGGTACATATACTTATCTACTTCTGTATGTAGATGATATGATTCTGGTGTCTAAGGATTATTCTGAAATCTGTGATCTCAAGAAACGATTAAGTAGTGAATTTGAGATGAAAGATTTAGATGAACTGAAGAGGATCTTAGGCATGGATATGAAAAGAGATAGGGAGAAAGGTTTGTTAACCATTTCGCAGGAGAGTTATGTGCATAAACTGCTTGAGAAGTATAATATGTCTGGTTGTAAGGCAGTTTTAACACCCTTAGCATCTCATTTTAGGCTTTCTTCATCTTAGTGTCCTGTTACTGAACAAGAAAGGTTAGAGATGGCTAATATTCCCTATTGTAATGCTGTTGGAAGTATTATGTATTTGATGATTTGTACTAGGCCTAACTTGGGATATGTTATGAGTATGATAAGTAGGTTTATGTTAAATCCTGGGAAGAAGTATTGGAATGTAATTAAATGGTTGCTTTGATATTTGAAAAGTAATGCCCATGTATCATTGTGTTTTATTAAGGATTGTTATAAATCAATACTGTTGGAAGGCTTTACAGATGCAGATTATGCTGCAGACCTTGACAAAAAAAGGTCTCTATCAGGTCACATTTTTTGTTTGTTTAGTAATGTGGTTAGTTGGAAGGTTGCTCTACAGTCAGTTGTTGCCTTGTCTACTACTGAGTCAGAATATATTTCAGTGGGTGAAGTTGTGAAAGAGGCAGTGTGGTTGAAAAGGATAGTTGGTGAGTTATTGTCGCAGGTGTTCATTCCTATCGTCCGCTGTGATAGCCAAAGTGCTATTCATCTTGCAAAGAATCCATCTCATCACAAACGGTCTAAGCATATCGATGTCAAATTTCATTTTATCAAAGAAGTTATGGCCCAGAAAGATGTTGAATTGGTCAAGGTTCATACAGTTGAGAATTTGTCAGATATGTTAACCAAGGTTCTTCCAGCCTATAGGTTTAAATACCTATTAGATGGGCTGAATATTAAATCTGGATGATAAAAAATTGGAGAATTAGCTTGGCACTTAAATATTCGAGGGAGATTTTTAGAAAATAAGAAGGTATTTAAGTGGGTTTTATTGAGTTTTTGGTGAATTTAAAAGCCCAATAGTATTCTTGTAATTTTATGAGCAATGGCATTTTGGTAATTATCCCTTTCTTCTTCACTTGCAGAATTAGTTTTGTCTCTTTTTGGGCTGAAGAAATCGAGTAGCCGTCTGAGAGCATTCGAAGACCACGAGCCGCCAATGAGGAAGTCATCGCAGCTGAAGGAAGAAAGACAGCAGTCATCCGACCGTGGGTTTTCTTCGTCCTACGAGGTCGACGATGTGGGCATGGGTTTCCGTCAGTGCCGATTCTTGCGTGGAGCAGCAGCGGCCGGCCGGTGGTCTGTCGGGTTCGAGTGTGGCCAGTTCTTGCGCAGGCGACGGTTTGGTTTCGCTCTGGTGGCTGCGTCCGACAACGGTTGTTAGTGAGAGAGACGTGCGGGTCTGCGCGTGATTTGCCAGTCAGAGGTGGTAGCACACTGTTTTGGGTTATTCTGCAATGAGTTGTTCTTAGTTTTCAGAGGCGATGTTGTGTGTGGATCTCTCGGTATCAGTGGATCTTAGATTTACAGATTGGTGAATTCGTTGATTATCTGTAATTTGTAAATTTCTTTATTGCTCATTAATAAAATTAATTCAAGCTGGCTCTCAAAGTGGATGTAGACCAAACTAGTCGAACCACTATATATCTTGGTGTTCTTTACTACTTTCGATTTATTTTTGCTGATTGTTTGCGTTCTGTTTGGCTATCTAAATTAGGTTCAGAAACTCTCACGGGATAAAATCAAACATAATCTATTTCAAAAATTTTATCCAACTTTATCCATACTTTATCCAATGAAAAACATCAAATGAAAACTTATCATAAATTTATTTAAAATAAACAATAATATGTGCAAAATAGATATAACTTTCATCATTCTATAATAATTAGAATAATCAAACATATTCAACACAATGTAAGAATCAACAAACTTTTAAGGAGCTTAATCAAGAATAAAATCAAGTTAAGAATAGAATCACACAAATCAAGTAATCTCTTCAAATGCAATAGGTACAATAACATAAAAATCATAATTTAATTACTCAAATTGTCTAAAATAAACTTCACATAATGACTTCCAAATTACATTTTGAGCACACAAAATAGCCTCCAAAACTCATTTCAAACACATACAATTTAACTAACAATTATTCTCCAAAAAAAAATACATAATAAGCTCAAATATCTTGTGAAAAATACATTAAAGGGCATATAAAAAATTTCATCATGCTAATCAAACGTCTCTAAATGAGCTTGAAGGCATAAATGGCATCCAAATCATATTTTAAATCTCCCATAAACAAAGTTTTAACTAAAATTAACGAATAAGAATGATAAAAGAAAAGGTACAATAAGCTACATACCTACAAAGAGCTTAACCGAGAAGAAAATCAACTTTCGAATGAAATCTTTGAACAAAGAAATAAAAGTATTTGAATGAGTAATCATAAAATCCAGCTAATATAGAGAACAACTTCTAATCACACAATAAGTTCCAAATAAATTTTTTTCCACACTAAACAAACTTCAAAACAAAATTTGAACACAATAAATCATGCTTTAATCAAACAATGAGCCCCTAAGCAAAATCCAATTACATAAATAGCATCCGAACTACAGTTTAATCACACAAATATTCTCAAAATCAAAGTTTAAACAAAAACCTACCCTCAATCACAAAAAATGCTTTCAGATCACAAATTATCAATACAAATGAAATTAATAACTTTCTAAATTGAGGCATCAAATTGAAATAAATAACTTCCCAAATTGATTTACGACGATCATGCATCAAATTGTTATCATTTAAGATCATGTCTTATTGATTCTTTCTTTTTATTATTAGTTTTCAAAATGGATTTCTTCATAAAATGATCTTCCTCTTAATTTTGCCTTTGTTTCTATGCTACACAAAATACCATTTCGCAAGCAACACAAATTTTCCCTACATTTCTATATAACACAAATTTTTTCTACGTTTTGTGCTATGTGGAATAGCATTTGAACTCCAATTTTGATTCAAGACAAAATGTCACCTCTTAATATGTCAAAGTCAACTAAAAAAGCAGAAAAAAAGAGAGAACAAGGAATTCACACTAAAATTCTCAAACTAATTCAGAAACAATCAACAAATTTACCTCCACCCCATCATTTGCAAAATATTAAACAAGAAAAAGAATCAAATCCCATAAATATTAAAACCTACAATCAATGATCAAATGGCAGCAACAAAATAGAGAGATCACAAACCTATTCCTCTTCTGTTTATCTTCTTCTTCAAAATGGGGTCCAAGTGAAAGGAGGTTTTAAATCGCCATGTTCAATCACAAAAAATTTCATCATTGACAAACAGAAGCTCTTTTGAACGGCTATGACAATCCCCCTCTAAATGTTCCTCTCAGCTTCAGACGAATGACACGTACAACTTCTCTTCTTAGATGAACGACGAACTAAATGAGTAAAAGACTAAACCCTAAGTAAATGGTTCTAAAAAAGTAAAAGACTAAACGAGTAAAAGACGAACCTCTGTGGAAATTTTTAGATAAAGTGGCAACATTTGCCTTTTCTTTCTATCTCTTAATTTTCGTCATGGACTCGTAAGTCTGCAGCTCGTTTAGAAGGGTAATAAGGTTGTAGTTCAACTTATTTGTAAAAACACTAATACGAAACTGTAGGAAACTCTCTAGGAGAGATCCCGTAATAAAGCTAACTTGACTAGCCTCATCAATGTGGGCTTTATTCATCTCCATCACGTTAAAGTGGACTATCATATTGAGAACATATTCTCGCACTGAGGCCCACTCATTCATACAGGCATTGAAAATGAACTTTAGAGCATCGTACTTGATTTGTGAGGATAGTTGTCCAAACATCTCTTGCAATGAGTCCATGATCTCACATGCAGTGATCATGTTCTCGTGTTTCTTTGCCAAGATTTCAGTTAAACTGGCAAGAACGTATGCTCTGACCTTCTCATTTGCCTTCACCACCTCTCATATGCATCCCAAACATTTCAAGGTATATTTGGAGTAAGGACCTAAGGACACTCCTCCAATAAGACAAATCTAAGGTCGTCAATGATAAATATAGTGTTTATCATATTTTTCCATGTTGTATAGTTATTCCCAGTTAATTTGTCAGCACTTAGGATGTTAATTGTAGCACTAGTCATATTGAAGTTTGCTTAAACCAAACAAATTATTTATATGAGATACATGCATAATCTTTTAAATCCAATAAAGTTTAGCAAAATTTTAATGTATCCTATGTGATATCTAATTTTGTAATGATGCTTCAGTGATTTAGGATAAAAGCCGTCGAAGGGTGGTCAGTTACATATTCACTAAATTGAGAACTCTCAACCAATTATTATACCAGAATAACTCTTATTTCTATAATAATTAATCACTGTTGATTCCGTCAAGAAATTATTAACTTGTTTAACAATTTCTTGTAAGTGTGGCCCTTCATTTCAAACCCTAGAGTTACGTCCCAGTGAGCCAATAAGACAGAAAAATCGATTAGAGCAAAAACTAAAGCAATTTTATCCATTACTGGAGTTTGAGATCAATTTCATGCAAATATCAATGAAAGGGACCGTGGGATGTGTTGACACACATCTCTCTCCTAGTTACTATAAAAACTTTATCCCACCTTATGACCAATGTAAACACCTTTCGAAGGGGGATACAAGCAAAGATGTCACGAGGCCGAGCATAGATCTCACAGTGTGAGCTTTTAGGGAGAACATGCATATCATATGTGTCTTTTTCCTCTCACTAAATGTTTTAAACCTAGTGTTTATTACTTAGGTAAATCCGACTAATAATCTATCTCAGTCCATTGTTAAATTTGCCCAATATAACTCTTATATTGGATAGTTTAACAATATATGATTACTATTTATTAAATTGTTTAATAAATCTAATCATACATTGTATGCTTATAAAATATTTGTCTAATTTATCTTTCATGTTGTTCTCAGGTAACGGTGTTCCATTTTCATCAGCTTAAATACCCCGATCTTAAATAGAACCTTTCTTAGACAAAGGTCCCTTATAGACAAATATTTTATAAATTTAATCTTTTGTTCTTTCAATTTAATCCTATTAAAAAGAAAATAAAAGATTAACCTATTACTAATCATATTAGAAATATTTTAACATACATCTAGGTAGTTTTAAACCATTTAAAATTAATTAAGACATGTGTTTGCATACAACTCTTGATTATAGATTTTAATATACTTCATTAAACTTATAACTCTTATAAATTAACGAACTATTAAAACCTATAACATACATCTAATGACATTAATTAAATATAACATTTATATTTACTAAGTAATGTCACGCTCAATGCATCTTTATTTTCATCATAGAATATAACAATAATATTAATCTTTAATGAAAATCTTACATATCCATCATATAATATAACATTTATATTAAGGTTTGATGCATGGATATGCTTAATGTAACATACAACCATATAATATAGCATTTATATTAAATATGATACATATGCATGTTTATAATATCATACAATCATATAATTAAACACTTATATTAACGTTTGTTGTCTAGCTAGCTATGTTGGGCCTTCTGTGCCGCAACGTAGCTATGTTGTACGTTACGCTCTAACATAAAATGCTTTTCTTTGCTTGATTCTTTGTCTGATTTGCTCTGTTTTTATCTCCTTCTTCAGCAACTCTTGTCAAACTCAAGAACATGGATTTACAGCTAGATAATAGAAATTAAATGCCCAAAAACATCGAGCCCTTACATTTTGATCTCATCAAAAGCAATAAACTAAGGTGCCATTTTTTTTAAAAAAAAAAAAACTTCTATTTCGTAAAATCCCAACAGTCATAAAGCAAAAAATCACCCATATTTTCTCTTATTTTTGTTTCAAAATAGAAAATCAAAGGCACAACCTAATTCTGATACAAATTGAAGGAATTGAATTCCTGGAAAAAGCGTGTGAACGTCGTATCATTGACAATCAATTTTGAAAAACTTAAAAACACTGAAAAATATGAAGAGAAATATACAAGATAAACATCTACAATTTAAAGCATGCTATTGGAGAGGAGAAACAGGAAACAGAAGGACTTGCCTTTGAAGATCTTTCTTCACATATTTCCTCTCCACGAAATGATCTCCTCAACAGTCACAAACTCCCTGTACTCCAAAGCTTCCTCCAAGAACACGAACACAGGTACAATGAATTTCTCTGAACACTACCACTTGGAGTTTTCACTATTCTCAGGACAAGAGATCCGGGATGTGTGAGCTCCAAATTTTAGTATGGGAAATGTTGTGCGAGAGATCTTGGGGAAGTAGATGAAGAATACTGAGAGGGCCCTTTTTTTAGTTTTTCTAAAAAAAACGTATGATTGACCAAAAAACAAAAACTTCTTCCCTATATTTTTACACGAGAGATGAACTGACCCCCCCCCCCCCCCCCCCCACTTCATAAATAACTCTCAAGGGAGTTAATTTTCAAAAAATTCAAGTTTTAAATTTAAATAATACATATTAAATCAAATTTAATATAATCAAATAAATATTAATTAATTAATATATTAAATATCATATATTAATTTAACTTGAACAACCTCTCACATTACCTATAGCATTAATATGAATCTCATTCATATAAATAAACTTATAATATTATATGAATCTTATTCATATAATTAATATTTGGACCTTATTCAAATATATATCCCTCACATATTATAAAGATTAAAAATTAACTTTATATTATAATATATCTATATATATTATATTGATTGTATCATATATAATTAATTCCGTTATTTAATTTGAACAATTCAAATTAATCCAAAATCAATTGATTCTTGTTTTACTCTTAATGAGCTAGTGAGGGAACCTTACCGACCTATAGATTAGGAGCTCCAATGGTACAAGATTAATTAATTAAATTCTTTAATTAATTAATCAACATTCATTAACTACATGTCACTCCACGAAAGACCCACAATTGCACTCTTTACACTGTAGATATATTTCTGTGTCTATGGATATAACCAATCAACATTAAGTTGACCCTTCAAAAATTGCTCGTAGTTATAAGTAGGTCAAATTATTGTTTTACCCCTATAGTTACATCTAACTCCTTAAGTACTACTGATCATTCTAATGAACAAACAGTTTATAGTTCAACTATAAACTAATTCCTTTCAAGTTAGTGAGAGGGTGAGGCCTCAATGTTCAAGACTCGGAATCAGCTATTAAAGGAGCAATTCATCGACTTACCTTAAAGACCAGAATGAGTGAATTTTATCTTGTGTAGCTGTGTTCCTCGCTCCTTACTCAGACAAATCTCTAAAATGGTAAGCTTATTGAGTCGGGGAAACATATCACTCTCACTTATACAGATCAAAGGATTGCCCTCATAGATAGACATTTATAACTTACTTAGGATTAAGGTCGAGTCACCTACGATCATCCTATTGAAATGTTAATCTCTTCAAGTAATGGTGTTATAAAGAGAGATTAGTCATTTTGCAGTCCGATCTTATACAAACTCTTCTCATAGGACACCCTCATACACATGTTTCCACATGAACAATTAGGATCAAATCATTTGTAACACTTTACAACTATTGTAATAATTACAAAGTGGGTGTATCCGTAGTGTTACCAGGATAAGGTACCCCTTACAGACCATTTAAGTTATTATTTAAATATGATCTATTTATATGTCAACCAATTACATGTTTAAGTTACTTAAAATAACCTTGGATCTTAGTTTATTAGATTGAGTTAATGAAAACTAAATGTCGAATAAAATAACTTATAATTTTATTAAATAAATAACTTGTATACAAATTTTACAAACTACGAGATCCACAAGATTTAGTACACCAACAAATGCAATATCCTGTTGGAAGTCAAATTGTCCGATCACCTTGTCAGAAAGATGCCACTCACCAATGTGAAAACATATGAGTGGACTTATCGTCCACTATATGTCTTGACCATTCGTATAGAAAATTGGGCAAAGTGTCCATGACCAGCTTTGTAAGGCTCCTAAATAATCTGAAACATAACATATTATATTAAAAATATCAAAGACAAGTACATAAAAAAAATGTCTATACAAATTCAATTGGGTTTAGTATTCACATACCTGATTAGGTTAAAATAGATCAGACATGTATCTATACTGACTTACTGCATGTGTAACTGACCTAGTTACACAAAATTGGTTTCTCCAACTATATTATTAAATTAATATTTTAGATTTTAAATTAACAATATCAGTCATATAAAAAATATTGGTTAAATTACATTAAAGTAACATACCAAGAAAAAAAGGCTCGTCCAACTAATTTATGATCATTGACATGTCGAAGCTGTGGAGACATTGTTAGAAGTCATTCCCAAACCCATATTTGCAGAACTATCACACGCCCGATGATTTCAGGAACATCAATTTTTGTTGTTTTACATCGCTATCTATACAACCAAGCCAAACATGCAATATCCTTAGAGTATTGTCTGACATCGTGGAGATTGGCTAACAGTAATAAGAACATTAAGTGCACAAAAATGACCTGATTTTTCAGAAGATAGACATCCACCCATCAACTGTAATATATACGCTCGAGCATATCTAATTACAGCTTCCTCGTCTACATTATCATCTAGCCTTGAAAATTGTAATCCTAACTATATTAAACTTAATCTTGATCCGCTGATATGACAAGCATCTAGGGTCACACCGAGTAGCATTTGACAAATATTCAGCCAATCATAAGGTGTTACTTTGGTAACAAGCTCACTGTCAACTGGCAGCCTAAACGACACCACTACGTCCTATAACGTGATATTGCACGCTCCGCTAGGCACGTGAAATGTGTGCATCTCTAGTCTTCATATCTCAACGAGTGATGAGATGCCAATCCAACTGCATGAAGCTCAATCTAGCCAACCCATAAAATCCTGACGTGCGAAGTAATGGTATTATGCTATGGTGGAGTGGGGTGGTTTGATAAACAACCACCTCTCAACGTCTACAATGCATCTCGCCTATAGTTCGATCTCGTCATACAATTTCTCATCAATAGAAAACATCAGGATTAATCGGTCCTGGGTTTAAAGCCATGATATAAAAAAAAAAAAAAACAAATTATATACATTTCAAGTAAAACACATAAATAAATGAGAACTTAAAAAATAAATCATAATAAAAGTGTTAGTTACACAATATAGTAATTACACAATAAGATATTAATTACGTAATAAAAATATTAATTAAAGAATAAAAAATTAATTACAAAATCCCTAACTGCCTAGTGTATGTCTTAGTAACGAAGGAAACTTCTTTCGATTATGACCTAACTGATTGCAAAATCCAAACCGTACTTAAGAACTTGGTTCTGTCCAGTTAATCTCATATGATATCATGAACTCTTTGGTTCATCGAGTTTTCTCCAAAGCAACTATTATTTCTTCTCTTATTTTTTCAAAATAATTTACACATTTGTAGAATGCTATTTGAGAGAAAGCATTTTTTTGGCAACATTTGAGCTCCTTTGAAGACTCCATTGATGCATTTTGATAGATTTGTCATTATCCACCTATACCAAAATCTTTCATCGTGTGTTTGAGTCAATTGTTTAATACCAATATTGTCATAAAAGCTCATACAATTTCTATTTATTCTTTTGATGTCTTCCACTACTTTATTATACTTGCGAACTTGAAATTAACATCATAGTAAACAAAATTCTTTAATGTATTGAATTTATATTTTTTTATTAAAGTTGTTGACAATATGTCATAAGCAAAATCTATGATGACATTTTGGTCCTGTCCAACCATTTTCTGGATAATTCATTGTCGAGATAATGCCACCATGTCAATCTGGAATCAAATACACCATTTTGTGTGTAACAGTTTCTCTCAAATGTTCCAAAAATCATCTCCATGTGTCGGTAGACTCCTCATCTATAACGTCAAATGTAAGAGGAAGAAGATGCTCATTAGAATCGACTGATGCAACAATTAGTAACTTTCCTCAATATTTTCCATCAAGTGAGGACCATCTATTTGAATAACTAGCCGATATCTAGTAAATGCTTCTATACAAGGACCAAATGCCCAAAATACAGAAGGAAGGATGACATATCTTTCAGTAGGCATGCCCTTTATTCTCCACTCTAAACGTGTGTCGCGATTGTTATGTTTGACCATATACAACCACCTAAGCAACAGTTTGTATGATTTGTCCTAATCACCTAACACTTTAGCTAATGGCGTTTACCCTCCTGCACCCTATGGTAAGGAACATGGTATCCAATTTATTTATTTATTCATGTAAAACAAAAATTGTGCCATACTGATGGGTGATTTTTCTCTCATAGCTTCACGAAACTCCAATGCAATCATTGAAGAAACTAATTACACATGACCTTGACTGAGTTCTGAGTAAAAACATATATGTTGTTCAACATACTTGGTGATCTCAAATAAGCCCTGGGATTTTTTCTTTGTTGCACGAAGTCGCCATTTGCAACCATCTTCCCATTTCCTACACCGAATTGCCTAAATTGTTGATGTTGATTCCACGACCTCATATGGTGCGTGACACTTAATAGGAAAAAAATTGACCAAATGTTGTAGTATTTTTTTAATCTTAGCAAATCATCTACTTATATAATTGGGTATTGTCAACAATAACAGAGGTTACAATTGAGTCATGTTCTCTAGTGTTATCTACTATACTCATATCCAAATAAGTGAATGTATATGAATATATTTCACGTTCACGATCATCAAAGTCCAACTCATCAAATTCATCGTCTTTTTTATTCTAAAATCCTTATATTGATTATTAGCCACCATATCTTCATCATCATAGGTTGGTGAAACTGATTTAAGATCAGGGTCAATATGTTGATTCGGGTCTTCAAACTAACTAAAGGGATGTGCATTCAAGTAGATATCCAAGCATACCCTACTCACATTACATATAAATGTACTAAGGTCGGGAGTAGCATTGCGACTAAAAACATCAGGTTCATCACTTGTTCATTAAGAAAAGGGAATGACATATACTTTATTGATCCTGATGGTCTTGAATTAAGATGTCTATATATTATTTGTAATTGATGTGCTCTCATATCCACATCAAGTGACATCCCTATGAATTGTTAAAAAAACAAATTCACTCTTCACATTTATGCTAAAACCTCCACATGCTAGTTAATCATTTTCAACTCCATCAACACCATCAATCATATGTTGGGAATGTTCTAAACTCGCAGTTCGTAAATGTTGTTAACATATTCTATTTATCAATAAAAATATTATTGAGTTTTATTCAATAAATTACTATTAATATTGCATTCTTTTTTGTAAATCCAATAAACAAATTCATGGCTATAACATGAATAGTTTAACTTTATGTGGTGACATAAGAGATGATCAAGTTCTAGTATGTAGCCAAAATGATCTATAAGTATACGGATGAGATTGAATACCTCATCCTGGTGACACTTTGGATGCGGTCCATTTTGTATACTGATACAAATGATGTAATCCAAAAATCATTCATGTGGAGACTGTGCAATGAGTTTGCATAAAGACCGGACTTCGAAATAGTCATTTTTCTTTATAACAATTGTTTACTGTTAAAACTGACTATCTCAAACTTAATGACCTAGGGTAACTTGATCTTAATCCTAGCTAACTATGAACTCCTGTTTATTCGAGATTATCCTTTGATCTGCATAGGTGAGAGTAGTCCAACAACATTGCTCAATAAGCCTCCTATTTTGGAGATAAGACCGGATAGATAGCTGATGACAATATGGAATTCTCTCCTACCCGATTTAGGATTAGTAGATGGGTTGTTCTCTTAAGCGCTGATGCCTTGTCTTGAACAACGAGATTTTGCCCTCTTAGTGAAAAGAGGGTTATGATTTATAAGTTGGACTATAAATAAATTGTTCAATGGATGATTAATGTGAGCTTAAGGAGCAAGATGTATTTATAGGGGTAAAACGGTAATCTTTGACCCAACTGTAAAATATGAATGATCTATGAAGGATTAACTTATCAATTATGGTTAAAATGGACAAAAATATATCTACAGTGAAGAGAGTGCAACTATCGAACCATAGTGGAATGTCTTGATAATTAATGAACAATGATTAATTCGGTTTAAAGAGTTTAACCAATTAATTACAACTCGTTAGAGCTCATGATCTATAGGTCCATAAGGTCCCTCTACTAGCTCGTTATTTGGATTAGTAAATTGAGTAATCTTGATGAGATTTGAAATTAGGGTTTAGAATTTGAAATGTTCAAATTCAATTAGGGTTTTTATTAATTGTATTCGATACAACTGAAATGTTTAATTTGATTGAAGTTAAACAAATTGAGAATTAATTAATATTCAAATTATGATTTAAATATTAATTATATGAAATTAAATTCATTGTAATGAAATTGGTATTTTATTAATTTAATATTAGATATTAAATTAACAAAATTAATTAAAATGTTTAATTAATTAGTTTTATTTAAAATTAATTAATTGAATTAATTTTTATAGAACTAATAAAACAAATAAATTAGTTTATTTGTAAATTTGATTTTAGAAATCATTTTTTTGAAAAAAAAACCCAACAAAATGAAAATTTCCAAAAGTTGGAAATCTCCACTATGGTTCAAGCACCTTATTCATCCAATTTTACTTAATCCATGAAGAAGGAGTTGGCCTTCATGCAAGCTATGAGATTGCATGATGAAAGCTTTATAAATTAGAGTGTTGGGTCGAATGATTAGCCAATCATTCAAAATTTCTACAAGACTTCTGTAAAAATCGAAACCCTCTCTCAAACCCTCTTCAGTCTTTATCAAATCCAACTCAATTTAGTGTTTTCACGACACAATCCTTGCAAGAGAATACTGGAAAAGATCTTCATGGTGGTCTACTTATAGATTGAAGCATCTTTACATGGAGCTCAGCTGATTTTTTAAGAGTTTTCATCAAAGGTATTGTTTTCAACAGACACTCTTCTATAATAATTATTTTGAAGCATGTTTTCAATTCAAATTAAGTATAATTAGAGTGCTTATTGATTCTGATTTTCTCCGCGGCATATTAATTTACTCTATCATCATATAACCATTTGTAAATAACATAAATGTCAAACATTTGTCTGCTATTTTCTAGAGGAAAAAAAAAAAAAAAGATAAACAATATGCATCACTAATTATTAAATTAATTATCAAACTTAAATACTAACCAAAAAATATATATATATATGTAAAAAAGACACTAATACTAAACTTTTTTCAAGAACACTATAAACATAAAAACTCTAATACTAAAAAAAAAAAAATAATAAAAAAATCAAATATTATAAAAAAAATGTAAAAGAAAAAGGTCCACTCGAATTACTAATTTTGTATTAAGAAACAAAGTCCAATACTAAACTTTTTTCAAGAAAACTCTAAACCCACAAAACTCTAATTATATCAAAACCTGATATTATTTAAAATTCAAATAAAATTTAAAATTACAAATATATTACAAAAAACAAACTCTAATACTATTTTTTTTTTTTTTAAAAAAAAAACCCTAAACCCCTAAAAACTTTCTAATACTAACAAAATCTAATGTTATCTAAATGTAACAAATAAAAATAGACTCAAAGAACAAATATTGTACTAAAAAAACAACTCTAATACTAAACTATTTTGAAGAAAACTCTAAATGCTAAAAACTCTAATATTAACAAAATCTAATATTATTTAGAAGGAAAAAAAACTCAGATCTAAACTCTATAAAACTATAGAAGAAAAACTCCTAAAATCAAGATACAAATATTCATGAATTCAACAAACATTAAAAGAAATAAATATGAACATTAAAATGATAGATCTAGAATAATATAAATATAAAAAAATTAAAAAAAAAAACTATAGAAAATGAAAATGAAACTCACAAATTCGACAATTACTTTTTTTTTTTTAACGATAATAGTTCATCTTTCTTTATTATCCAAACAATAACAAAAACTACGAAAAAATAGAATAATATGAGAATATGGACAACATCTATAACTTATTGAATTTTTTAAAAATTAAGGGTTTAGTTGAATAAAAATATAACTCTTTTTTGTTATTTGTTTCCCAAACAACAACAAAAACTAAGAAAAAAATAGAATAATATGAGAATATTGATAAAATCTATAATTTTTTTTAAGTAGGGATTTAGTTGAGTGAAAGTGTACATTTTTTTTTTTGTTCTTTGTTGTCAAAATAGCAAAAAAACTACGAATAAATAAAATAATAGGAGAATATAGATAAAATCTTCTAACTTATTAAATGAAAACATTTAGTCATGAGAGTGTACAAACCTCACTATTTGGGCGCCCGCAGCTAAGGGATTGTTTTTAGTCCAGAAGTATGGGTTATGATTGAAATCAGAGTTTTTTTTTTTGTGGTAGAGAAGAGTAATGTGGAATAGGAAAAATAAAAGAAGTGTGTGGAAGAGGAGAAATTAGTGTGAGGTAGAGGAGAGGCTGGCTGTTTAAAATGCAAAGAGGTCGCAGGTTAAAATTTCGACCAACTGAGCGCCCAACGTGACCAAACAAGCGGTGGATATGACCAAACGAGCGATGGGTGCGTAGGTGGTAGGTGATGGAACGAGACAAACTAGGGCACAAGTTGAAATGAAAAAATTAAAATAATATTGTTGTTTTGAAGTTTTTTTTCAATGTGTCGAATCTTCAAAATTCGATAGATCTAGGCGAAGATTCGACCTTTATTTTTTTTTTCATTTTATAAAAATAATTTCTAAAAATATTTTAACTTAACTCTAAAAAGAACAAATTAAAAAAATATATATCTCATAAAAATAAAAAAATGTAAATTAATATATCTCATTTATATAAAAATAATTACAAAAATTAATGTGTCCCACAAGGTGGACGTCATTGATTTCGAGTTGGTTGTCGTCGTTGATTTCGAACTTGAGGTTGCTCTGGTTCTTTTTAATGTTGCTCTGGTACCACTTCATAATATAAATATTCATTATGCTCTCCACGACCCCGACCATGTCCATGCACGTATGAAGACAAGGGACCAGCCTCTGAGTCCTGATGTCCTGAACCAAATGCTGACATCATCATCATTGGACTAACATAATCAGTTTGACTCTGCGTCTTATCACAGGAGGCAACTCTTCCACATTATAGGCAACCTCATCAAACTCATCCTCTTCCCGAACAGGTCCTCTACGTCTAGGAGCTGGTGGAGGAACAATAGGTATATCGTACATATAATGTATCTTCTCCATATAGCTTTGGTTGTCACTGCATATAGCAAGAACTTGGTTTGGAACATTCGCAACATCATGAAATCTACTGTTGTTCGATCTCTGTGAATTATAAAACAATTAGATAATATTCAAAATAAATTTAAATTAAAAATAATTAGATAATATTCATTCATTTACCAGATGGCCTACAGCTGCTCTCGGACAAGTGACATAACGTCTTGTGATATTATTATACCAATGAATGTAGTCTTGAGTGACATCCCTGTCAAACTGTTCAATAGAAACCCCCACTGCAATAAACCTTACACGATAGTGTCATCGCACTACCAGATGTGCAACTTTTTCTGACCAATCTACAGTCCTTGAGTCGATATCATGTCGTAGGGGTTCAATATTACAAGGCAATGGGATATCCTGCTGAAAACCGAATTGTCTCATCACCCCATCAGGAATATGCCACTCACCAATGTGAAAACATATGAGAGGACTCATTGTATGGCTCCCAAATAACCCAAAACACAAAATATTATATTGGATAATATTAAAGACAAATACAATAAAAATGTGTATAAAATAATCAATTTGGTTCAGTGTTAGTGTACTTGATCAGGTTGAAGCAGATCAAACATGTATTTGTACTAGCTGACTACATGTGTGGCTGTCCTAGTTACACAAAATTTGTCTCTTCACCTAAATTTTTAAATTGATAATTTAGATTCTAAATTAACTAGATCAGTGATATAAAAATTAAATTGAATTAAAATAACATATCGAGAACCGTAGGCTCGTCGAGCTAACTGAGTGTCATTGACATGTTGTAGCTGTGGAGCCATTGTTGGAAATCGCTCCCAAGCCTATAGTTGCAAAAGTATAAGAAAGCCCAACTATCTCATGAACCTCAGGTTTTATTGCTTTGCATAGTTGTCTATACAACCATGCCAAACATGCTCCACCCCACGAATACCGCCCCGCATCATAGAGGTTAGCTAATAGTGGTAGGAACATCAAGTAAACAAAATGACTTATTTGTCGAAAAATAGACTTCTACCCATCATTTGTAGTATATATGATCGCACATATCTTATGACGGTTTCCTCGTCTGCATCATCTGCGAGCTCACGGAGTTGTGTTCCTAACCATATCAAACTTAACCTCGATCCTTTAATTTTGTCGGCAAGTAGGGTCACACTGAGGTATAGTTGACAAATTTGTGACCAGTTATCATATATCACTCCGATGACCGGCTCATCGTCAACAGGTAATCCCAACAACACTTATATGTCTTGTAGAGTGATAGTGCACTCTCCAACAGACATATGAAATGTATGCGTCTCAGGCCTCAATCTCTCGACCAAGGTTGTGTTTAGATGTCAGTCCAACTGAATAAATCCCAATCTGGCAACCTCATAGAATCCATATGTGTGGAGTAGCGGTAGTATTCGAGGGTAGAGTGAGATAGTGCACTGGAGAATTGTATTTATTTCTCAATTAGAAGAATAATGTACAACTTAATTAACTAAATTAAATATACATGATAAAAAAAATATTTATTTCTCAATTAAATAATGTACAACTTTATAAATTATAATAAAAAAAATTGAATATACAATAAAAGTATCTACACTTAATTAAATATACATGATAAAAAAAGTATTTATTTCTCAATTAAAAGAATAATGTACAACTTTATAGATAACAATAAAAAAAATTGAATATACAATAAATTATAATAAATAAATTGAATATATAATAAAAAAAATATTTATTTCTCAATCCCTAACTATCTGGAGCCCGTCTTAGTAACGAAGGATCTGATTACAAAATCCACATAGTTGTCGAATGACTGGTTCTGTCCAATCCATCTCGTTATGATAACGTGAACTTTTTGGTCTACCAGGTTTTCTCAACAACGATAGATTAGGATGTAAGACGGGCATATTTGGGTGCGTGATCCAGTAATCTTCACGCAGTATAGGTTGAAATTGAGGAGAGTAACATTCAGCATACGTTGACAATTTATAGTAGTCCTCAATAAAGTTTTCGTAGTTCATGTTAAAATGTGAGCAAACAGCCATAAAATGCGAGCATGGAATACCGAATGCTTACCGCTTGTTACAACCGCTCAGACCTGTTTAGCCTCAATATTTGAACATTTCTTCCTTTAGCATTGAGACTATGACGTCCGGTCTTCACATGAAACACATCTTCATACCGATCGTATGATTGTACTTCATGTTTACTAGATCTTGCAGCTCATTTATTTATTTTCTTGTGTGCGTATCTGAATTTGGTGTTATACATAATATAAATAACTAAGCGATCGTTTAGATAAATTTAGATGACTGTTATATCATTTATGACTTTTGTGTATAAATATAAGATATTTATATCAATGATATGAAAGTCAGAAATGATATTAAAGTAACGTCATTGATGCAAAGTAACGTCATTGATCTACAATTGGATAAACAAATCATTGATAAGTGAACAATCGTATATAAATTACTAAATGATCGTGTATAGATTACTAAGCGATCGTGTATAGATTACTAAGCGATCGTGTATAGATTACTAAACAATCGTGTATAGATTACTAAGTGATCGTGTATAAATTACTAAGCGATCGTGCATAAATTACTAAGCGATCGTATATAATTTAAGCGATCCTGTATAAATTACTAAGCGATCGTGGATAATTTACTAAGCGATTGTGTGCGATCGTGTATAATTTACTAAACGATCGCATAGTAATTTACTAAATAAAATATTCCCGAATGAAGCATTAATTGATCGTGTATAATTACTAAACGATCACATAGTAATTTACTAAACGATTGTGTGTGATTGTGTATAATAACTAAACGATCGCATAGTAATTTACTAAACGATTGTGTGTGATCGTGTATAATTACTAAACGATCGTGGATAATTTACTAAGGGAATGTATGCAATTATTGCGGTGTACGGGGGAAAGAAACTAAATAAAATATTCCCGAATGACCGGTTGAACCCTCGACCTCTTGTTTAAATTTTGTCGTCTATTGAGGTCGAGGGTTGAACCCTCGACCTCTTATTCAAATTTTGTCGATTTCTTTAATTTCCTTTAGGTCGAGATCAAACCCTCGACCTCTTCTTTAATTTTCGACAAGTCGAAAGTTGAACCCTCGATAAAATATTTTACACAATATCCCCACCGTCGAATACTCCAAAACAATCATAAATTTGTAAATACTTTCAGAACCACTATATTTCCCTAAATTGTTTTTATAATCACAATATTAAAAAAAAAAAATGCGGTTGAAATTGCACTATATTTAACCTTTTTTTAAAAAAATTGTCCTACGACGTAGGATGAACCTATGCCCTATTTAACCAATTTTATTTTTTTAATTTTTAATTTGACCACAGACTAAGGCGTAGGTTGAGCCTAAGTCCTATTTTTTTATTTTTTGTATTTATCACAACTATATTTTTCTAATTATTTTATTGGTCAAAATACACTTTTGGTCTCTGAGGTTCGAGGTAGGTGTCTATCCGATCCTTGAGTTTTTGAAATGGACACTTTTGGTCCTTGAGGTTTGAAGAAATATTTAGATGGTCTATAAAGTTATTGACTGTTAGTTTACTAATAGAAAGATTGTAACTTTGTTGAGGTGTAAATTTTTAATTGTATTTTAAATATTATGATAATAGATGCCTATTAGATGTTCATGCTTAGTGTCAATTGACCATGTATCATACCCCTGTTTTCCCAAGTGTTGTCCATATGCCTCAAGTGAAGGGATCAAATCCCAAGTAGAAACGTATGATCGCCTTGCAATTTTGTTTTCGATTTTACATAAACAAAATACGATACAAAATTAATGATATAATGGATAAACAATCAAGATTAACATGCATTTAAGAGAATAAAAGAGGGAAGAGCTAAAACTTACCTTTGTAGATTCCCAAATTCTTCACGATTCCCTCTACGTCTTCTCCGAAACGTCTCTTCAATGATCAAGGGGCACCACTATTTATAGGCCCATGAAGACCTATTTATAGGGCCCATGAAGACCTATTTATAGGGAGGAAGGGTGGCTCACTTCTCCTAGTTTTTCCTATTTCTACTCTAGTTCTAATTTAATTAAATAAATTTTAATTAATTAATTAGATCAATAATTAAATAACCATATATATTAAATCCAATTTAATATATATAATTAATAATAAATAAATAAACATCACATCCACTTCTCGAAAATTAATTAATTAACCATTAATTAATCAATTAAACGACTATATTAAGTTAGATTTAATATAGAATTAATCAACATATAATTATCGCATATTTATATGATACATCTCTTTAGTATTTGAATCTTATTCACATATATTTTTTTGTTAATTATAGATCACATCTACAATTAACCATATTATATTAATCTCATTAATATGTAATTGATTTGAACAATTTAAACCATTCTTCTTATATATCATTTAGTAAGCTAACAAGAGAGCCTTATGGACCTACAGATTAGAAGCTCCAATTATATAAGATTAATTAATTAAACTCTTTAATTAAATTAATCAATTTTCATTAACTATCGGTCACTCCACTAAAAACTAATAGCTACACTTTTCACACTGTAGATTTGTTTTTGTGTCTACAAATATAACCACTCAACAGCGAGTCAGCCCTTCATAAATTGCTCATAACTATAGTTGGGTCAAATTACTGTTTTACCCCTTTAATTACATTTAACTTCTTAAATACCACTAATCCCTCTAATGAACAAAAAGTTTATAGTCCAACTATAAACTAACACCTCTCAGGCCAGTGAGAGGTTAAGGCCTCAATTTCAAGACTCAAAATCAGCTATTAAGGAAGCAATTTATCTACTTTCCTTAAGATCAGGAAAGGAGTGAATTCCATCTTATGCAGTTATGTTCCCAGCTACTCAGACAAGTCCCTAAAATGGTAGGTTTGTTGAGTTGGTTAACAAGGTCACCCTCACCCATACAAATCAAAGGATTACCCTCATAGACAGGAGTTCACAACTTATCAAGATTAAGGTCAAGTCATCTATGGTCATCCTAATGAAATGTAAGTCTATTCTAGCAACGGTGTTATATAGAGAGACTATTCATTTCGCGACCTGGTCTTATACAAACTTATTGTATAGAATACCCCCGCTCGCATGTCTCCACATGAACGATTATGATCAGATCATTTGTAGCACTTAACAACAATTGTAACTGTTAGGGTTGATGCCCTAAATCTCGTAGGGTTCCTGTAGTTTATAAACACATGTATAAACAAAAATTTGGTGATTTATAATATGAGATATTTTATTCACTTCAATTTATGAAATATGGGATATTTTAGTTGCATTAACCACAAACCAATACACTAAGATCCTTGATTATCGTTGTAACTTAAACATGTATGTGGAGACAAATAAGTGGATCGTATTTTAAGTGATAACCTAAATGGTCTGTAGTATGGATAACAGAGGGAAACCTTATCCTGGTGACACTACGGATACACCCCGCTTTGTAGAAGTTACAAGTGTCATAAAGTACTACAAATGATTTGATCCTAATCATTTATGTGAAGATAAGTGAGCGGGAGTATCCTATACAAAGGAGTTTGTATAAAACCGGACCACGAAATGTTTAGTCTCATTATATAATGTCGTTCATGACAGGGACTTTCATTTCACTAGGATGATCATAGGTAACATGACCTTAATCTTGAGTGAGTTGTGAACTACCCATGAGGGCGGTCCTTTGATTTGCATGGGTATGAGTGGCCAGATCGCCGACTCAAACCTACCACTTTGGGGATTCGTCTGATTGGGGAGCTGGGAACTTAGCTACACAAGATGGAATTCACTCCTTCTCCGAAGTAGGGGTAAGTAGATAAATTACTCCCATAAGGGATGATTTCGGGGCTTGAACAAATGTGGCACCACACATTCTCTATGTTCGAGATGAAGGAAATCAGACACGAGGATTTCCATGAGCAGCTAAAGGATCTTTCCAAATTTCAATCATATATGAACTTTATAATTACAATCATATACATAAAATGGAAATTACAACATGCTTTACTATAGAACAAGGAAAAGAAACAACAAACCTTTACAGACTAATCTTTAAGTTCCTTGATCACGAACTCTCGATCACAGCACACAACAACATACGAACGTTTGTCCAACACGACTGCTACACTGCACGATCACTGCGCACTTGAACTAAGTGATCACCAAGGTCACGAACACCCCGAACACCACGAACAACCTCCATAGAACCTTGACTGTGTCGAGTTGAGTATGACACCACCAAGAAGGTTACCTCAGTATTCTCGGTGTTAGAATCCAGAGGGTGGACTCTGTGTGGACTTGGTTTGAGGCAGACAATGAGAGGAGGAACAATCGTGTAAACGATTGAGCAAGTGGAAGAAGACACAACCTATCGTATAGGTCCATGCCCAATCGTTTAGTAAAAGCTATGTGATCGTCTAGCAAAAGCTATGTGATCATCTAGCAAAAGCTATGCGATCGTCTAGCACATCGTCTAGCTGAGTGTCTATCGTGTAAGAACACTCCACGATCGCTTAGTTAACTCCAAGCTGTCGCTTAGTAAATCTGATTTACTTGACAACTTCTCTATGCGAATTTTCCGAGAATGGAAATCTCAAAATCACAATTTTGGAAATCTTATTTCTTTCTTACTAAAATTAGGAAAATATTATTCTTTTTATCTCACGGTTACCATGAAACCACTAATAACCACCCACTCAATTGGTTGTTAGAGAAAAAGAGATAATTATCTAATAATTAATATTATTATAAATATAAATGATAACTAACTTACCATAATATATTTATAACCTATAGTTTTAATATTTCATCTCATGAAACGTATAAACCATAACTCTTTTTCTATTCCATGGCACTTAATGTATCTCATACACCATACCGATCATATCATATATGATCGAATTACCTCTTGCCAATTTAAAATTTTCAAATCAACACCAACTACTGATCCTCAGCTTGAATCCATTGAGCTATCAAGGGGACCTTATGGACCTGTAGTACTTGAAGCTCCAACTGTACGTGAATAACTGACTAAACTCTTTAGTCACGGGATCCACCATCCGTTAACTGCCAGGCACTCCACTAAAAATTGACAGCTGAACTCTCCTTACCACAGGTATATTATATGTCCATCTTAACCAATCAACAGTGCGATAACCCTTCATAGATTGCTCGTAAGTACAGCTCAGCCAATGCCCTTGTAGTTACATCTAGCTCCTTCAGTACCACTGAATCCTCTTATGAACATAAGTTATATTCTTACTATGATTGAGTCCTCTCTTCCAAAGAGAAGCCGTGGTCACTATGTTCAAGCCCTGGAATCAGCCCTTAAGGGAGCAATCTCTCTACTTACCCCTACTTTGGGGAAGGAGTGAATTCCATCTTGTGTATTGAGTTCCCAACTCCAAAATCAGACAAGTCCCTAAAAAGGTAGGCATGTTGAGTTGGCAATGTGGCCACTCTCACCCATACTAATCAAAGGACCACCCTTAAAGGCAAGGGTTCCCAAAATACTCAGGATTGAGGTCATGTCATCTATGGTAGTTTAGGTGAGATGTATGTCTCCAGTATCAACGACGTTATATACAGAGTCTAGTCATCTCGTGGTCCGGTCTTATACAAACTCTTTGTATAGGATACCTCTACTCGCATGTCTCCACATGAATGGTCAGGATCTACCATCTGTAGTAGTTTACAACACTTGCAAACCTCTACAAAGCGGGCCATATCCGTAGTATCACCAGGATCAGGTATCCCACCTTAATCTTTATATTACAAACCTATCTAAGTTATCACTTAAGGCATGATCCACTTGTATATCTCATATACAAGCTTAAATTTATATAAGATAACCATGGAGCTTTGTTTATTAGATATGAGTAAATGCCAGAATGAAATAATAGTTATTTTATTCATAAAACAATGTGTATAATTACAAACAACGAGACTTTGAGAGAATTAGGACACCAATCCCAACAATCTCCCACTTGTTCTAGTGCCTCGGGAGAATAATGTACAATACAATATAAAACATGTACAATATACAATAAACTAGGGCATACTCCAATATCATCTCCCACTTGCCATAGACAAGATGTTGCATGTCCCACAGACCTAGACTCTCCAGTGACCCTCGTCGTGAGAACCTTTGTAAAGGGATTAGCAATGTTGTGCTTCAACGCGATGTTTATGACTATCACATCACCGCGATGCATAATCTCCCTAATCAAGTGGTATTTCTGCTTTATATGCTTACCCCGACGATGACTCCAAGGCTCCTTCGAATTTGTCATAGCCCCGCTGTTATCACAATACAGAGTGATAGGCAAATCCATATTTGGAACAACGTCCAAATTTGAAAGGAATTTCCTAAAAAAAATAGCCTTCTTAGCTGCTTCACAAGCGGCTACATATTCGGCTTCCATGGTGGAGTCCGCGATGCATCCTTGCTTGATGCTTTGCCACACTACAACCCCTCCATTCAGAGTGAACACTGACCCCGATGTCGATTTGCGAGAATCTCTATCAGTCTGAAAGTCAGAGTCCATGTATTCTATAAGGATTAGATCCTTATCTTTATACATGAGCATGTAGTCCCTCGTTCTCCGAAGATACTTGAGGATCGTCGTCTAGTGATCAAAGCTTAAATTGGATTGATACCGACTGACAATCCCTACTGCATAGCAAATGTCGAGTCTGGTACACAAGATTGCATACATTAAGCTTCCTACAGCTGAAGCATAGGGAATCCGTCTCATCTCCTCAACTTCTTAAGGTGTCTTAGGACATTGATCCTTAGACAAAACGATTCCATGGCTGAAGGGTAACAGACCTCATTTAGAATCCTGCATTTTGTACCTGATCAACATTTGATCGATGTATGATGCTTGAGACAAGGCTAACATTTTTTTCTTGCAATCTCGAATGATCTGGATCCCTAAAACATACTGTGCCTCACTCAAATCTTTCATTTGGAACTAGGCAGCTAGCCATTTCTTAATGTTAGTCAGATTCCTTACATTATTCCCATGAGTAGGATATCATCCACATACATTACCAGGAAAGCTACTGAGTTGTTGATGATCTTCTTGTAGACACAAGGCTCATCAACATTCTGATCAAAACCAAACGACTTGATCGCAGTGTCAAATCTAATATGAACTCCATGTGACATCTAGTTTCACAATGACACTTCAAAGGTTTAGGACAAAAGTCACCAAAGAAAAGTAAATTATCCCTTCTCTTAATTGAGAAGTTCTCAATCAGTCATTAATACTAGAATAACTCTTGCTTCTATAACGACTAGCCATCATTGATTTGACCAAGAAATCATTAACTTACCTAATAATCTCCTATAAGTGTGACCTGCTATTTTAGGCCTTAGAGATCCACCCCAAGCAGCCAATCCGAAGGAAAAATTTTGATTGGGGCAAAATCTAAAACGACCCTATCTATTTTTGGAGTTCACCTTGATCTTGACCAACTGCACATCTATTTTTGGAGTTCACCTTGATCTTGACCAACTGCACAAAATCCATCTGAAGGGGGATGCTCCCAGGACGCCACGCGGGAGAACAGAATGATCTCACGATGTGAACCAATGACAGAGACCATAGGACATGTTGACACACACCCTTCACCACTTACTATAAACACTCTCTCCGTCCACCTTGATATTAACTCATGAAAACACCATCCGAAGGGGGATGCTTCCAGGGTATCACGAGGTCAAGCATGAATCTCACGGTGTGAACATTTAGGAAAAAACGTGAATAGAATCATAGACATATCAGATACATCTTTTCCTCCCACTGAGTATTTTATAACCTAGGGTTTAGTTTACTTCGAAAAACACGGCTAAAGATTTTAACTAAGTGACTTTTAAGTTTGCCCAAGAGTAACTTTTACCTTTCCAGGTAGGTTCCCAGGTAGAGGTATTCCATTTTCGTCAGCTTAAGAACCCCAACCTAGACAGAACTCGCCTTAGACAAAAGGTCCCTTATAGATAGATTTAAAACACATTTAATCTTTTAAGTCAATCAATGTAATCCTATTAAACCGATTTTAAAAGATTAATCTAGGTTACTAAACATTTTAGAACCATTGAACTTAGGTCTATCTCAATCCAATTTTAAAATCCTTTTAAAAAACTTGAGTTCACCCTAAGTTCGCATGCAACTCTTTCTTATCGATTTTAGGTCTAATTTCTTTTATAACACTTATAAACGGAAACAACCAAAACCACAATGCAAAGCTAACACATGCAAGGCATTCATAACGATATAAATAGCTTAAGTATCATGCTCAATGCATTGTTCATTCATTACTACTTCTTTTATATAACGCTTATACAAAACAACAATGAAACAAACATAACATGCTTCCATTCACCCTTAGACCTTAATATTTATAATAAAAGGATGATGCATGATAATGTTCACTGCATGCAAAATATAACTCTTATATTTCATGATGCATGTGCATGCTTTCACGTAATGTCTTCATGCTAGATTATAACATTTATAATACATGCTGCATGAATAATTGAACAAGCTAAGATGAGTTTTTAAACTATATGTCAAACATTTTGCCATATAAACACTATACATCACATGTATAATAAACAAATGTTGATGAACTAGGTAGAATTGCCTCAAATCCACAAAAATAAAGCTAACTATTACAAAACAAGGAGTCTCCGGTTCAAACAGGCGGATCGAGTCTTGAACTGTCTGGGCGAAGCAACGCGTCTCCAACTATCGTGCACCAAACTCCCCGCGATCATATACACGAAAGAACAAATAATTTGCTCTATCGTTCACCAATGCTACTAGAGCTAAACGATCATTTAGAAACGATTATGTACCTTTTACTAAGCGATGAAGCCTGAGGTACGCGATCATCTAGCGCGCTCTACACAATGCAAGCCTTATACGACTGTTTAAACGACTACGATACGGCAAAGCACCATCGCCTAAATGATTGCTTAGCGAGCGCCTTCGTATCTCCTACCACACAATCGTGTAGGTAGTAACTAAGCAATGAAGCAAGCTAACTACACGATCATCTAGCACACGCCTTCTTCTAAACGATAAGCATCATATGCTCCCACTGAGATCGTCTACCTCCAGCGTCTATGCTATCGGGCAACCAATGCTACGTGATAGATAAACAATTTACCCTATTGTTTAGTATTAGCTGAACGATCGTTTAGTAAATAATACACGATCGTATAGAAAAATCTAAACTATCATTTAGATAAATCCCAACGATTGTTTACCTTAGGCTACACGATACGAGCAACTCTTGGTCTTTTTCCTCGCTGAGAACCACATCTTTATACTTTGAAACTTCATCATGAATGACTTGACTAACTCAAACTCTTTGCATTACAGACTTGATAGCATTTTAATTACGCCCAAAAACATAAGGGCCCTTACAAATTAACACTTTGTAATTTAAAGAAAGCTTTAACATAGGCAATTAAACCCGTAAACATCCATCAACGCCATCCACAAAAGCATTTAACAATTAAACACAAATTCAGAAAACCCACCACGACTGTAAAAGAAGTGAAAAGCAGAAGTGAAATTTGGAATATCAGAACAACCTGGCTCTGATACCAATTTAAGGAAATCGGACACGAGGATTTCCATGAGCAGCGGAAGGATCTTTCCAAATTTCAATCGTATATGAACTTTACAATTACAATCACAAACGGAAACAAACGGTTATGCTAATATAGAAATTACAGCATGCTTTACTATAGATCAAGGACAAGAAACAACAAACCTTTGTAGACTCATCTTTAAGTTCCTTCGTCACGAACATTTGTCCAACCTGACCGCTACACTGCACGATCACCGCGCACTCGAACTAAACGATCACCAAGGTCAAAAACACCCCGAACATCGCGAACGACCTTGAGAGACCCTCAACTGTGTCGAATTGAGTATGACACCACCAAGAAGGTTACCTCAGTATTCTCGGTATGAGAATCCAAAGGGTGGACTCTGTGTGGACTTGGTTTGATGTAGAAAACGGAAGAAGGAACAATCGTATAAACTATTGAGCAAGTGGGAGAAGATACAACCTATCGTACAGGACGAAGCCCAATCATTTAGTAAAAACTATGTGATCGTCTAGCAAAAGCTATGCGATTGTCTAGCTCATCGTCTAGGTGAGTGTCTATCGTGTAAGAACATTCCACGATCGTTTAACTAACTCCAAATTGTCGCTTAGTAAATCCTATTTACTTGACAACTTCTCCGTGAGAAATTTTCAAGAATGGAAATCTCAAAATCACAATTTTGCAATTCTTATTTCTTTCTTACTAAAATTAGGAAAAAAAATTTCCTTCTATTTCACGATTACCATGAAACCACCAATAACCACCCACTCAATTGGTTATTAGAGAAAAAGAGATAATTATCTAATAATTAATATTATTATAAATATAAATAATAACTAACTTACCATAATATATTTATCACCTATAGTTTTAATATTTCATTTCATAAAACATATAAACTATAGCTCTTTTTCTATTCCATGGCACTTAGTGTATCTAATACACCATATCGATCACATCATATATGATCGAATTACCTCTTGTCAATTTGAAAATTTCAAATCAACACCAAGAACTAATCCTCAGCTTGAATTCATTGAGCTACCAAGGGGACCTTATAGACCTGTAGCTCGAAGCTCCAACGGTACGTGAATGATTGACTAAACTCTTTAGTCACGGGATCCACCATCCGTTAACTGCCAGACACTCCACTAAAAATCAATAGCTGAACTCTCCTTACCACAGATATATTATGTGTCCATCTTAACCAATCAACAGTGCGACAACACTTCATAGATCGCTCGTAAGTACAGCTCGGCCAATAACTGTTATGCCCTTGTAGTTACATCTAACTCGTTAAGTACCATTGAATCCTCTAATGAACATAAGTCATAGTAAGACTATGACTTAGTCTTCTCTTCCAAAGAGAAGCTGTGGCCACTATGTTCAAGCCCTGGAATCAGCCCTAAGGGAGCAATCTATCTACTTACCTCTACTTTGGGGAATGAGTGAATTCCATCTTGTGTATTAAGTTCCCAACTCCCAAATTAGACAAGTCCCTAAAAAGGTAGGCATGTTGAGTTGGCAATTTGGCTACTCTCACTCATACTAATCAAAGAACCACCCTCAAAGGCAGGAGTTCCCAAAACACTCAGGATTGAGGTCATGTCATCTATGATCGTTTAGGTGAGATGTATGTCTATAGTATCAACGGCGTTATATACAGAGTCTAGTCATCTCGTGGTCCGATCTTATACAAACTCTTTGTATAGGATACCCTCGCTCGCATATCTCCATATGAATGGTCAGGATCTACCATCTGTAGTAGTTTACAACACTTGCAAACTTCTACAAAGTGGGCAGTATCTGTAGTGTCACCAGGATCAGGTATCCCACCTTAATCCTTATACTACAGACCTATTTAGATTATCACTTAAGGCATGATCTACTTGTATATCTTATATACATGCTTAAGTTTATATAAGATAGCCATGAAGCTTTGTTTATTGGATATGAGTAAATTTCATAATGAAATAACAGTTATTTTATTAAAAAACAATGTGATAATTACAAACAACAAGACTTCGAGAGAATTAGGACACCAATCCCAACACGAGAAGGGTAAACATAGTAGGACTATGATATATTATTCATTAGAGGAATCATAGGTACTTAAGGAGTTAGATGTGACTACATGAGCAAAATAGAAATTTGGCCTAGCTGTACTTATGAGGGATTTGTGAAGGGTCATCGTACTGTTGATTGGTTATATCCAATGGACACAGAAATATATCTGTAGTGCGAATAGTGCAACTGTTGGTCTTTAGTGAAGTGCCTGACAGTTAATGGATGGTGGATATCGTGATTAAAGAGTTTAGTCCGTTATTCACGTACCGTTGGAGCTTCAATCTACAGGTCCATAAGGTCCCCTTGGTAGCTCAATGGATTCATGTTGAGAATTAGTTTTGGGTTAGTTTGAAGTGTTTAAATTAACAAGAGGGAATTTGATTATATATGATATAATTAAATTAATTAAATTATATGTTATATAATTGATTTAATATATTTGATACATTATTTGATTGGAGGAATTAATATAAATATGATTTATATTAAATGCCATAAAGGAGAAAAAGAACTATGGTTTATATGTTTCATATGATAAAATATTAAAACTATAGGTTATAAATATAATATAATAAATTAGTTATTATATTTATTTATAATAGATTAGTTATGAGATAAGTGATTTTAGTTTTTCTCCAATAACCAACTTATTGGGTGGTTATGCACGGTTTATGGCTAGCTGATTGATAGAGATTGAAAGAGTTTTCATTAATTCATTTCAACAATTACATGACACATGCATCAAGTGATCGTTTACATATTCGAGAGAGTAAACGATAAGTCATCGAGTTTACTATACGATAGTTACTCCGTGATCGAGTACCAAGTCTATACGATAGACACTTTCCTCTGTCGCATACTCAATCATCTAGTCAATCGTTCAATTCCTCCATCCCTATATTAAATCCATACAGAGTCCACAACTCCTGGATTCTCACACCGAGAATACCAAGGTAGCCTTGTGGTGGTGTCGAGTTCTGTTCGAGGGTCGAGGATCGAGTGATACTCGGTGGTGATAAAGGATCTTCCAAAGACTTGCTGCGTTCGTGCTGTTGGATGTGTTGCTGATAGATCGAGGGAATACATGAAGAAAAGGGTTCTTCAAAGGTATTGTACTCGATCATTTGTTTTTTGATTAAGAAGTATGTTTGTAATTTATCTTTATGCATAATTGTTTTGTTTGATTCTAAATATTTATATTCTTTCACAATGGAGTTTGGAACGATCTGCTTCCGCTCAATGATTCTTTAGATTTAGAGTTCCTTTAGTAATATCTACGAAGCAGACTGTATTGTAGTGTCACCAAAATAAGGTACCCAGCTTTATCCATCTACTACAAACCGTTTAGGCTATCACTTAAATGTGATCCACCTGTATGTCTCCACATACAAGTTTAAGTTTCATAAAATAGCACTACGCGATCGCTTACCTTTGCGCGCGTTAAACGATCAACTTCAGGTGTTAGACGATGGCGCTCAACAATCATGTAGTATTTGTCTGGCGTTAAACGATGGAGTTGCATGATAGTGTTAGACACTAAGCGATCGTGTAGCGTTGTCCAACACTAGACAATGTCACTATCCGATAGAAGGAAGGCACTACACGATCGTGTAGCTTGGTCAGGCACTATGCGTTGGTGCTACACGATCATGTACATACTAAACAATTAGGCAAACACATGGCGATGGTCGTCAATTCTAAACGATGAGCCTTAGCGAGATATTGAGCATGGAGCGAGAGCAGCCAGCTCGACCGGTTCTCTTGAGGTTTGGTCTGGTTCAGCCTCAAATGGTTTTTGGCTTATCTGGTTCAGACTTGGCTGTTTCGGTTTAGACGGTTTGGGTCCGATTCAAGCTATTTGAGTTCGTTTTGGAGCGGTTCGAGTGGTCTAGAAGCGGTTCAGAAGCTATTTTTGTAATAATTAGGTTTAGCTTGCTTGTTTTTGCCAAAACTAAAACCATATAAGTTAGTGTTTCTTTTGATGTATATTATAATTAAATAGATCTTGTATGTGCATATAGTATGCCATGTAGATATAAAATCTCACCGTAGGAAGCATGTTACATGCATTGAAAGTATGTTATAAAATGTTATAATATATAGTATGCATATTAGGGTTTCTTTTATTTAATATAATAGTTATAATAGATATTGAATGCCTTTGTTGTATGTTGTGGATGTTTAGCATGGCTAAAATTTTGTAAGCTGTAGACATTTAAAATCCATAAAAAAACAACAGTTGCATGCTCACTTAGGTTAACCAACCGTTTTAATAGTTAAAATAAATCGCTAAACTTGTAAAACTAGAGTTACAAACTCAACCGGTATATAATCCTGTCGAAGGCACTTAAGTTGACGGTCTACGAAACACCTCCTACCTAGGGATTATGTCCGAATAATTGAGCATTGGTAACCAGTTTTATGAGCATATGTAAGGGGTGTAAGGTAATAAAACGGTTTTCACCTAGACATCGTAAGTTTAAATCCATTTGTAAGTGTTATACTTGGATAAACCACCTACACTTAGGGTTATTTTTATTAGCCGAAAAGAACCTAAGTATAAAATTTACCCAAACATTTAGACACTTCAGTGGGAGATTAGAAGTTATTAGCTCTCACGTCCTCAAGAGTTCACAACGTGAGGTCCATGCTCGACTTTGTGTCACTTTTACAGCGACTGCTACATTCGGAAAGTATTTACATGGGTCAATAACAAGGTGAATGAGAGAAGTCATTCATAATAAGTGGGTGAAAGAAATGTGTCAACATTGTCCTACGCTCTCCTTCATTAGTTTGAACCGTGAGATTCCTATGTTGCACCTGTTATCATTTTTAGGCAGCACTAGCTAGTCGTTAACCGCGGCGATCCCTATGGAGGGTTGTAACATAGGATTTGGAACAACCTAGACTTCAGTAAAATGAATAGGGTCTTATAGTTTCATCTTGGGTATTGTCTTCTATTTCGGGGACGTATTCATACCTTCTGTAAGATCTGAAAATAGTGGATCTACACTTACAAGAATTATTAAGTGTTAGTAAAGATCTTGACTGAAAATGATAACTAAATGACTATCGGAAGGTCAAGAATTGTCTTGCTTCTATGAAGGAATTCTTGACTGCCCCTTAATAGCAATTGTTCTAAATCACTTAAGTATCGTTGCAAAAATAATGATAATGGGTACATTATTACTTTGCTAAAACTTGATTGGATTTAAAAGCAATTCACTTATAGAATTTGTTTATAATTTCAGAATGACAAGTTCAATAATACAATTATTGGCATCAGACAAACTAATCGGGGATAACTACGTGACATGGAAATCAAATTTGAACACCATACTTGTGATAGATGATTTTCGATTTGTCTTAACAGAGGAATGTCCTCCCATTCCTAGTTCTAATTCCAGCCGAACTGTTCGGGAAGCATTTGATAGATAGATCAGGACAAATGATAAAACTCGTACTTATATCCTGCCAGCTTATCTGATGTTTTGGCCAAAAAACATGAGGATATGAGAACTACCAAGAAATTATGGAATCTCTGAGAGGGATGTTTGGACAACCGTCCCACCCTGAGGCATGATGCTATCAAATACGTTTATAACAGCCGCATGAAAGAGGGGACCTTAGTTCGTGAACATGGCCTGGACATGATGGTCCACTTTAATGTGGCAGAAGTAAACAACGTTATTATGAAGGAAAGAAGTCAAGTTGGTTTTATTCTAGAATCTCTTCTGAAGAGTTTTTTGCAATTCTGTACAAATTCATTGATGAATAAAATTGAATACAACTTGACCACTCCGTTGAATGAGTTGCAGGCTTTCCAAACTATCTTGAGAACTAAGGGTCTGAAAGCAGAAGTAAATGTTACTACTACTGAAAAGAGAGGAACGTCTTCCAAGCCTGATGTTGCCTCATCTTCATAGAGTAAGAGTATTCCTGCAAAGAAAGACAAAGGGAAAGGGAAGAAGAAACCAACTGGCAAGAAAAGAAAGAAAACCGCTGCAGACAAAGGAAAATGTTTCCACTGCAATGAAGAAGGGCATTGGAAGAGAAATTGCCTTAAATATCTTGTCGAGAAGAAAACTGAGAAAGCTAAACATGCAACTTAGTTCCTGAAGACCGCTGACTCAACATGACCAGTGGGAGAAGTTGCTGCTTGATGATGATATTACTTATTTTTGTTATCATGTAATGAACATATTGTACATATTTTATGTTTTTGAATGAAATGTTCATTTTCAGAGAAATATGTTATTCTATCTCATAGCAATTTCTATTAAAAATCAAATTGATAAAAGCCATTTACAAATATTCAGTTATTTAAAACGACTAGATCAAAGTATAGTAAATTTAAGAGATTTCTAGATCTGAATGTTAACAAGAATTGTTAAGACAGGTCAGATGTGTCTTACTCAAAGAGTTGAGAGTACCTTAATGTAGTGGGAGAAAAGTGTGTTTCCTGGTCATTATTGAGAATTAGACGCATTCCCTATATAGTTTAGTAAGAAGCCTATTGTACACTAACATGTTTAAAATGATTCTCACGGCTAAAGTGTTTGAGAATCACCTAGTAAGACTAGGAATACCATATTAAATAACCTAGGGCAAGTGGAAGAAATATCGGGTATGGGATAATGGTAAACCATGGGTATGGGATGCTCTAGTTTATTGTATTTCTCTATAAAACTTAGAAACTCAGTCTTATATATCAGATATATAAGTTACCACCGGAGTTTTAGTCCAAGTGGGAGTTTGTTGGGTTTTATGTCATAAAACTCGTGGTTTGTAAATAATAGAACTTATTTTGAAAATTCAATAAGTTGTTATTGAATATACTGTTTTTTAGAAATCCAATAAACCTAAAATCCCTTGACTATTACATGAGTACTTGAACTTTATGTGGAGACATAAAAGTGGATCAGGTTTGAATATATAGTAAAAAATGATCTATAGTATATGAATAAGGTTGGGTGCCTGATTCTGGTAACACTATTGGATGTGGCCTACTCTGTAGTTGTTACAAAGAGTTGTAAAGTACTACAAACGATGTGATCCTAATTCGTACATGTTATGACATGAGAAGTGGGGGCGTCCTTTGCAAATGAGTTTTATATAAGATCAGACCACGAAACCAGTCACTCTTACTTTGTAACAATGTTTACTATTTAAGATTGACTATTTCAAACCGATTATCTAGGTAATTTGACCTTAATCTTGAGCTAACTATGAACTCCTGTTTGTTTGGGATTATCCTTTGATCTATAAATGGTGAGAGTAGACCAACATCTCTGCTCAATAAGCCTCCCATTTTGAGGATAAGACCAGATGAATAGCTAGGGACATAGGGTGCAAGACGAATTCATTTCTACCCAATTAGGGTTAGTAGAGAGATTGTTCCCTTTAAGTGCTGATTCTAGGTCTTGAACAAGAGGCCTCACTCTGTCATTGGCTCGAGAGGGATTCAATTTGTTGATTGGATCACAAATCAATTGTTCATTAGGGGATTAGTGAGACTTAAGGAACAATAGGTAATTTCGGGGGTAAAATAGAGATTCGACCCACCCGTTATTACGAACAAACTGTGATGGGTTAAATTACTAATCATAATTATATCGAGTGGACATAATATATCTATAGTGAGGGGAGTTCAGCTATGGGCTTTAGTGGAGCGATCTATTAGTTAACGGATGGGGGTTAATTCGGTCTAATGAGTTTAGCTAATTAATCTCGGATCGTTGGAGCCCATGATCTGTAGGTCCACGAGGTCCCCCTACTAGCTTGTAAATGGGTTAGCTCTAGAGTAGCGTGATAATTAATTTGAAATGTTCAAATTAGAATAAACAGGATTGGAGAAATAATATTTAAATATGATTTAAATATTTGAAGATGGAATTGTATAAAATTAATTTAATATTTGATATTAAATTAATTAGAATTATTTAAATTATTTAAATAATTATTTATTAATTTTATTAAGAAAATTAATTTATGAAATCAATTTTTGAAAAATTAAAAAAGAGGAAAAATCACAAAAATGGAAAATTACTTCTTCAAGTTGCTCACACTTAACCCACTTCTTAAGTCTTCATTTACTCCAAGCATGAGTTGCATCTCATGCAACTATTTTCTTTGCATGATCGTCCACAATATATTGAAGAGATTAGAGTGATTTTGAGGCAATGCAACTGAAAGAATTTTTCTAAAAAATTTGAGAGAAGAAGCTGTTCTTCGATTGGGTTGCTGTTGTGGGTTTGTCTCCAAATTTCCTTGATTCTAGCTTATTTTGAGTCCCACAACTCAATCTAGAGTACCAAGAGGATAGTAAGGAAGATCTTAGGGTGATCTACAACAAGATCCGGAGAAGATTTGCAGCTGGAATTCAAGATTTGAGGAAGTTCTACAAAGGTATGTCATCATTTATTTTTGCTATAACATGCTTTATTTTCTGTCAAAATTAATGAATTAGAGTGTTTATGGATCTGGTCGCTTCTGCTACGTGCTGGTACGTTCCAACATAAAGATGAAAAGAGTTTTCATTAATTCATTTCAACGATTACACGACACACGCATCAAATGATCATTTACATATTTGAGAGAGTAAACGATAAGTCATCGAGTTTACTATACAATAGTTACTCGCTTACTACATGATCGAGTACCAAGTCTATACGATAGACTTCTTTCCTCTGTCGTATACTCGATCGTCTAGTCGATCGTTTAAATCCTCCATCCCTCTACCAAATCCATATAGAGCCCACAACTCTTGGATTCTCACACTGAGAATACCAAGGTAGCCTTGTAGTGGTGTCGAGTTTTGTTCGAGGGTCTAGGATCGAGTGATACTCGGTGTTGATAGAGGATCTTTCAGGGACTTGTTGCATTTGTGTTGTTGGACGTGTTATTGATAGATCGAGGGAATACGTGAAGAAAAGGGTTCTTCAAAGGTATTGTACTCGATCCTTTGTTTTTTTTATTAAGAAGCATGCTTGTAATTTATCTTTATGCATAACTGTTCTGTTTGATTGTAAATGTTTATGTTCTTTCACAATGGAGTTTGGAACTATCTGCTTCCACTCAATGGTTCTCTAGATTTAGAGTTCTTTCAGTAACATCTACAAAGCAGACCATATTCGTAGTGTCACCAAAATAAGGTACATAATTTTATCCATCTACTAGAAACCGTTTAGGCTATCACTTAAACGTGATCCATTTGTATGTCTCCACATATATGTTTAAGTTTCATAAAGTAACCTTGGATCTTAGTTTATTGGATTGATTTAATGCAGTCTAAATAATAATAAAATACCTCTTATTTTATTAGATATATAATTTGTCTTTATAAACTATAAGATATACTCGATTTAGGACATTAACTCCAACATCAAGATTACACACTATCAGTATCCCTATAATCCACCTTCTACTTTCCAAATTGCCTATAAATAGTGGCATTTAGTGGCTTTTGTAAGACACACATAGATTGATGGAAATTCCATGAATTTTGGAGAAAGCGGAGATTTTCTTTAATTTCCTATTTTCTATAATTTTCTTTATCTATTCCAATTTTAGTTATTTAATTATTTTATTTTATTTTATTTATATAATTTTAATATATTATTTTTTCGATATTCAAGTTCCAGATGTGCCTCATTTTTTCCTCAAATTTACAACATGTTATCAACATGAGCTTTTTTCATTTCCCCTGCTAATGGTAGATCCTAAAGGTATGTCGTTTTTCCTCTTTTAGTTATAATTAATACATAAACTTTATTTTGCATATTTAGTACATATTAAATTTCTAATATAAATACAATGTTTTGTGATAGTGTTGCCATGACAAACCTTATGAAATTAGAATTCACAACCCTTGACATTAATGACAATAATTATTTGTCATGGGTACTCGATGCCGAAATCCACCTAGATGCTATGAACTTAGGGGGAAAATTAAAGAAGAAAATATGACATCTAATCAGGACAAAGTAAAATCTATGATTTCCTTCGTCATCATCTCCACAGGGGATTGAAAATGGAGTATCTTACAATAAAAGATCCCCTTATCTTGTGAAAAAATTTGAAATAGAGATATGATATTAAAAAAACAGTTATTCTTCCTAAAGCTCGTTATTAGTTGATGCATTTAAGGCTACAAGATTTTAAATCAGTAAGTGATTACAATTCCGCATTACTTAAAATCAGTTCAAAATTGTTGTTATACAAAGAGAAAATTACTAATGTTGATATGTTAGAGAAGATATTTTCTACATTTCATATCTCGAATATGCTTATGTAGTAGCAATATCGAGAGAAAGGTTTTAAATAATATTCTAAACTAATTTCATGTCTTCTTGTGATCGAATAAAATAATGAGTTATTAATGAAAAATTATGAATCTCGACCAGCCGGAACGACACCATTCCCTGAGTGAATATTATGAATTTTAATAATAATCATGGTTGAGGTCATGGCCGTGGTCGAGGTCTTGACCGCGGTAGAGAAAGAAATAATTTTTTTTCTTGGTGGACGTTATAATTATCCAAATTTTAAGAAAACCACACGAAATGATGATCATAAAGGAAAAACTTCACAAGATAAAAATTCAAAAGGTGATGAACAAAAATGCTTCCAATGTGGTATGACTATATTAGTTACGCATTTGTCGTACACCGAAACATTTAGTTGATCTATATCAAACTTCTCTGAAGGAAAAAGGGTAAAATGTGGAAACAAATTTTGCATACCATAATAATACTATATTTGACCCATCCCATACGATAAATTTTGATGTGGCAGACTTCTTTGAATCTCTTGAAGAGAAGATCGGCACAGTTGAAGGAACATCAAGTGTTTCTTTTGACTTTGAAAATATCTAGATTTAATGTTTTTTTTATCCATCTTATGTTTTTTTTATCTTAGTAAATGTTCACTTTTGTATATTCAAAATGTTGTTTTTCTTATTGTAATTATTTTCTTTTAATGAAGAAATCTTGATCATTTCCATATATTGGGTGATTAAAAAAGGAGCAAAGAAGATCTATGTTTGGAAGATAGTATAACTACACACATAATACTTACCAGTAAAATATACTTTTCTAAATTGACAATGTTGGAAGCAAAATTAAATACAATATTAGGTTCCGCAAACTTAATTGAAGGTTTTAAAAAAGCAAATATTATTTTGCCTAGAGGAATAAAATTTATAATTGACAATGCATTGTTCTCTAGTCAATCAAAAAGAAATCTACTGAGTGTTAAAGATATACGTTGCAATGGTTATCATATTAAGACTAATAGTAAGAATAATGTAGAATATTTATATATTATCTCTACTGTCTCAAATGAAAAACCTATATTGGAAAAGTTGCCTGCTTTATCTTCTGGATTATATTATATTCATAAACGAGCAATTGTTACATATGCAACAATGAACCTAAAGTTCATGAATCCAGATATATTTGCTATTTGGCATGACAAATTAGGTCATCAAGAGTCTATAATGATGAGAAGAATTATTGAGAATTCAAATGGACATCCATTGAAGAGTGATAGGTCTTGAAAAGAACTACATTTTGTACATAATTCCCTTAATTTTATACTATCAATTTGCTTAATATGTCAATTTTATAATTAAAATAGTCCTGGGAGCATTTTAGAGTCATTACAATAAAACTAGACTAAATTGGAGCAAAAAAGACCAAAAAATAGCCAAAGAAGTCAAAACCAAGCAATGGATCAAAGAAAGAGAAGAAAATAAGGAAGAAAATATGAAGATGTGCAGTTTTTTGCCAACCGACATCTTTTGTGTGTCATTAAAAGTACATTTGTTGCCTATCATTGTCTATCTATCACTAAAAGGTCAAGGCAAAATGTTGTTTTTCAACGTTGCAACATTATGGATTTTTGAAAAAAAGATAAGAAAACGTGCGCGCCTATGCAAGGGAGCGTTGCAACGTTGCGGCATCTGTGTAAAAGCAATTTTTTGGCCATTTTTACGAGAGAGACCCATTTTTTTACTATTTTGAGATCTTTTCTCTGTATTTTTAGAGAGATTTCCATAATCTTCTTCAATCACTATACAAATTCTTGCAAGATTCAATGGATTCTTGAAGAGTTTGCTACTTCATGAGTAAGTAAGTTTTCTTTTTTGAGGATTATGTTAGGTTAGCCAATTCTTGAGACTTTTTCATTCAATTTCTTCTTGTCGTTTGTTGTTCTTTAATGTTCTTGCTATTAATTTCAATAAAATCTGATAGAAATGAGTTAACGCCTCAAATTTAATTGATTTTTTATGCAAAATTTCATGGCTCTATAGCATAATTGTAATTAGGTTGCAAAAACTAGTAATTTTGATGGAAAGTTTGGACTTCTTTTCCTATTTTCTTGAAAAGATTTTTCTAGTTTAGAAAATTCATATTAATCATGATTGATTTTAGTTTTTTTAATTTCAAGAATGTTCATAGTTGAGAAAACCCAAGTAATGCATGCAATTTAGGAATTAAATGTGGAATGTCTTTAGGACTTATTTATGAACTAAATTAGGGTTAATTGACCAGTTTAGGTTAATTGGCTAATTAGGGCATTAGGGCTTAGCCTTAATGAACTATGGAACAATTGAATTGCTTGAAATCAATTAAGTTAATGATGGTATTAGGTTAATCAACATAAAATCCCCAAGATTCTTTTTCCATTGAACTTCTTACATAATTTCTTTCATACTCACTCTCATTAATCTTAATACCAAAATTTCATATCAATTCTTGTTTTAATTTTACTTTGTTTCTTAAAACCAACAAGCTCACCCTCAATTTGGATTTCAAAGCTCAATTTTGCCAATTAATAGAGGTTCTTTGTGGATCGACCTCGTGCTTCCACTATTACTACATGTCAGTATCAGTAGTTGTGCGTGTTTTACAAATTTTGTTTGTTTTGGGTTAAGTTGAACTAATAACATCATTTTTAGTCCAAACAAATTGGTGTTGTTGCCGGGAAATCATGCAATTGGCTTATTTGAATTTTGAATTCACTTTTTTTAAAAAAAAATAATAAAATAAGAGAAGTAATAAACCTAAAAATAGTTCATGTGATTAAATTTTCTTTTGTGCATGACCTACTCCTCTTGGAGTGTACTTTGTGATTTGATTGTAGACATTGACCGCAAGAAGAGGCGACTTTGAAGCGAAAGAACGAGAAGAGAAGAAGAATAATTTGAAGAACAAGCTTTTGAGGATCGAGAAGAGGAACCAACATAATCAAACATTATGGGAGAACCAAGGGAGCAAACCTTGCGGAGCCGGATTACAACCAATAACCGTTGTGCATAGTATATCCGGAGACTACCATTCCATTCGAGCTTAGACCCGGACTTATGCATCTTTTGCCTAAATTTAGAGGACAACCTGGCAAGGATCTACACAAACATATGAAAGAATTTCATCTACTATGTGATGGAATGCGCTCGCATGGGGTAACCCATGAACAACTTAATCTTAGGGTCTTTCCCTTCTCAATGAATGATGTGGCCAAAGATTGGTTGTACTACTTGCTGGTGGGATCCATCACTACATGGAATGGATTGAAAAAGAAGTTCTTAGAAAAAAATTTCCCTGCATCTAAGGCACATAATATTAGAAAAGAAATATATGACATTAAGCAAGTTGTAGAAGAGTCACTTTATGAATGTTGGAAAAGATATAAACAACTTTATGCTTCATTTCCTCATCATAAAATTTACGAACAATATCTTATCCAATATTTCTATTTAGGTTTGCTTTCATCGAAGAGGAGCAATATTGATACTATCATCGGAGGGGCTTTAGCTGATAAGACACCAACCGAAGCTAGTCAACTTATATCCACCATGGTGGAAAATTCTCAGAATTTTGAATCAAGGACTCTCGACTCAAAATTTTGCTCAATCTAAAGAGGTAAGTGAGCTTATAACTCAAGTCTCTAATCTTGTGTCTCTTTTTACACAGGTTGCCCAAGGCGGTCTTCCTCGAGTTAAGACATGTGGAGCATGTGTAGTAATCAGGCATACTTCCAAAGCTTGCCCACAAGCACAAGTGAATACAATAGGAGACTTCCAAAGGAGGTACGATCCACATGAGCAAACCTACAATCAAGGGTGGAGAGATTATCCTAACATCAAGTGGAGATCTCAAGGACAATTTGGAAACTGGAACCAATCTTCTTCATCATCTTCCTCAGGTATGTCTTTAGAGGATGTTGTAAAATCACTAGCTGATCACTCTTTGAAATTCCAACAGGAACTACATCAACTTAAAAAAGATAACATTCAATTGCAAACAAGAGACCAAATCACTCCAATAAGACACCAAATCTTTCCAACAAGAAACAAGACAAGGTTTCACCAATTTGGGGACTCAAATACCTAACTAGCAACCATGGTAAGCAAACTAGAAAGCAAGTCCTTCGAAAAGATTCCCGCCCTACCGGATCACGTGAACGTAAGTGCCATAACTCTTAGGAGCAGAAAAGAGATTCCTCCCCCCCCTCCCCCCTCCTCTTAAGATGCAAACCCGGTTCAATCCCCTTCAAACAAGCAAGAAAAGGTAATGAATGAATAAGAGAGCAAGGTAAGTGAACCAAAGAAGTCTCTTATTTTTCCCGAGGTATGTGATTACTCTCCTCCTAAAGTAGAACCCTACGTACCTAAGGCACCATTCCCTAGTAGATTAGCAAGGCCTAAAGGAGAAGATACTTATTTAGATATTATTGAGATGTTTAAAAAGGTACAAATTAACATCGATTTGCTTAATACTATTCAACAAATACCTAGGCAAGCTAAATTTATTAAAGACTTATGTACTAAGAAAAGAAAAGGGAAGCAAGAGGAGAGAGTAACCGCTTGCAAGAATATCTCTACTTTGTTAAAGAAAGACATGACTAAAAAATGTAGAGATCCAAGAATGTTTACCTTGCCATGCAAAATAGGAGAAAGAATCCTTACACATGCTATGCTAGATTTAGGAGTTTCAATAAATGTCATGCCTTACCATGTTTATGAAGACCTAAAATTGAATGACATACAAAAATTAATGTTTGCATACAACTTGTCGATAGCTCATACATACAACCTTTAGGCATAGTTGAGAATGTCTTGTTGAGAGTAGGTGAATTGATTTTTCCCGTTGATTTTTATATCTTGAAAATTGATGAACCTTACACTACGTCTTCTTCTAATATTTTACTAGGAAGACCCTTCATGAAAATCAAAACTAGAATTGATATAGATAAAGGGTCTTTGTCGGTAGAATTTGATGGAGAAGTAAAATCATTCAACATTTATGATGCCATGAAATGTCCAGAAGAGTACTTGTTTCTTTGTTCCATTGATACGCATGATGAGATAGATGATATTGTTGATTCCATGTTGTATGAAAATTTTGATTATTTGGCAACTCCTTCTATAGATTATGACACAGATTAGATTTCCCATAATTCTTCTCATGCATCTCTTAATTTTTGCGATTATAATGTTTCAAACAAAAGTATGTTTCTAATTCTTCTCTTGAAATTTGCAAAAATGATCATCTTCTTGAAAGATGATGATTTAAATTCCTCCAACAATTTTAACCAAAATGCTAATACTTAAAAATAAATTCAAAATCTCAAAACAAAGTTTGTTTGAAAGAAAAACCTTCAACTCATGATTCTAATTCTAAATTTATTTGTAATAACAAAAACAAAAATAAGGCTTTTAACTTTTGCTCTGTTTTTAAAGTGCAATTAAAAAGGATTGATTCCAAGACTTTCTCATCTCCTAAGAAGAGAAAATTCCTGGATAGTTGTTTCAAGAATCCCAAGAAGAAATGACCTAAAAAGACCGAGAATTTTGATTTTCCTTGAAACAGGAAAATTTTTCAAGGTGAACGGGCATAAAGTTAAAGTCTACAATGAAGGATATGTAAACCAAGTTCAATTGGACTTGTGTTTGACTAATCCCTCGTACATGTGATCCCCCTCTTCACCAACATCGAGCAAGCGACTCTAAAAATTTGCAAAACGAGATGAATTTTCTCTTTCTTTTCATTTTTAATTTTTTTCTTTTCTTTTTCTCTTCCTTTGTTATTTTTGTATTTCTTAGCTTACTTTGTCGATAAATAAAAGAATGGAAGAATAATTAATTTTTCTTTTTCTTTGTAGGTAAACTCAAGAAAAAGGAAAGCTAAAAAAAAGACAAAAACAAGGAATTCTCACAATCAAAAGAATAAGCAACCACAAAAACCAGGGAAGTTTCTCTCTACATCCCTTACTTTTTGTTCTTGAACATATATGCATAGTTTAAACAATGAGGACAATATTCAATTTTTAAGTTGAGGGTGGGAAATATTACTTTCATGTTTTTTATATTTTTCATAGAAAAATGAGTCCTACTTATTTTTTTTGCTCTATAATGATATATAAATGCATGTCTGAAACCTTTAAGCATCTGAGCTTGGGTTAGATTTAGATTTTGTCATTTTGATATTTTTATATCTTGACTATATGTTTGTGGCTCTATGATGCTGACTTTGAGATTGTGAATCATGGTTTCTTTTTTATGCTCCAAAAGACTATTTTGTTTTGAATGAATAAATGCATGATTGAATGAATGCGTGAAAACACAAAATAAAAGAATCACATCACTTTGTTTTATGTTCTCATTAGATTTCTACACAATCATTTCTTCTTATTAATAAAAATTTTGATGACACACTCTTTTTAGTAAAAATACGAGCAAAATTTTAGACATTTTAAAATTTTCTGACAAAATTTTGGAACCATTTTTCAAAAAAAAAAATTCTTTTCCTTTTAATTTCATAAAAAAAATGAATGCTTTGTTTTCATGTTTATTTAGAATCTTAAACTTTTAGAAATGTCATTTCTACTTGATTTTATTTGTTACCCCGATAGGACAACTTTTGGTCTTGAGAACAACCAACTTGTTTTAGAAGCAAGTTTAGACAAAGAGGAATAAATAGAGCCTACTAAAAAGTTGCTAGCGTATAAAATAATAATAATAATAATAATAAAGCAAGCTTGCAAAATAACACAAGTTTCATTAACATGTGTGTGTGCGCATGGATAGAGAAGAAAAGAGCTACCTCCATAGTGTCTAGTTAGGGCTCACGAAAAAAGAGTGATAGATTCCTGACAGTCGGAATATCAAAGCTATCTCTCTAAGTAAAATAAATGTCAATTAAGATTTGTGTGTGAAAGTTTATAAAAGGCACCCTTGTCTTAAAATTGCCTCTCCTTTTTGCAAGTTTAGGTATAGTTTAGACCGAGAATTGAGCCAGTGTAGGGCGAAGAAGAATTGAGAGTTAGATAGAACCTTTCTACTAGCCTTAGACTCTTAAATAAACTAAAACTTTGCACTCATTTCTTTCATGATTTTGCGAGAAAAAAAAATCTTTTCAAAAATAAATCTCAACTAATTGTTAGTAAATCCTAACTTTCTAAATGCTTGTTTGTATCAATGTTTCCTTGATTGTTGAGAAAAGAGTTAAGAATGAATGTGTGAGTCAAGTGAGCATATAAACAATTTGAATGAACAAACAAATGAATGAATAAACAATTAAGTGATTCATATTTTGACTGAATGTATGTTTTCAATTTTACTTGCTCGGGACAACTAAGAGCTAAGTTGAGGTATTTTGATAGGTCTTTAAAAGAACTACATTTTAGTACATAATTCCCTCAATTTTATACTATCAATTTGCGTAATATGTCAATTTTATAGGTAAAATAGTCATGGGAGCATTTTAGAGTCATTACAACAAAATTTGATTAAATTGAAGCAAAAAGGACAAAAAATATATTCAAAGAAGTCAAAACCGAGCAATGGATCAAAGGAAGAGAAGAAAAGAAGGGAAAAAAGAATGAAAATGAGCAATTTTTTTGCCAACCGACATCTTTTGTTCGTCATTAAAAGAAAATTTTTGCTATCTATCATTGTTTGTCTGTCATTAAAAGGTCAAGGCAAAATGTTGATATACAGGCCAGTGTTGCAACACTACAGATTTTTATGAAAAGATAAAAAAAACACTTGCACCTACACAAGGGAGCGTTGCAATGCTTTCTACCAGCGTTGGAATGTTGGACATCTGTGTAAAACAGTTTTTCAGCCATTTTTGCGAAAGAGAGACCCATTTTTTTTTATTATTATTTTGAGAGCTTTTTTCTGTACTTTTTAGAGAGATTTCCATAATTTTCTTCAATCTTTATACAAATTCTTGCAAGATTCAATAGATTCTTGAAGATTTTGCTACTTCAGGAGTAAGTAAGTTTTATTTCTTGGAGATTATGTTAGGTTAGCCAATTCTTGAGACTTTTTCATTCAATTTCTTCTTGTAGTTTGTTGTTCTTGAATGTTCTTGCTGTTAATTTCAATAAAATCTGATAGAAATGAGTTGACGCTTCAAATTTAATTGATTTTTTTATGCAAAATTACACGACTCTGTAGCATAATTGTAATTAGGTTGCAAGAACAAGTAATTTTGATGGAAAATTTGAATTTCTTTTCCTATTTTCTTGAAAAGATTTACTAGTTTAGAACATTCATATTAATCATGCTTGATTTTAGTCTTTTTAATTTCAAGCTTGTCATAGTTGAGAAAACCCAAAAAATGGATGCAATTTAGGAATTAAATATAGAATATCTTTAGGAAGCATTTATGAACCAAATTAGGATTAATTTACCAATTTAGGTTAATTGGCTAATTAGGGCATTAGGGCTTAGCCTTAATGAACTATGGAACAATTGAATTGCTTGAAATCAATTAAGTCAATGATGAAATTAGGTTAATCAATATAAAATCCCCAAGATCCTTTTTCCATTGAATTTCTTACATAATTTTTTTTCTCTCTTATTAATCTCATTACCAAAATTCCATATCAATTCTTGTTTTATTTTTATTTTTTTTCTTAACCCCCCCCCCCCCCCCCATTTGGATTTCAAAACTCGATTGCGCCTATTAATAGAGGTTCTCTGTGGATCAACCTTGTGCTTCCACTATTACTACGTGTTAGTATTAATAGTTGTGCATGTTTTACAAATTTTGTTTGTTTTGGATTAAATTGAACTAACGACATCATTTTTAGTTAGAATAAAGAGCCAGAAGATTCTTCAGTCTAATGAATTACCATGTGATGCTTGCTCTCAAGGTAAATTAATAATTAAACCATCACCCATTAAAGTGGGAACTGAATCACCTACATTTTTAGAAAGAATTCATGGTAATATATGTGGACCTATTAACCCACCATGGACCATCTAGATATTATATGATATTAATAGATGCATTCAATAGATGGTCACACATGTGCTTCGTTGGGTTTTATGTTCTAAAACTTGTAAATAGTAAATGTTATTAATTGACCATTATCAATAAAGAGTTATAGATGTTAATTCAATAAATATTATTGTTTGTGTTGTTTGTCTATTTTGTCTTAATAACCTAAGTCCAATAAACTAGCATCCAAGGTTGCCTTATGATTCTTGAACTTTATGTGGAGACATACAAAGATCAATGTTCAAGATACAACCTAAAGGGTCTATAGTATAGGGATAAGACTAGGTACTTTATCTTAGCAACACTGTGGATACAACCCACTTTGTATTTGATACAAATGCAATGATCCAACGCGTTCGTGTAGTTGACATGCAAGTGAAAGTATCCTATGCAATGAGTTTGCATAAAACCGGATCGCGAAATAATAACCACTGGTTGAACCATAAACAAATTGTTCATTAGAGGAGCACTAGTGCTTAAGGAATCAGAGGTAACCCAAGGGTAAAACGGTAATTTGACCCAGTTGAAGCTATGAACACTCGTGAAGGACTAATTTGTTGTTATTGATCTATATCCGTGGACACAAAAATATATCTATAGTGAGAAGAGTGCAACTGTGGGTCTTTAGTGGAGTGTACCTATAATTAACGAATATTGATTAACTTGGTTAATGAGTTTAGCCATTTAATCTCATATTGTTGAAGTTTTTTATTTACAGGTCCACCAGGTCCTCTTGCTTGCTCACTAGAGGATATTTAAGAGAGATAATTTGAATTGTTCAAATTAATTTTAGGAAACCATATACTAATGTAATTAATATGTAATTGATTATGGATATGATCTATAATTCAAATTAAATTGGAAAGTGATATTTGAATAAGATTCAATTAATTAATTCAAGTGAATTAAATTCACAAATAATTAATTAATAGAGAGGTATTGCACATATACATACGATATTAAATTAATTATATATATATATATATATATATATATACATTAAATTAGATTTAATACTTATTTAATTAATGTGAAAATTAAATTAAATAAGTGTTATTTAATTAATTAGGTTAATTAATTAAATAAATGTTATTTAAATAATTAATTATAGAAAATGGAAATAGGAAAATGATTAGGAAAATGGCTTGGCCTTTTTCTATATAAAAACCTTCTTATGGCCCCATTGGAATACACAAACACCAGTTGTAGGATGATCGCAGAGTGGCGTTCTGCTCACCTCGAATGGCATGAGCCGCATGCGGGGAGACCTGCAAGTACGATTTTTAGAGGGATCTGGACGAAAGGTTGGGCTCGCGACGACTTCTTTTTTTTTCTTACACAGACACTGACAATACACAACACACAAGTGTTATTGTGCAAAATTTTCTCTAAGCCACAAAGAGAATCCTCTCTACTCTTCAAAACCCTTTTTTCCCTATCTCCCTTTCCCAATAGTTGGATACCACCCATCCCCCTAATCCCTCTATTGGAATCCTAGAGAATAACGAGGTTACTCTCGTGGTAGTGTTCGAGATTGTTCAAGAAATCGTTCGTGATCAAGATCGTTGGAGGAGTTGTTCGTTGGAACTTTGAGAGGATTGTTCACGAAGCTTGAGAATCTACAAAGGTAAGAATGGTTCTGAATTTGTTTATGTAAAAATTGAATTGCGGGATGCAACGCATTCACAATGCTTCCACTAAGGATTCAATCCCTTCATGCTTATTATCAAATTGAAATCTTGAATTTGCAAGATTACTTGCTTAAATGATTAAGTTAAGACCATAATTTTTTTATTTATTCAATTAAGACCATTCCTCTTTATAATGCTGGTGAATTTACATCTCAAGCTTTTGATAATTATTGTATGTCAATTGGGATAAGTGTTAACATCTTATAGCTTATGTTCATACACAAAATGGTTTAGCAAAATAATTTATAAAATATTTGCAGTTAATTGCTAGACCATTGCTTGTGAGAGCTAAACTTCCTATATATCTGTTTGGGGACATGCTATTTTGTATGCAACATCGCTTGTGTGCATTAAGCCAGTAGCTTGTCATAAGTACTCGTCATTACAATTAGCTTATGGTTAATAGCCAAATATTTCTCATATAAAATTTTTTGGATATGGAGTATGTGTTCCAATTGGTCCACCATAACGCACTAAGATGGATCCTTAAAGGAGGTTAGGAATATATGTTGGATTTGATTTCTCATCAATTAAGACTATGTGCCTAACTATCTACCTAGCTTAACCTTAAAATGGAAGGCTTATTGAGTCGGCAATGTTGAACCACTCTCACTCATGCAGATTAAAGAATAATTCTGAATAAACAGGAGTTCATAGTTAGCTCATGATTAAGATTAAATTACCTAGGTCATCGAATTGAAATAGTTAGTCTAAATAGTAAATGGTGTTATAAAGTATAAGTGACTATTTCATGGTCCGGTCTTATGCAAACTCATTGCATAGGACGCCTCCACTTGTATGTCTTCACATGAAAGATTTAGGATCACATTGTTTGTATCAAATACAAAGTGGGTTGCATCCATAATGTCCCCAAGATAAGATACCCAGCCTAATCCCTATTGTATAGACCGTTTTGACTATTACTCGAACTTGATCCACTTTTATGTCTCCACATAAAATTTAAGTATTCATGCTATAGCCAGGGGTTCTTAGTTTATTTATTTAGGGTTAAAAGGTGCAACTCACATATTTAGTAACATCTTTACTAAATAAACCTCAGTAACATCTTTATTTCAAAAATAGAATATGTTTAATGTTTACAAACCACGAGTTTTAAGACATACAATCCAAAAAACTCCCACTTGGACTAAAACTCCAGTGGGATTACATATATATTCAATGTTGAGTGTGAGAGAAAAACATAAATACAATAAACTAGGGTATCACATACCCATGACTTCTCCAACTTATTCTAGATTTACATAACCCGTAGTTCTAGATTCACTAGAAGACCCTCAAACACTTTAGCTGTGAGGGCCTTTATAAACGGATTAGCAATATTGTCTTCTGAGGCTATCTGTGTGGCGGTCACGTCTCCTCGATGTACAACCTCTATGATGAGGTGGTTTTTACGCTCAATGTGCTTTCCACGCTTATGGGTTCTAGGTTCTTTAGAATTGATAACTACTCCACTATTATCACAATAAAGGGTGATAGGCAGATGCATATTTGGAATCACTTCCAAATCGGTTAAGAACTCTCTAAGCCATACTGCCTTCTTTTTCGCCTCACATGTAGCCACGTACTTCGTTTCCATGGTGGAGTCAACAATACAACTTTGTTTTATACTCCTCTAACCTATATCTTCTCCGTTTAGAGTGAACATTGATCCCGAAGTTGATTTCCTTGAATATATATAGGCCTAAAAATTAGAGTCAGTGTATCCTGTAAAGATCAGATCCTTAGCGCTATACACGAGCATATATTCCTTCATTCTTCGAAGATACTTGAGGATATTTTTAACAGTAGTCCAATGATTATAACCAGGATTAGACTGAAACTTGCTGACGATTCCTATTGCATAGTATATGTCAAGTTGTGTACACAATATGGCATACATCAGACTACCAATTGCTGATGCATAGGGAATATGTTTCATGTCCTCAACTTCTTGAGGTGTCTTCGGACACTATTCCTTAGACAGATGAATTTCATGCTTGAAAGGTAACAATCCCCTTTTAGAATTCTACATCTTATTTCTAGACAACATCTTGTCTATATAGGATGCTTGAGACAGGACTAATGTTTTGTTCTTGTGATTCCAAATAATTAGGATTCCAAGAACATACTGAGTCTCTCCCAAATTCTTCATTTAGAATTTCATTGCTAGCCACTACTTAACGTCAGTCATGTATCTTACATCATTCCCAATGAGTAAGATGTCATCAACATAAAACACTAAGAATACTACAGTTTTATTAACAATCTTCTTGTAGACACAAGGTTCATCAATATTCTGCTGAAAGCCATAAGATTTGATCACAGTATTAAACCTTATATTCTAGGATCTAGATGCTTGTTTTAACCTATAAATGAATCATTTTAGCTTGTGAACCTTTTGCTCTTGTGTCCCTGTTCAGTGAATTCCTCTGGTTGAGCCATATAGATACTCTCTTCAAGATTGTCATTCAGAAAGGTTGTCTTGCCATCTATTTGCTATATCTCATAATCATAAAAAGTAGTTATAGACAAGAGTATTCTAACTGACTTTAGTATGACAACAGGAAAGAAGGTTTCTTCATAGTCCACCCTCTCTCTTTGGGTATAACCTTTTGCCATTAGTCGAGCCTTAAAGGTTTGTATCTTACCAGCTTGGTCTCGTTTCCTCTGTAGATCCATTAACAACCATAGGTTTTACCTTATCCGGCTGATCTATAAAATCCTAAATCGAATTAGAGTACATAATCTCCATTTCGAGGTCCATGACTTTGATCCACTAGTCTCAATTTATATCATTCATTGCCTATTTAAAGGTCAATGAATCCTTAATGCCATCATCATGTATAACGACCTGAGTTTCTGTCAAACCCATGTAATGTACAGACTATTGAACAATCCTCCCACTACGTCGAGCACTCTCAAATCTTGAGAAGGATGTGACTGACCAGAAGTACCTACTCCATCAACAACTTTTGTTGAAGGACCAACTTGATCAATAATTCTTGTTGGTTTATTTATAGCTTCTTTAGAAATTTCATTCAATACTAGCTTACTGCGAGGTTGATGATCTCTCATGTGGTTTTCCTCTAAGAATGTAGCCTTTGCTAATACAAACACTTAATCATCTTGAGGATCATAAAATAGACCATCTTTCGTTTCCTTGGGGTATCCTATAAATAGGCACAGTTTTGAACAACGTTCCAACTTCTTTATATTTTGCACCAACATGTGTGTCGGGTATCCCCAACATAACGTAGACTACCTTTACGCCCTCTCTAGAATCCATAAGGTGTTTTAGAAACATTTTTTGAAGGAACCATATTTAAAATATATACCGCAGTCTGTACTGCATATCCTCAAAACGAATTAGGCAACTAAGAAAAGCTCATCATTGACCGAACCATGTCTAACAGGGTTCTATTTCTCCTTTTTTTATATACTAATCTACCGGGGTGTACTGGGTCCAGTGAGCTGGGACTAGATTCCATGTTCTATCAAATAATCCTAGAATCTTAAGTCCATATACTCACCACCTTGATCTGATCAAAGTGCTTTAATTTTTTTACCTAATAAGTTCTTAACCTTAGCCTTATATTCCTTGAATTTTTCAAGGGTTTTAGACTTATGATGCATTAGGTAAACATAGCCGTACCTAAAATAATCATCAATAAAATTGATGAAATATTCATATCCCCTTCATGTTTTGACATTCATCAAACCACAAAGATTCTAATGCATGAGTTCTAAAGGTTCTTTAGCACTAAGACCTTTTCCTGTAAAAGATCTTTTGGTCATTTTACCTTCAAGATAGGACTTACACGGAGGTAAAGAGGTGTCTTCTAACTGACTTAGGAGTCCACTCTTAACCAATCTCTCAATCCTATTGAGATTAATGTGTCCAAGTCTTAAATGCCAAAAATAGGCATTAGGAGGAACTTTTTGCCTTTTATTCTAAGTCTCAACTATTTTAAACATCTTAGTATTCAAAATAGCTTTTGTCTCAGTTCGTTTTAACACATATAAGTTATTTTCAAATTTTGCAGAACAAATTCGAACAGTTCTTGAGCTAATGAACACTTCATTAATATCTAAAGATACTTTATACAATTGTTCCAATAAACAAGAGATAAATATTAAATTCCTTCTCATATCAGGAACATAAAATACATTTTCAAATAAAATGAATCTATCTCCAAAAAAACAACATCAAGTCTCATACTACTTTAGCTGAGACAACCCCTCATGTTCCAACTTTGAAGATTGTCTCCCCTTTTACAAGCTGCCTTCATGACTAGTTTCCTGAGCAAAATAACATAAATGATTAGCAGCCCTTGAATCTAGTATCCAGGTCAATGTATCATATTCCACTAAACATGTTTCAACAATGAGTAAATCATATTTACCTTGTTTTTCTTTCTCAGCTTTCTTATCTATGATAGTACCGTTTACTTCTACCCTCGTATCCAAAACATGTTTTTGTAATAGAGGTTCCTTCCTTTATGCGGTGGTTGTAAACCTCCTTGAGAGTATCGTGCCAACAAATGAAGAAGGTTGTCCAAATACTGCCAGCAATGAAACCATGATCCCCTTAATAGTGACCATGCTTTCATGTTTCATAGTTAAAACAGCTGATATGCTTGCTTAGATATAGGCTTGAGCCTTTTCATTTGCTCTAACCTATCTGTCATAGGTATCTTGAACATTTTGGTTTACTGATGAGCTTGGAGTCGGAGGACATTCCTCTGTTAAAACGAACTTAAAATCATCAATCACTAGTATCGTGTTCAAATTAGATTTCTAAGTTATGTAGTTGTTGTCATTTAATTTATTAGAAGTGAGTAGTTGAATGATTGAGCTAAACGTGCTAAAAAATTAAACAACTTCTATAAGTGAAATGCTCTTAAATCCAATCAAGTTTTAGCAAAAGTAATAAGGTATCCATATCTCATTAATTTGCAACAATACTTCAATGAGTCAGAATAACCACTACCGAGGGGTAGTCAATTACTCCTTCGCTGAATTAAGACATTCATGACTCAGTACTAATACCATAATAACTCTTATTTCTATAGCATTTAATTATTGCTTTTTGGTCAAAAACTTACTAACACTTAGCAATTTTTGTAAGTGCAACTCACTATTTTCAGATCCCAAAGATCGGTATCAACAAGCTAACGAAGGGTAGATAATGTTGAAGATGGCCTAAAAGACCCTATAAATTTTTGGAGTTTTCATTGTTCCGATCCCTATGAAACGGCCCTCCGAATGGGTGGTCGCCTAAAAACAACATGTAGGCAGAACAATAGAAATCTCAGGGTCCAAGTTAATGGAGGAGACCGTAGGATATATTGACACACTTCCTTCTCCCACTTACTATAAACAATTTCCCCTATTCACTTTGTTATTGACCCATGCAAACGCCTTTTTGAATGAAGCGGTCGCCAAAAAACGAGAAAAGCCGAGCATGAATCTCACGGTGTGAACTCTTAAGGATGTGAGAGCTAAAAATAATATATCATATATATCATTAATCTCCCACTGAAGTGTTCTAGATGGTTTGGGTAAACTTTTACTTAGGTATATTACAGCTAATTAAATACAACCTAAGTCTAGGTGTTTATCCGAGTATAACTTTTATACTGGATTTGACCTACGATGTCTTAGTGATAAACCATTTATTACCTCACATCGTTCATGCATGCTCATAAAACTGGGTTAACAAAACTCAAAAACCAGCTCGATCCCCAGGTAGCAAATGTTTCGTAAACCATCAATATAAGTACCTCTAGCCTAAGATAGGATCTTGTCGGGTGAGCTTGTAACTGAAGTTTTTACAAGATAACGACCTATTTTAACTATTAAAACAAGTTGTCATTTGTCAACCCTAGGTGAGCACGCATTTATCTTTGTTTTAGATTTTAAATGTCTAATTTATTTTATGACACTTATAACTTAGACATTATCCATAACATCCATCATACATTTCATAATTTAATATAACAACTTATATTAAAACTCATGAAATCCTACACATGCATACTATATATTATAACATTTATAACATACTTTTAATGCATGCAACATGCTTTCCTATGGTGGGATTTTAAATCTACATGACATACTTTACGCACAAACAAGATTTAATTAAATTAAAAAAAAATACATTCATAATGCATATTAATTAAACACACACTAAAGTGAACCGATTTCCGCATCCTAAACAAGCAAGTAGCTAAATTATTACAATAATAAATCAGCAACAGCTTCGAACCACTCATGAACGGCTTCGAACTGGCCCGAACCAGCTGAAAAATCATTGAACCGGACCTCCAAGGCTCGAAATAGGGGCTGAAATGGTTGGAAAGATCCGAACCAGACCAAACCACTCTAGCTAGACCACCGTTCCTCACGCAGGCATTTCTGGAAAAGCTGAAGTACATTGTCATGACACTGTTGAAGGAACGTCGTGGCGCCGCTTGACAGAAGCAATAACCTGTTACTTTTCTAACTGTGCCTTATTCTAATTTCTTCCAATTACAACCTAGTTTCAACTCTATTGACTATAGCAAATTTATAGACTCTTCTTCACACATTAAATCCCATAAACAAGGGGCCAATTACAAGAATTATAATTGAATTGAAGGTAAATTTTGATTTCAAAATCGTAATATATCCATTTCAGTCACCACAACATTCATCATATGAATTAACGCCCACCAAGCTAAAGTTAATGCAAATTGAGTGCTTAAATCATGCTCTAATACCAATTGTAAGAGTCTACAATGCGCATGTAGAAATAATCGGAAAATTAAGTACTCTATACATTAATTTTAGGAATCAAGCATGCATTTTCAAAGAAAGAAAATAGGATTTCAGAATATAACTTTTGAAAAATCTCTAAATTGGTGTAATCCCTTGATGAATTCTAATCACAAATACTTCGTAGACCACTACTAAAGTCTTCCCTACTATTCTCTAGCCTTCGAACGGATTGTGGGATCCAATTTGTGGTGAGATTTGAAGGGGATCTGTAGATTGGAAGAGTTTTTGGTGTGAAAAAGAAACAATTTCTCTTAAAATTCTCAAAATTGCATGAATATTTCTTCAGCCAAAATTTCTTTTATTTAAAGAAAAACCATGCAAAACTAATTGCATCTACAAATGCCAGCAAATCAACATTTAGGTATTGGGATTATACATGTTAAGCAAAGTGGGAAATGTGAGATTTTCCCACTAACCCTAAAACTCATGAAAATTTAAATTTCATAAATTTAAATTACAATGGATTTTAATTTTTTAATTTTAAATATAATTAGTTTTAAATAAAATTTCTTTTAAATCAATTTTAAATAAAATTATTTCTAATAATTAACTTTAAATTAAATTAATTTTAAATAATTAATTAAATTAGTTTAATATCAAATATTAAATTAAAAGAACACTAATCTCGAACGTGAATCCCCATTCACGTGTATTATATTTAAATCAAATTTAAATATTTACAACTTTTCAATTTTGTATAATTCAACAATTAAACTATATAATTAACATATAATTATATTCTGAAACCCACCATGGACCATTATCCTAAGATTATATCACATATAATTAACTATAATTCCCTAAGTTGAATTTCAACGTTTAAAAATCTCTCATCACATTGTTCTAAGATTTAGTCAAATATGAGCTAGTAGGGGACCTAATGGACCTACAGATCATGAGCTCCAACGATCCGAGATTAACTGGCTAAACTTTTTAACCTAATTAACAAACATTCATTAACCATCGGGACACTTCACTAAAGCCCAAAAGCTACACTCTCCTCACTGTAGATATATTTCTGTCCACTTGATTTAACCATGATTAGTAAGTCGATCCTTCACAGGTTATTCGTAATTACAGTTAGGTCAAAATTACTATTTTACTCCTATAAATACATATTTCTTCTTAACTGTCACTGGTCATCTAATAAATAATTAGTTTGTGGTCCAACTACCAAACTGAGTCCCTCTCGAGCCAATGAGAGGATAGGGCACCTTGTTCATGACTCGGTATGAACTCGGAGTTAGCACTTAGAAAAACAACCTATCTATTATCCCTAAAATGGAAGGCTTATTGAGTTGGCGATGTTAAGCCACTCTCACCCATGCAGATTAAAGAATAATTTCGAATAAACAGGAGTTCATAGTTAGTTCAAGATTAAGATCGAGTTGCCTAGGTAGTCGAACTGAAATAGTCAGTCTTAACAGTAAACGACGTTATAAAGTAAAAGTGATTATTTCGTGTCCGATTTTATGTAAACTCATTGCATAGGACACCACCACTCGCATGTTTCCACATGAACGAATCAGGATCACATCGTTTGTATCAATACAAAGTGGGCCGCATCTATAGTGTCCCCAGGATAAGTTACATACTTTTATATCTCCACATAAAGTTCAAGTATTCATGGTATAGCTAAGTTCTTAATTTATTGGATTTGGGGTTAAAAGGTGCAATTCACATATTCAATAACATCTTTACTGAATAAACCTCAGTAACATCTTTATTTCAAAAATAGAATATGTTTAATATTTACAAACCACAAGTTTTAGGACATACAACCCAACATTGACAACATTTTTGCGTATAATGTTGCTTTTGATATTATATCTAAAAATGAGGATCCTGAACCAAAATATGTTTAAGAATGTCAATATAGAAAAGATTGGTTTTAGTGGAAGGAAGCAATCGAGGTAGAATTAAACTCACTTTCACAACGATGGGTTTTTGGACCAATAGTCTGAACACCAGAAAGTGTCAAACCTGTGGGATACAAATGGATATTTTTGAGAAAAAGAAACGAAAATAATATGATCACAAGATATAAAACAAGACTAGTTGTACAAGGTTTCTCACAAAGACCTGGTATTGATTATGAGGAGACATATTCTCCAGTGGTGGATGCAATTACACTAAGATATTTAATTGGTCTGACTGTGTATGAAAATCTAGATATGCAGCTTATGGATGTAGTCACAACATATTTATATAGATCTCTTGATAATGATATTTATATGAGAATCCCATAAGAATTTAAGGTACTTGAAACATATAAATCAAATTCCCAGGAATTGTATTCAATAAAGTTATAGAGATTTCTATATGGATTGAAACAATCAGGACGAATGTGGTAGAATCGCTTGAGTAGATATTTTGAAAGAAGGATAGCAAAATAATCCAATATGTCTATGTGTTTTTATAAAGAAATCACTGTAAGGATTTACTATTATAACTGTATATGTTGATGATTTAAATATAATTGGAACTTCTGAAGAGCTATCAAAGGAGATAGAATATCTTAAGAAAGAATTTGAGATGAAAGATCTCGAAAAAATAAAATTTTGCCTTGGTTTGCAAATTGAGCATTTAGTAGATGAGATATTTGTTTATCAATCAACTTATACAGGAAAAGTTCTGAAAAGATTTTATATGGACAAAGCACATTTATTGAACACTCCAATGGAAGTTCATTCACTAGACGTGAAGAAAGATATATTTCGACCTTGAGATGATAATGAAGAACTTTTTGGTCTTGAAGTACCATATCTTAGTGCAATTGATGCACTTATCTTGCTAATAAAACAAGACCAGATATTGCATTTTTCAATAAATTTATTGGCAAGATATATTTCTTCTACAACAAAAAGACATTGAAACGAAATTAAGCATATACTCTATTATCTTCGAGGAACGACCGATATGAGTTTGTTTTATTCAAATAAATCAATTTTTGGTCTAATTGGTTACGTAGATCCTGGATATTGATCCACACAAACTAGATCTCAAACAGGTTATCTATTCACATGTAGAGAAACTATTGTATCGTGGTGGTTAGTGAAACAAACCATAACCACTGTTTCCTCAAATCAGGAATTCTGAATTTGTATGATTAAGATCGATGAATTTTGGTTTTTGTAAGACACATGTAGATTGGTAAAAATTTCATGAATTTTAGAGAAAGTGAAGATTTTTTGAATTTCCTATTTTCTAGAATTTTCTTTATCTATTCCAAATTTAGTTATTTAATTATTTTATTTTTTTATATATTATTTTCATACTATATTTTTTCGATATTCGTATTCTTGATGCGGCTGCGATAAATTGATGCGGCAACTTTTATTAATTTTTATCTTAATTTAAGTTTATGTGGCATTCTTTTTTATTTTTGTCTTCCTCTCGCCTTCTCCTCGTTTCTCCATTCCTCTTCCTCCGTCTCCTCTCCTTCTTATTCCAAACTTCTAGCAGGTTCAGCGTCGTCGCCACCATTGGGATTATAACGTTGTGCCCATTACTAAATCTTCTAAAAGAAAGAAAACTATCAGATCTGTAGTGATGCAAAGTGAAGGGAGGTATGTTCTGCCGTAGCCACCGTCAGCCGACCATTGTGATTACCGCTTAAGAGGAAGGAATGAAGAAATAGTTCCTCCTTGTTCAGATGTAGGACGAGCCTCTGAACGAAGACGTATCGGTCAACAATTCCATATTGAATCAGATTGTATTAGGGTTCGTAGGTTTTCGTTGAAATTGAAGAAAAAAGTTTTAGATTGTAATTTATGTTGATGAGAATTATTATTGATAAATAAGTTTGGGGGTTCTCTTAAATTGCAAACATGATATCAGACTGACACTGTGACTTCTTTGGATTCAGTTTCGCTTGTGCTTGAACTTCTCAGGGGAAACCTGATGAGAATTTGTGAAATTTTGAATGAGATTACAATTTTGGCTTCATATTTCATTGACCTGAATTTATGAGTTGTTGCTTTACCCAATCTTACTGTGGCATTGAGATTTTCCGGCCGCCACATCCATTGTGGTAGCACCACCAATTTGTCTTCGGCCTTGTTTCCCCTTCACTATTAGGGTTGGTTGGGTTAGATTGCGTTGACTTGGGTTGAAAGACATTTTAGACCCAACCCAATTATTTGGATTATAGATTTCTTCAACTCAAATAACTTTTATTAAAAAATGAAGGGTTGAGTTGGTTCGAGTTAATCAGATCATTTGTTTAAAATTTTGTTGTAAAAGTCTTATTTAATTATTTTCATATATTGAATTAAGATTAACAACTCAATTTTGAAAATTTTTAGAAATTATTTTAAGAGTTTTTGAAGAATAAATTACTAAAAAAATATTAAAATTAAATAAAATTAAAATCAATATATGTATAAATAATTGTATTATATGTAATAAAAAATATATTTTAAAGTTAATAATAAATTTGGATTGGTTCAAGTTGGGTCGGATTTTTTTAAATACCTAATTCATTAAAAGGAAATGAAAGCGTCACATTTTTAGCCAACTAATTAAAAATTTGCTACATCACCCAAAGTTAATTATTTAATTAATTCCACATCATCTTTTTAACGGTCAAACATCTCTAAGAACCATTTAAAACATTTTTTAAACTTCACTATCCATTTTAAAGGATCAAATAGATACTAACCTAAACTTTAGGAATAAAAAATGTATTTTACCTTATCATTTATACCCTTCTCCATCTCCCACCACATAAAATCAAGCAACATGCCAATAAAACCGATAAGCCTTCCTCAGCGTCATCTTCCTTCAATCAGCTCTCACAACCAACACTCCTTTCTTTCACTTCAACAACTAACAAGAAATGATCTCACTCAAACCCTCCACTCACCACAACGGATCCTCATTCCACTACAATTCTTCAAATCTTCAACAAAATTTCATTCCAACAATCATTAGAATTAAGCCGAATTTCGCACCTCCATTCCACACCAAAACAACAACCTTCAGAACCCAAGCCGAACAGGCCGGATCATCAGGGAACGGCGCTCAAAGACGGACTTTCTTGACCATCGAAGAAGCCGGCCTCGTAGAAGTATCCGGCCTCAGCACTCACGAACGATTTCTCTGCCGTTTAACCGTATAATCTCTGTTTCTCTGTTTTGGTCTTTTTGAACATATATATTGCGTTCCTTAATTATTATTATTATTATTGAAGCTGTTGTTTGTGTTTGTTTAGATATCGTCTCTGAATTTACTGAGAGTGATAGCGGAGGAAGAGAAATGTTCGATTGAAGAGTTGAATGCGGGCAGATTATGCGACTGGTTTCTTAAGGATAAGTTGAAAAGAGAGCAGAATTTGGATTCTGCTGTTCTTCAATGGGACGATTCTGACCCTCTCTTCTGAGGTTTTTCTTCTACCACTCCTATCCCAGCATTCAGGACAGATTGTTACTCATATTTTCATTAAAATTAAGAGAGAATTTCGAATTTTCTTTTTCTTTTCATTTAGGGACAAGCTCAATCATACAAAAATAAGGTTAACAATGCTCTATTAAGCTCAAATTAACTGTTAATTTATTAATTTATTGTTATTTTAGTATGCACCTTTCGTCATTCAAATCATGATGAAATGACTCTTAGTGTTTTAATTTTAAGACCGACTTATAAAAAATAACTTTAGATTTTGAAGTTGGTTTAAGTAATACCCATTACTTCTAATGTATATATTAAAACAATATCCTTATCGTTATTTTTATTGTTACCTCTCTTCATTTATAAATTGATTAATTTCGATCAACTAGCTAATCCCAGTCAAATTGGGGGAATCGCATGAATCTTTGTTTTTTATTTTTATTTTTTTAATTTTTTATGATAAAATAAATATTATTACACCATTATCTGAAACGAGTTTGGGTTATTTGGCTATAGTGTTAAACAATTTAACTTCAAATAGTAATACTGTTGAAGTTTGTACATTTATCGAGAAAATTTATCTTCATACTTATCGAAAAACTTTATCTTAGGATTTTGTATCCCAAACACAGACTTCCTAACGGTAAACTTATTGACTTCATTCACGGGGCGAAACGCCCTCTAGGATTTATATAAATACATACATACACCTCTACATATAATTCAACTTAATTTCTAATTTTAATTAAATGATATATTGGAGTATTGTTTGTAATATGTACCAACAATTGGAGCATTATTCTCTTGAAAAAAAGGTTGATGAATATTATTTTTAAGAAGGATTTGAACTACAAACTTTTTTATGGTTAAGACATATTTTATATCAAATCGATGGTGAATCCAGGATTTTGTATAGGGGGCACAAGATCATGTGTATATAATTTTAGTTACATCGATAAAATATTCAAACCATATAATATTGTCAAAGCAAGCATAGCTTACTGACATACAAATAATGGTAGATCCAAAATTTCATATTAAGGGATACAACTTTATATAAGCTAAAAAATTTAGCTCATTAACTTCTAAATTTGTGTCATATAAAGTTCTTAAACTTAAAAAAATATATACTAGATCACTGACATCTCGATTTATGTGTCTAATACGTAGAACCATACATTTAAAAAATCTATATAATATAATTATTGGCTACAAAATCCAAAATTTGAGATTCAATTAGAAACAAAATTTCATATATATATTTTTTAATCTAATACAATGATTAATTTTTAAGCATTTTCAATATTTTATAAGATTTTTAGATACTAAACTGAAAATTTATATATCTATTAGACATTTTTTAGGGACTTATTAGAGTTAAAATTGAAAGTTTAGATATTTATTAGTCATAATTTTAAAAATTAAAGCACTCCAATAATTTTTACCTGCTTCGATATTTTTTTCCTAACACATTCATTTTTGTTGCCATATGCATATTTATCTTGACGAAAATTTAATGTGTCGGCCAATATAGAGCAACATGCATATTTTTTTAAAAAAATTATGCCGACAAAAATTAAAACTTATCCGGACAAAATATTGTGTGCAAAAAAAGTCATTAAAAAAACTCACTTCTTCTTTCCCCCCAAAAATTTTCCTTTCTTTTCCCCCCTACTCTTCCTTTCCATGTTATTTTCCCTTCCCCCTCCATTTTTTTACACAAACAACCACCACTCCAATGCCGAACGCCAATGCACGCTACCTCCGCACACCATTGCACACTACCGTCACACATTACCGTCGCACGCACTAGTTGGTTCTTCTTCTCTTTGCTTTTTTCTAATAAATGTTATTCATAGGTTGTGTTTTTGTTATTATTATGATAAGGTATTTTGTTTCATATTGGAATTAGGATATTCATTTGTTTATGAATGAAATTGTTCTCTTATCTTTGGTTTGTATATGGATGGATATAATGAAAGATGAATTATTTGTGTATTTTGGTTTTAATTTTGTACATGAGATTCATTTGTTAATATTGAAGTATAATCTTTTCTTTTTATGGATATAGTATGTTTTAAGTTTTAAAATGGAATTGCTAAGGATATTTAAAGAAAATTAACTAAATTTCATACTTTTTACTTGCTAGTGTTAAATCATCGATTAACCCAAAAAAAACTTAAGTTAATAGGTAAACGTAAATTTAATATCATATCATCTAAAAAAACTCTAGTAAAGAATCATTTTGTTTGGTTGATTAAAAAGTTTGTGAGGAAAAATGAAAACTTTGAAAAAAAAAAAATTAGAAAATAGAGAACATTTGACCATTTAGCTTCATTTATTTAGCTTTTATCAATAAAGATTCACAATGATAAATATTTTATCCTTTTTCCTTACTGATGTTCTCGTTACATGCTTGATGCAGATCGACCCTTCTGTAAAGTAAGAAGGGACACTAGAAATGTAGTGATTTCTCTATTGTTCTCATCATAAAGGCCAAAACATAGATATATGGAATATCTCCTTCATATAGCCAAAACTTAGACATGCTTTATTCATTTGGTTCAATGATGAATAAGGATTGGATTAAGCTTAGAGATAGATTCTCAGGAGAGTACATTGACAGAGTTGCACAATCCATGGAATTGACAAATTTTCATGTAAATGGAGTGGGGAAAACGAGATGCCCGTGTAAAAATTGTCAGAATTCAATGTCTCAGACATTAGATGGAGTATAACGACATTTATTTTCTAATGGAATATCTCCTTCATATAGTCAATGGATTTATCATGGAGAATCGGTAAATTTAGCTCAATTTCAAAAAGTCAGGACTTCTTTAGCTCCTTCAACGGATGATGGATTAAGGGAAGAACCTACTACACACAATGAAGATAATGAGTTGTTCAATCTTTTAAATGATTTGCAAGGACCGATGAGAGAAGGTGCATATGATGAAGATGAAGAAAACTTTGGAGATGAAATGCTTGAGAGCATCGAACAAAGGGATACTTCAAACATTTTTTAGGAGTTGATGGATGAAGCACGTAACCCGTTGTACCCTAGTTGTACAAAATTTTTCTCATTGAACTTCTTGTTGAGATTGATACATATTAAGGTTCTCAATAATTGGAGTAACAAATCCTTTGATATGTTACTAGATTTGTTGAAAGATGTCTTTTCAACTGATGCATGTATATGTAGTTCTTTTTATGAAGCAAAGAGAAAGTTATGTGACCTAGGACTAGGATATGATTCTATTCATGCTTGCAAGTACGACTGCATTTTATTTTGGAAAAGATATTTTAATTATCAAAGTTGTCCAGTGTGCGGGTGTGCAGTAAGTCTCGATGCAAAATAAAGGATGGCAAGAATAAGAAAATCCAAATAAAATTTTACGTCATTTTCCATTAACACCAAGGTTGAAACGATTGTTTTCATCGAAACACATTACTTCTGAGATGCGATGACATAAGGATAAACGAGTTGAAACCCATGGTGTGTTGTGAGATCCAACTGATGCTGAAGAGTGGAAATGTTTTGATAGAGAGTTTTCTAAATTTGCTTCAGCCCCAAGGAATGTTCAGTTAGCCTTAGCTTCGGATGGATTTAATCCATTTGAGAATATGAGTACTGCATATAGCATGTGGTCCGTGATGCTCGTTCCTTACAATTTGCCACCATGGAAGTACATGAAGGAATCTAATTTTTCCATGTCTTTACTTATACCAGGACCAAAGTTTCCTGGAAAAGAAATTGATGTCTATTTGTTGGGTTTTATATCCTAAAACTCGTTGTTTGTAAACAATAAAACTTATTATGAAAATTCAATAAATTATTATTGAATATATGAATTGCTTATTTCATTTTAGAAATAAATCCAATAAACTAAAAGGTCCATGACTATTACATGAATACTTGAACTTTATGTGGAGACATAAAAGTGGATTAGGTTCGAGTAAATAGTCAAAATGGTCTATAGTATATAAATAAGGTTGGGTTCCTTATTTTGGTAATAATATAGGATCCAGCCCACTTTGTAGTTGTTACAAGGAGTTGTAAAGTGCTACAGATGATGTGATCCTAATTCGTACATGTTATGACATGATGAGTGGGGGCATCCTGTGCAAATCGGTTTGTACAAGATTAGACCACGAAATAAGTCACTCTTACTTTATAACGTTGTTTACTGTTTAAGACTGACTATTTCAAAGCGATGACCTAGGTAACTTGACCTTAATCCTGAGCTACTATGAACTTTCTTTTATTCGGGATCATCCTTAGATTTGCATAGGTGAGGGTTGGCTCAACAACGCCGACTCAATAAACCTCCATTTCAGGGGTAAGGTCGGATAGATAGCTGGGGACATATGGTACAAGATAGAATTCACTCTTACCCACTTTTCGGGATAGTAGAGAGGTTGTTCCCTTAAGTGTAGACTCTGGATCTTGAACAAGGGGTCCCACCCTCTTACTGGTCCGAGAGGGACTCGGTTTGTTGATCAGATCCCAAACCAATTGTTCATTAGAGGATCAATGGGACTTAAGAAATAAGAGGTAATCTCAGGGGTAAAATAGTCATTTGACCCAACCGTTATTACAAACAACCTGTGAATGGTTAACTTACTAATCATGGATATATTGAGTGGACATAATATATCTACAGTGAGAGGAGTGCAACTCTATGCACTCTAGGCTTTAGTGGAGTGACTCAGAAGTTAACGAATGGGGGTTAATTCGGTGTAAAAAGTTTAACCAATTAATCTCGGGTCGTTGGAGCCCATGATCTATAGGTCCACGAGGTCTCCTACTAGCTCGTAAATGGATTAGCCTTAGAGTAGTGTGATAAGTTAATTTGAAACGTTCAAATTAGAATTAAGGGAATTAGTAATTATATGTGATATTATTATGCATTTAATTTTGGAATTAAATGAAATTGGAGAATCAATTAATATTTAAATATGATTAAAATATTAAATTCATGAATAGGGATTCATGATGGTGGAATTAGTGTTAAATTAATTTAATATTTGATATTAAACTAATTAGAATTAATTAAATTATTAAATTATTTAATTATTATTAATTTTATTAGAAAATTAATTAATGAATTAATTTTGTAAAATTAATAAAGTTTTCAATTTTGAAAACAAAATTTGATTTTGGAAATCGATTTGTAAAACAAAATTGAAAAGATGGAAAATGGAAAAAGTGAGATTTCTCAATTTCCATTCCAACTTGCTCACTCATTTTCCACCATTTTCTTGAGTCAAATTTCCAAGCATGAGCTGCTCTTCATGCAGCAATCTTCTTTGCATGATACTCTTGCAATATATAAAGAAAATTGAAGTGGAAATGGGTATGCAACTGATGCACTTGATAAGGTTTTGTTGAAAAACTTGAGGTTGAAGAAGGTCTTCTTCCATGGTGCAGCAGCGATCCTCTTCTCCAATTTTCCTTTATTCAAGCTTATTTTGAGTCTCACAACTCAATCTAAGGCACCAAGAGAATAGTAAGGAAAGGCCTTGAGGTGGTTCACAAGCAAAATTTGGAGGAGATTTGCAACTGAAATCGAGATTCAAGTGGTTCTACAAAAGTATGTCATGAAACCCTCTTATTAGTTTATGAGCATGTTTAATTTAAAGTCAAAATTAATGAATTAGAATGCCTATTGATCTATTGCTTCCGCTGCACGTTCTCTGGTTCTAACACTATTTACAACCACTTATTGAAGAGCTGAAAGAGTTATGGAACAATGGTGTGTGCACTTGCGATTGCATGAGTGGGGGGTACTTTTAGTTACATGCATGTTTGTTGTAGACCATAATGAATTTCCTGCATATGGGGACTTTTCAGGATGGAGTACCAAAGGTTATCAAGCATGCCTCATTTGTAACAAGATAGTTCATCGTTTAAGATAAGAGGAAAAATCTCTTTCTTGGGTCATCGATGTTATCTTTCAGATACCCACAATTGGCGTAAGAGTAAGCCACATGATGGTAAATTGGAGCGTAGACCTCCACCCATTGTAATGAATGGAGATGAGATCCTAGAATGCACTAAAATTTTTAGTATTAAGTAAGCATCCATCCAAACGAGATAAGAAAAGAAAAATGACTATTAATTGGACAAACAAAAGTATATTTTTTGAGCTCCCATACGGGTCTAAACTAATGTTGCAACATAAGTTAGATGTCATGCATATTAAAAAAAAAACATATGTGATAGCTTGCTTAGGACTTTGATGAATATTGAAGGAAAAACGAAAGACACGAAAAATGCTCATTTGGACCTTGAATATTTGAATATACGAAAGGACTTACACTTACAAAAAGAATTATCTAAATTTGTAAAACCACATGTGACATATATTTTTACTACAAATGAGAAGATAACTTTTTGTAATTTCTTGAAATAGTCAAGTTTCCTAATGGGTTTGTCTCAAATATATCACGATGTGTTAACGTGAATGATGGAAATTATGGGGATTAAAGACTCACGACTCTCATATTCTACTCCAGGGATTTATTCCTATTGGTGTTCGAGTATACTTTAAGAAAGGATGTGAATACACCTATTGTGGAGCTATGTAAGTTCTTTTCGTGATTTATGTGCAAAAGTAATATGTGTTGGAACATAAAGAACAACATGCACAACAGAAGCAAGGATCGATAATGTTCTAATTACATAAAACTAAGAATAAACATGCATAAAGGGTTAGAAAATACAACCTTTGTAGAATCTACCGCAATCTTCCTCTCCATGCTTGATCACCACCAATGGTAAATCCTTGCTATTCTTTGGTTGAAGAACACGATGGTGGGATCGTTTTGTTAGTGAAGACAAGGGAGTTTTACTCTAGAAAAGTAGAGAGTAAAAAGGTTTTGGTGGAAGAGTCAAGTGAAAAGTCAAAGAAGCATGAGTCTTTTTACATTTCAAAAACCAAACTATTTAAAGACAAATTACCTATTTTGCATGTCTTCCACTTCAAAATTCACTAGCATGTAATCTTTAGGTGTTAAGCTTTGGAAGTGCCGCTTCAAAGTCCACTTAGTTAGTGGGAAATTCCAACAATTGAATTTTTCCACTAACTAATTTTAATATATATATATATATATATATATATATATAATTATGATTCTTTTTTCTAAATTAGAAAATATATATATAAAAAAATTTAATATCACATATTAATTTTTTTTTTTGACACCTAACTTTGATTAATCACATTGATTAAGTTTTAAAAAAACACTTTCATGCTAATATTCGATAATACCCTCAAACATAATTGATTAATAAATTAATTATTTAGTTTTAAATTATATCTCATATAAAAAATTTTCCTTAAGCCCGAATTTGAACATTTCAAATTCTCACTTCACCTAATTCTTCAATTTTGTCCGTAGTGAGTTAGCAAGGAGACCTGATGGACCTACAGATCATGGGCTCCAATGATCCAAGACTAACCGGTCAAAGTCTTTAACTTAGTTAATCAACCTTCGTTAACTAACAGGACTGTTCACTTTAGCCTGTAGTTGCACTTTCCTCACTGTAGATATATTATGTGTCCATTTGATATAAATATGATAAGTAAGTCAACCCTTCACAGGTTGTTCGTAATAATGGTGGGTCAAAGGTTGTATTACCTCTAAGATTACATCTTGCTCCTGAAGTCCCACTGATCCTTTAATGAACAATTGGTTTGTGATTCAATCACTAAACTGAGTCCCTGAGCCAATGAGAAGGTGGGGCCCCTTGTTCAAGACTCGGAGTCAACACTTAAAGGAACAACCCCTCTACTATCTCTAAAAGCGGGTAGGAGTGAATTTCGTCTTGCACCCTATGTCCCTGGCTATCTACCTGGTTTTACCTCTGAAATGGAAGGCTTATTGAGTCGACACTGTTGAGCCAACCCTCACCCATGCAAATCTAAGGATAATCCTGAATAAACAAGAGTTCATAGTTAGCTCAGGATTAAGGTTATGTTACCTAAGTCATCACTTTGAAATAGTTAGTCTTAAACAGTAAACAACGTTGTAAAGTAAGAGTGACTTAATTCTTGGTCTGATCTTATGCAAACTCATTGCATAAGATGCCCCCACTCCTCATGTCAACACATGAACAAATCAGGATCAGTTCATTTATAGCACTTTACAACAAGTTGTAACAACTACAGAGTGGGTCGGATCCGATAGTGTGACCAGAATAAGGTACCCAACCTTATTCCTATACTATAGACCATTTTGGCTATTTACTGAACTTGATCCACTCTTATGTCTCCAAATAAAGTTCATGTATTCATATAATAGCCATGGATCTTTAGTTTATTGGATTTAGACTTTACAAGTGCAATTCATATATTCAATAACAGTTTTATTGAATAAACATCATTAACATCTTTATTGATAATAGAATATGTTTAACATGACAAACTTCGAGTTTTAGGACATACAACCCAACAAAATCCCACTTGGACTAAAACTCCAGTGGATTTTACATATATATACAAATATATATACAATATTGAGTAATTAAAGAATAAAAACAATAAACTAAGGCATAAGATACCCATTACTTCTCCCACTTGCCTTAGTTCTATCTATTTCATAGTCCTATTCCCACTAGGTGACCCTTAAACACTTTAGCCGAGAGGGCCTTTGTAAATGGATCGGCCAAGTTATGTTTAAAGGCAATCAGCGTGACAATCATGTCTCCTCGGTATATGATCTCCCTGATGAGATGGTACTTACGCTCGATGTGTTTTCCGTTCTTATGGCTTCTAGGTTCCTTTGAATTAGCAACTGCACCACTATTATCACAATAAAGAGTAATAGACATATGAATATTTGGAACAACTTCCAAATCGGTCAAGAACTTTTTGAGCCTAGTAGTTACATACTCAGCTTCCATGATGGAGTCAGCAATATAACTTTGCTTGATACTCCTCCACACTATAGCTCCTCGTTCAGAGTGAATACTGACCCCAAAGAAGATTTCCTAACATCTATAGAATCAATATATCCAGTAAGGATAGGATCCTTAGCACTATACACGAGCATATAGTCTCTCGTTCTCCGAAGATACATGAGGATGTTTTTAACGACAGTTCAATTATCATATCCAGGATTGGACTGATATCCGCTGACAATTCCAACTGCATAGCATATGTCGAGACGAGTACACAACATGGCATACATTAAACTCCCTACTACTGCTGCATATGGAATTCATTTCATAACTTCAACCTCTTGAGGTGTCTTAGGACACTACTCCTTAGACAGATGAATTCCATGCCTAAAAGGTAACATACATTTTTAGAATCTTACATTTTATATCGAAAAAACATCTTGTCTATATATGATGGCTGAGACAAAACTTTCATTCTGTTCTTGCAATTTCGAACGATTCAGATCCCAAGAACATACTATACTTCTCCCAAATCCTTCATTTTGAATTGTGTGGCTAGCCATGTCTTAATGTCAGCAAGAAATTCTACTTTATTCCTAATAAGTAGAATATCATCAACATATAGAACCAGAAAAGCTACAGTATTGTTGACAATCTTCTTTTAAACACAAGGTTCGTCAATATTCTGTTCAAGGCCATGATATTTGATTGCATGTTCCAGGATCGAGATGTTTGTTTTAGCCCATAAATAGATCTATTAAGCTTGCAAATCTTTTGCTCTTGACCCTGTGCAATAAACCCCCTGGTTGAGACAAAAGTTGTCTTGACATCCATTTTTCATATTTCATAAGCATAAAAAGTGGCAATGGACAAAAGTATCCTGATAGACTTGATCATGACAACCGAGAGAAGGTTTCTTTATAAACCACCCTCTCTATTTGGGAAAAACCTTTTTCCACGAGTCTAGCTTTGTAGGTTTATACCTCACCAGCTTGGTCTCGTTTTCTCTTGTAGATTCGTTTGTAACCAATGGGTTTTATCCCTTTTGATTGATCTACAAGATCCTAGACTGAATTGAAGTACATTGACTCCATTTCGAGGTCCATGGCTTTTATCCACTGGTCTTTATCCATATCACCCATTGCTTATTTAAAAGTCATGGATTCTCTAAGCCATCATCAAATATGACGACCTGAGTTTCAGATAAACCCATGTACTGGTCAGGGATTTGCACAACCCTCCTATTACATCGAGGTATTCTCAACTCTTGAGAAGGATGTGAAGTACCAGTTCCATCAACAACTCTTGTTGAAGAACCTGCTCGATCAACAACTCTGGTTATCTATCTATAGTTTCTCTAGTTATCTCACTTAATACTAGCTTACTGCGAGGTTGGTGATTTTTAATGTGGTCTTTCTCTAGGAATGTTGCATTTGTCGACACAAATACTTTATCTTTACGAAGATCATAAAAATAACCCTCTTTTGTCTCTTTGGGATAACCTACAAATAGGCATACCTCTGAATGGCGTTCCAGCTTCTTTGGGTTTTGTAGCAACACATGTGGTGGACAGTCTCAAATCCTGAAGTGACGTAAACTAACTTTACGTCCTCTCCATAACACATAAGGTTTTTCTGAAATACTTTTCGAGGGAACCATGTTCAATATATACATCGCAGTCCCTACTGCGTGACCCAAAAAGAACTTGGCAACTGAGCATAACTCATCATAGAACGAACTATGTCTAACAGGGTTCTATTTCTCATTTTTGCAACACCATTTTGTTGAGGTATGCCAGGTACCGTGAGTTGCGACTGAATTCTGTGTTCTATAAAATAGTCCTGGAATTTTAAGTCCATGTACTCATCACCTCGATCTGATCGAAGTGTTTTAATCTTTTTACCTAATTGGTTCTCAACGTTTTCCTTATATTCCTCGAACTTTTCAAGTGTATCGTACTTATGATGCATTAGGTAAATGTAGCCATACCTTAAATAATCATCGATGAAGCTGATGAAATATTCATACCCTCCCCTCGCCTTCACATTCATCGGACTACAAAGGTATGAATGTACCAGTTCTGAGAGTTCTTTGGCTCTAAGACCTTTTCCAGTAAAAGATATTTTGGTCATCTTACCCTCATGACAAGATTCACATGGCAGTAAAGAGCTATCTTCTAACTGGTTTAGAAGTCCACTCTTAACCAATCTCCCAATCCTATTGAGATTAATGTGACCTAATCTTAGGTGCCAAAGATAGGCATTTAGAGAAATTTTTCATTTCTTATTTTGAGTTTCAGTTGTTTTAAACATCTCTATATAACACGTATAATTTATTCTCTAGATTTGTATAACGTACTATATTACCTTTTGAGATAATGAACATTTCGTTATATTCAAAAGAAACTTTGTAATTTTGTTCTAGCAAACATGAGATAGAAATTAAATTCCTTTTCATAGAAGGAATGTAATAAACATTTTAAAGTAAAATGTGTCTATCTCCAATAAATAACTTTATATCTCCCACTGCTTTAGTCGAAACAACCTCCCTGGTTCCTACCTTAAAGGTTGCTTCGCCTTCCGTGAGTTGTCTCCAAGTACTAGTTTCCTGAGCAAAAGTACAAATATGATTAACTGCTTCTAGATCCATTATCCAAGTTAACTTATCATTTTACACAAAGCATGTCTCAATGATAAGTAAATCATATTTACTTTGTTGTGCTTTATGGTCAGTAGCAGAATTTGGAGATAGAGGACATTCCTCTGTTAAAACATAGTCTAAATCATCAACTGCTAGTATATTCGATTTCCATGTTAATTTACCGTTAAAAGTATCGGAAGCGAGTAAATTTGAAGATTTCGCCATGCTGAAATTATAAACAAATTCTAATTAGTGAATTGTGATATGTCTTGTAAAAGACTATCTCTTATATGTTAAAACCCTTAATTCTACCATATTTGTTTGCTTAAAATGTCTATTTTATAGGTAAAAGACAATCTCGACACTTTTAAAGCTATTTGGAGGAGTTTAGATCATAATGGAGTCAAATTAACCAAAAGAGATCAAAGGAAGTGGAGAAAAGAAGGAAGAAAATATGAAGATATGCAGATTTTTTGCCATCTTACATCTTTTATGCATCATTAAAAGCATATTTTTGCTGTCTGTCATTAAAAGCTGGAAGCAGTAGTTATAAAACAAGGCAGCATCACAACGCTACCCTCAGCATCACGACGCTCTGGAGAATGACGGAACGTGCGCACGCCTTGCATTGCCAAGCGTCGAGGGCAGCGTTGCAATGCTGCCTCAGCGTCGTAATGCTACCCTACGAACTATGAATACGTTTTCTTTCATTTTTGCAAGGGGAGGAAGAAATTCCATATTCTTCATAAGATTTGTCTATGAATCTGTGAAGTTTAGATTGAATCTTGATTCTAGTTTTCAAGGGTTCTTGCAATTCTTTTGAGTTTTCTCTTTTTCCTTATGAATTGCAATCTGAATATGTTGCTTTCAATGTGTTTGATGGAATGTCTAGCCAAGATCTACAAGAGGCAATAGTAATTGTGTATTTGATGGCTATTCCTAGGATGCATTAATTACTAGATTTGGAGAAAACTTGGTTAATTGAGTAAGTTATCTTAACAATTAATCAACAAAATTGAACCTAGAACCTAATGTGCATGTTTTCTATTCTATATGGCCGCTATCGAACCCAATAGAAATAGGAGCATGTAGGTTGATTAGGGTTTGGCCTATCCAGCCTTAATAAATGTTTAGGACGCTCTCTTGACTAGGTTATTGCTAGTTGTTGATCTTTGTAGAAGCTAGCTTAATCGAGTTGAGTGAGTAGTTACAAGCATAATCCAATTGCCAATTAACTTTTAGAATTCGATGATAAGAATTGCATTGAACGTCTAACTTGAACTAAAAGCAAGATTATCCCTCACTTGTTTACATCATCTTTTGTCGTTTGATTTTTAGTATTTTATCAAATTCATCAAACCCCCGTTTTATTACTTTAATCATCAAAGGTAGTTAAGAAAGGATTAGAATTAAAACCTTCCCTGAGGATCGACCTCTTACTTCCGCTTTAACTACAAACTAGTTTTAGTAGATGTATGAGATTTATAAATATTGTTTGTTTCGAGCTAGGTAGAATTAATGACAAATTGCTTCTAAATCTAATCAAATTTTAAAAAAGTAATAATGTATCCAAATTTCATTATTTTATTTGCAACGATACTATAGTGAGTCAGAATAAGTGCTACCAAGGAGTAGTCAAATACTCCTTCACTAAAGCAAGATATTCTTGACCAAATACTATCTTCAGAAGAACTCATATTTCGATAGTCATTTAGCTATCGTTTTCGGTCAAGAACTTACTAACACTTAGTAATTTTGTATGTGTAACCCTCCATTTTCAGATCTTAGAGATTAGCGGCCTCAATGATGCTACCGAATTTAAGAGTTAAGTTGGGAAACGACCTAAGAAATTCTATCCATTTATGGAGTTTGAGTTATTCTGAATCATATATTATAACCCTCCGAGGGGATAGTCATAATTAGCGACTAGTTAATGCCAACTTAAAGATGACAAGCAAGTGCAACATAGGAATCTCAGATTCCAAACAAATGGAAGAGAAAGCAGGACACGTTAACACACATCTTTCACCCACTTACTATGAACTACTTCCCCTATTCACTTTGCTATTGACCCATGCAAACACTTTTCGAATGAAGGTCACTTCTAGGGTGACATGAAGCTTTGTGTGGATCTCATGGTGTGAACTCTTAGGAATGTGAAAGCTAAGAACAACATATCCCACATGTTATTAATCTCCCACTTAAGTGTTCTATTTAGTTTTGGGTAAATGTTTACTTAGGAATGTTCTGGCTAATTTTAAATAACCTAAGTCTAAGTGATTTTTCTTAGTATAACTCTTATACCGGGATTAACCTATGATGTCTAGGTGATAAACCAATTTTATTACCTTACACCACTCACGCATGCTCATGAAACTGGGGTTATTGACTTAGACGCCAATTTAATATGCAGGTAGGAGGCGTTCCATAAACTGTCAACTTAAGTATCCCCAACCTTAGACAAGATCTCCCCGGGTAAATAAACAACTCTTGTTTTACACGTAATCGACCTATTCTAACTCTTAAAAAGTCGATTGAATTGCACCGGTTAACCCTAGGCGAGCATGCATCTTATCTTTGTCATAGATTTTAAAAGTCTAGGTTATTTTATAACAATTATAAAATAAATGATAACAATTATAACCCTAGAACATTCATCTATAACACGTTTCCTTAAACAAACAAGCTTTAATATAACACATATATTAAAACTAAGCATGCATACTATATATATTATAACACTTATAATATATATCAAATACATTCAACATGCTTATCCTATGGTAGGGTTTTCAAAAAATATATATATATATATATATGACATACTTTATGCACACATAATAAAACAATATCATACATCACATGCATAATACTTTAAACAATACTAAAGTGGACCGATTTTGGCATTAAAAACAAAAAAACAACTAAATTATTACATAATTTAGCAAACATCTCTCTCAAACCGGCTTCAAACTCTTTGAACCAATCCGAACCGGCCAAAAACCATTCGAACCGGCTCAGAAACTCCAAAAACTAGGTTGAACCGGTTGAACCGGCTCAACCAAGTCAATTAGACTGGTCCAGACCATCTGGACCAGCCGGTCAACGCGTAAGGCGAAGTCAACAGACTGGAGCGCGCAGGTCGATGGGCACGAAGCGGGCGTGCGGGGCGGACGCGGAGGAGACTGACGTGCGTGGGAGTTCCACCGAGTCGGGTCGAGCGTGCGGATCGGAGCTCAAGCAGGACACGGAGAAGACAGCGAGCGCACGGGTGGGCCTGGTCGGGTTGTCGGGTCTGGAACAACAATTTCGGGTCTGGGAGCTAGCAAATGGTTCTGCACTGATTTCTTCTCCAAATTGATGTTGTCCTCTTTGCTGGAACCGAGCAATTACAGTCTAAGAATAACTCTAATGACTCTAGCAAATTTACAGACCCTTTACCACACATTAATACTCATAAAAATGTGAGAAATTACAAATCTTAACAAGAAATTAAAAGAAAACTAATGCCAAAACAGTAATATATCCACTTTAGCCCACAGTGCAATCAATAAATGAAAAAACACCCACCAATATACAAATTAACGTTATAAGCATTCTTTGATACCAATTGTTGGAACATAAAGAACAGTATGCACAGCAGAAGCAAGGATCGATAACGTTCTAAATACATAAAACTAAGAATAAGCATGCATAAAGGGTTAGAAAATACAACCTTTGTAGAATCCACCACAATCTTCCTCTCTGTGCTCGATCGACACCACCAACAGTAAGCCCTCGCTACTCTCCGGTTGAAGAACACAGTGGTGGAATCGTTTTGTTAGTGAAGACAAGGGAATTTCACTCTAGAAAAGTGGAAAGTAAAGAGATTTTGGTGGAAGAGTCAATTGAAAAGTCAAAGAAACATTAGTCTTTTTACATTTAAAAAACCAAACTATTTAAAGAAAAATTACATGCAAAATCCTATTTTGCATCTCTTCTACCTCAAAATCTATTAGCACGTAATCTTTAGGTGTCAAGCTTTGGAAATGCCACTTCAAAGTCCACTTAGTTAGTGGAAAAATCCAACAATTGGATTTTTCCACTAACTAATTTTAATATATATAAAAAAAATGTTATGAATTTTTTTTTATATAAAATAGAAAATATTAAAAAAACAAATTTAACATCATATATTAAATTGTTTTTGACACCTAACTTTGATTAATCACATTAATCAAGTTTTAAAAAAACACTTTCATGCTAATATTCAAGAATAATCTCAAATATAATTAATAATCAATAAATTATTTAATTGTAAATTATATCTCCTATAAAATACAATTTTCCCTTAAGCCCGAATTTGAATATTTCAAATTCTCACTTCACCTAGTTCTTCAATTTTTTCTGTAGTGAGCTAGCAAGGAGACCTGATGGACCTACAAATCATGGGCTCCAGCGATCCGAGACTAACCAGTCAAAGTCTTTAACCTAGTTAATCAATATTCGTTAATTAACATGACTGTCTACTATAGCCTATAGTTGCATTCCCCTCACTGTAGATATATTATGTGTCCATTTGATATAACCATGCTAAGTAAGTCAACCCTTCACAGGTTGTTCGTAATAATGGTTGGGTCAAAAGCTGTTTTACCTCCAAGATTACATCTTGCTCCTTAAGTCCCATTGATTCTCTAATGAACAATTGGTTTGTGATCCAATCACTAAATCGAGTCCCTCTCGGCTAATGAGAGGGTAAGGCCCATTGTTCAAGACCCAGAGTCAGCACTTAAGGGAACAACCTCTCCACTATCCTTAAAAGCAGGTAGGAGAGAATTCTGTCTTGCACCCTATGTCTCCAGCTGTCTACCCGGTCTTACCCATGAAATGGGAGACTTATTGAGCCGGTGCTATTGAGCCAACCCTCACCCATTCAAATCTAAGGATAATCCCGAATAATTTAGTTATTATTGCTTGCTTAGGATGCAAAAGTTGAACCATATCAATGTTGTTTAAATATTTATGTATGTGATGTATGTTATGTTTCTGCATATTGTATGCCATGTAGATTTAAAATCCCATCATAGGAAGCATGTTACATGCATTGAATATATGTTGTAAAGAGTTATAATATAGAATATGCATATGTAGGGTTTCTTTTGTTTAATATAAGTGTTATATTAAATGTTGAATACCTTTGTTGAATGTTATGGATGCAAAGCATGTCTAATTTTTATAAAGTTGTTATAAAATTAAATTAGATATTAAAATCCATAACAAAGATAAGTTGTATGCTCACGTAGGTTAAACACTTATTTTAAATAGTTAAAATAGGTCGTTACTTATAAATCACGATTACAAACTTAATCGGTATATAATTCTGTCTAAGGCTGGAGGTTTTTAAGTTGATGGTTTATGGAACTCCTCCTACCTGGGGATTATGGCTGAATAATTGAGCGTTATTAACCGATTTTATAAGCGTACGTGAGTGATGTGAGGTAATAAAACGGTTTATCACCTAGACATCATAGGTTAAATCCATTTATAAGCATTATACTTAGATAAACTATATAGACTTAGGGTTGTTTAATTAGTCGAAATAAACCCGAGTATAAATATAACCAAATAATAAGTAGAACACTTCACTGGGAGTTTAATAACATATATGATATGTTGTTAGAACGCTTCAGTGAGAATTTAATAACGTATATGATATGTTATTAGAACACTTCAATGGGAGATTAATAATATATATGATATGTTGTTTTTAGCTTTCACATTCCTAAGAGTTCCCATCAGGATTCATGCTTCGCTTTGTATCGATTATACCTCGACTGCTCCATTTGAAAAGTGTTTGCATGAATCAAGATCTAGATGAATAGAATAGGGGAAGTTGTTCACAGAAAAATCAAATACATGATGTTTTGATTTTAATTCTCACGTCCCTAAAGAGTTCACACCGTGAGGTCTATGCAACGCTTTATGTCAAGTATACCTCGATTGCTCCATTCAGAGAGTGTTTGTATGGGTCAAGATCAAGGTAAATAAGAAAAAGTTGTTCATTGTAAAATAAAATATGTGATATATTGATTTCAACTCTCACGTCTCTAGAAAGTTCACATCGTGAGGTCTATGCAACGCTTCATGTTGATTATACCTTGACTGCTCAATTCGGAAAGTATTTGTATGGGTTAAGATCAAGGTGAATGAGGGAAGTAATTCATAGTAAGTGGGTAAAAGATATTTGTCAACGTGTCCTGCGGTCTCTTCTGTTGGTTTGGACTGTGAGATTCCCATGTTGTGCCTACTGGTTTGCTTTAGGCGGCCCTTGCTAGTCATTTAATGACAGATATCCCCTTGGAGGGTTGTAACATAGGATTCGGAACAACTCAAACTCCAAAAATGGATAGGTAGGTCTATTCCCAACCTTGACTCTCCGATTCGGTAGCCTCATTGGGGGCGACCTCTGAAGTTTGAAAATGGAGGGTTACACTTACAAAATTACTAATTGTTAGTTATTTCTGACCGAAAACAGTAAATAAATGACTACAGGAATAAGAGTTATTCTGGAGATAGTATTTAGTTAAGAATGTCTTGCTTTAGTGAATGAGTATTTGACTGCCCCTCGGTAGCACTTATTCTGACTCACTATAGTATCGTTGCAAATAAATAATGATAATGGATACATTATTACTTTTTGCTAAAACTTGATTTGGATTTTGTTGTAATTTACTAATAAGAATTTGTTTAAAATTTTTAGCATGTCGAATTCTTCTGAAATACTGTTTTAGTTAATGGTGATAACAATTCAACATGCAAATTACTAGCAAATGTTGATTCAAAATAAGTTTTAACAGAAGATTGTCTTCTATCTCCCAACTCATCTAAAGTTTTGAACTATATAGATGAGAATGCGAAAATCGAACAACATAATAAATATGATTTATTTGTTATCGAAACATGCTTAGTGGAAAACAATAAAAAGACCTGGATAATAGATTTAGGTGCCGCTAATCATATCTGTATTTTCTCTTAGGAAATAAGTTCCTGGAGATAATTTACAGAAGGCGAAGCAACCTTTAAAGTAGGGACTGTGGAAGTTGTTTTAGCTAAAGTAGTGAGAGATATGAAGTTATTTATAGGAGATAAATACATTTTACTTGAAAATGTTTATTACATTCCTTCTATGAAAAGGAATTTAATATCTGTCTCATGTTTGCTGGAACAAAATTACACAATTTCTTTTAAAAAGAATGAAATGTTCATTATTTCAAAAGATATCAAAATTTGTTCTGCAAAATTAGAAAATAGCTTGTACATGTTAAAACCAATTGAGGTAAAAGTTGTTTTAAACATAGAGATGTTTAAAATAGCTGAGACTCAAAATAAGAAAAGGAAAGTTTCTCCTAATGCCTATTTTTAGCACTTGAGACTTGGTCACATAAATCTCAATAGGATTGAGAGATTGGTTAAGAACGGTAATCTAAATCAGTTAGAAAACAGTTCATTACCTCCATGTAAATTTTGTCTTGAGGGTAAAATGTCTAAAAGATCTTTTTCTGGAAAAGGTTTTAGAGCCAAAGAACCCTTCGAGCTAGTACATTCAGACCTTTGTGGTCCGATGAATGTTAAAGTTAGAGGAGGGTATGAATATTTCATCAGCTTCATTGATGATTATTCAAGGTATGACCATATTTATCTAATGCATCATAAGTCCGAAACACTTGAAAAGTTTAACGAATATAAGGCTGAGGTCGAGAACCGATTAGGTAAAAGACTTAAAACACTTCGATTAGATCGAGGGGGTGAGTATATGGACTTAAAATTCCAAGACTATTTGATAGAACATGGAATAAAGTCGTAACTTACAACACCTAACACACCTCGAGTTTACCGTACCTCCGGCCCTTCTATTACGCGATCGTAAGATTTTGTTACGTTTCACCAAATGGTGCGGTAGAAAGGAGAAATAGAACCTTGTTAGACATAGTTCGTTCTATGATGAGTTATGGTCAGTTACCAAGTTCTTTTTGGGGTTATGCAGTTCAGACTGCAGTATATATATTGAACATGGTTCTCTCGAAAAGTGTTTCTGAAACACCTTATGAGCTATGAAGAGGACGTAAAGGTAGTCTACGTCACTTCAGAATCTGGAGATGTCCAACACATATGTTGGTACAAAATCCTAAGAAACTCGAATGTCAATCAAAAGTTTGCCTATTTATAGGTTATCCTAAAGAGAAAAAAGGTGGTTTCTTTTATGATCCTCAGGAAGATAAGGTATTTGTATCGACAAATGCAACTTTTCTAGAGGAAGATCACATTAAAAATCATCAACCTCATAGTAGGCTAGTAATAGATAAAATGATCAAAGAAACGACAAATGCATCAACAAGAGTTGTTGATAGAGCAAGTCCATCAACAAGAGTTATTGATGGAACTATTATTTCACATCCTTCTCAATAGTTGAGAATGCCTCAACGTAGTGTGAGGGTTGTGCAACAGCCTGATCGGTATATGGATTTAACTAAAACTCAAGTCATCATATTAGATGATGGCTTAATGGATCCATTAACTTTCAAACGGCAATGGAATATGTGGATAAGAACCAGTGGATTAAAACCATGGACCTTGAAATGGAGTCAATGTACTTCAATTTATTCTGGGATCTTGTAGATCAACCAGAAGGGGTAAAGCCCATCGGTTGTAAGTGGATCTACAAGAGAAAATGAGACCAAGCTGGTGAGGTACAAACCTACAAAGCTAGGCTTGTGGCAAAAGGGTTTACCCAAAGGGAGGGGGTAGAATATGAAGAAACCTTCTATTCGGTTGCCATCTATTAGAATATTCTTGTCCATAGCTGCATTTTATGATTATGAAATCTGGCAAAGGGATGTCAAGAAAACTTTCCTAAATGGCTATCTTGAAGAGAGTATCTATATGTCTCAACCAGAATGGTTTATAGAATGGGGTCAAGAGCAAAAAGTTTGCAAACTTAATAGATCCATTTATGGATTGAAACAAACGTCTTGATCCTGGAATATGAGATTTGACACTGTGATCAAATCTTATGGCTTTGAATAAAATGTTGACGAACCTTGTGTTTACAAGAAAATCGTTAACAAAACTGTTGCTTTTCTGGTTCTATATGTTGATGATATTCTACTCATAGGAAATGAGGTAGAATGTCTAGTTGACGTCAAGAGATGGCTTGCTACGCAATTCCAAATGAAAGATTTGGGAGAAGCACATTATATTATTGGGCTCCAAATAGTTTGAAACCGCAAAAACAGAACTTTAGCACTATCTCAAGCATTTTATAAAGACAAGATGTTGTCTAGATATAAAATGCGAAATTCTAAGAAAGGAATGTTACCTTTTAGACATGGAATTCATCTGTCTAAGGAACAAAGTCCTAAGACACTTTAAGAGGTTGAAGTCATGAAACGAATTCCATATGCATAAGTAATAGGGAGTTTAATTATGCCATGTTGTGTATTCGTCCTGACATATGCTATGCAGTTAGAATTGTCAGCAGATTTCAGTCCAATCCAGGATATGATCATTGGACTGCAGTGAAGAACATCCTCAAGTATCTTCGGAGAACAGGAGACTACATGCTCATATATGGGACTAAGGATATGATCCTTATTAAATACACTAATTCTGACTTCCAGACCAATATTGATTGAAAGAAATCAACTTCGGGGTTAGTTTTCACTCTAAATGGAGGAACGGTAGTGTGGAGAAGCCATAAACGTGGAAAGCACATCGAGCGAAAGTACCATTTCATAAGGGAGATTATACACAGAGAAGACGTGATCGTCACGCAGATAGCCTCACAAGACAACTTGGTTGATCTATTTATGAAGGCCTTTCGGCTAAAGTGTTCAAGGGTCACCTAGTGGGATTAAGAATATGAGATACTTAAAACTAGGGCAAATGGGAGAAATAATGGGTATCTGATGCCTTAGTTGATTGCATTTATTCTATTGTATGTTTTCTCTCATTGAACTCAACATTGTATATATTTGTATATATCTATTGAAGTTTTAGTCCAAGTAGGAGTTTGTTAGGTTGTATGTCCTAAAACCTGTAGTTTGTAAAGTTAAACATTTTCTATTACCAATAAAGATGTTAATCGATATTTATTCAATAAAGTTGTTATTGAATTTGTAACTTGCACTTATAAAAATCCAATAAACTAAAATCCATGGTTATTATATGACTACTTGAACTTTATGTGGAGATATAACGATGGATCAAGTTCGAGTAAATAGCCAAAACAGTCTATAGTATACAAATAAGGTTGGACGCCATATTCTGATAACACTATTGGCGACCTACTTTGTAGTTGTTAGAATTTGTTGTAAATTGCTACAAACGAAGTGATCCTAATTTGCGTATGTACTGATGTGAGGAGTGAGGTCGTTCTATACAATGAGTTTCTATAATATTAGTCCAAGAAATAAGTCTCTCTTACTTTTTAACGTTGTTTACTATTTAAGACTGACTATTTCGCTTAGATGACCTAGGTAACTCGATCTTAATCCTGAGCTAACTATGAACTCCTGTTTATTCGGGATTATCCTTAGATTTGCATAGATGAGGGTTGGCTCAATAGCGCCGGCTCAATAAGCCTCCCATTTCAGAGGTAAGATCAGGTAGATAGTTGGGGACATAGGATGCAAGATGAAATTCACGCCTACCCAATTTAGGGATAGGAGAAAGGTTGCTCTCTTAAGTATTGAATCCAGGTCTTGAACAAGGGGCCCCACCCTCTCATTGGCCCGAGAGGGATCCAGTTTAGTGATTAGATCACAAACCAATTGTTCATTAGAGAATCAATGGAACTTAAGGAGCAAGATGTAATTTTGGGGGGCAAAAATAGTATTTTGACCCAGTTGTTATTACGAACAACTTGTGAATGGTCGACTTACTGATTATGGTTAAATCAAGTGCACACAAATATATCTACAGTGAGGAGAGTGCAACTACTGAGTTATAGTGGTGTGAATCGATAGTTAACGAATATTGATTAATTTGGTCTAAAAAGTTTTAGCCAATTAATCTCAAATCGTTGGAGTTCATGATTTGTCCATAAGTTCCCCCACTAACTCGTAAAACATGAACATCTTGAATTAGTAAATTGAGTGAATCTGAAATGATTTCAATTTGAAATGTTCAAATTGAATTTCAATTTGAAGTATTCACATTGAATTTAGGGTTTCAATTTGAAATGTTCAAATTGTAAATTAAGGTTTGATTTTGAATTGTTCAATTTCAAATTAAGGTTTGTATAATTATATTCGATTTAATTAACGTTTAATTTATTGAAATTAAATGAAATTGGAGAGTTTATAATATTTAAACATTGATTTAAATATTAATTATATGAATAGGATTCATGTTTAAAATTAGGTATTTGATTAATTTAATACTTGATATAAAATTATTGATTAAATTAATTAAATTTGTTTAATTAATTGAAATCAAATTAATTTCAGTTTTTTAAATTGAATTCTATATTTGATTAAGTTTTGAATTGAATCAATGAATTTGGAAATTAAAATAGGAGATAATGGAAACATCCAAGGTTTTGATGATTTGGTGGATTCATCTCCATCCAAATACCTAGCCCGCTACCAAGCACAAATTGAGTTGGCCATGGTTGAGATTCCTTAGTGCTTGCATGCATGAGATGCATAAAAGCTTCAATTTTATGAGATAAAGCAGAGAGAGAGCTGCTAAAAATCTGAGAAATTATGAAAAACTCTCTTCTTTCTCAAACCCTCTCCAATTCCCTTCACAATTCACTTCAATTGAGAGTTCCACCACTCAAATTCAAAACTGAGAATAGTAGGAAGATCTCTTGGTGGTTCACTAAGGTGTTGAAGCAGAAAATTCATAGAGAGTAGCTTGGATTTAGAGGATTCTATAAAAGCATGATGTTTTTAAAACCATTTTATGAAAAATTTGGTTTTGCATGCTTTTAGAACTCAAATTAAATATAATTAGAGTGTTTATTGATTCTGATTGCTTCCGTTGCATGTTTCTACATTCCATCAGTTTGTAGCTTGAAAGAGGGATCATTCCACATAACCATTTTAAATATTTTGTTTAAGTCTTTGTGTGATTGTTAAGATCGTTTTGTTCATTTTCATTTGTTGATTTTAAGAAATCTTTCATAATATTTGTTTTTCCTATTTCAAGTTGTTCGTGTAAATTCTTAAAGATCATTTTTTGGAGATTGCGAGAAGATTTTGTAAGATGATTACTTAGTTTGGTTTAGTATCTCACTTATTTTGGCTTAGGGAAGATTAAACAAAATTTTTGTATAGGGGATTTGTAAGAAGTTAGAAAAGTTCAAATTTAATAACTCAAATTTAATTGTATACATAGTTTTTATTCGTAGAATTTTATAGCTTGTGTATTGAATATTAGTCTTATTTTTAAATATATAAGATTACTTTTGTTATATTTATCCCCAATTGATTTGTTTGAAGATTAATTTTGTTTGTGCATAATTACGTATTAAGGAAATAAAAAATTGGTTATTTAATTATTACAAAATAATATAAAATTATAAACAACTTATGCCGATGCAAATAAAGTTGGCAAAAATCTGTCTATTGAAAACTGAAATTTTTGTTGTTTAGGATTATGCTTTTCCCTGTGCAAATTGTATTTTGTTGGGAAAACACACATGCCGACACAAATATTGTGTTGCCAAAAATGATATTTTTGCCGACGAAAATAGTTTTTGTTGGTAAGAACTTCTCTCGACATGGATATGACGACAATTATACTGACGGAAAAAAATGCGTTGGCATAACCCATCCCGACGTTTTTAATACTTTGCCCGACGTTTTTTGCGTGAGTAAAGGTGAAGATTAAACTTGTACTAACTTGAATGTAATTTTAAATTATGGTGAAGTAAATAAAAAAGCAAAATAAATTTATACGTGGAAAAGATATTTAAATGCCTTGATTTTAAAAAACTAAAACCAATAACCAAATGATTATCAAACCACTCTAAAATTTCAATAAATTTGTGTACGTACATATGTGAGAATTTTTTTTTTTTTTTTAAAAAAATAGAATTAAAATTTCCTAAAATGTTTTCTTTAAACAAAATTAGTGCTTTTTATTCAGCCTCATCGGCAAAATTTGAATCAGAATCATTTAGAGCTAGCTTTTTAATCCATAAAGGATAAAAAGGCATCCAAACATCATTAGGCCAAGTAATCTAGCATTCTTAGAAAAGTCGGCTAAGGATTTCAGCAAGCAGAGAAGGATAGGTAAAATCAATAGAAGATGCTTGAACGACTTTCAAAAACCCTAAATTGTCTCGGATTCTAGCGCTGAAACCAGAGGATTCTGATGACGATTTCCAGGCGGCATCAACGTTTGAACCAATAGGAAGAGCAAGCCTATTGTTATCTGACGCTGTGATAGATCTTTTTCTCGATGAAGATTTGCAGAGGGAAAAACGAAGGTTCGAAACACGAATTTCTTCACAATATTTTTTTAATCCAAATGCATTTTGATGAAACTGAAGGAATAGGTTTGTTGTGAACCAAATTGTTCCTATAATTCCATATTAGATATTTGAGTTTAGGGAGCTCCATCCTTCGAGATCTTTGAAGTTAAGTCATTCGAGAGCTTTAGACATACATATCTTTTTCCATAAAAGTCAATGAAGTTTTTTGTTCTTTTAGTACAAAGTATATGGAGATGAGAGATCAAACATCCAACAAAAAGAAAAAAAAAAGTACATATCAATATCCGTTAAGCTACATTAATAACTTAAAAATTACATTTGTGCTATGCTCATATAAGCAATGTTAGTAACACATTTTAAATATGTTTTATTTTTAAATTTAAAATAAATGTGATTTTTTAACTAATACACTAGCTTGTTTCGTTACACGTTTTTTAATAACGAAAATTATTTATTGTTTTCTTAGATCATAAAAATTAAAATCATTAGGATAATAATTATAAGAGCCCAAGTGTTATAAACTTCTGTAACCATAATTATGGGTGGATGAGAGAAACCATAATCGATATCCCTTTTGCCCGTTAAATACGCTAAATAATTCCTTAATTATAGTGGCATTAGTGGACAGCGTGGGCTCACTAATGTTTATTGTATATTTATTTATTTATTTATTTATTTTTATCTAACAATGCCGACTATAATTACGAGTAGTATTGCTATTAAATTAAGCAAGTTGCTACGCCAATAGAAAAAAAGATATATTATTTCATTGAATTCACAACATGTCTCCTTCTTTCGGTTAATAATATAATATACTCCAGTTTACCAATTTAAGTTATTACTATGAAAATATATATTTCAGTCCAAAAATATATAGTTATATGATATGTATTCGATCTTCGCCGCCACTCAAATAAGTTACACTTTAACTACCTTTTTATCAACATCTTTTCAACCATTGCAAACAATTAGAACATGCTTGAGATTGGTTTTGAAAATTTCAAATTCCTTTTTACCTTGTTTAAAAGTACAATGACAAACATTCATTAAATAATTCAAAATCAATTTTGTATTGGACTTTATATTTTCAAATATTATTGACATATAGTTAAAATTGATTTTAAATGATTAAGATATTGTTTTGAAATGACTTTGAAAATAACAAATATTTATATATACTTCATTAAATCTATAAGGATCTATATTTTAAACTAAAAATTAGTTCAAATTTATCTTCATCAACTTTCAATTCATATATATCGTATTAGCGAAGTCTTCCAATGGTTCATAAATACTCATTTGAAGACTTTCCTTTCATCTACAGTGAAATAGCACTCAAATTGTAAATGATTGATTATTTTCTCATGATAGTTATATATATATATATATAAGGTTTTGATAAATCGGAAAAAATTGAAACTAAGAATAGAGACCAAATTAATTTCGCGGATACTTATAATTCAGAAGAATATGGAATACTTCGGATCCCGCTTGAATGAAACGGAAGATATTGTCGATAAATAGAAGTAAAATAAATTTAAATGTTTTTCGTGTCCTTATTGTGTGTGTATATATATATATATAATCGGTTTTGTCTAATAAAGTCCCATTTGTAAAGTATTTTTGGTTTTTTCTCTCAATTTTTTATTATAGTTTCCATCATCATAAGTAATATAGTGAATTCTTAGCCAAATTTAAAAAAATACTTTTTTAAGTTTTCAAATCTAGCTTGATTTTCTAGAATATTGATAAAAAAATAGATAATAAAACCAAAAAAAAAAATATTTATAAGCTTAATTTTCATAGAGTTACCTAATAGAGCCTAAACGATCGCTTATAAATACTATTTTCAAATCAATGGTTGAAATTTTTTATTAAAAATATCGAAACTTGTTGAAATTTTACTAAAAATTTTATTTTGTTTTCATTTTTTAATGGTGAAACCAATAAAAAAATTAGAAAGAAACAGAGAACTATAATTGAAATTGTTACATACAGTCTTAATATTTGTTTATTTTAAAATCTGGAATTCAATAATTTGTTCGGGAAAAAATAATTAAATAATCTATCCGGAAGTGGAACCGAGGGAATTTTTTTTTAGAATTTGAACAAATCAAACCTTCAAAGTCAGTATCAGCAACCACATTAGACGATTGGTTATTATATTTTAATTTGACCTTTATATTTAAATTTTGAATTTGAGACCAATAAGAAATGGTCAAGCAGTCATCCACTAATTTTTAAAAGGGTCACATTTTTTTCGAGAAATAACCCAAGATTTCAACATTAGTTTCGTTTTATATTATTTTCCTTTTTAATTAAGACCTATAAAAAATTCATACCACTACTCAATAGAAACAAATTTTCATTCTGATAAAGAATAAATTTAATGAGACTAAAAAGATTAAGGAATTTACTTATAAAATGTTGTAAAATAAAATCAATGGTGAGCTTACCCAATATTACTTTGTTAAATGTTTATTATTATTTTATTTTGTTCTTTTTGCATTTAAAAATACATTTAAAAGCATTGCTGTATTAAGAAAAAATTAGGTGAGGCATTTATTAAGAATAGTTCTGGTTCTAACTAATACAGAAAATTCATATTGGGGGTTTGAAATTTTGGGTGCCCAATTGTCTTTATTACCAAAACGAAAAAGGAGGAAAAAATGCCGTATGAGGAACGAACGAGTGATATTTGAATTTATTTTATTTAAAAAAAAATTAAAAAAAAAAGGATATTTGCATATAGAAGACAAGGTTTTAGACGCGTGGATAGATCAGTTTCTTCCGCTAATCATGAACCTAAGGACAACAACATTCAATAAAAAGCTAAAACTCCCCCTTCCGGACCTCAACTTCTTTTCTTCACTTCAATTTGATTATACCTTCAGTTCCGCTCTATCTCTGATTCTCTCTCATCCCTCTCTCTCTCTCTCTCCACCTCGTCTTCCGCTTCCATCGAAGTAAAAAGTGACTCCTCCCTCCTCTTAACGGCCACCTTACACTGCCGCGGCTGCTGCTCGCCGTGAATTTCCCAAGGCGGACGACGAGTTTGTTCACCGTCCGATGCTCTGATCGAGCTTACGGAGGTTTCAATGATGGCTATTGATGATCAAAAGTCAACGTCCGACGGAAAGGTCTGGGGTTTTTTGAAGCAAACGTTTAGGCATTCCGCTAGTGGCGCTACTACTTCGTCTCGTACCTCTCATCAAACTCATCCGCCTGTGGAGGGAACGAATCCTCATACCTCCGCCTCTGTCTCCTCCGTTGCTAGGTCGCTGCTTCCGACGCGGCGCCGGCTCAAGCTCGATCCATCGAATAAGCTTTTCTTTCCTTGTGAGTTTTTACTTTTTACTCGTTATATCTATTTTGTTCGACTATTCTTAGTTGGATTTGTTCTTCTCATTCTAGGTCTAATGCGTATGATCTCGATCTGCTGTTGACTTTTAACTATCAGCTGCATTTCGGTTTTAGAAAGTTTGAATTCTCTAATTGATTTGATTTTTCTGGTTGAACTTGGTTTTAATTGATTCGTCTTTCTATTTTTGTAGATGAACCTGGCAAGCAGGTCAGGAGTGCCATTGGAATAAAAAATACAAGCAAATCTTATGTTGCATTCAAGGTACGAATGAACGTCCTATTTGACTCATATCGTTTTGCATCTTTGTATCCATATTTCGAGCATACATATTTTTCGTTTTACAGTTTTGTTGATCAGTTGACACTGGACAGTGAGTTCGTGTGCCAGTATTTAATAGCTATAATTTCCAAAAATAGCTCTCTTCCTAATTCTGTCTGTAAAATTCGGCTTATTGTGATTATTGATTCATTGTGTTTGAACTTTCATATAGTTCCAAACAACTGCACCAAAAAGCTGCTTCATGCGTCCCCCTGGTGCTATTCTTGCTCCTGGAGAGAGCATCATAGCCACTGGTAAACTATTTTCCTGGATTTCTTATCCATCTTGTCTCTGTTACTAGGTTCATATGTAACAACTTTGATCATTAATTGTGCTTATTTTCTTCTATCATCTTCTTAATTAATTGTTTTTTAATTGCTGTCGATGTTGGATGGATCTTCTAGTTTTCAAGTTTGTTGAGGTTCCCGAAAGCAACGAGAAACCTGTGGATCAAAAGAACAACAGAGTTAAGTTTAAAATTATGAGCTTGAAGGTGAAAGGACCAATGGATTATGTGCCCGAACTGGTGCGTCTCAACCTTCCCTTAGCTTGCTATTTCCAGTTATTTACGTTTTGTGGGATGTTTAATTCAACAAGTTAATTAGGTCCTAGTGCAACAAATATTCAGTTTTGTCTTGTTTCACTTTAGCTTATTGATGATCCCTTACGAGGAAACGGAATTGCCAATATCCAGACTCTAGAGTAGTTTCAGTTGACACTTGGCAAAATTAGAGGGATATGTTCATCCGTGAGCCAGGTCTGGATGCTGTTTTAATTTGCCAGTGGCAACACTGAAAGGAATATTGATTCCGTTCAAGAGTTTCTTATTCTGCACAAGAGTTTAGGATGATAATTTGATGATCGAGAACATTCATCAATGAAATTGTTTCTTATCCAAAAAAATTTGATGATCAGGAAACTTTTGTTGGATAGTCTCCTTAGCGGAATATGCATCACATACCATCGTCTTATTGCATGCCTTAGTTTTGTTTCTAAGAGAGTTTTGACAATTTTCTTTTCCTGGTTAGGATATGTAGGGAAAAGTCCACTAAAGTTATATTTAAATTTTGTTCTGGTTTGGACATTTACTTATAAAAATTCTGGTCTTCTCTTGAATGGTGTAAATGGTTCTTCCGGACTTTTACAGATTAGTTTAAAAAACTGGAGGGCGTTTTTATAACCCCTGTTCTGGTGTCCTGCCTTGCCATGTATTTCATTTACCTGATCTCATTTAAAGAAAAAAAAATGAATACTTGAACTTCAAACTCATGAATCATTCACTCACTGCTTGTTTCAAAGTGGTTGTAAACATCCAGAGTCGATGCCTTTTCACGTCTGGCTAGAAAATGCAAGTAAAATGAGTACTGATCAAACTTTCTTTTTCTATCTTGTTCTAGTTTGATGAGCAGAAGGACCAAGTGTCTATAGAACAGATATTGCGGGTTGTTTTCCTGGATCCCGAGCGTCCCAATGCAGTAAGTTTGGCTTCTTGGAAGATAAGAATCCAGATTTTGTGAAATATTGAAAATCATTTTAGATTTTTGAAGAGGGAGATTTTGTAATGAATACAGTTAAGAACTTTTTGTTTGGATGTTCACAGAAAAGGAAAAGAAAATAAGACTTTTACTAGTATAGCCCCAATCTAGTTTGAAATCTTGTGAATTTGAGGTGTACGTAACCCCTTTCACATCTCATTTTCTGAAGGCTTTAGACAAATTGAAACGGCAATTAGCCGAGGCCGATGCTGCACTTGAGGCACGCAAGAAACCACCAGAAGAATCAGGTCCAAAAATAATTGGAGAAGGGCTGGTGATAGACGAATGGGTGAGTTTATCCTTAGTTTTGTTATGCAAATCTAGTAATATTTCAAATTGAATGAATATAATTCTTCATGTCGCTTCCCTTTTGTGTTTGTTCAGAAAGAACGGAGGGAAAGATATCTGGCGAAACAGCAAGTTGAAGAGGTAGACTCTGTATAGGTTTGGTTTCAGTTTTTTCCGGCAATGCTTCTGTAATTTGAAAGGGATTTCCAAATGAAACTCTCGAGGATCAATTCTACCCTTAAAAAGTCATGTAATCTTTTGCGTATATTATCCGAAATATTGTTTAGGTGAAGATGAACTTATTTTATTTCCATTGAACGGAAACCCCCATGAGGTCAAGTCTTGTGTAATTTGAGACACTGATTGGGATTATTTACTCTTTTATATGTAGATAAAGATAATATGATTGACTTCTTTCTCGCTGATAAAATGTCTGAGGAGGAATGTATCCGAGAAAGCCACTTGTAAAAACTTATTCTATTAAGCCAATATGTTGAAAATTTGATTGTAAATTTGGAAGCAAGTAGATTGAAATTCCATTTGTAAGGTGCTATCTCATTTAATCCTGTCACAAAGTTCTAAAGTTGAGTTTGAGATGTACTTATCAAACAAGTTTTTTTACCTTGTTTTCTCTTAATAGCGCTTTTCAGTGTTATGATTTTCAAATTTACTGTCCACCACATAAATTATAAAAATAAAGAAGACAATATCTCTATTAGTTTGAGGCCTTTTGAGTGAATTCAAATGTAAAAGCATGAGGGCGTGAATATAGAAGATTTTTATTGAAAATGAACTATATAATATATGGCTTCAGTGGAGTTGTGCTTGCTTGGAACCTCATCCAATCCAAATAGAGCATCCTGGTTTACAATTTTCTAGTACCATACGCCTAAACAAAGGCCGGCCTCTGTTTGGAACTTCGATGGCAACGCTTCCTTGTTCTGCATTTGCTCTTCTCTGCCCAAAATTTTGGAGCTATAAATTGGAGGACTTTCATGAATGCCATTGCCAAATATACAGCTTTCTACTTGACCAAAACGAAAGAAAGTAAATAATGGCTAAGGCTATCACCTCAGTTGCCATCTTCCTATTCGCTTTCTCTCTTCTCATTTTCTCATTTTCTGTTAAAGGTCGTACTTCCTTCGGTATTTTTTTCATACTCATTAATTCTTAATATAGAGATCACTATTATGTTATGTTTGAAACGGTTGATAAGTACTTAAATAAAGTTTTTTTTAAGCAATTAAAAACTCATTTTATATAAATACTTGCTCTTATTTCTAATCTCATATGCGTGTTAACTATGCTCCCATTCTTGATTCATTTTTTGTACTCTTCATATTTGGTTAAAATTATGGATATATATATATATATACAATTTATCTCAATAAATGTTAAGATTGTACCACTTAAACTCTAAATTATGATTGTTCTAATTAAAACCTAAACTTTTATATGTGAATCAATTTACACTTTTCAATAGAATTTTCGTTTTAAAATCATTAATACATAACTTTCTCATGTATATTAAGCTTTTCTATAAACGTAGACATTAACACATATAACGAGAAATGTTAAAACCGCTGAATATACTTTTCATCATTTTGTAATCCTCTGTTTTGCTCTACTTATTTAAGTGGTTTTGAATTTGATCTTTAAATGAAACCAAGTGAAATAGTTATAAATCAAATAGTCTTAACTCCCAAAGTTTGAGAGTATAAATGGGTTTTTTCCCCCAAAAATTTATTATGAATTGAAGAAAGGGGATTACAAATTATTGATTCTTCATTCTGTGAGTTTGAAAGTGCAGGTGGGGCTGTTGAGGCAGAACCAAGCTTGGAGTTGCAATGCAACAAAGTTATTGGAGTAAAGAGTGGTGACACCTGCTTTGATCTTGCCCAGACATTCAAGCTCACCACTGACCACTTCAATTTTATCAATCCAAATCTCAATTGCTCTGCTCTCTTTGTTGGCCAGTGGCTCTGTGTCAATGCCTTTCTTAGCTGAACTCGATATCGTTACTACCCGCTTATTTTAAATAACTTTTTAAAGTGTCATTTTAAACCCAAATAATCTCCACTATGGTTGTTCTTAATTGTAGTATTGTCTTTCAGTTAATTGGTTTAATGTAATCTCAATCCTATTCTTAACTTTATTGGTTAAGAAAATTTTAATGCTTTAATTTTGCAATGGATTATTTGATACCGCAACTTTTCTTATCTTTAAGAGATGAATTATTGCAGTTATCCAAAACCACGTATCATAATTTGAATCAAAATAGTACGTACAACAGCTCTCATCTTCTTCTCTCTTTATCTTATATTTTCAACACAACATCGTGAACCAAATCACGTTTTCCTCATGAGCAAAACACTTTTATTCCTTCCAACCATGTTTGCATTATCCATTTGAGCAAAACTAATGATAACTGTTTCGAATTATCGTTTCTAAAAATTATATTCTTTTAGCTGTTTTCCAAGAAAACATTTAAATTCCTGATTAAATTTTTAATTTTCAAAACGTCACTTAGATGTATATAACGAAACAAAAAAATTTATCCCATAAACCCTATACCCTAAACCTTAAATTAATTCATTTGGTTTGTTTCTCTCCCCTTTTGTAATGAATTAGTTCATCAGTAAATTTGTTATTTTTATTGATCATAAACATATTTTTTCCTTTCTAACCATAATCATTGTTATAAATTTTTGACATTTAGAGAGAAAGATTGATGACTAAGATCATATCGCAACATGAGATAAAATGGAATACGATTCTCGAACAATATTATGATTAATTTCTCTTTCTCTCTTTTTTTTTTTTTTTTTTAATTGGAGAAGGGGATCGAACCTATGATGTTGAGGCTAATAACATATTTTCAATGGTAGATGAACTAAGCTCTTTTTGATAATTGATTACTCTTCTGTATGTAGATAAAGATAATATGATTGATTTCTTTCTCGATAGTGAAATACCATAAGAGAAATCTATCCAAAAAATTCACTTGTAAAAATTTATCGTATTCTCTCCTATGTTAAAATTTTGATTGTAAATTTGGAAGCAAAAAATTTGAAATTCTATTTTTAATTTTGATCCATAGTTAAAAATCAGCACAATGTTTTAAAGTTGAGTTTGAGATTGAATTATGAAATAAGTGTTTCTAACTTGAAAATGTTTTTCTTAGAAGCACTTCTAAATTTATATTTACTTTCCACTAAATACATTTTTGGAAAATTTGAAAAGTGTTTATTGAGGTGAAATCTCTCATCATCTCAAATCAACCCTGGGATATATTGGGTGCAAACAATTAGGAAAGGGTTATTTGTGGTAGGGACACCATCACTGATTCACTATTAGTTTGAGCTATGAAGTATAGATACAAATACGGTTATACGTATAAATATGATCGAATACGATGATTCGTCACTTTCTAAAAAATTAAGATATGGATACGTCTAAGGATATGTCATTTTTTATCTATTTTTTAATATATATATTTCTAAAAAAACGAGGATACTGATATATTGAAGATACATTTTTTTTTTTCTTAAAAAAAAGCTAGGATATAGATAAATTTAGCATACAAGTTAATAACAATAGCACAAAATAGAATACAAACACTGAAATACAATACAAAGAAAAAACAACATTTAAGATGTTGAAGTATAATAGTTAATAAAATGCAATAGAAAAGTGACTCATATCACGAAGAAGAAGAACAAGATGAGAGGGAGAAGTTTGAAGATAAATGAAGAACTTCTTCATTGAATTGTTGAAGATATTCAAATGGTTTATGTGAAGATGAAGATTAGATGATTCTAGGGTTTAGACTTTTATTTATTTTTTTTATTTTTAGTTTTGGACTCGAGTAGTGAGTTTTTTAAATAGATTGCCTAGTTTTAGATTGGGAAAGATTAGATGAATTGCTTGTCTTTTTTCTTAAAAAAGGTACGCGTAGAAATAGATACGTCAAATCGTGTGTCAGATACGTATTTGGGAAGTACTTGGAAGTATCGGTATCCGATACGTATCTGATACGGATTCTTTGCCTCACATGAAGTATCTGTGCTTCATAGATTTTGAGACATTTTGAGTGATTCTAGAATTACAGGGACTTTTATTAAAATGAATAATATCATACTGTCACGTAAGAGTGCTAAAAAAAGTCAATCAACGTCCAAACCCAATTTCTACTATTTGGGTCAGGTTGTCTACTCATTTGGGTTGGATTTGGTTCATCGTTTAATAACCCGAATGAACCCAAATGTTTAATGATTGAGTTGGATTGAGTTCATTGTTTAATAAGAGATAGTTGGGTCAAAGAAACTCACAACTCGAACAATTAAGTTGAATCTAAAGAATTATTTAACCCAATCAAATCCAACCCATGAACAGTCAACGAAGATTTGTAACGAAAAAGAACTATATCCTAGGGGATATATGTGGAATATCCTATTGGATTCTTACAAAGAATTGATGTGGCTCCGGCCAAGTTGTGCCTGCTTGAAACCTTATAATCCAAACAGAGCATCATCGTTTACAATGTTCTAGTAACATACGCCTATACAAAGGCCGGCGGCCTCTGTATGTTCGTAACTTCGATGTCAACGCTGCCTTGTTCTTAATATTCTGTTCTCTACCCAAAATTATGGAGCTATAAATTGGAGGACTTTCATGAAATGCCATTGCCAAACACACACAGACCACTTAACCAAAACCAAAGAAATTAAGCAAAATTATGGCTAAGCCTATTTCTTCAATTGCCATCTTCCTATTGGCTTTCTCTCTTCTCATCTTCTCAATTTCTGTGGAAACTCGAACTTCCTTCCGTAGGTTTTTCTTACTCATTGATTTTTAAGTTAGATATTATTATCATTATTATGTTCGGTTTGGAATGATCAAATACTTAACAACGTTATGAACTCATTATAATAATTCACTATGCTCTCATTCCTCATTCAATTTTTTAACTCTTCGTGTATCGTCCCTCGCAGCCACTTTGGTTCAAATTTTGGAAAATTTAAAACAATTTATATAATAGTACTTGGATCTTATTGGGAAAATTTCTAGACCGTCATTTATTGTTTGCAACAAAAATAGTATTTAATAATTATGTGAGATTTACCAAATAAATAAATAAATTATTTAATAACGTGTCAAATAATGAAGGAGAAAAGTATATACTATGATAGTACTAGATTTTTTTTTTTTTAATTTTTTTTTATATCTTAAACTAATGATTGTGTCAATTAAAACTCTAAACTTAAAAGGTGAGATTAGTCAAGATGGACATAAACTTAAATAAGTGAGATTAGTCAAAATGGATATAAGGTGGTTTGGACTCTCACGGATATTTAAACAAAATGTTAATATACAAAACTTTCTGCACTATTTGTAAATTTTGAACTCTATAAATGTAGATATTGACATCATATTAGAAAGAAATGCTAAAACAAAATGAACGGTAGTGACTTTTTACTAATATGCTTGATTTTTCATCACTTTGTATTCCTGAATTTTTCACTACTTATTTAGGAAAAATTACTGATAGGTAGCGGATTTTTAGGAAAAAAATAATTCTATTAAAGTGATTTTGAGGTTTCTTTTCTTTAAAAAAAAAAAAAAAATTAAGTGAAGATAGTTATAAGAGCTAGTTGCATAAATAGAATTTTAGTCCAAAATAATAGAATATGTAGTACAAGGATAAAATAATTGCATATATAGAACAAAAAACTGCTAAAAGACCAGAAAACCCATGCTCAACTACCATTTTGCAGGTACTTCCCGATTTTCTCAAATTAAAAGCTATTACTGATGGATGCTATCATAGCTTTCAATTTGAGAAATGTGCTATCAGTGGATATCACCGATAGCTGCCATCAGTAGCTATCACCGATCATTGCTATCAGTGGTAGCTTTTCAATTTGAGAAATGTGCTATTAGTTGCTATCACTGATCGCTACTATCAGTTATAGCTTTTAGTTTGAGAAATGCGTTATTAGTTTCTATCGCTGATAGGTGCAATCAGTGATAACTTTTAAATTAAGAAATGTGTTATCAGTTGCTATGACTAATAACAGCTATCAGTTGCTATCAATGATGCTACTATCGATGAATATCACTGATAGTTGCTATTAGTAATAGCAACTGATAGCTACTATCAGTAATAGTTTTCAATTTGAGAAATGTACTATCAGTTGCTATCATTGATAGTTGTTATTAGTGATGTTGCTATTAGTTGCTATTAGTTATAGCTTTCAATTTAAGAAATAGACTATCAATTGCTATCACTAATATGTTTCTATCAATGATAGCCAAATAGTGGCTATTGCTTATATGTTTCTATCAATGGTAATGTTTTGATGCTTTTTGTTGTTTGAATTTGATATCATGTTATACTTGTTTGTAAATAATCGTGGTCTTTTGATTAATTTGTTGATACATTTGGTGTGTTTGTATGTTGTTATTGATGCATATAAGTATAGAATGATATCTTTCTACATTGATAGTCATAAGGATATTATTGATAGCTATTGTCAGTGATATCTTTTTATTGCTATCAATGTAAAGGATATCACTGATTGTCTTTATGTATTATGTAATGTAGTATTTAAGATGAAATGACTTCTTGAGATAGTTTGATTGTGCATAAAAGTTTTTATTGATAGCATGATATCATAATATCACTGATAACATGTTATCCATAATAATATATTATCAGTGATACTACTGAAAAACTTCATACTCTTAAAGTTCTATAAAAAAAAATCATTGGCCTATTTGATAACTTTCTCATTTTTCATTTTTTGAGAAATAAACTTGTTTAATAATTCTTATCGTTTCTTATTTCAAACTTTTAATAAATGTTTCTAAAAATGGTACAAACTTGAGGACTAAAAATGTAAGTTTCTTTCAAATCCGTTTTCATTTTCTATTGATATTTAACATTTCGTTATAATAATCAAACTTGATGATTGACTTGTTGGTGTTAAATCATTTATGAGCTAGACACTTTCAAGTCTTGGGTTTGAAACTCAACCTCAAGTGAAATGTTGGACAGTTGAGGAGATTGGGTTGATGGAAGCAAAAACTGGAGAAAGGAAAAAAAATCGGAGAAAGGAAAGAAAGTAAAAAAAAAAAAAATGGAGAAAGAAAAGAAAATTAAAAAAATAAAAATCTGGAGAAATAAAATAAAATAAAATAAAGGAGGAAATAAAAGAAAACCATAAAAGAAAGGGAAGAAAGGAAAGAAAAAAACTAGAGAAAAAGAAAAAAAAACCAAAAAAAAAGGACATGCAATAAGATAAGAGAAGGCAAAATTGAAAATTAGAAAAAAAATCAAAAGTTGATTAATCAATACTTTCATATTTGCAAATATTTTAAAGAGATATACTATATTTTTAGATTTTTTCTCTTTATTACTCTATCTATTACAAATATCCTAGTTATAAATCAAATGGTCTAAGGCCAGTTTGGAATGACAAAAAAAAAAGTTTTTCAAAAATTTATTTTCATTTAAACACTTTTGATAAAAATCCTACTTGTGCTTGACAACTTTTTCTTAATATATATATATATAATTTGTTTGGTTTATTTGTTACATATTAAAAATGCTTTTATGAATATAAAATGTTAAGTGATATACAATTAAATCTACCTTCACCCGTCGATTGATTTCTATTCACCGCCCACAAGTGAGGTAGAGTGTTAGATGATATACAATTAAGGGTTTGTTTGGATCAACTTGAGAAAAAATTGTTTTTCAAAAAACTCATGCTTATTTAAACATTTTTGACAAAATTTGTTATAACTTCAAAAGTTATTTTGAATGGTTGTCAAATACTCTAATTTTTTCCATAATGACTTTTTTTTTTAAAAAAAAAAAATTAAACACTTGAAAATGAATTCCAAACACACTCTACATCTACCTTCATCTATCAACTTAGAGTTGATACCATATGAAATCACCAACTGATCCAAAAGTTTAAACTGATTGATGAAGGTAGATTTAATTATATATCATTTAACATTTCCCGTGGCCATCGGTGGTGGTTGTTGAGAAATAGTAGTTGTTGGACGTGGCTAACGGAAGGTAGTGGTAGCCGCAACAACATAGTAAAAGTGAGGAATTAGGGAGAGATTAACCATTAAATACTCAAAATACCTTTTTTTAAAAGTTGCCTTCAAATGTTTATCCTAAACTAACTAGTTTTATAAACACATTTTTTCAATTTTGATTAGTTGCCTGACATTTGAATTCTTTCTAAAGTAATTTATTTTTAAATTAAACATTTAAAAAAGAAATTTCAAACACATCCTAAATTGATTAAAATTTAAGGTTTAAATAAATATAATTCTTTTGATAATATAAATTAATTTTTTTTCCTGAAATTTATCAAAGAAACTAAAGTAAAATAAGCATGTTCATTCTTCATTTGCAATTGAATCAATGTGAAGTTGTGAGTTAATTTTGTGAGTTCGAAAGTGCAGGTGGGATGGCTGAGGCAGAAGCAGGCTTGGAGTTGCAATGCAACAAAGTTTATGGAGTAAAAAATGGAGACACTTGCTTTGATCTTGCTCATACATTCAAGCTCTCCACTCAACACTTCAATTTTATCAATCCAAATCTTAATTGCTCTGCTCTCTTTATTGGCCAATGGCTCTGTCTCGATGCCTTCCTTACCATTCCTTAGCTTATCATCACCTTCTTTCGAATAACTTTTTAAGTGTTTAAAAAAGTCGTTTCAAACGGATCTCTATCCGCTTAATAAATCCATATCTCTTGTTCTTAATGATTATCTTTTCACTGTGGCTTTTTATACCTTTAATTTTGCATGGGGAGTATTTGATACCACAACTTTTTTTTTTTTACCTTTTTAACGTCTTCAAGAGAGTTGAATTATTGCACTTATCCAAAATTACGTATCGAAATTTTGAGTCAATTCTCATCTTCGAGCACAAAGACGTGAATCTCTTAAACAACACTTTATTTTCCTTATGAAGACCAATTTTGGGTTATCCATTCAACCAAAACTAAAATGACTTTCATTTGGATAACTATTTAGTTAAATTTGTCTTTTTTAGAAAAAAAAAAACCATGAATACTTAGTCAAATTCCATCAACAAAAACACTTTTTTAAAAATTATTTTATTTTACAAAATTCGATTTGGATTATGAAACATCTCTAGATTGAATTGGAAGCATATCTATAGGATTAGTTTTTTTTTTAATTATTTTTTCGTGTAATGGATTAATTTCTTGTAAAAAAGTTTACGACAAAGATGTGTTATTTTTTTAAACCTTTTTCGTATTGAACATGAGAATATATTCTTTCTTTTCTAACAATAATCATTGTATAAAATTTTGAGATTTGGAGAGTAAGATTGATGACTAAGATCATATGTAATATTGGATGGAGTGGAATATGATTCTCGAACAAAATATTAATTTAGAGAAGAAAAGTTAAGAAAGTGAAAGAAAATTAAAATGAAACAATGAAATTAGAAAAATAGAATGAAACTTATCCAAATTAAAATAGGGATATGATGATGATCGTATTATGTTCATAGAAACACCGTGAAGAAGTTAAATTGAGCATCTTTTTTCCTTTTTGGTTGGTTGGGAAAAAGGGTCTTTTTGCAAAAAGAAAAATATTTTGGAAGGCTTCTTTTTTCTGCATACATCCTTCTTTTCTCTTCTATTTCTCTTTTTCACCCTTGAGGGTAAATCTCTTGCAATCTTTTCTTTCAACAAATTACAAAAAGGTAAATAAAAGGTTCATATTGTTCCACAATAAATAAATTTAAAAAAAAAAAAAACAAAACTTGATTATATTCTCCACTTGCACATAAAATTTATTCAGATTTCACTGACACAGATTGTGTGTGTGTGTTTAGATGCCTCTTCTTTATTCATTATTCCCGTGAATAAAATTAATACAAATCTTCATTTACGTATAAACCCTATCATCTATATTACTTCTAAACTTTTCTATCAAATATGTCACCATGTTCTTGCTACATTTTTCAATTGTCTTTATATACATATATTAATTATGATCATTGTAGTTTCTTCTCTTTTTAGTAATTGTGTGAGTAAGATGAATAAGTTTCTCTTTTTTTGGGTTTTTTAAATGAACCGAAACATTTGAATATTTGACTTTTTGGTGGAAGATATTCAGTTAAGATATAAAAAAAAATTTGTTTAAAATACACTTTGAGAGTATTTTAAAAGCTATTTTTTGTTGTCATCAAACACTTTAATTTTTTTTTCTTTTCAAAATTAAACACTTGAAAGTTAAACCAACCACACTTTATAATTGGTTGAATGAGTTTTATGGTAGAGTTGACTAATGTTTTGAATTAAATAGCAATGACTAAGTTTCTATATGTTTTACCACTGCTATATTGCTCCCTGTCATCGTTAATGAGGATGTTATGGAGTAGCTGGTCTTGGGTCTAGACAATCTTTATTTTAAAAAAGAAAAATTTAAAAACCCATTGAACAGTGATTTGAAATAAAAATTTAAAAATATTGAGAACATGTTGAAAATTTTAAGTTAATTAGAAGTTTGCGTTATGAAAATTTTCAAGTTTTTATCTATTAAATTTCTAAAATTTAAATTTTCATTTTTATTGTGGTAAGCACGTGTTTGAAGTTTTTAATTTTATATCTAATATATTTGAGGCATAATCATTTCTTCAAAACTAAATAATTAATTTAAAATTGAATCTTATGTCTAAAAGTAGTATATAAGTGAATTTTAGCCAATTCGAGCTTAGTTTAACAGTAATTAGGATGTACTACCACCCTTGAGGTAAGAGGTTGGATCCCTTATCTCTATAATTGTTGAACTAATAAAAGGTTCGTGAATTTCAAAAAATGTTAAATAGGTCAAGGATTTGTTATACAGCAGATTAAAAATTTAGGAAGAAGTTAATACAAAATTAAAACTTTAAAGGCGTATTAGAAGATTTTTAAAATTTGATTAAAACTTTATTAAACTTAATTTCGGTCACAATTCAAAAAGTGCATATATATCTTCAATAATATATTGGTAAATATTGTTTACATGCAATGAATATTTAACGGAATATTAATCTTTCTAAAGTAAAAGGACTTCCAAATCACTAACATATAAACATGTGTTGTAACCAGTAAGAGAATATTAATTGAAAATTGTACTTAAAATGAGAAATATGATAATGTACAACAAGACATGACATAGCACTGATGTGTATCAAATTTTATCTAAATTTAGATTAGCTTTACCGTAAACGATTCCATATGGTATAAAAATAGGTAAAGTATTTGGTAAAAAAAATGAAAAAAAGAGAGAAATTTATTCTAACAATCTTCAACTCTTTTAGAATCAAAATGATGGCACCATTGAAAACATAAGACTTAAAAGAAACTTAAATTTCTTATAAGTAACAAAATATTCATGTCGAGATTGGCACACACGCTAAGAATATAATTTTCTCCCATTTTTCAAACCATATGTGATTTATTCAAGGTTATAAAAAGAAAAGTTGATGAAGCTTGTTTGAGACATAGTTTCTTTTAATTTCCAAAGCAAATATAAAAAGGCAAAAGGAAACCTATGGAAGTGAATAATCTTTTTTGTTTATTGTAGAACATATTCTCTTCTCAATATATACCAATAAGAGAATGAGAGGTATACATAACTAATACACCTTTTCAAACAAAAAAAAAAATGTAACCAAACTTATGTCAATATCAATGACCCTAAAGTCTAAATTACACTACATTTCAAACATTTGACACAAAAAAACGTAACAAAAACAGAGATTTTATTAAAATGTCTTGATGACTTGATCATGTCCTCCTTTCCCCATCTCTAAGGCTCCAATATGGAAGTCGTTATTCGTTACATATCGTGACCAATACCAATGTGTCTTCCACACTTTACCCATTTCTTCGATTGGAATACCCTTTGTTTCTGGCAAGAAGAAATAGATGAATACTGTCATCACACACACCCAAAATCCAAAGAAAATGAAAAGACCGAACTTCATGTGGCACAACATCATCAAGAAGACTTGTGCGATCGCGAATGTGAATATCATGTTTACAGATACATTGATACTTTGAGCAGCTGATCGAATTTCCAACGGAAAAATTTCACTTGGAACTAACCATCCCATAGGTCCCCAGGACCATGCGAAACCAGCCACGTAAATACATATGAATAGTACCACTACAACTGCATACCACTGTGGCAAATTCTCTGCTATTCCACTGACTCCAAATTTAGCTCCAATTGCCGCCGTTACCACCGCCTTTAAAATTCAAATTCAATATATAATTAGATTTACCACAACCAGTTAACTTAAACTTTAAAAACAAGAAAAAATATGTGTATATATATATACCTGACATATCAACATTTGAATGCCACCCTCAATGAAAAGAAACCTTCGACCCCATTTATCGACGCCGTAAATCGAAACGATTGTAGCAGCTACATTAACAGAGCCAGTGATTACAGCAGACATTAACGATGCATCGGATTTGAAACCGATGGTGTTGAACAAGACGGGAGCATAGAACATGATGACATTGATGCCGGAAACTTGTTGGAAGAAAGGAATTAATACAGCCATTGTGAGCTGGGGTCTGTATTTCCTCTGTAGCAAATTTGTCCATGGATGTTCTACTTGTTTAGAGGCTTCACTAGCTGCAACTAAATCTTGAAATTCTTCTTCTACATCTTCAACTCCACGGACTCTTTTTAGTTTCTTTTTTGCTTCATCGATCTGGCCTCTTTCGATCATTGAATTTGGGGTATCTGGAAGAACTAATGATCCAATGGTGATTATTAAGGCTGGAACCATGGCTCCGCCCAAGCTCAACCGCCATCCCCAACCACCCTTTATTTTTGCGAAGAAGTAATTCAAAACATTCGCTATTAGAATCCCCACTGTCACTGACAGTTGGAACCCAATGTTCAAAGCTCCTCTGAATTTGTATGGAGCCATTTCCGACAAATATAGTGGCACCGACTGTAATTATACAACCACATTAATGTCAGTAAATCTCATTTTATTTATTTTTAAATATGTTGATGTGACACACAATAAGTGGAGGGAGTTATAATACTAAAAAAAATTTCTTCAAATAATTTAACCACACAATAGTTTATCATTTGACAAACTTTGGTTAGACAACTAAGTGTGTTGCAATTTATGTCTTTCATAAAAATATATATGATATAATAAAAGATGTCTTTATTGATTTGTTGGCAAATGTTGTCCTCATTAGTAAGAAACAAGAAGATGAAGAGAGGACAATAACATCATTTTTTGAAGACCCAACTCTACTTTTTAGAGTTGTCTTGAATATTTGAGATACATCCATTTCTATTTCCTATTTCATCACTCACACAAAAAAAAAATGAATTAAAATATTTTTAAAAAAATAAAAATAATTTTCACATGAAAAATTATGATTGGACAACTTAGTAAAATGCACAAAGATAGTTGATCTTCGAGATGTATTTAAGTATTTTTAATCATATAAAAAAATATATTATTAATCAATTAAGGGGAAGAAGGTAAATGTACCAAAAAGAGTTGAAAATGATATTTAAAATAATTAAAGTGTGATTTAATGAAGGTCAATAATTTTTTTGGTTGGCCATGTTCAATGTCTAAGGATCAACAAAGCAACAAAAAATAGATCTTTCATATTGTCAAAAAGGTTCCTACCAACAACAAATTATTCTTTTTCACTCCAACTTTTTGTTTTTCCCACAAACTAAACAAAGCTTGGAATCATAAAAGAAACTAAATTTATTGTTTAAAAAAAAAAGAACAGAAATGAAAAAAAATATATAGAGAGAGGAAAAAGAAAAGGTAGTGGTAGGAGAAGACAGAAGCTCATATCTGAATCCGAAATAACTCTCCAACAAAAAAGGACATATTTGTCATTTTCTTAGAAGTTGTCATGTCCATTACTTCTTGAGATACCATTACTATCCCTCCCTCGCCAGTGTATTTTTTATTTAAAAAGAAAATATCAAAGCCATAGCCAGCCAAGCAAACCGGATAATAGAAATTAAAATAATCCTCAAAGTAACGAAAAAAATAGAAAATTGTATTCTTCTAAAACTATATAACAATAAAACCATACACGAAATGGAAAATCTATAATAGAAAGAAAATATAATTATTTAATTTCACGATAACTCAACCGACTAAAATACATATAGATTAGAAAGTCATATTTTATATGTTGATGTATTTTATAAAATAGTTACATGCAACTTTTAGTTTATACATGATTTATGATCCTACTATTCTCAAAGGTTAGAATTTTCTATCTCACACCTTTATTTAATATGGTTAACCTAAGAATTATTATTGTTGTTATTGAGAGGAAGATGAGGGTACCTGATTTGTAAATCCAATACCAAAACCAAGTAAAACTCGACCAAGAATGAGCATCCAAACGGCTTTAGCAAAGGCATTAATGATGGCACCACTACAGAACAACACGCCACCGAAGAGCATCGATAGCCTCCGACCAAACTTACGTGTCACCGTCGAGGCCACAAGTGAGGCAACCAGTGCCGCTAAGTACAACGACGACGTGAACATCGTCAAAGTTGGACTATCATATTTACAATATTGGTTTTTGGTTGTCATCAAATTCTTTTTCCGATATACTTCTGGAAAAAACTTCTCCAGAAATGAGTCCATGGATGTCACACCACCTTGATTAATATTACTCAAATCAATAACCCACTTTCAAATTCTAAAACATAGCTCAATAGTTAAGAGAACTGACCTGAAATTCCAATATCATAGCCGAAGATCAAGCCACCCATAGCAGCAACAATGCACGATACCATAACGAATGGAGTAAGATTTCCAGGATACTCCTTTTTCCCATCGCCAGGGGCGATTGCAGCCACAGCAGGCATTTTCACGAACAAAGTTAAAACAATGCAGAAGAAAATAAATAAAATAAAATAATGATAAACCACTTAGAGAAACCAAGAGGAAGATAAAGAGCAAGAGGCAAAAGATGGAGGGATAGAAGGGCATGGCTGTCATATTTATAGTGAAAATCACAAGCTAGTTTATTTTTTATTTTTTATTTTTTTTAAAAAAATTTTAAATACAAATATTAATTAGTTGTGTTAAAGGAAATCCCATAATAATTACTAATTCGATGAAAAATATTTGGGGTTATCTTTTTATGAAAGTATTCGTGGCCCTATCCACCGTTGATGGCTCTGCTTGAACAGAACTGTGACAAATCAGACGGCTTCCATTTAAAAACTTCATCATTAATGCTTACAAGATAATTCGTCGGTGGCGGTGGGCCCCAGCTAAACATCCACCTTGGATTATGCAGCGAAACTAAGTATTGGAATATTTTTTTTTCAATTTTTTGACGTTGCTGACTCAGCTAATTTATTACTTTATAATTCTTTTTTTTTTTTGTTTTCCGAAGGTTCTTTACAGTTTTCTTTTGTTGGGTGGCCTTATCAGTGTTTGGATAACGTCGTATTAAAGATGCAACGACGTCGTAAAGGAAAATGGAAAAAAGTTGGAAGGCATGTGATACTGATACGTGGTAATGGAGTACCCATATCCCGTAAATACGGTGATTTGGGACGTCGGAGATTAGGATTGACATTTCAATGTAATTAAGAGGTCAAATGCTGGGTATTTTGGGTATTTCAACAAAAAATTTTATCCAGATCGTCTCGGAAAATGATATATATATATAGTAATATTTGAGTGCATCTTGCATATATATTTTTGTACGTTTTATTTCAATCACTCTAACACATAATAATAATAATAATAAAAAGAAATTTGTCACATGTAGAAATATAATTAGATAATTGATGAGATTCACAAATATAAACATAATAGACTATCGTTGAACTTTAATTGACCATTAATATAATAACAATTGCTAGTAATTAGAGGATTGCTAACTTCTTAAATGAGTTTCTACATTCTTTTGTTAGTATCATCAATATATTTATTTTCCAAAATTAGAATTTCTTTTAATTAGAAGGCATTGATATTAATGCCTAAATAAGAAAAATAATAGATACAAGGCAATCATATTTATGTTGGAAAGAAAAATAAAAAGAGAAGTTAAATTATATTATACATAAGGAAATTTAGAATAGGAAAGGATATATAGAGATATTCATGAGGTAGATGACAAACATCCTTATCTCCCATTTAATTCTTTTTAAATCTCAAACGAATAAAATGAACTAATGAAGTATATTGAAAAATCTCCATTTAAAAGATAAATTCTCAATGGAGGACTTTTTATATATATTATTTCTTTTGAAAAGAATTTGAGACACATGGTGTTATGACAGAAACAATTAATAAGCAAAGAAAGTGTGAAAATGTAAACAATGAATATCGACACATAAATTTAGATAATTAACTAATAGTGCATGAATTATGTCCACAAGTAAAGGAAGAGAATAATTTATTATTATATGACACTGTTCTAAGCTCTAGGCTTGATCTCTCGTGCTTAATCATTTAGTGCATTAGATAATAGATTCAGTGCATTCAAACACAAAATATGATAGGAAGTTTCTCTTTCTTTCGATTTAGATTTTTCATGTGAACATGTATAAGATTCTTAAGTGAAAAAGAAGAGCATTCGATAATAATAAGTGTCTTATAATACAAATGTATATTTGAGTGGAGAAGCAATATTCAAAATTGAGAGAATAAAAGTTACTTGAATGAAAAGTAAAAGTTGAAATTGCACGTAGACTGACTGTGTGGATTGCGGTGGGGTCGTTAAAAGGAAGGATAGCATATATAAATAAGCCTTTTAAAATAAGGGTTTTTACTTTTTAATGTGTGTGTGGTTGGACATCAAATATATTACAAAGCTTTATGTGCTGTGACCATGACGTACCCCATTCTTATGGTACCAAAATTCACACGTCAACTCTAAAATCAATTTTTCATACAAAAATATGTCAATATCTACTCGTTATTATACAAAAAATGAAATTCAAAGTGAATAAGTTTAGTTAGGTATTTATGTATATACTTAAAAAATGAATTGGATATATTTCACTTTAAAAGTTTATTCAAAGTCAAGTATTTGATTTATCTCTTAACAAATATTGAACCCATATTGACTTTGTGTAACTAGTGTTTAACATATTCATTGCCCTAAAAAATTGTTCAATATGTGTCCAAGTGTCGGACATGTACTAGAAAACGAGCAATGCTAGCCACACTAAAGTTTCAATGTTTCTTTGGTTATGTAAGCATTTGAATTCTTCACCAAATTTCTAAAGTAAAAAACAATTTTTTTCCTCAAAACTTAGCTTGGATTTTGATATGTTTAAATAATAGCATTTCGCTAAAAATAATGTTTATGAACTTAAATTTAAAAAAGTAAAAACAAATAAAACCTAATAAATTATCCAACGGAGCATAAATTATATTACTAGAAAGAAGGTGGGGAAATATAAATTATTAGTGTTAGAATGCCTTGAATCTAGTGTGCCTTGAATATGTTATTTATGTTTATAACCTTAGGGTTTAGAGATTTACACCATATAAACTCTCTAAGATTCAAAGAGCTTTAATTTTTTTTTATTTGTATTATTTTCTCTAATGAATTTGTTCTTCTTTTGCCCGTGGATGTAGCTAACACACCATTAGTGAATCATGTAAATATCTGTATCAATCTCTTTTGCTTTATCTTTTCTGTTTATCTTTGATTTTGTCCACTCGTAACCATTAGAAAGAGAGGAAAATTATTAAAATTTTATATATTCTTCTTTGATATCTAATCATCCACAAATATGAATCTATCAATTTGTTAGGTAATCTTGTGTGTGAGAAGTTAAGCTTAAAAGATCATTCATAATTTTGCATAATTTCTAAGTAATTAATGAATTTGAGTTTTGTAATACCATAATTTAATATTTAAGAATGCTTTAATTTTGAATGCTAGTAGTTGTGACACTAATTAATGATGGAAAGTACTCACTCATTCCTTTTCTCTAAATTAAGCTACTATAAACTTTTGAAAGTCTATAGGGTTCAAATTAATAATGATAACCAGCAAATTCAATATAATATTAATTCCACTTGTTCCCCCATTAATATGTGGGTTGGTAAAATGATGTGTGTGTATTTTAAATGATTAATTTGATGTAAAACATTATTAAACTAACAATGAACAAGTTCATTAACCAAAAATAATAATAATTTTAAATTACGACTTGTGATCGTTGTTTTAATCACTTAATCATATATATTATCGAAGATCCTACATTAAAAAGATGAGAATATTCCATGATGTTTACAAAATAGATGAATTACTCTTCTTATAACCAATTGATATGAAAATAACTCATATTTATATTTTTTTTTTGTTGATTTTTTTCTTTTTCTTTTTCAAAGTAGTGAAAAAAATATGTGATAATTAGTGATAACCAATTTCAGTAGTGCTAAGAGTTTTGACTTTTTTCTCTTAGCATATTTAGATTTGTAAAATTCGAATCACAAACTATATAATGCCTCGAATGCCAATTGAATTACGTGCGATTTAGTAATTTTTTTGTATTTTAATGCACAAGCAATAAATGTATTAAAATTTGTTTTTGAAGTCAAGTCAATTTCAAAATCAAACAAGGTTTAAGAACACATCCAACGCCTTATAAAATAAGTTTAATATAATTTTGAATTTTCATATGCAAATGCCAATTTTTTAGGATTTATCTCCCAAAGAGACAAAATCCCTATTTCAATTGTAATTTATAAGGATAAATATGGAGAACCCATTCTCCAATGCTCAATCCAATTCATCTATCTCACTTTTTTTTTTTTTATAATTAATTTTATTACTTTTCAGAAATCCTGTATTTAGTTTTTTCTCTTTAAATTTTCAAATTACATCTTACTATTTTTTTTAGCTAATATAAGAAGACTTTCTATATTTATAAGTGTGATATATTCAAACCTAAATTTTTTAGGTTAGACATCCGTTGGATAATTATTTCGTTTTTTTATTTTTTAAAATTAAATTTATTTTCTCTACATTTTTTATAATGATTTGTATTTTTCTTAAGTACAATAGTTAAATTCTTAGTCATTCTAAAAACAAAAACAACTTTTTAAAAACAACCTTTTCTAATTTTCAAATTTAAACTTGCTTTTTTAAACAATTGGTAAAAGTAAATAATAAAGGGGAAATTTTGGAGGTAGAAACAATGTTTATAAGTTTAATTTTCAAAAATAAAAACAAAAAACTAAATAGTTATCAAACGAGATCTTAATTTTTAATTGGATAGAAAATTCAATTTAGATCTACAAATCAAAATTTGTAAATGGTAGATATTAGCTTTTAAATTTTATAGAGTTCGAAAAAGGAGTCAAATTGTAACAACTTCAACCTTGTAGAGTTGTAGTAATCCTTTTAAAGAACGGTTTTGCATTTGTCGTATCAGTTAATCTAACAAAAAAGAAAATTCAAACAGAAAATTAAATTCTCTCGCCAATTTAAACATAATATAGATAAATTGATTCGAAGAATTGAGACGATAAGGCTTAGGGGTTGAGTCAAAGCAGAGAAGTAGCTTAATTTATGGAAATTGTCCATTTTCGTTATGCTTCATACGCCATTTTTATCGTCTTTTTCTCTTCTTTTTCTTTGTAAAAATCACTTTTTATTAACATTATGTCATTCTTATGATGACAACATCAATATACTCCTTATATAATCTTCATTTTATTATTTTTATTATTTTAGAATCTTATCCACTAGCATTAATAAAACAAAGTGTAATACCAATACATCATCGCAAAAGGAATATTTTAAGTATGATTTGAATGACTTGGAACTTGAATATTTATTTAGCAATTAGAATTTGGATATCTAATCTTTCCTAAATTTGCTTTGTTTATACATGTTTTCAATGAGTTGAAACTTGGTTAATTAGCTACCATTTTTAGGACATAAATATTTGGCTGATCTAGAAACAAATTCAACCCATACAGCAACAAATACCCCTTTTAAATATCTAAGGATAACTTTTTTTATGAAAAACGCTATTGAAAAACGAATTAAAAAACCGCGAAAGTAAAAAAAAAAATTACCCGCCCAAATTTCCACTTACTAATCGCTCCCTTTCTTGGTTAGGCTTTTCCCAAATTTCCTCTCGTTCTTTTCCGATCGTAAACTATACGCTAGCTCTTCACTCATTTTCCCAAATCGGTTTCTTCTCCATCACAACATGCTCTCTTCATCTTCACTAACTTTGACTTCGTCTTTTCCATATCACTTGCGTTTCAACATTCACGTTCTTCTCCATCTCTTTGCATTCTTCGTCTTCTTCAAATCAGTTTCTTTTCCATCTATTCACCTTGTATTCCAACATATGTTCACAAATCGGTCTCTTCTCCATCACAATCGTTCACATTCCAGCATTCCATAGGTTTTCGTCTAGATTGATCATGGCCTGCCATACATCAGCTCACTGGTCCACGCTCTTCAGTCTCCCTCCGGAATGCACTTAACTGAGCTTCAAATTTCTCTCAATCTTTCCATTAAAAAAAAACCTCCAAAAATAAAATTCAATGAGCCATTACTAAAATAGAAGCGTCGCAGATTCAATTCTTGATTCCTTTTTCCCTCAACCCTCCGTTGTATCCAATCCTCCTCCTCGCGTCTTCATCTTCCTCGGCGTCTCTTGTTATTGATCTCATAAATTGTATGAAAGTTTAAATCCAATAAACTAAGACCCATGACTATTGTATGAGTACTTGAACTTTATGTGGAGACATAAGAGTGGATCGGATTCGAGTAAATAGTCAAAATGATCTATGGTACATGAATGAGGTTGGGTACCTTATTCTAGTAACACCATTGGATGCGGCCTACTCTGTAGTTGTTACAAAGAGTTGTAAAGTGCTACATACGATGTGATCCTAATTCGTACATGTTATGACATGAGGAGTGGGGGCGTCCTATGCAATGAGTTTGCATAAGATCAGGACCAAGAAATAAGTTACTCTTACTTTATAACGCTATTTACTGTTTAAGACTGACTATTTCACATAGATAACCTAGATAACTCGATCTTAATCCTAAGCTAGCTATGAACTCCTGTTCTGGATTGCCCTTAGATTTGCATAGTTGAGGGTTGGCTCAACAGCGCCGGCTCAATAAGACACTCATTTCAAGGGTAAGACCAGATAGATAGTTGGGGACATAGGGTGCAAGACGAAGTTCACACCTACCCGATTTAGAGATAGAAGAAAGGTTATTCTCTTAAGAACTGAATCCAGATCTTGAACAAGGGACCCCACCCTCTCATCGGGCTAAGAGATTTTGGTTTAGTGATTGGATCACAAACCAGTTGTCCATTAGAGGATCAGTAGGGACTTGAGGAATAAGACATAATCTCGAGAGTAAAACGGATATTTGACCCAGCCGTTATTATGAACAACCGGTGAAGGGTCAACTTGCTGATTATGGTTAAATCATATGGACATAATATATCTACAATGAGAGGAGTGCAACTATGGCCGTTAGTGGAGTAACTCATTAGTTAACGAATAGAGATTAATTTGGTCTAATGAATTTAGCCAATTAATCTCAGATCGTTGGAGCCCATAATCTGTAGGTCTGTAAGGTCCCCCTACTAGCTCATAACGGACTAGCTCTAGAATAGAGATATAAGTTAATTTGAAACGTTCAAATTAGAATTAAGGGAATTAGTAATTATATGAGATATAATTATATATTTAATTTTAGAATTAAACGAAATAGGAGAATTTACATATTTAAATATGATTTAAATATATAAAGATGGATATGTGTTAAATTTAATTTAATATTTGATATTAAATAAATTAAGTTTTATTTAATAATTAATTTATGAAATTAATTAATTTTTTCATTTTTTAAAATCAAAATAGATTTTATAAAATCAAAATTTGATTTTTAGATAAAATTGAAAAAGTAAAAACCAAAATACTTAAAATGGAAAATGAAGTTTTTCCATTATCCATCACCAAGTAGCTCACTCAAATGACATTATATTTGTCTTGTCTTCTCCAAGCATGAGCTGCAACTCATGCAACTCTTTTCTTTTCATGTTGATCTACAATATAATGAAAAGATTGAACTGAAAATCGGGCATGCAATCTATAGAGATTTTGAGAGAAAAATTGGTTTGAAGAAAGAGTTATTCAGGTGATTTTCTGCAGTGAGTATTTCTCCTTCTACCCTTGATTCAAGCTTGTTTTGAGTCCCACAACTCAATCTAGAGCACCAAGAGAATAGTGGAGAAGATCTTAAGGTGGTCTACAACAAGATTTGGAGAAAATAACAGCTGGTGAAGGAGCTTTGAAGAAGTTCAACAAGAGGTATATCTTAAAACTCATTTTTTTTCTGTAAAAGCATGCTTTATATTTTGTCAAAATTAGTGAATTTGAGTGCTTAGATGATCCTTGTGCTTCCGCTGCTGTTAATTCATTCCTACACGTTGAGGCTGCTGAAGATTAGATCAACAAGATTCTACTCACCACACTAGCTCAGTAATCCATCGTCTTCTCCAATTGGTAAATTTATTGTTCCTTTTTTTTTTTTTAATCCTTGTTCACTCCTATTTCGTCAGTGTACCCTTAAACATTTTTTTTTTTGGCCTAGGGCTTTCTTTTTGCCTTTGTAGTCTAAGGTTTATTTCTTCTACTTCAAGTTCAAATTTTTAATCGAAGGCGAGGGAAGAATAGGGCTTTAGTATAGGTTTTTTCTTACCATATTGATTAATCCGTTTGCCTTATCCTCTAGTTTTTATGTCGATATGTTTGATTAAATTCAACGTCAAGATCAATGGTTTATATGGCTTTGTGTTTGTGAATGTAGAATTTTGGATTCTATTATAAATGTTGTGAATTTGTGTTTGTCATAAGACCTCCCCCCACTCTCTTAAATGATTTTTTTTATGTTCAATATTTTATTGAGTTGGGTTTGTTTGAGTGATCACTTGTTGGCTTATTGACATTTTAGTAGTGATTTAGTTCAAGTAAGAGTTTTTAAATATTTGTGAATTTGTATTGGTCATAAGGCATCCCTATCTCTCCCTTAAATGATCCTTTATATATATATATATATATATTAATGTTCAATACTTCATTAGGTTGGTTTTGTTTAAGTGATCTCTTGTTGGCATTTTGAGTAGTGATTTAGTTCAAGTAGTAGTTTTGGTGCGAGGGAAATATATAATGCAGGTCTTATGCTATACATTGATCTCCATGCATCGATGGTCGTGCGTTGGACTAAGAAATATGCAATATGCGTTCAAGAATACATGCAATGACCATGCATTTTTGCCATAAGTTTTCTTGCTTTCTCGCCAAGTATAACGAGAACACAAGTTTCTCGGGATGATCCGAGGTCAAACTCAGGGACTTGTAACTAAATGTTGCGAAGAAATGCGTTTGAGGCGATGAATAAAAGAAAAAGGAAGTTAAAAGACTATGCGCTACTCCTACTCCTAACTAAACAGATTGAGCAATGGAAGTATGATTATAAGAATTTGTAGAGACGCGACAATTGTTCATGCGTAATAAGATGCATGGAAAAATAAATAGAATGGTGGAAGGGATAAATTCACTGCATCATTAAGCTTGATCGTAAGGGTAATCCTAGCTCGCCACATTAATGCGTCACACACTTCTCGGTGGTCAGCCACATGTTTATATCTCTATAACGCATGGTTGCATTAAGCATAAGAATATTCTTATCTCTAGGAACACTGCTTACTTTGTTTGGTAAGTTCCACTACTTACCCTCTCGGGCAGTTAGTCGCAGCTAATAAGGTCATAGACAAGCATTGCGATAGCCTCGCACTAAGTAAAGAGGATTGGCTCGCTATACTCGTACAACGTACACCACTTGATGGGTTGTTACCTGCGTCCTATCTCTAGGCTACACGATTGAGTATGCGACCACCTTTGATAACTAAACTATGAAAAAGCATAAGATAATGAAGATGGTGTCGAAGGAAATAAAGAGATGCATTGATTACAAAATGTATTAATGTCTTAAGCCAAAATGTAATACAATACAGAGATAAGAAGAGAGGTGGAGGGCTAGATATAGGCAATCTCTTGCTCCATCAGATGTATGTCAAGGTTGTCGGTGGTGCCATGGATGGGCGTTGGAGTAGTCTCTCTCGAGCTCTATCTTCGACAAAGCTCCGGTCGTCACTCGAAATGGGTTGAAAGAATGAAGAACTCTCAAAGAATTTCTTGCTCACGCTCTCATCTATGATCACAAGGATCTACCTTAAGGCAGAAGCTCGGATGCCTTGAATTTGGGCTCTAAGGCTCTATTTATGGAGCTCAATCGCCGACAGCATTGATGGTCCTACTCTGAGTCACTGCCACTTTGGCGCGGTAGGTGAAATGTCAACATCACCTTTTTTATACTCCCAAGGTATGCGTTCATGCTTGTTTTTCCTGAAGTACCAACGCATTCCACCTATCTTGCGATGAATCTTCTATCATGGTTATTACTCTGTAGCCGCAACATCTATGCGATGAACATATGCGATGGTCTGGGATCAACGCATGCGATCAACTTTGCGATGGTCTGGCTTCAGCGCATGCGATTGATTCCTGCGATAGCTACAAAAATAGACATTTTGACACCATATAACGCATGATATAGGGTTAGCAAGGATTTTTAGTGCTGATCGACGCAAGCTCATTCTTCACATAAATCCTTAGTATTATCAACGCATATTCTGCTTTTTAGCCCTCATAATTCTAAATAAAAGGCTATAATAGATTGTATTTCTACCTACTATCACACCCTCAAACTTAGAATCATGCTTGTCCTCGAGCATGCCTTATACTTAGGGAATTCAAAATTTATCCTTTAGCTTTCCTTTTGCGCTAACCAGTTTTTCAAAATATAATTCATTCGTACCTCTAACCTTGGTAGCAACGCTCTCCTCAATTTTAGCTGCTTCTTCAAAGAGATATTTTCTAAGTTTAAATCTGGTAAGCTTCCGCTCAAAAACATTTTACTCATTTCAAGCAACTTTGCTTTTAGCTTTTTATAGTGTGTTTAGTTAATATGATTCAAAGCTCTGCGATATATTATTGAATTGAGGTGCTAAACCTGGTTACGCTCTTCGTTTTGGCTTGCCCCCACAGGTGTCACGTGGGCATCCAACTTCGGTTTCGTACCATATTCAACTCAACTCTTGTCTTAATTGGAGGTTGCGCCTGACAGAGGAGTTTTTCTTATGCGTTGATCTTGGCCACTTACTTTCATTTTGGCTTACCTGCTTGGGTGTCATGTGAAGTATCTGACTACAGGTAAGTGCCTTTCATAGCTTTAACTCTTATCAACTCGGGTCTCCCCTTTGCACTGACAGTGGAGTTTTTATTATGATATATTTTTTTTGTATCGCAATGTGATGGACTCATTTGCCCAGACCATTGCCACCCCTAAACTTAGAAAGTGGCAATGTTCTTGTCGAAAAGCTAAAAACAAACTCATCAGGAATGCAGTAACAAATGTTTGAGCAGAGGTTTACACATAATAAAACTTAGATTGTCAAACCTTGAAGGAGCTATTAAAGTGAGGTGAGCCTTACGACGTTTAGTTAGTGGATGGAGTGAATTATAAGTATTATCATGGGTGCTAATCTTTCAACGCAAAGGGAGGGAAGTGGACAAAAGAGAATTTCAGAAAGATAAACCATAAAAGATAACAAGAAAAGAACCTACGAATAGAATACAATTACGACCATACTTTAGAATTCATGAGGACATGACCCTGTGTTGAATGATGGAGAGGACTCTTCCGTTGAAACCACGCTCCGAAAGGAATTATTATTGCACTCACAAGGAGCGAACGCACACCACATCCAAGAAAGCAGCCGCAAATCCAAAATGGCAATAATTAAATAAAAAAACTAAACTAGAAAAGCAAAGTAAAGATAGGTTTGAAGACGTCCCTGGAAAAATTGGAGTAAAACCACCGTAAGGCATCTTCCATGCAGGAGATTGATCTCAACTGCTTAGGTCAAGAGACTCGTCCTGACCATTGAAGCTTCCAGCAATTGTTGGTCGCATGTTGGTTAACATGCTCCTGAGATTACTTCCAGCTCATGCGATAGATAGCCTTTCTATCTTGGGGTCAATATCGATTTTTGGCGCATTGCCTTCACTCAAATATTGTTTGCAACTTGGTCGCACAAGCTACAATACGCCCAAGACTAAAAGGGTGCCTGTGAAAACAAGAAACTTAACAAACTATTAGCTGCTAAGTCCCTGACAACGTAGCAAATACATGCGATGACCATGCATTCCTGCCACATGGTGCGAGGGAAATATATAATGCATGTCATATGCTATGCGTTGATCTCCATGCGTTGATGGTCATGCGTTAGACTAAGAAATATGCAATATGCATTTAAGAATACATGCGATGACCATGCGTTCCTGCCACATACCTGCTTGCGTCGCACATGATTTCGAACGGCAGTGGTGGTATAATTGATTTGAGCAGGGTTCGGAGTTTTACTCGCATATGCGATGGGGTGCAAAATAGTTTTCTTCTTTTGCGCTAATGCGGCTCCCATCACATACCCGCTTGCGTCGCACATGATTTCGAACTGCAGTGTCCAATCCGGCACAATCAAGACGGGCGCGGTAATTAGCGCATCTTTTAAAACTCGGAATGCGTTGAGGCAATTGTTGTCAAATTCAAACTTTTTGTCCGCCTCTAACAACGTATTCAGTGGTCGTGAAATTTTAGAAAAGTCTTTAACAAATCGTCTATAGAATCCAGCTTGCCCCAAGAAGCTTCGCACAACTTTCACGCTGGTTGGAGGTGGAAGCTTTTCAATTGCGTCGATCTTTGCTTTGTCCACCTCCAACCCTTCCCGGGAGACTTTGTGTTCCAACACTATACCCTCTTTCACCATGAAGTGACATTTTTCCCAATTGAGCACCAGATTCGTCTCTTCACATCTCTTCAGAATTTTCTCCAAATTGGCTAGGCAGACTTCATACGTGTTCCCATAAATGGAGAAGTCATCCTTTGCGGTATTAATTCATTGTTCTCATTTGGGACTACCATCATTCCGCCCTTCTTTGGCACATATTGCACGGGGCTGACCCACATGCTATTAGCTATAGGATAGATAATGCCCGCATCCAGCCATTTGATAATCTCCTTTTTTATGACCTCTTTCATTGCAAGGTTAAGTCTGCATTGATTTTCAATAGTTTCTTTGTGGTCGTCCTCAAGATGAATATGGTGCATGCAGTACGTGAGGCTAATTCCTCTTATGTCAGCGAGCGTCCAGCCAATTACTCGTACATGTTTCTTGAGAATGCTCATCAACGCATTCTCTTGATCTTCATTGAGTGCAAAAGAAATTATCACTGGCAGCTTCTCATTCTGCCCCAGAAATGCGTACTTCAAATGTGTTGGTAGGGTTTTCAGTTCAAGTGTTGGTGGTTCCACGAAGGAAGGTTGCGTTGTTTTTCTTTCTTCTTTTGGCTCTTCTTCTTGCGTTGCGATCATTTCTTCTTCTTTGTTTGTTTTTTCTATGATCGCATTGTAGGCATCTACGGATGCATTGGCATTCTCTTCTTCACACTCTTCATTAGACTTTTCTTCTTCAATGAAATTCAAGTCATCGTCAGAATCTTGTAGGTCTCCCTCATCCAGGAATTTCATGGCACGAATTATATTAAATTTGAGCTTCTATCTATTTATTCTCAAAGTGATTTCTCCCTTATGCACATCAATTTGAGCACGAACCATTGATAGGAAAGGTCGCCCCAAAATGATAGGTACATCCTTGTTGGCCTCATAATCTAGGATGATGAAGTCAGCTGGCAAATTAAATTTATCAATCGTGATCAGCACATCCTTCACCTTACCTTCTGGATGAACCAGAGATCTGTCAGCCAATTAGAGAGTCACTGATGTGGGTACAAGTTGCCCCATATTTAATTGTCTAAAAATTGACAGCGGTATCAAATTTATGCTGGCCCCCAAGTTACACAGGGTTTGCCCAATATAGAGTCCTCCTATGGATCAAGGAATAGTGAAGCTCCCAGGATCGCTCATCTTCGGTGGTAATGCTACTGTGGCAAATTTTTCAGTGCCTCTTTTCTTAGTTACCATGTTCTTCAGAAACTTGGCATAGGCAGACATTTCCTCAATCGCTTCACTGAAAGGGATGTTAACATGTAATTGCTTTAACATAGATAAGAAGCGTTAGTACTGTACCTCTTCGTTTTTCTTCTTTCTTAGCCTCTGAAGGAAAGGTGGTAACTGGACTTTTACGGTTCCCGTTTCATTTGACTTTGAGGTCGACGCAACCTCAGGTTCCACTGCTTCGTTCTCTCTTTCTTCTTCTTGCGTTACCGCAATCTTGGGCTCAGTTGCGATGGAAGTTGTTCTACTCTGATCATTCTTTTCTCCTTCCACAATCTTTCCATTGCGCAATGTCACAACCTGACATTGCTCCTTACCCGATCCCCCTGAGTTGCGTGGAAGCTCGGTTGAACTTGGCAATGCCCCTTGCGGTCAACTCTTTAGCTCATTCACAATCTGGCCCATTTGCAATTCGAGGTTGCGGATAGACATAGCCTGACTTTGAAGCACTGTCTTGTTTTTCTCTATATATTGCTTCAATAGACTCTTTAGAGAAGAAGATTGCGTTGGTTGTTGTGAGCTACTTGCTTGTTTGCTCTGCTGACCGTTGTTACATTGGAAGAATCCTAGTGGCCCTTCTTTCTGCGCCACAGATTGAAAATTTTGTTATTGATTCTTCCAAGCAAAATTGGGGTGGTTTCTCCACCTGGGGTTATAATTGTTTGAAAAGGGATTATTCTTTACAAAATATACAGACTGTGGATTTTGCTGGTAATCTTCCATCGCATGCCCATCACCGCAAGTCACACACCTTGCGGTGTTTTGACTTATTGCATTAATTTTCCTACTTTGCGGTGTTGGGTTGCTGATCGCCATTCTTTGAATCAAATTCATCATTGCGGTCATTTGGTTTTGTAATGAAACAATGGCACCATTATTTGCGTCAGAATCTTTAAGTCTTAATCTCTGGTCACTCTCCCACCAGTCTTCATGGTTCTTAGATGCGGTCCAGAATATACTTCGTCTCCTCATAAGTTTTGTCAAGTAGACCACTAGCAACTGCCGCATTGGCAGCGGTCTATGAAGCAAGACTCAAACCGTGATAGAAAATTTTCATTTGAAGGCAGTCTGGTAGCCCATTATGCGGATAATCTCAAACCAACTTTTTAAACCTCGCCCAAGCATCGCTAAGCGATTCGTCCATATCTTGTTCAAAATTAGTAATAAGCTTTCTTCGTCTTACGTTCTCGGTAGGTGGAAAATACTTTTTTCATGAATTTCTCCACTACCTGCTCCCAAGAAGTAATCTCTCCTGGTTCGAACGAATAAGCCCATTTTCTAGCCTAATCACAGAGAGAAAATGGGAACAACGTTAGTCGAACTTCTTCAACACAGATATTCGGGAACACAAAAGTATTGCAGATTTCAATAAAACTTCGAAGGTGGGCATGCGGGTCCTCACCACGCCTTCCTCCGAATTGACCTGCAATCTGGATCATCTGCAGCATCACCAGTTTCATCTCGAATCTGCTTCCGTCGAGGGCAGGCCTCATGATTCCCATAGAGAAATCATAGAGGTTTGGCGATGCATAATCCCTGACAACCCTTAGAAATACAAGTTATTTATGCCACCTTATCTAGATATTGTGGCCAAAAGTTAGTAATTATGCGCCAATTGTATGAAGATTAGCCCAATATGACAATAATTATAAATGTTTGCGCTTACACCCACTAAAGCCAAAAAGATGAAAGACAAGCCAAACTTTACTTTGTTATGCAGGAGACCAAGTCACCGCTTGCGTTCAAGGCTCATGAGAAACTAATTAACGCATCTCTGCCACATTGCACCCATCGATCAACCATGAAGAGACGATTATCAAAGTAACAGTGCAATGTGACAGTCAGTCCAGAGCTATGCTTCAACCGTATGCGGTAATAAAAACAAACACCACATGTGAACGTATGATTGAAAAATACAACCGAGCAACGCAAGAGCGGGGGATTGAGACACGTGTACAACTAACAATTGTGCAGAATTGATGGTCTGATTGCATAACAGAAGGAATAATATCCCTCCATCTGCGGATTTACCATAACCATCAAGTGGGGACCACAAGGCCAGAGTCAAAGATCTGCTCCTATAAATACCCCCATTGATTTCAGAGAAAAGTATGTTATTTGCTACGAGGCTAAGTGCTGTAAAATTTTAGAGAGAAAAGGCTGAGCTGAGTGCTGAAGAGAAGAAATCTGGGAAGAGAACAAGATAAAACCGAGAGGTGAATCTCAGATCTGACCTGCCATATACCCGAACGAAGCTCTGTGCAGAGACCCCTGCTACCAATGGAGCAAGCCTGAGAGGGAAGCTCTTCCTGCCATCGAAACCATCTTATCTGGCAAGCAGATCTCCATCGAATCTTTGCCAAGACATTGGCACTTATTTGTATCTATTCTATCTCTCTTTCATTGTATTCCATAGTTTCTTTATCTCTTCACTCACACATCATGTATTAAACACTTAATAGAAATATTAAATGTTTCGATAGATTTCATTTACCATTTTCTGTCTGTTTTCGTTCACCCATTAGTCACTTTCTTCATGATGTTTTCTTAATCCCCTGATGAGCAATATGAATCACCAAGAACTTAATCTGTATTAAAGTTATAAAATACGTTTAGCTAAAGCATTCTAGAAGGCATCCTCATCTGTGAGAGCAGAAGTGAAGATGTCATTCTGATCTATCGAGAGAAGGTCAGAAGAGTGCGTTAACTAAAACGAGTAGTACTTCCAGACATGGAAGCAACCTTGCATTCATTACATTAAACTCTGTTTCACCACAGACATGTGGGGAACATGGCCAATCACTGAGAGGTGTACGCCAAGAGAAGAGCGAAACAGTATTTGTACCTTCAAATCCAATTAAGGTCTTGCGTTGTTTTTAATACTTATCTTTCTCTTTCTATTCTGTTTATAAGACTTGTCGCCGCATCCCACATCTTTGCACAACCTTCACAGCCAGCCTTAATCTTAGCATCTTGTACATGAAGTCTGTATCTTGTAACATCTAGCTTAGGTTTACTGTATTTTTATGTTTTATCGCATCTTTATTGCTTTCCTTTATTTTACTGCAATTTACTTACATGTACAAATTCATTTATAAAGAATTGAAAACTTGGTCGCATATACCATGAACATACAGCAATAACTGACACCATTTCCCCGTGTTTGACCTCGGATCACACCGAGAAAATTGCGGTGGAATTACACTTGGTTCCATCGTAAGGAAACTTGTGACAACGCAGAGCATACTACATTAACATTCCAAATTAACACATAAATAGAAATAGTATCACATCATTATGAGCACTCAATATCGTACATCCCAAAAAAGCCATTACAGTCCCTAATGGGCATATTGCGATCGTTTGCCAATAGAATCGGATTCACCATGACATTATTATCATTTGGTGCTCCACCTCCAGGCTGCCCCGCCATCTCTTCTTTATCGTATTGTTGTTGTTGTTGGCGGTCTCGTAGTCTCCTTCGAAATGTTCTCTCAATCTCCGGGTCGTTGTTCGCTAGAGATTGAGAGTTCTGCAAAGAAATCACAAAAATTACCATTAACAACTATTTTGCTGAAGTCCCCGACAACGGCGCCAAAAAATTGATGCGTTATTTTATGAATGGAAATATGGATGATATGCGTTGGTGGATTGCGTTGTGCACTCAAGTTTCCACAGCGGAATTCAAGTGTAAATTCTCCTGAGTTTTCTGGTAAGTCCAAGGTCGAACACAAGGACTTGTGAAAATAGTAATGTTGGTAATATTTATGGAAACTTTATGGTAACCAAGTAAATAAATAAGTTTTGGGTATGTTGTTGCGTTGATGGAAAAGAAGTAAATAAAGGCGGCGAATTTGAGAAAGATAGTTGCGTTGATAGATGTAATGAATATGCGATGAACGGGTTGAGAAGATCGTTAGCTAGCGTTACTCGGGAATGTGTTAAACTTTGCGAGCATGTTACAACTATGCACAGCAAGTCATTTCCCAATGTAAATGTGATGCTCCTAAGTCTAGGACGTATGTGTTGAATGCAAAATGTCCATAGAGCTTATCCCTAAGTCTCTACTCTTATCCTATGCGTTGATGCAAATGCATGAAAGCAAGGCGACTGCATACAATCAAACCTTATTGCTAAGATGCATGTGATGCGTTAATAACAAATAGTGTTCATTCCTAAGCGTCTATCTCCCGTTTATGCATTCTAATCTGGTTCTTCCAAACCTAGATTCTGACCTGACCTTCCTAAGTCTAGATCCTATCTTTAGACTACCCTCCCGAGTATCTCTAATAGACGAATGAAGCATACATAAACAAGATAATCGCAAAGATGAAGATTCCCTCGTTATGCTAGCTACTATTTCTCAACCCATTCAACTAATTTAACTACTCATGCATAAATAACAGAGAGTGAACAGATATAGAGAATGACATTCCATTCTTATAACTGAGTTGAGTACAAAATGATAATGGAAAGTAAAGGTAGAGAGCTTGGTAGTAATTTCTTGCTGACCGAGGCTTTTTACACTGAATCTCTATTCTGATTTACAAATGTTCCCGCTTCTGCAAGTGTCGGTCCTCTCTCTGTCATGGAGCTTCCAATGCTTTTCCAAGCTTACCAGAATAATCTACCGGCACACCTTCTTCCTCGTATTCGCCTTAAAATGAAAGAAAACTATGGACAGAGGCGTGAACTTGTAAAGTGATGAAGTAATCGACTGCTTAACACCTTCTCTGAAGAACACAATTGGTATTTATAGAGCTTCCATGGTGAAAGGCAGCTTCTCTCTCCCGGTTGTCCAGATGGGATAGCTTTAATTCCTAACTGATGCGCCGGATAATTGTCACCGATAAAATTGAATGTACTTCGTGACCGTTATCGGCTGTCAACTTAATTTGGATCCGACTGCCGTCAGCTTTCTGTCCCATTACTCTTAATTGTCCTTTCATCCATATGCGCCCACCATGTTGTACTGACTAAGTTACGGTGATTCTTCTTGGGCGAATGTTTGCGAGCACGATCAACGCAAAGTCTTGTAGTGAAGTTGCGCTCGACCAATGTATTCCTATGATTGCACTCTCTGCATTGCGTTGATGCATATTCTGCACAAAAATGTAAAGATCAACTGCTCTAATGCGTTGGACGCATGCGACCGCAATATTATAGAATTTATGCTTAATGGACGCAATTTAACATATTTCATCAATGCAATCCAACATTGTTTAAGAACTTAGTACTATGATAGTATGCATTTCTGCCCGTTATCATCAGCCACATGCTTATATCTCTATAACGCATGGTTGCGTTGAGCATAAGAATATTCCTATCTCTAGGAACACTACTTACTTTGCTTAGTGAGTTCCACTACTTACCCTCTTGGGCAGTTAATCGTAGCTAATCAACTCATAAACAAGCATTGTGATAGCCTCGCACTAAGTAAAGAGGATTGGCTCGCTATACTCGCACAACGTACACCTCTCGGTAGGTTGCCACCTGCGTCCTATCTCTAGGCCACACGATTGAGTATGCAACCGCCTTTGATAACTAAACGATGAAGGTAAACGATAACAAAGAATAAGATAATGAAGATGGTGTCAAAGAAAATAAAGAGATCATTGATTGCAAAATGTATTAATGTCTTAAGCCAAAATGTAATACAATACAGAGATGAGAATAGAGGTGGAAGGCTAGATGTAGGCAGTCTCTTGCTCCATCAGATGTATGTCAAGGCTACCGGTGGTGCCATGGATGGGCGGTGGAGTAGTCTTTCTCGAGCTCTATCTCCGGCAAAGCTCCGGTCGTCACTCGGAATGGGTTGAAGGAATGAAGAACTCTAAAAAAATGTCTTGCTCACGCTCTTATCTGTGATCACAAGGATCTAAGAAAGATGCTCGGATGCCTTGAATTTGGGCTCTAATTCTCTATTTATAGAGCTCAATCGCCGACGGCATTGATAGTCCTTCTCTGAATCATTGCCACTTTTGGCAGGGTAAGTGAAATGTCAACATCACTGTTTTTATACTCCCAAGGTATATGTTCATGCTTGTTTTTCCTGAAGTACCAACATATTTCACCTACCTTGCGATCAACCTTCTATCATGGTTATTACTCTGTAGCCGCACATCCATGCGATGAACGTATGCGATCAACCTTTGTTGGATCAACACCAGCACGCAGCAGAAGGGAACGGAATCCATAAGCATTCTAATTCATTAATATTGGGATAAAAGAAATATGCTAAAAACAAAGTATAATGGGTTTCATGAACATACCTTGGCCGAACCAATGAAATCTCCATTTTCAGCTGCAAAATCCTCTGAACCCTTGTGTAGACCACACAAGATCTTCCCTACTATCCTCTTGGTGCTCTAAATTGAGTTGTGGGACTCGAAATAAGCTGGAATCAAAGGGAATATGGAGAAAGCTTACTAAACAGAACCCATTGAAAAACACCTTCTTCATCTGAATTTTTCAACAAAAATTCAGTCGGTTCCTCTCTCTTTCTTCACTCCAATCTCTTCAATATATTGCAGACTATCAGGCAAAGAGCTGTGCTACATGGGATGCAACTCATGCTTGGAGTAAACCAAAGGAAGAGGTGGTGGGTTTCTTGTAAGCAAATTTGAAGATGACTTGAAAAACCTATTTTTCTAGTTTGTGTGATTTTTCAATTTCCAAAATCTATTTTGATTTTAAAATCATATTTTATTTCTAAAATAAAAATTTATTAATTTTAAAAATTAATTTCATAAATTAATTTTTCTAATAAAATTAATAAATAATTATTTAAACAATTTAAATAATTCTAATTAATTTAATATCCAATATTAAATTTATTTTTACACAAATTCATCTTCATATATTTAAATCATATTTAAATATATTTTCTCCAATTCCAATTTGATTCTAATTTGAACATTGCGTTGATCCGAGTGCCTTGCCTTCGTTTTAGCTTGCCCCCACGTGTGTCATGCGGACATCTAACTACGGATAAGTGTCTTTCACAACTTAACTCTTATCAACATGGGTTTTCCATTGCGTTGACAGTGGAGTCGTTATTCTCAAAGAATATATTTTATTATTTTTTTTATAGCAAGGTCGAAAATAAATACCTCACCCCCAAATTTAAAATGCGGCAATGTCCTCATTGCCAAAAGAAATTAAAATAGGTCATGCGATGGTCATAGAATGCTTGTAAAAAGAGTTTGAAAGAAAGCTAGTGAATCCCTAACTTCTAGAAATATTTCCTGAGATGACTATCTTAAGATTAAGTTGACTCTTATGTATACGAAAGATATAGAAGCATATTTTTCGTCATTGAAATCATACTTAGCAAAGAAACAACATGCGGTGAACTATTAAATTTATCTACTTGGCAAATGATTATGGTAATTAAGGAGGATGCAGTGAAAAAACTTAAAATACAATGTGATAGTGCAAAATTTCAAATCAAGATAAGGAAGAGTACACCCTCAAATTCTGCGTTGTCGCCCGCATTGTGTATTGATGCATCCATCCTTGCAGCGATCGATGCTCCTGTGGATTGCGGTGATGGAATGAGATCATTTGCTTCTTCGCATTTCTATGCCTTAATCCTTGTAAACAGACAAAGAGAGGATCAAATGATTTTAAAACAAAACAACAAGTTTTTTTTCTTATTATTTTTTTTATAATTTTTTTTATTTTAGAGAAATAAATGAAATACTGATAATCGTAAAATGACGAAGAGTTAAATGTTCAAGAGTTGAGTAAGGGATAGTCTGAGTTTTTCAACTTTGCGGAGACTGTTTCTGGCTAGAAATCTCCTCAACAATATGCCTTTATCCATTGTCCACTAACTTTAAATGTTCGACTGCCATCCTTGGTGATCAGTTCCACCGCACCATATGAAAAATATTTCTTTGATGATGAAGGGACTGGACCAACGCGTTTTTAATTTTCCTGGGAAGAGCCGCAATCTCGAATTGAAGAGTAAGACCTTTTGCCCGACTCGAAGGTTTCTAGCGCATATGCGTTTATCATGCCAGCGATCAACTTTGCGATGGTCTGGCTTCAGCCCATGCGGTTGATTCCTACGATAGCTACAAAAATAGACATTTTGACACTGTATAACGCATGATATAGGGTTAGCTAGGATTTTTTGTGTTGGTCATAAGGCATCCCCCTCCGCTCCCCCACCCCCCCCCCCCCCCCAAATGATCTTTTTTTTTTAATATTCAATACTTCTTTAGGTTGATTTTGTTTAAGTGATCTTTTGTTGGTTTGTGGGCATTTGAGTAGTGATTTAGTTGAAGTAAGAGTTTCTAAACGTTGTGAATTTGTGTTGGTTATAATTCACCTTCCCCTCCCCCCACCCCCTCTCCTAAAAGGCTAATTTATGTTGAACGATATCATGCATTTCTTTTCTTATGAGCACATTGAACAAATCGTGTGGGAATGTCTCGTTCAAGTAGTATAATTGATGATGCAGTTAGTAGAGTTTTCGGTCCCAATCATGGCCATGTACGAGGATTAGGATTTGGTGTGACTAGATCGGAGTTGTCTACATCAACTCTGAAAATAAGACTATTGCATCTCTTGAAAGAAAATGCAACAACCTAACAACAGATGTAGATGAACTGAAAAGCGTGATAGCTTCCTTAATAAGGGATAAGGTAAATTTATCCTAACTCTCTTTATCTATTTAAATTGTGTTTTATATAACACTTTGAATATGTTATTTCTATAGGAAAAATGAGGGAACAAAATTCTAATTATCCTGTTAGAGTATCAACATCAGTAGATATTCTAACTCCAATCCTAAATTCCCCACAGGTAAATTCATTTATACATTTTTCTATTCATTTAGTATTCAAAATTATTATTGTTTGAAAATTTTCTAACCATATTATTGGTGAAAAAGTGTTCTACTACTAACACTCCTCATAAGTGTTTGCTGCTTGATTGAGTCGGTTCAGGAGAAGTCGTTGTTGAAGGTAGATGGTCTTCCAATGATCCATCAATCCTTGTTCAACACATACCTCTTAGCCTGAATGCAGTTCATATGTGGGTTGATATGGTAAAAATACCAAATTTCTTCTTATAGAGGCCAACATATGACATTATTGTTATTGACGATGTTGTGGGCACTACTGTTACATGGTCAATGGATAAAGTCCAACTATGTAAGAAAATTTATTTACTACTTTGTGAATTAAGTATTTATTTAGTTCATTAGCTAGTCTATTGTTATAAATAAATCATGATGATTTATGAAAGCTATTTTATTTTATTTTTTATTAGGTGAATGATTCAACAACAAACATCGGAGCTGCATATTTTGTGTGGGAGAATTTTGATATCACTATAATCAAAACATCTCTTTTGATTGTATCAACATTTTGAGATTATATATGTAGTCATTTTATTTGGATTAAGAATTTACAAATTGTTCTATTAGACAAGAACTTCGTTGGAACATATTTTTGATGACTATATCAAACTTTTTTTTATGAATATAGTATTTTATTTCTTTTGCATGCTATGACTTTGAATATTTTGGTTATAATTACGATTGTAAATTTGGATGAAATGTGAATTATATCTTTCTTCGTCTAGACAATAATATGGGCAAGCGACTTCTATAAATATATGTTTATAATTAATTCTACAATAACATTTGTGAAACAAATTGTAAATTCTAAAAAAATGTTATTAACAAGTGCTATTAAAGATCGATTATAACATTGCTTTTAGTATTACAAAAACATGTCGTAGAAAGTTCATTAACATTAAAATTCATGCTTGAAGATGGGGTATTTATAGATTTTTTCCATTACGATGAAAAAATGCTAATAAAAATAAGGGACTTTCAATAGCGTGTCTAAAATCGCTATAGAATGTCTTTTATAACATTTTTTTATTGCTATGAAAACTTTTTATGGTAATTTTTCCAATGCAATGAACAATTTCATAACATTGAATTAAAGCTATCATATGTCAACTTTCTATAGCGATATAATCGCTGCACAAAAACATTATGGAAAGTCGATGACTTTTAATAATATCAGCTACGACAACATTTATAAAACATTATAAAGACTCTTTTATAGCGTTCTTACAATGTTATTAAAAATGTCATTGAAACATTTTGATAGCATTTTTTATAGTGTTAGAAAAATGCTATCAAAACATTCCAATAACGTTTTTTTAGCCTTGAATAAACACTATTGAAACGTTTTGATGCCGATTTTCTAACGCTATAGAAAACGCTATCAAAACATTTCAATAGCACTCTTTTTATGTTATGAAAAGTTTTTATAGCATCATATATCGATATCAAAATGGACTTTTTATAGAATTTTTTATAGCATTGAAAAAACGCTATCAAAAGTTATGGACTTTCAATAACATGGGCTACGACAACATTTCGAAAACATTTTGGATGCTATTATAAGTGATATTTCTTGTAGTGTCATTCTAAACAAGTATGTTTGAAGGGTTTTTTCAAATAAAGAAAAATGAGTCTACTTATTTACAAATATTGTAAAATGTCGTGGTCTATCATTGTGATAGACTTCTTCAGTGATAGAAATCTATTGCGGTCTATCACTTATAGAAAGTGACATTTTACTATACTTGAGTATTTTCAGAAGTTTTACCATTTAAAACAATTACTTTATATTTGAATCTAATAATCGATGTTATTTTTGGTTCTAACTTGTTTGTTAGTTAAATACGTTTGGATATAATAATCAATTATACATTATGTATGTTTATTATCTCAATGTTATTGTTTATATTGCCATGGATTGTATGCAATTAGGCTTTTGATTCATTCAACGACACTGCTAAGTGGCATTCATGGAATTATGTTGGAGGTTTATGCCTTAAGGTTAAAAAATATTTTTTTTGTTACTTAGTGTTGATCATTTCATTGGTTTTAAAATATTAGATTTTTCCTCCTCAATTTTGAGTTAATTTCAATTTTAATCCTTAAGTTTCAAAATATTACATTTTTATCCTTAAATTGGATTTTATTTTTATTTGGTTTCTAAATTTTTAAGATTTATACTTAAAATTTTTATTTTCACAAAATACACATTTTTTTTTACATGTAGTGTTAGTGTCTATTAATTATTAATTTAAAATAATTATAGTTGATTAGTTTTTCATTACTATCAAAATCAATTATAAAAATTTCACTTCATAATTATTTTGAATTAATTAACTAAAAATTGACGTGAAAAATCAAAATGAACACTTAGCAAAAGCTCAAAGATAAAAATATAAAATATGGAAATCTCATAATCAAATAAATGTTACTTTGAAACTCAAGGATATACCTTTAATATTTTGAAACATTGAAATATAGAGACTAAATAGAAATCAAACCTAAAATTTAGGGACCATTTTTTTTCCGAAAAAGATATTTGAAAAATAAATATCGTTACTATTTTTCCATATTTTTTGTTAAAAAAATCATAAATACGAGCAAATTATTTATAAAAAAAAAAAACTACATAAAATACATACAATTTGAGTAAGAATATTTAAGAAAAACATGATTTCAGCGTCTGGAAAAACACCACAACAACAACAATAATGATAAAAGGAAGAAAGAGATAACATAATTGAAAGAGTGGTGTCAATTGATACCATCATGTTAATTACATAAGAAAAGAAATGACATCAATGTATTGGCGAGCACTACGGAGATGTCTATCTTTCTCTTTTTATTCTCATGATAGGAATCAAACTACTTATATGGCAGTTCCTCATGTTGTTTGTTTGATATTTTTGTTTCTTCCAATTCGAAAAATTGTGAAAAAATAAATAAATAAATAAAATTGGGTTGCTAACTTTCCTAACTGGATGCACAATGTTATTGTGGGTGACTTGTGCCTTGATTTTGGACTTTTTGAAATTTGCCTCTTTGAAAAAGAAGAAGCCAATGAAAGAGATGTAATATTATATTAAAATATTATTAGATTTCAACTATATTTTAGTATTCAAATGTGTGGACAAGACTTGTATTAATAATATCAATCAACAAGATTATTGACTTTAAACCAATAAATAAGTTGCACAAGTAATAGACAAAAACATCAAGGTGTTAATCAAGATAGCAAATTTTGACCCGTGATGATGAGTAGACTTGCATAGAAAAACAAGTCATTATCATTGACTCGTACGTCTTGGGGGCATCTTGAATGTCCTGTTTTCTTTTCTCAATTCTTCCTCTATTATGTCCTCATTTTTCCAATTTGTTCTCTGTTTCTCTCTGTTTCTACTTTGTTGCATTATTTCTCTCTTTAATAAAACAATGTCTGCAGCTGGAGGAGTCCTCCCCGGTGAAGGTATAAAGGAGTATCCCGGAAAACTCACTCCGTTTGTCACCGTAACATGCATCGTTGCTGCCATGGGCGGCCTCATTTTTGGTTACGATATTGGGATTTCAGGTATTAATTTAAAAATTTTTGCTAATTTTTGTTGTAAACATTTCAAAACTACGTTGAAAGTCAATGATCTAGAAGAGAATTTTGAATCTCCCCGAGTTAGGTTGTCGCCACACTATTTGAAGTCCTAATTTCCTGGAAGAAAGAATAAGTATATTGTTCTAATGAATTGCAAAGTTGATGCTACTTTTTATAATCTAGTTTTCATTTCATAACTATACGATTAACTGAATAGTTAAAAATACTTACCAACAAACTGCACGTAAAATAATTTAAATTTTTATACGATCATTGAAAATTGTCAAATTATTTGAGGTGGGGTTACTTCCATGGACTCATTTCTGGAGAAGTTCTTTTGGAATGTGTACGAGAGAAAGAATTTGATTTCCACAAAAAACCAGTATTGCCACTACGACAGTCAGATTTTGACGATGTTCACGTCGTCGCTCTACTTAGCAGCACTCGTCGCCTCACTCGTTGCATCGACAGTAACCCGTAAGCTTGGCAGGAGGCCTTCCATGCTCCTCGGTGGCATATTGTTCTGCTCCGGCGCCATCATTAACGGTTTCGCCAAAGCTGTCTGGATGCTCATTCTTGGTCGTCTTTTACTCGGCTTTGGTATTGGATTCACAAATCAGGTTAATACTATAACTTTAAAAAATGTCTAATAAATGCGACTGATAAGTCTTAAAAAGTTGTATTGTTGTTCATTTCAGTCTGTGCCACTCTACCTTTCTGAAATGGCTCCTTACAGATACAGAGGAGCTTTGAACTTCTTCTTCCAATTATCCATTACAATAGGGATTCTTGTAGCCAATGTTGTTAACTATTTCACATTCAAGATTAAGGGTGGTTGGGGATGGAGATTGAGTTTAGGGGGAGCCATAATCCCAGCTATGATTATCACCATTGGATCAATCCTATTACCAGACACACCAAATTCGATGATTGAAAGAGGAGAAAATCCCCATGAAGAAGCCAAACTTCAACTTAGAAGAGTTCGTGGAGTTGAAGATGTTGAACAAGAATTTCAAGATTTGGTTACAGCTAGTGAAGCCTCAAAACAACTCAAACATCCATGGAAAAACTTGCTGCAGAGGAAATACAGACCCCATCTCTGTATGGCCATACTAATTCCTTTCTTCCAACAACTCACTGGCATCAATATCATCATGTTCTATGCCCCCCTCTTATTCAACTCTATCGGCTTCGAATCCGACGCTTCTTTGATGTCTGCCGTCATCACTGGCAGCTGGAATGTACTTGCCACTATTGTTTCCATTTACGGCATTGATAAGTGGGGACGAAGGTACCTTTTTTTCGAGGGAGGCATTCAGATGTTGTTATGTCAGGTACTTTTTCTTTTGAACTCTCTTAGAAAGTTTATCATTCTTACTTTAAGTAGAGTTAGGTGTATCATTTTTGTTGGAATACCTTGAATATGTTGTACGGATCGAATCCCAATGAACACCTTACATTTACAAATTCTATTTTTTAAATAAATAAAAACAGTAAAATAAACACATGTAATTTTAGGATAAACATTCAAATAAAACATAGGCATGCTTGAAAAATGAAAATAGGAGAAATCACAACTTACCTTTGTTGATTCCTCTAGTTTTCTTCTCCCATTGTTGTTAATAGTCTCGAACTTCTCCAATGTAGAAGTACACTACCAATGATGTTACCTTACTATTCTCTAGGATTCAAAGAACTTGGAAGTGTGGTTTTCAAGAAATTTGAGGAAAATGGTAGGGAATTCTAGAGAGAAGTTAGAGAAGGTGGAGGCTAGATTTTTGTTAATATCAAAATCTTACCTAAAATGGTTATAAGAATGTATCTATATAGAAAAGTGTTAACCTCTTCTCCAAAAATTTCGTTTTATGTCCTTAATGCTAATTAATTAAATAACCCTTATTTAATTAATTGACATATTAATTAAATAACCATATATTAAATCCTATTTGATATACATTTAATTAAACATCATAAATATTATATATTTATGCTAACCTCCAATCTCCATTATTTCTTGATCAATTAATCAACCACTAATTAATTAATTAACTATATTAAATCATATTTAATATGGAGTTAATTAATATATAAATACCACATATTTATATATATACATCTCTTTATGAATTTAATTCATGTACATCTAATATTTGAATCTTATTCATATATATATCTCTCTTACATAATTTGGATTACAGATCATATCTATAATTAATCATTATATATTAATCTCATTAATATAAAATTCTCTTATTTGATTTGAACAATTCAAATCATTCTAATGTCCTTTAATGAGCTAACAATGGGACCTTATGGACCTACAGATTAGAAACTCTAATGATATGAGATTAACTGATTAAACTCCTTTAATCTAATTAATCAATATTCATTAACTACCAATCACTCCACTAAAAGCCAATAGCTACACTCTTCTCACTGTTGATATATTTTTGTATTCACAAATATAACCAATCAACAGTGAGTCAACCCTTCACAAATCGCTCATAACTATAGATGGGTCAAATTACCGTTATACCCCTATAGTTATATCTAACTCTTTAAGTCCCACTGATCCCTTTAATCAACAAACAGTTTATAGTCTAACTATAAACTAATACCTCTCGGCTCAATGAGAGGTTGAAGCCTCAATATTCAACCCAGAATCAGCTATTAAGGGATCAATTTTTCTTGTGTAGCTATATTCCCAACTCCCTACTCAGACAAATCCCCAAAATAGTAGGCTTGTTGAGTCAGCTAATCTGGCCACTTTCACCATACAAATCAAAGGATTGCCCTCATAGACATAAGTTCACAACTCATATAGGATTAAGTCAAGTCACCTATGGTCATCCTAGTGAAATGTAAGTCTCTTCTAGAACCGGTGTTATAAGGAGAGACTATTCATTTCACGTTCCGGTCTTATACAAACTCTTTGTATAAAATGCCCTCATTCGCATGTCTTCACATGAATGATCAAGACCAAATCATTTGTAGCATTTTACAACAATTATAACATCAACAAAGTGGGTCATATTCGCATGTCTTCCTTTCCAAAGTTCATAATTAGTGCTGACAGCACCTAGGTGCAGATAAATATGATTGTGAATATGACAGACTGTATTTTATGCTTCTTCCCAAAAGTGAAGGGGCATCCTTTTAGCATGAAGCATGGCACAAGCCATCTATTGGAATATGCGGTTCTTTCTTTCTACAACTACATTCAGTTGAGGAGTTACAGGAGCAGAGTACTCATATAGAATTCCTTCAAAAGTACAGAAATCAGCAAATCGAGAATTTTCAAATTTCCTTCCGTGATCACTTCTAATACGAATAATGTTATTCTCTTGTCCATGATGAACCTGAAGACATAATATCTGAAATACCTTGAAAGTGTCATATTTTTCTTTAATAAATTTTACCCATGTAAAGCGAGAAAAGTCATCCACACAAACGGGAGCATACCGCTTACTTTCCAAACTTTCAACTTGCATGGGTCTCATCAAGTCAATGTGTAGTAACTCCAAAACTCTTCTAGTGCCACATTGTGTCACTTTTTTATGAGAGGTTTTAACTTGTTTACTAGTTTGACATTCACCACAGAATGAATCAGTTTCTACGCTCAGAGAGGATAATCCAAGAATGGCTTCCACGTTGATTGCTTTTCTTATTGATCATGGACTTATGCGACCAAGTCTCTTGTGCCACACTTCAGGCTCTCTCATTTTGGAAGAGTTACATACATCAATAGAAGCATTGGGGGACCCATGATAACAGTTATTCGATGAACGAGAACCTATCATAACTAACAAGTTTTTATCATCCTTTACTAAACACTTATCTTTAGAGAAACTTACGTGATATCCTCGATTACACAGTTGACTAATGCCAATTAGGTGAGTAGTCAAGCCTTTGACAAGCATAACATCACGAAGAGTAGGAAGACCAGATCTCAACAAATCTCTTTTACCCAATATTTTTCTTTAGCTCCATTAACAAAGGTTACATGTCTAAAGCCACATGTTTTTAGATCAGAAAAGAAGGATTTTTCACCTGTCATGTGCCTCGAGCATCTATTGTTGAAGTGCCAATCTTCTTGGTTTGAGATGTGTGACGAGGTAAAAGCCACATTGTAGGATATCCTCTCTTGAGATTTTTCATCTTTGATACACCAAATAAATCTTCTAGAAGTAACTCTTCTGTTTTCATTGAAGGATCCCAAATTGAAGGGAATCGTGAGCGGAAGAAAAATCGTCCCAAATCTCATTTTTCATTGAATGTAAATTTTACAGTAAATCAAGAATAAGATATGCATTTACATAAATTACAACATGTTATATGATTAGGTTTTAGAAACCTTACCTTTAAAGACTTTTCTTCAATAATCCCTCGAACAGTACACGAACGCCTTGAAGACTTTCTTCAAGAAAACCTCGATCAAGAATGAGAACAACCACAATGGTTTCCTCGGTATTCTCAGGTAGAGAACCCAGGAGTTGTGGGCTCTGACTACTTTGGAATGAGGGAGAGTTTTTAGTAGAGAGAAGGAAGAGTTGAGAACATTTTTCAACAACTCAAAACTCACATAACTCTTCTATATTTTTCATAGTGTGTCTCATGAAGAATGAGACTCTCTCCTATCTTTCTCTTTTTAGCATGAAGCATGGCACAAGTCATCTATTGGAATGTGTGGAGAGAAAAGAGAGGGAGTCTGACTCCCTCCCTCATTTTAAATTAAAATAATATTTAATATATATATATATGGTAACTAACTTATCATATCATATATACTAAATTATATGTTATATCAAATACAACATATGATCAAAAATTTTAATATTGCATCATATACAATATAACCTATAGATTCTTTTGTCTCTTATATAGCATTTAATATAAATCACATTTATATTAAATTTAATAATTATGAAACTGATTCATATTAATAATATTATCATATTCAAATATTTATTTCCTCTCACGAAAGCTATAATATATCAACTACATTATAATAATTATATCACATATAATTAAAATAACTTAATATTTCATATATAATTAAATCTCTCTATTAATTTGAATAATTCAAATTAATTCAAAAACTAATTCTCATTTAATCCTATTGAGCTACCAAGGGGAACCCATGGACCTGTAGCTTGAAGCTCCAACATTACATGAATAATTAATCAAATTCGTTAATTAAATTATTCACCATCCGTTAACGGTCGGGCACTCCAATAAAGATCAACAGCTGAACTCTTCGCACTACAGATATATTTCTGTCCATTGGATATAACCAATCAACAGCACGATAACCCTTCACAAATTACTCGTAAGTACAGCAGGCCATTGTTTTGCCCCTGTAGTTACATCTAACTCCTTAAATATCACTGATCCCTCTAATGAACAATAGATCATAGTTCAACTATGACTAAACCTTCTCGAGCCAGGAGAAGTGTTGGTACCATATTGTTCAAGCCCTGGGATTAGCCCTTAAGGGAGCAACTTATCTACCTACCCCCAACCTCGGGGAAGGAGTGAATTCCTTCTTGTGTAGTTGTATTCCCAGCTCCCCAATCAGACGAATCCCCAAAATGGTAGGCTTATTGAGTTGATGATCTGACCACTCTCACTCATACAAATCAAAGGACCGCCCTCATAGGCAGGAGTTCACAACTCATTCCAGATTCAGGTCATATTACCTATGTTCATCCTGGTGAAATGTAAGTCTCTATTATAAATGATATTATATAATGAGACTAAAAATTTTGTGGCCTGGTCTTAAACAAACTCCTTTGTGTAGAATATCCTCACTCACATGTCTATACATGAAGGATCAAGATCAAATCATTTGTAGCACTTTACAACAATTATAACACCTACAAAGCGGGCCATACTCGTAGTGTCACTAGGATAAGGTACCCAGCCTTATCCATCTACTATAGACCATTTAGGTTATCACTTAAACATGATCCACCTCCACCTATATGTCTCTACATACATGTTTAAGTTACAAGATAACCTTAGATGTTAGTTTATTAGTTTGTGGTTAATGCAACAAAAATATGGAATAAAATATCATCTATTTTATTAAATAGACAATGAGTTTGTTTGATACATTTACAAACTATAGGACCGTACGAGATTTAGGGCATCAACCCCAACACTCGTGACTCAAAGTACCTGTACTTAGGGAAGAATGTCTTGGTGTTTTGTATTCCTTTCTGCCAAGATGATAAAAACAGAAGAGATGAACGTGACCTACCTTCCCACAGTAATGACACACTCATTTCTTCTGAGGCTTACTAATTTTAACATGAGCCACAAATATAGTATCATCTGGTTTTAGCTCAGACATGTGAGGATTTTGAGTAGGAATAAAGACAATCTTAGATGACAATGTTGTTCTATAACCAGACTTCCTTAGACTACTGAACCCAACCCCTTTTCTATCAGCAACTTACTTCTCTATGTTGAGAATCTTGTTTAGATCATCTGTACCTGAATTTTACACGCGAACAAATTTAGACAATTAATCCAGATGTTGTTGAGACATTTCAGTTCCTTCTTTAATTCTGATATAGTGCTCAAAATACAATGATTGTCTTCTAATAACTTTTGAATACAATCTTTTTGTTGTTCCAGTGCAAGCAGATCTGCTTCCCATTTTTCATACACTTCTTCAATGGTAACATTTTTCACCTAAGGAACATTCTAACTCAATCCATAACATGACTAACTATCGTGGACTCATCAATAGTTGTACAACCAATCAGGACACGAATCTCATCTTCTAAATCATTACTAGTATCTGAATCATCATCTGACAAGGTTGCTGAATGTCTTTTATTCTGTCTTCTTAAATAGTTAGGACATTCAGCTTTGAAGTGATCAAAACCTTCACATTTTCTGCATTTGAAGGTTCAATCTCTGCCATTTTGATTACCATCCAAACTCTGTTCACTGTCTTTCTTCACTTCAAAAGGTTTAAAACTCTTATGCATATTATGATTGATGTTTCTAGTATTGTCTCTAACATAAGGTGTGTTGTACTAACCAGGACACAATCTCTGCCATTTTGATTACCATCCAAACTCTGTTCACTGTCTTTCTTCGATTCAAAAGGTTTAAAACTCTTATGCATATTATGATTGATGTTTCTAGTATTGTCTCTAACATAAGGTGTGTTGTACTAACCAGGACGCTTGTTTAGTCTCTTTAATACTTTGTTTAATTGTTTTGTCAACGGAGCAAGCAAGTCAGCAAGGTTCTCTTCACTTTCTTTCCTTTTTTGGAGATATGGTCTTCATTCACATATGATTGCAAAGTTAACCCTTTACCGTTCTTGTCCGTTTATTCATCAAATGTCAATTCAAAAGTACAAAGAGACTCAAACAGTTCATCAACTTTCATAGCGGCTATATCATGTACTTCTTGAATGGCGGTCACTTTCATGTCAAAATGTTTTGGCAGAGAGCAAAGAATCTTTCGAACTAATTTTTCTTTTGACATTTTCTCACTAAGGGCAAAATATTTGTTTGCAATGTCTAGAATACGTACATTAAAATTTGCTATTGTTTCATCCTCCATCATTTTTAGAGATTCAAACTTCGAAGTTAGAATCTACAATCTAGACATTTTCACTTTGGATGTACCTTCATGAGCAACTTCCAAAATTTTTCAAGCTCCTTTAACTGAAATGCACGTATTAATAAGTCGAAAAATATTCTTATCAACCTCATTGAAAATTGCGTTTAAAGTACGAGAATTTCCTATGGAAGCCTCATTCTCTGCTTCAGTCCAGTCCTTCTTAGGTTTGTAAGAAACTTTGTCATCCTCATAGTGATTATTGGATGACTCCACCCGTTTACAACAGCTTTCCAGGTCTTACTGTCAATTGATTTTAGATAAGCAGTCATTTTGGCTTTCCAGTATGAATAATTTGTCCCATCAAGGACTGGAGGTCTAGTAGTAGATCCACCTTCTCTGATTGGTTCCATTGCAGAAAATTAACGGAAATATAACAAATGAACCCACTTTGATACCAATTGAAAAATGTACAAACAGTTAACTGTATATATGATGATGGACACAATGATGCTGACATAAGTATTAACATAAAAGAAACGAGCAGAGAAGAAAAATAACACACAATATGTTAACCCAGTTCGGTATAACTTTACCTACATCTGGGGGGCATAATGCCCAAATTAAAAAGAAGCTAAGTACTATTCAGAAGGTTTACAAGAGAAACTACTTAACTGATAGAACAACTATCAAGTAATATAGTAAACCTTAAATAGACAATTTATTTAGACTCCCCTTAAACTTGACGTCACCTATCTCAAGATCTATTCTCAGCTCAGGCTTTATTGATCTTGTACGTTTAGGCTCCCCCTAAACTTAGCGCTTCTCTTCAAAGATTTACCCATGCACGATAACAAAACTACAGACCTCTTCGTTTCTTCTCTTTCAGCAATGGCTGCACACCAAAACGACAATTAAACATTCAGTTCTTAAAAGACCTAAATGAGACATTCTCATACTTCCTTTTATAACATTATCAACAAGGAAGTTACAGATAAAGAAACCAGCAAGATCGAAACATTCCAAAACAAACAACCGGACCGTCCATCACGAAGTCAACCGAAAAAGATCTAATATTTCAATAAAAGAAAATTTACCTACCAAATAAAAAACAATAATAGTCGATTTCTTAACAGTTTTGCTTGTTGTATTATTCAATAGGCAATTGTAGCAGGGGCAATTGGAGCAAAATTTGGAGTGAATGGAATGGTAGAAAACTTGCCAAAGTGGTATGCAATTGTGGTGGTGCTTTTTATATGCAATTATGTTGGAGGTTTTGCTTGGTCTTGGGGGCCTCTTGGTTGGCTTGTTCCTAGTGAAATCTTCCCACTGGAAATTCGCTCGGCAGCTCAAAGTGTCAATGTCTCTATAAACATGTTCTTCACATTTGCAGTGGCACAAGTGTTCTTGACAATGCTTTGCCACATGAAGTTTGGTCTCTTCATTTTCTTTGCTTCCTGGGTTTGTGTAATGACACTTTTCATCTACTTCTTCCTCCCAGAAACAAAAGGCATCCCAATTGAAGAAATGTTCAAAGTGTGGAAGAGCCATTGGTATTGGTCAAGATTTGTGACTCATAATGATTCCCAAATAGGAGGGTTAGAGATGAGGGAAGGAAGGCAACAAGTAATCTCAACTGTCACACCGTCATTGGATGTGATTTATGAGATAAGAGCATATTGATTGGTCTCTCTTGAGAACTTAGAAGCAAATACCTCTCAATTTGCTTTGCTGTTTCTTATCTCTAAGAAAGGAATTTATTACACTCGCGTGTTGTTTAGGTAAGATATTTGAAAAGGGAGTAATGTGTGTGTACATCTGTTAGAGACGGAATTTAGGGATAACAGAGGAAAGATCATAAAGGTGGGATCTCATTTGGTTTAATGAGGAAAAAGTTTCTGTAACTTTTTATTTTTCTAACGTTCATCTCCATTGATAAAGCTAAATCTTGAAGATTTGAATGTAGACCTACTGTTTGAACACTTTATAATCTTAGAAGTCCCTAATACTTATGGTAAAGGAAAAGTTATTCTTTTCGGATAAGTTGTATGGATTGGAACAAAACTTAGATGAAAAGTGTTGACGATCCCTGTTGAAAAAAATCAAAGGACTTCACGAGTAAATTGATTTTGAGATGGAACTCTATATTATCTAATATGATATCATAACCCATGAAGTCCAAACAAACATTCAATCCACAAAATTGGGAGCCAGTCCAAAAATGGTGAACCAAATGAGGCACCATCTTGAAGAGACATAATGAGGATCACAAATGGGAAAAACTCGAAGAACCTTAGGATCATCAATTTATCCATCTTGTTATTTGAATATAAAAGAAACTCGTTTAATCACTTAATATGATCAAAGGTGGAGCCACGTAGGAGTCAGGGGCATGTGCTCTCTTTAATTTATTCGGGTTTTGGTTGTTGGTATGTAATGTTGTTTGGTTGGCAATGGATAGGTGTTTGACTCTTACTGCTTACAATATTTTATTTTAGATGACAGTTTGTAAACTTTTTTTTCTTTGAAATTTACTTTTCAATCTCAAGAACATTCGATTAAAAAGATATCGTTCATTTTTTGCACATAATTTTTATATTCACATTATATTTTATATATTTTCATGTATTTTCATGTTATTTTTACATTTATATTTACTCGTATAGGTTTTTAAAATTAGTTTTAGAGTTCAAGTAAGAAGATTATTTGTTGTCATTCATTTGGATATACAAACTCGACAAGTAAATTTTAAAATCTTCTTAGACTTTAAATTTTTATGTCTTTAAATCTATATAATAGGATATAATATTCTTATTATTAACACTTTTGTAGAGTTAACTCAAAATCAATATGGAGAAATATTATAAAAGAAAAACAACAATAGAAACTGTTGAGGCATCATCTTCAAAGAAAAAAATGTTTTGGATTCTGATCGATCTTATACATAAATCAATCGAGAAGAACTACCTGTAGATGCTGGTTTAAGAACCAAAATTTATGGCTATAGTTATAATATTTGAGATCGAGTTCATACACATATTTACTAAAAGGTCACTGTCAGCCTGAAAATCATACTTTTCCACATAAGAATTTTGGTGCAAAGTTGAGACAATTTAATATAGATTGGTTAAGTGAATATTTTAATTGGTTAGAATATAAGATTTCAAAGGATTTGCATTTTGTTTATGTTGTTATCTAACCAGAAATAAGTGAATAGTTAAGATCAATTTAAAAATATGAAAACTCGTAGAAGACAATTGTAATATAAGAAATTAGTTTATATATAAAATTATGAATACTTTTTTTTACATTCATTTACAAAAAAAAAAATTTGTTAGATTTGTATATATAGTGTCGATGTATAAAATTCCTAACTCTGCTACTGAATATGGTTTATGATATTTTGAAATTTAAAGAGCTTGGATTAAAGGGGGAAAAAGAGGTTATACTAGCATGAGGAAGGATATAAAATGGTTACAACTACGGGTGGAGCTAGACATTTTTTTTTTTTATCTATTATTGATTGTTTCTAAAAAAAAAAAAATAATAAACAAATGAACTTACTAAAATATACTTACATAACCACTTTAGAATTTTTAAAAATTTAAATAACACCAACAATAATATTAGAAAAAATGAGAATCCAAATTTCTCATAAACAAACGTCTAAAATTTAGTATATTAATTTATGAGTAAAAGAAAGAGTGGAATCATTAAAAAGGGATAGAAAATATACAGAAAACTTAATAATAATAAATAAAGAACCCTACTTAAAAATATTTTAATTGAAGTCCAAATACAAAGTCCAAACAATTTGAGTTTCACTCCATAATGAGAGAGAAAAAGAGAATTTGAATGTTAAAAATAAATGGAATGAAAAGTATGAAAGGGACAGAAAGAAATGAGAAAAATAAAAATGATAATATAAGTATAGGGTTTGGGATGAGAGGGTATTAGAAGGCAATCCCTTTGGGACTTTAGGTACTAATGAATGTGACACATTACAAACTATAATAAATAAAAAGCTAACAGACAGCACACCGAAAAGGACACCCTATCTTAATTCCCGCACTTCCACATGCTCTTCTAATAAGTGAATAACCAATTTCCCAACTTAAATAAATATGCGTTCCATAAATTTTTTTTTTTTTTTTTAATTTTTCTTTTGTTTATTGTTCAAGAAACAAGTGAATAAATAACATTGTATTATAACCAAACAAAAATAGAAATTCTTTGGTTGTTTTGGGGCATTCATCAATTTGGGTTGGCAAGAGATTTGAACTATAAATCAACTACATGTCGTTTTTCCCGAAATGATGAAAACATTATCCGTTTTAACTTGCTAACTTTTCTTTTTTTTCCCAACCCAATTGAGACAAACCGATCTGTCGGAATAGCATTTAAAAAGAAAAAAGAAAAGAAAAGGCTTGTGAAATTCAATTATTCCAACTTCTAAACCTGGACAATAATCATTACTCGGAAACCAGATGGGCTTTTGAGTTTTGCCCTTTTCATGGGAACAGAACAGCCTGCGCTTCCAACATCTTTCTTGGCTTTCTCCAAATTCTCCAACCAAGAAAAGACCATCACATTTTGACCGTCTCTCATCTCAATCCATTTCAGATTCTTTTATCTTCCCATGTTCTAGTTTCCACACTTCTTTAGGCTGTGCTTTGAGTAGAACTCAACTGCAATTAGCCTCGTCGTCGTCTGCACCCGAGATCACTCTCTTTAAAAGCTTTATTGTCGAACCCATTTCGATAATTGTCTGCACAAGTCTTTAAAGTGAAGAGGCCTTCTCTTTACAAACTTCTGCAACTCTCCATCTTTTTTTTTTCATCTTTCTTCCCATCACATGGATATGGTGCCCCAGTTAGCGCTACATTCACCTCTGCAATAAACAATGGAGCACTTCTTATCAGAAAAAACACAGTGAATGATCAAATTCAAACACTAAAACCACATATTTCCATAAAAGAATCAGGGTTTGGGACGTCTCGAATGTATTTCTTTTCTGAGGTTGGAAGAATTCAATGGAAAAGTTGGTACTTGTTTGGGCAACTTTTGATCCCAAATGTAATAATCAACTTGTTAATCTGATCTGGAGTTCAAATTTCAATTTTGTAAAGGCAGATGATCCTTAATACTTACAAGGATTAGAGGGTGAGAACGAAAGGCGGGGCGTCTCTTCGTGGACCTGCAACAGAGCGGTATACATATACACTTTCAGCTTCACATTCATCACTCCCACCATCCTTAATGACCTCAATGTTCAACCTCGGCACCTGCTTCGCCAAAACTCGACACCCGTTCATTGTCACCTTACAGGCCGACATCCATAGTGATCTCATGGATTCATACCTCTCCAAACCAGAAAGCAAAGCTGCATTTCCAAATGGGCTGTCTCTGATCTCCAACTTCCTCAGCTTTGGACAACCACTCATAACACACTGCATTCCCCAGTCACTGCTTCCAGCAAAAGCCACTGAAAGAGTTTCCAAGTTTTTTGCATATTTCCCGATATATTCAAATGTTAAGTCTGTTAGCAAGCCCGAAATGGCGAGTCTACGCAGCTTAGAGCAAGTTTTCACCACCGCACCAAAGGCCTCATCCATTGATTGCTCTGTAAGATAATCTGGTTGGTGGGGATTCATAATGCAGAGACGAAAATGGGTGAAATCTGGGCAGTTCTGCACAATGGTGGCCACAGCCTCATTCGTCATCTGGCGGCAAAAGTAGAGAACGTAATGGAGTTTACGACAGCCATAAGACACAGCAAGAAACCCGGACTCAGTTACACCATGGACTAAATTGTCGGCAAAGGGATCTGCTGGAAATACACGGAGTTCCTCCAGCAAGGGGCAGCTCAATCCAACAGCCTTCAGGCCTTTGTCTTCCACTGTGTCTAAAACCTGCACCAGGAACATAATATTAGAGGGCTCGAGTATGAACAGTCATAGAAGGAGATATCTCAAATCCTAGGTGCTTGCATTGCACAATCCTTGCTCTCTCTCTCTCTCTCTCTCTCTCGCTCGTTAATATTAAACTAAAGAAAGGAAGGGAAAACCGAGGTATACCCAAAGGCGGCGAAGAACGGGGCAGTGGGAAAGAAGTCCAGCAAGTTCACCACCGTGTAGAATAGAGTAACTCAGATTCAAGAAAGTTAAATTTGCACAGGCAGGAAAAAGAACTTGGAGATACAACACTGTCGACTCCAACAAACCAGAGAGAGTACGCAGATTCTTGCAACTTTTGAAAGCATCTTCGAGGTCACAATACTGCCGAAGAGTGATCTCTTGTGAAAAAGACCCTGTGCCTAACTCCGTTAGCTGAGGAGTGTGAACAAGTAGCCTCTGCAATTGTTCCAAGTTTATATTCCTATTAACCTTCAAAACCTTCAGTGATTTGCACCTTCTTACCAGCTTCTCAAGGGCCTCAAAACTGATATCGCTGTTCAAACTTGAAAAGTTGAGTACTTCCAGAGATTTCAAGGTATCTGGGAAGCAACTCAGCCAATGTCCACTTTTGTCATTAATGTCGTTCTCAAGTATGTCAAGCTCCGTCAAGTTCCTGGCATCAAATTAGAAGTTAGAGTTTCGCTTTCTTGCAAAAACAGACACCCACCCAAGAAAGAAAACGTTTGGCTTGATGTCTTTACTAAATATCATTTCCAAGAACATATCTAGTAAAAAGAAACAAACGATCAGTTTCTACTTTTCGTAACTGTTGACAAGGTCATCCTTTATATCTATTCTATGTCAACATCACAGCATGTAATAAATTTAAGAATTTATGATGATAAACTCAACCCATTCATTAGCATGAATAAATAGTAGCCTCCTGAAAAATAAATAAACAAATAAAAGGCACAGCCCCGCCCCCCCAAATTGAAGCTTCATTAAAGACAACAGATCTGGGGAGCTGGCACAATCAGTGGAGCCATGGCAGTAGGTTGAAGATTCCTGTAGAAAGAGGTGGGCAGAAGGCCAGATTTGTTCAATGACTGATCTTCCCATATCATTAGTAATTAATTAATGATCAAGTTGATAATAATGGAGACAAAGTTGCAAGGATGTGATATGCCAACGACCATATGACAGAGAAAAGCAGGTTAGATGTCGCATCCAAGAAAAAAGGGAAACAGAAAAACGAGAGGTGGATATAACAAAAGTTAAAAATTTCTCATCAGAGTTCAATCAGTAGGAAGTGATGCTATAATAAGCACCAATAACAGAACTATACGCAGTACAATTGTATTTATTATGAGTTCCCATTCCATTTTGTATGAATGAATGAATAAAGTTCATAACTTTTCAATATGATTCCGACATGATACTGTTTGGGTGGTGTCCATCAGCAACCCCATATAAAGCTAATTGAAAGAAACGAATCAGTGACCAAACCAACCAAACATTGTTTTAATTTCATAACCACAACGCAAATGAAAAAACCTTTTTCTGAGGAGGCATCTAACACAAAAGAAATCAATATTCCAAGAGGGAAAATAATGAATAAAATATAATAAAATTCCCTATTCTTTCAAAAGGGATTTCCCCAAACAACCCAGATCTCATCGTAATGAATCAGAGTTTTAAAAAGAAGAAATGACGTACTTGCAGTGAGTGGCAATGGCGGCTAGGCCATCGGTGCTAAAACCATCGCAGCTCATCATTGAAAGGGCTTTGAAATTTGGGAAAGAACGACTCAAAAACTCCAAGCTTTCGTCAGTTACAGTCATTCTCTTGAGCCTCAATTCTTCGAGATTTGGGTATTTTGAAGCGAAAGCAACAAGCCATGAATGAATATCAGCTCCCCAATTCGGAGGCACCAAATTGAAATCTGAAAACCTAGGTTTCCCTTTCAGCGTCACACTCCGAATGTTTGGGAACCGTCGGATTACAATTTCCGGCGAAACAGAGTAACAATTCCCAATGAAAACGTGGGTTCGAGACCACCGCTCGGCGTTGAACCAATCTTTACAAACCAAAGATACAGAACTTCTATCTTTGTGGGACTTCACCAAACTCAAAACTCTTTCCAATACCTCATCTGGAAAAATTGAACCAACCCGATTCGACTCATCCGAATCACCTGACCCTTTCTGCCTCTTCGAACTCATTATTCCCCTCAAAAAACCCACGACAAATCGACTTATCTCAAAACCCCATATGGAAAAACAAGAGAAACCCCCCAAAAAAAGTTCGAATTCGAAAATGTACTTGTTTAGAAACTGTGGGAACAGTTGTACAATGAGGGGGAAAATTCAAGGAACGCAAAATTTCCCAGAGACAAAAGAAACGAGGGGTAATTCAAACCAAAATGAAGACTAAAGTATTGAAGAAAAAGGCAACAAAAAACTGATGCGTAAGGAGGAATTCCCACCCCCAACAAAAGTTGAAGAGCTACAATAACTTGAAAAGCCGAATGGTAAACGAAGCCTATAAAAGATCGGGATCCTATATCCAGTTAAAGAAGAAAGAGCAGAAACAGAGTAAGAAAGAGAGGACCGAGTTGACTCAGTGCTCTCTTTGTATCTTATCTCTGTGAAACAAATAATAGAAAAACAGCAGAAAAAAAAATGGGTTCTTTTGTAGCGATTGGGAAGTGGGAAGAGCCAAAGTGAGAAAGCCAACTAATTGCGTATTATAGAAAAAGCAGAAACAGAGCAAAAAAACAATCCTCTCCCCTGCATTTCTTTCTCCACCCTTCCTCTAACCTCACAATCCCTAATTTTTATTTTCCCTCACCCCCACTTGCGTTTTGGCGCGTTCTCCACACCTCCAATCAACTACTGACACGTCAACACTTTTTTTATTTCTTCTTTTTTGATGACTGTAAATCTGGGCATGTTTGTGGCAGCGGATTGCCCGGGTACTGCCCTTTGCTTGTTGAATCTGACTTCACTTGATTTATTTATAATTTTATAATCTAATTATAACTTCTTCAAAACTTTATCTTCTTTTTTAAATATGTTTAAAATTAACTATTAAGTTTTTTAATAAATCTTTAAAATTTTAATTTTTGTATCACATAATTCTTCGACCTATTCGACCTTTAAAACAAAGTTAATTGATAATTGATAATTTTTAGTATATTTATGAGTTTTTCAAATATTTTCAGTTATCTATTAGATATAAAATTAAAAATTTTAAAGATCTATTGAATACAAAATTAAAAACTTAATGATTTGAAAAATTAAAAAATCTAACGTGAAAGTTTAGAAAATAAATAAATATAATTATTTACGTTTATGGACTAACATATAATTTAACATGTAATTTTAAGGAGAAAGAAATTTTGCTTTTTAGGCCAAGAAATTATATATGAAAATTATTGACCTACATTTTTCAATGGGCAATTATATGTGGAAGCGGCTCACTTCAACTCATCATCACATATTTCACCCCTTTTTGCAAAGGAAACACTTTCTCCATTTTACCCTTCGACCTTCTCCCAAATTCCTCAAATGACCGTATAAATAAAATATAGGCTTCATTAGGATCTAAAACTTTTATACTTGCATCCGACCTTAATCTATGTACCTTAAATTTTGTAACTTTATGTTTAAACAAATATTTAATAAGTTGTTCAACTTGTAATTTTATGTTAAATTAACTTGACATATTTGACATTTTAAAAAAAGTTTCTAATCTAATTGACGTTTGAATCTCGTCTGCTTTAAGTTTTGCTGCCAGTGACCTTAATCTTTAAAGCACTTCTCCTTGGTCTCGTCTCAAGATATTCCGAACTAACATGCGTAAGAAATTCTTGCAATGATATGAGGTCAAACCTACTACACTTCTATGTTTAAGTTAGTACAGGAAGTTGCCAGTTTAGCTAAGCTCAAAAAAAGAAATAAGGTCAAGTCTCTCTTTTGGAAATTACTTAGTCTCTCCCTTGGGGTGGTTGAATGAGGATGTTTATAAGCATATCCTTTGACACATGCCTCTGATTGCATGTGACGATAATAGATATAGTGTTAGAAACGTTTCTAACACTCGAGGTTGCAAGTTGTCAATCCGGATCTAACTCGATTATTTTTCGATTGAAATATATTTGTCGGCTCAACTTGTCGACCCAAATCTTGAAGTATTGATGTTTCTCTTTTGGGACACATGCTCTCGTATGTCTCCTCCTAGTACCTTATAAGATTAGGCTTGTCCATGGATTTTGGGCCTTACATTGGATAACCCTCAACATTATTAATCATAGAATTAATCTTCTGTCTAATAAATCTTGACATCTCCATTTTGTAATGCAACTTTAGAAAAATGAGATTTTTTTTTAATAGTTAGATATTTATTAGACATGAAATTACGTAATAAACATTTTTTGAAAAAGTTATAAATCAACAATTATTAGATATTAGCTAGCACACTTATAATTTAACCCCCAAAAAAATTAACAGAATATGAGATTTTTTTATCACAACAATTTCATTAATAAATATATATTAAAAATCGGACGGCTGTGCCTATTTTCCAATCCTCGGCAATTCTCTTATGCTGTATAAATTTATTAATTTATATTCGTGGATTGAGAAACAGGTCATCATTGTTCAGCTCCAAATTTGAAGAAAATGTAAAAAAAAAAAAAAAAAAAAAAAAAATCATAATTATCCAAAAATGGAAGGGGCATGCTTTTAGTTAGTCAAAGGTTTATATCTCCTCTCTTTCAGCATTCCGACTCTAACGTATTTAAATCTGACCGAGTAATATTGTTATGATGTTTGGATATATATAAAGTTTGACTACTTTGAATTAATGAATCTATAAATTTTTTAATATTTTTTTTAAAAAATTATTATAATATTTATATTTGTTTAAAGTTTATAATAAATATAATATGTTTTTTATTTTTAACATTTAAATTTTATGATATTTTAGTTCTTATCTACGTGTTATAGATCATTTTACGTATTTTAAATTAATAAGAAAAAAAAATGATAATCCGACAACCTAATCAAACTCAATTCGAATTTTAAGGATTGGATTGGGTTGGATTAGACTTTATTCTGTTATTTTGGGTTGTCAATTCAACCAATATGAATTTTTAAATTGATACAAAGAATACCTTTAACCCATTCCAAACCAATTCGTATACATTGTTAGACTCTATTGAGGTTAGACCTAATTCTAGTATTCATTCTATTAAATTTGTTTATGAAAAATAATATAATTGTTAATTGAAATATAAAATCTTCAATTATGTAAGGGAAAATAAAATATGAAATATAAAATCTTCAATTATGTAAGAGAAAAATAAAAAAATAAAAGGTGAGATAATTTGATCACCACATAAAATGTTATGATGTAAAGATGGGCATCAAATATGATCCTCTCACACTGTCGCCGTTAAATGCACATCAGAAAGCGACGTCTTAATAGCAACAATATGTCCTTTTACATTAATCAATTTTTTTTTATATGATCGGTCGTTTTTACCCCTCGTTTTCTTTAAAGTTGTGATCCCATCATTCTTTAATCCTTAATCATTTTTAAGTCAATTGCAACAAATAACAAAACTTACCTAATTAATCAAATTAAAAGTTAAACACGTAATAATAGCAAAAACAATTCTAAATTCAGAAGTAGTTTTTGTAATTCTTTCTAAGTATTAAATAAATAAATATGACATACAAATTTTAGAATATTTATTTTTTGAAAAATATATAAACGCTTCTATAGTAGTTCTGACTCAATAAATACATTAATATTTTTTAAAAAAAAAAATAAAAATAAAAAAATAAATGAAGCTATCAAATATGGTTCTCCTCATTTTTTTAAATTTTATTTATATTAAAAAATAATACAACAGTTAAAGTAAGTTTAACTCAACAATAATTAGCATGATCTTCCTCCTTAGAAATAGAAGGTTTGGTGTACCTAGAATGTTAGGGGGTGAATGACCATATCAAGTGTAGGGTGGTGGCAGATTTTCTGGCTTCCTCCTTTGTTACTTTCTGTTGTTTACTTGAGACGAGGGTTCTTCGTGAGAATTTTGGTATGGTGATGGGTAGGTTTGGTGATGCTTGGAGTTGTGTGTGTAGCTATAGTGTGCAGGGAGTTGGGAGGATCTAGGTGATATGGCGGAAGAGTGTCTATGATTTTTCCATTGATGTCAGTGGGAATCAATTCATTTCTGGAACCTTAGTGGATATTGTATCTAGTGCTAAGGTACATATTGGTGTTGTGTATGCCTCTAATCACGTGAGTGAGAGGAGGAACTTGTGGCCTCAGTTGATTAATGTGTGGGCCTCATGGCAGTTTCCTAGAGTTGTATTGGGGGATTTTAATGCTATTCGTAGTAGCTCGGGAGATTTTGGTAGTTGCCCTAGCTTGAGGGAGATGGAGGAGTTTGATGGGTTTTATTAGAGACGGATCTGGTTGAGTTGGGTGTGACAGGTAACTTGTTTACCTGGACTAGTAAACTCTAGAGAAATGGTATCTTGTGCCGTTTGGATCGATGCCTGTCCAATGAGGCGTGGAAGGTAATTTTTCTGTATTCGAAGGTTAGGGTTGGTCAGTGGGGGATTTTTTATCATAGCCCTCTTCTGGTTTCTACAGGGGAGACGAGGAGTAGGCCGCCTCCTACGTTTCGTTATTTTTCTCATTGGGCAGAGGCAGAGGGTTTTTTTTATACTATCAGGTCAGTGTGGAGAAGGTCTGAGGATGTGTCTCCTATGGTTAGTTTTGTGCGAAATTTGAAGGTAATGAATCGGGTTTTTCATGCATCGTTTGGTAGGCATATCTCTGTGTTAGCTGATGAGGTGCGGGCGGCTAGGCAGGTTATGGAGGCGGTTCAGGCTGCGGTAGAAAGGAATCCTGATTCAGAGTCGGTGTGTGCGGAGGCAGCTCGGGCCACTGAGGTATTTTAGTCAGTGGTGAGATTGGAGGAGGCATTGCTCCGGCAGAAGGCCAGGGTCAGGTGGTTGGAGTTAGGTGATATGAATATAGCTTTTTTTCATCGTTGTGTTCATTCTCGTTGCAACTGTAATGGTTTATTTACGATTGTGGATGCTGGGGGGAACTCGCCAGATGATGCATGACAGGGTGGCAGGGGTGGCGGTAGAATTCTTTCGGGGTTGCTTAAGGGCTCAGCATATGGAGTATAGGGATCTTACTACCCGAATTCAGGATATTGTGCAGTTCAACTGGCCCAAGGAGGGGGTGGAGGCACTTGGTCGGCCAATGAGTCGGGAGAAGATTTAGAAGGCTTTATTCTGGATGAAGTCTGGGAAGGCTCTTGGGCCTAATGGATTTTCGGTGGATTTTTACAGACCTTCTTGAAGTGTGGTTGGGGATGATTTCTGTGACGCTGTGCTGAATTTTTTTTTTAGACATGTTACCTGCCTGGTGAAGTTAATTCTACTGCTATTATTCTCATCCCTAAGAGGCGGGGAGCTGAACGTATGGAGGAGTTTCGTCTTATTTCATGTCACAATGTTATGTATAAGTGTATCTCAAGGATCTTAGCTGAGAGATTGCGATTGTGGTTACCTGATTTCATCAATGGTAATCAGTCTGAGTTTGTTCCAGGTAGGTCAATTTTCGATAACATTTTATTGTGTCAGGAGCTCGTGGGGAGCAATAAGAAGGGCAGAGGAAAGCCGTGTTGTGTGTTAAAGGTAGACCTTCAGAAGGCTTACAATTCAGTGAATTGGGATTTTCTGTTTGGTGTGTTGTTGGCTATAGGTATGCCCCTTCATTTTGTTAATTGTGTAAAGGCTTGTGTTACTTCGCTTAAGTTCTCTGTGATGATTAATGGTTTCCTTGAAGGGTTTTTTTTTCTGGTAGGAAGGGGTTGAGGCAGGGAGATCCGCTGTCTTCTTTTTTGTTTGTGATGGTGATGGAGGTCTTGTCTAGGTTGTTTAATAAATCTCCTGTGTAGTTTAGGTTCCATGATCGGTGTGAGCGTTTGGGCCTAACTCATTTGGTTTTTGCAGACGATTTGATGATTTTCTGTGCAGTTGAGAGAGATTCTTTGGAGTTTGTGAGGCAGGTATTGACAGAGTTTGCAGAACTGTCTGAGTTAGTTGCAAATGTTAGGAAGAGTTCCATGTTTATTGCAAGTGTGGAGTCGGGGGAGACGGAGGAACTAGCTGCGTATATGGGTGTCTCTCTTAGTTCTTGCCTGTTAGGTATCTGGGTTTACCTTTATTTGCAAGTCGGTCGAGGGTTGTGGATTGTGCGCCTTTGATACAGAGGATTACAACTCATATTAGAAGTTGTGCAGCCAGGTCCCTCTCCTTTTCTGGGAGGTTGCAGCTTGTTAGATCTGTTTTACAATCCTTTCAAGTTTTTTGGTGTAGAATCTTTGTGTTTCTTGCGTGTGTAACTCATGAGGTTGATCGTCTATTACGTAATTTTTTGAAGGGTAGTGTGGTGAGTCGGGATAGTGCACGGGTGGCGTGGGATGAGATGTGCTTGCCGTTGGGAGGGGGGTTGGGTGTGAAACATGTGGCCTCTTGGAACCAGGTTGCTATTATGAAGCTGCTCTGGATTCTCTTAATTAAATCGGGGTCACTATGGGTGGCATGGGTGGAGGCGTATGTTTTGCGTGAATGGTTGTTGTGGGTTGTTCGGAGTGAGGTTGGGAGATCTTGGTGCTTGAGGGCTATCTTGCGAAGTTGAGATAGATTCAAGCAGCTGGTTCGTTTGATGATTGGTGATGGATGGTCTTTGTTTTGTTTGGTGGGATCCTTGGCTGCTTGGGGGGTGCGATTTTGGATTCTTACAGGTCTACGGTGTTTCATGATACAAGGAGTAGTTTGGAAGCACGGTTGTCGAAGTTCATGGATGGTGAGGGAAGTTGGAGGTGGCCTACGGTGTCTTGGGAGTTACTTGTGATCTAGGGTATTATCCAGGCAATGAGGCCTGGGGTGAGGGGAGAGGATTATTGGGTTTGGGTGTCGGATGCTAGTGGTCGATTTTCTATCGCTAGTGCTTAGGAGAGTATACGTCCCCATCATCCTAAGGTGTCTTGGGCGGGTATTTTGTGGGTGGGGGGTGGTATTCCGAGTCACTCCTTCTGTGCATGGTTAGCAGTGAGGGGCAGGTTGAGTACACGAGATTGTTTGAGGAGTTAGGGTTTTTTGTCAGAAAGGAGGGTGTCTTCTATGTGGGGGAAGTGTGGAGTCGTGGGATCATTTATTTTTTGAGTATGGGTTTGGGAGAGAGGTGTGGTTTAGTGTGTTGCGTCAGTTGGGTTCGACGCATCGGTGACTGGTTGGGATGTAAAGTTGAGTTGGTTGTGTCAAGTAGGGTCGGGTAAGAGGATGCATAGTAAGTTGTTCCATGTTTTCTAATTTGCTTCCATATACTACATCTGGTAGGAGAGTAATCGGCAGCTGCATGGAGGTCAACCGAGGTTGGTGTCTGTTCTGGTTCACCTTATGGTCTCTACAGTTCGTGCTCATGCTACTTCCTGGCGAGTTGACCTTCTTGGTCTTATCTAGTGTGTGTATGGATGTTTTTTCTTTTTGAACTTCACGTTATTCTCTGTTTTGCTGTAGCCTCTAGTTTGTGTGGTTTTGGATTTTTTTTCTCTGTCTTTCTCCTTGGTGGTTTGCGAGTTTGCGTTTATGTGTTGGTTTTGTTCTGGTTTTATCCTGTTGGCTTTGTTTTGGTTTTGTTGCCCTGTCTTTGCTTGTACTTTGTTGCTTTGATGCCTTGATCCCAGACTGTGAGATCCACTTGTTGTATAATAATATCACCTATTCTAAAAATAAAAAAATAAAAAAAGTTTGATCCCTCATCCCTATCATTCTTGTACTAAAAGACGATACATTTTTTTAAGAAAGAATTTTTTTTTTTTTTATTAAACCTCAAGGGGCAATATTTGAAACAATATCCAATACAACTGGATTTTGTATCCAAAATGGGTAATCATTCATTCGGGTCTCATTAATGCTTTGTATTCTAGCATTCTTAGCTATTTGATCAACTAAATTATTATTTTCTTGAAAATATGTGTAAAAGAAATTGTATCAAAAAGATGAGAAAGCTTCCAAATTTTCCTTCGAAATTAGATTGATCACTTCTCTACAATCAGATTCAACAATAAGCTTTTTGAAATTCTTTTGGGGAACCCATGTAAAAATCTTGATGTTGTTATATTATCAAATAATTTTTAGAAATGTAGAAGATGATGTTGTTCATGAGAATATATATTTATTGTGGAAAAAATCTTAATTAATTTGTAGATTTAAATCCGAGATAACGTAAAGATTTATGAAAGTAAAGTTTCAACTTATGAAGACTAGTCAAAGCCTCATTAACATCAAATCCAAACCTAACCCATATGAAAAACAACACACTAAGAGTTTCAACTTAGTTTAATTAATTTTTCACTTTGAAAACTCAAACAAAGTTGATTTGACCCCAATGTTCTTATTAAATCGAGTTCAAAATATTGAATTTTTTCACTCATTATATAATTCAATGTACCTTGACAAGACTATATTATAAGTCTATGTTTTGGATAACAAAAATTGCACAAATTATATATATTTATATATGAATTATTCTTATATTGCGGGAAAGAAAAAAACGTTAAACCATGATGTATGTAACAAATAGCTAATTCATAAAGTAAGTGAAACATACAAATTTGATAGGATTTTTATGGAAGTCGTTGTCAAGATCTTCGTCAAGTAAAATTTTCAATGATTCTTTTTAATTAAAAGTAATATTAATTTAATGAATTTTTGATAAATATATATATATATACACACAAAAAGTAGTTTAATATACTTGAATTAATTAGTGGAGGGCCTTTTGTCAAAATAATAATGATAATAAGGGTAGGGTCTTTATGAACCTAAGCCTCCTATTAGATTGCTTTTATTTTTCTTCCTGTCCTTTTTGAACCATATTAGATTGCTTTCTTAAGATATGATTTGTGATAATTTCACACGACATGAATTAAACCAATTACATTGCATTTATGTAAGGTAAGACAATATCATAATTTCTATTACTTAATTTTATCGTTGCGATATATTTATTTGGGTAAATTAAATTACATGTTTATTTACCAATAAATTTGAGAAACCCAGTAGTTGATCTTAAAAAAATTGTACATACTTTACATGGTATAATCACTATTTACCTAAAGACATCACGAACTACATGTTAGGTAATTAAAATTAAAGCTATTACTTAATTTTTGAAAATTTTAAGTAGAGGTGTACATGAGTTGGGTTTGATCGGATTGAGGATATTTTCTAGCTCAATCTGAAAATTTCGATTCAACCGGGGTTGGATTCACAGGTTATAAATTATTTTTTATTTTTAATGAAAAATATGTACACATAACTAATAACTAAAATCTCATAAAATTTAAATGCTAAATACCAATTTTAAACAAAGACAAATATCATAACAATTTTAAAAGAAAAATATTAAAAATTCACAAATTAATTAATACAAAGTAATCAAATTTTAAAGAAAGAGGAAATACACATATACGTATTTTATTAATATATATAAAATTCAAGTTGGATTTGGTGAATTCAAATTTTTTTTTAGCCAATCTACAACTCAATTCAACCCAATAAAAATTAAAAAAAATTCAACACCCAAGAACAAAACTAACCCAACCCAACTCTTACATTTTGAGTTGGGTAGTTTAGGTTGTTCGGGTTGTCAGATTATTTGAACACCCTAATTTGAAGCATTCGTTTTTTTTATTAAAAAAAAATAAAGTATAAGCTAATTTAGTAAACAAAAATTAAACTACATTGTTAGCATCTATATATATTTTAATTAGATAAATATCAATTTATATTCCTAAATTTTAGAATTGTATCCATCATTTAAATCATAAAATTAATCGGCCCTTTGTTAATATTTATAACTATTTTTTCATTTGATTTCATCTCAAATCAGTTCAAAATCACTTAAAAATAAATAAATAAACTCTCCAAAATTACCATCAAAGTTGGTAGCAAGAAAATTATATTATGTCGAACTCACATTCAATAATTTTCCTTTATATATATTTCTAGGAAGGGTTTATTTTGTGGTAATCTTAGATTATATCTAGATTCTTTTGTTTTGCAGTAATTTTAAAATTGTTGAACATCGAAAGATATCGAGCATTCTAAAATCCCTGACATATCCATTCTCTTTAAAACGATCAGTTTTCAAGATTCCCTACTAGCATCTGTAAAATTATAACCCTTACCCTTATCCCTAATTAGTATATAATTAGCCACCACATCATTTTTTTGCCACTTTTTAATTATCATCTACATATAGATTCTCACACAAAACTCTAATGAATTCTTTGCAAGGTATTTTCACATTCCTTTTCTTACTTTTTCTCCATTTGGTATTCCCTTTCTTACTTTCTTCTTAATTTTTCCTATCTTTTCACATTTTTATTATTGGTATCGTCTATTTAATTTTGATCATTTTATTTATTTATTTATTTTTCATATGAAATTTATATTGAGACCTTACTTTGAAATTGAAGGTCTCAATGTCTCTCATTTAGTATAGACCACACTTTAGATTGGGTTTGTGTATTTTCTTTTTGTTTCATTCTTTGTTGAAACTAGACCGTAATTAGGGTTAATTCGTATATGTGTGTGTGTTTGTTTTGTTGAGTCCATAGCACAAATTAGAGTTTTTTGTATTTTTATTATTTTTTTTTTTTAAACTTTTGTTCTCCTCGTTGAGACTTGAGTCTAGATCTTATTATTAGGGTATGACATTCATTTTATCAAACTTTAATTTTAGAAGTGTGTATCAAATTTCTTAAACTTTTGATTTTTTTTCTTTGAACTTTTAAAAATTTTCTAATAAGTTCTTAAGCTCTTAATTAATATTAAGTACTATTGGAATCTCAATTTCAGTTAAGACCTAGTTCTACTGTAAATGACAAAAAGAAAAGGTTAAAAACCACTTTTAGTTCCTAAACTTTTATAAAAGTAAAAATTTAGTCCGTAAACTTTAGTTGATAACGATTTAGTCACTGTACTTTTAGTTTTCTAATAATTTAGTCCCTAAACTTTAGTATGTAACAATTTAGTTCTCTTATTTTCAAATTTGAAACAATTTAGTCGCTAACATAAAATTTTTTAATCAAAATTTGATGTTAATTTTAATTATTTTATAATGTAAACTTTGTATTTTATAAAAATATTGAATCTCTAATTAGTTTATCGGTTTAGTTTGGCAAGAAATCTCATTAAATTTTAACATAAATTTCTACAATAGAGACCAAATTGTTATAAATTTCAAAGTATAAGGACTTAATTATTACATAGCAAAGTTCAGGGATTAAATTATTACAAAATTGAAAGTTTACAAACCAAAGTTTAGGGACTAAATTGTTACTTTTATGAAAGTTTAGGGACTAAAATTATTTTTTTAACCAAAAAATCTATAATTATTTTGACATAAATTTTAACCATGTAACGAAGATAAAATATTTTATTTTTTTTAAAAAAGATAAATTTTGTGTTCAAGTTTGTTTTAAAATATAAAAAATATACAATTGTTTTGACAGGATGTCCAACGATGAAATGAAGAAAAAATATTTGTTTTTTTCCTTTAAGTTAAAATATCATATTTTTATTCAAATTTTTTTCAAAATATATAAAATCTAAAATTGTTTTGGTAGAAAGTCGAACGATGGTATGAAGGTAGAAAATTTGATTTTTTTTTTTTTTTTTGGTTAAAAGATTAGATTTTGCATTAAGTTTGTTTCAACTAGGTTTTGTATTTTTTTTATGTCTTTAAATTAAATTGTGTATTTTCATTTTCTTCATAGCATGGGAGAATGGAGTGGAATTATACACTTTCGTGTTCAAAGCATTGTCTGAGTGAATAGGCAACACCTACCACGCAAAGCTTTCTTGAAGAGGTTAGGCTGGTTCTTTTTCTAACCTGCTAATAATTTGATTTAGATGTTGGGGCAAGCCCCAGAAAAGGATAGGTTGGCTTTTAACTCCATCTTGACTGGCATCCTACGCTCGAAACGGTAGAGTACTGGAACGAACTACTCATTGTTGTGTTGCCCCAATCCAAGGAATGGCTTTTGGTAAAGAACATTGTTTTAAGGGAGGGAAGAAGTAGTTGACAAACCACTTCAAGGAGGCGACTAGAATGGAGTGCTTTCATCAAATGATGCATGTGGGCTGAGCCATTCCTACCCTAAGTGGTGGTCTGATTCGGCCTGTTCGGGAAGAGATTCACATAGAGACTCTTACGTTACAGGAATCTCTTTCTATGTTAGCATGAGGGGACATGCTTTCCTATGGTAGTCCCACTGCGGCCTCTAACCGTCTGTCTTGCCTCATCTTTCTTTGGCTATACTTGTATGTTGCCAGCCATGTTAGCTTCACATGAGAGTTTAGCCTTTAGAAAAAGGCCCTCATCATCAGTCAACTCGGCCCCTTTCCTATTTCACTTTGCCACCAATTAAGAAAAAGAAGATGAGATAGAAAACTAACTCTTGAAGATCTAATCTTCTTCTTGTGATTCCTCTTCTCCAAAATTACAAAGAATAACAATGTACTCAAAACCTTAATTGGCCACCACAAATTAGAATCTCGTGTATTCTCTGTAGGGAAGAGAATCTCTAAGGAGTTTTGTGGGTTCTTAGTTTTTTGGAAGAGACGGAAAATTGGGAGGGAGGAAAGGGTAAGAGTTCTTTTCTGGAAAAACATTTTTTTTTTTTTTTTGCAGAGATCATTCTCTGTATTCTCTACCTCTCAATTTTGTCAAGAAGAGAGCAACCCATAACTACACCTACCACTCACGTAGTGAGTTGAGAGAAATTAGGGGAGGGAATTTATTTCACTCCCACTAATTAAAAAAATTAAAATTAAAATAATTTTAATTTAAATAAAACTATTATATATATATATAATAACTATCTTAATATATATATTGTTGGGATTGGTGTCCTAATTCTCCCGGAGTCTCATTGTTTTGTAAAGATACACATTGTTCAATGAATAAAATAAGTGTTATTTAATTCTGGCATTTACTCATATCCAATAAACAATGCTTCTTGGTTATCTTATGTGAACTTAAGCATGTATATGTGATATACAAGTGAATCATGCCTTAAGTGATAACCTAAATAGGTCTGTAGTATAAAGATTAAGGTGAGATACCTGATCCTGGTGACACTACGGACACGGTCCGTTTTGTAGAGGTTTGCAAATGTTGTAAACTACTATAAATGGTAGATTCTAACAATTCATGTAGAGACGTGCGAGCGGGGGTGTCCTATACAAAGAGTTTATATAAGACTTGGATCACAAGATGACTAGACTCTGTATATAACATTGTTGATACTAGAGACTTGCATCTCACCTAAACGACCATAAGTGACACGACCTCAACCTTGAGTGTTTTGAGAACTCCTGCCTTTGAGAGCGGTCTTTTTGTTAGTATGGGTAAGAGTGGCCAGATTGCCAACTCAACATACCTACCTTTTTGGGGACTTGCCTGATCTGGGAGCTGGGAACTCAATCCACAAGATGGAATTCACCACTTTCCCAAAGCAGGAATAAGTAGAGAGATTACTCCCTTAAGGGATGATTACGAGGCTTAAACTTAGTGGCCACAGCTTCTCTTTGGAAGAGAAGACTCAGTCATAGTAGAATTATGACTTATGTTCATTAGAGGGATCAGTGGTACTTAAGGAGACAGATGTAACTACAGGGGCATAACGGTTATTGGCCCAGCTGTACTTACGAGCAATATGTGAAGGGTTGTTGCACTACTCATTGGTTAAGATGGACACATAATATATTTATGGTAAAGAGAGTTCAGATGTCGGTCTTTAGTGGAGTGCCTGCCAGTTAACGGATGGTAGATCCCGTGACTAAATTGTTTAGTCAGTTATTCATGTACCGTTGGAGCTTTGAGCTACAGGTTGATGAGGTCCCCTTGGTAGCTCAATGGATTCAGTTGAGGATCAGTTCTTGGTGTTGATTTGAAATGTTCAAATTGACAAGAGGTATTTTGATTATGTATGATATAATCGGTTCGATGTATGAGATACATCTAGTGGAGGATGGATGTAAATGAGATTTACATTAAATACCATGGAATAGAAAAAGAACTATGGTTTATATGTTTCATGAGATGAAATATTAAAACTATAGGCTATAAATATAGTATGATAAGTTGGTTATCATTTATATTTATAATAATTTTAATTATTGGATAATTAATTAATTTTCTTTAATAACCAAAGTAGTGGGTGGTTACTGGATTCATGGTAACCGTGAGTTTAAAAGGAAGATGGTTTCCTATTTTGAAAAGGAATTTTACAAAAGTTTGACAAAAGATCTTGAGATTTCTCTCGGCGAAAAAAGGGATCTCAAGGTAGTCATCAAGTAAATACGGATTTACTAAACGACGGCTGGGCGAGCTAAATGATCGTGCAGTGGCGAGCTAAACGATCATGCAGTATTCACTAAACGATCACATAGTTTTGTTAGACGATCGCTTGCCCAAAGTAAACGATCGTATAGAGTCTGTAGGCGACAGACCGAGCTAAACGAGCGCATATCTTTTGCTAGACGACCGCTTAGCTTTATCTAAACGATTGTACATTGATCTATACGATAGGTCTCCGCCATCTCCCACTTGTCCAGTCGTGTATGCAATCGGTGTTTCCTCCTTCATCTGCCTCACATCAAGTTCGAACAGAGCCCACCCTCTAGATTATCACACCGAGAATACCAAGGTAGCCTTATTGGTGGTGTCAGACTTAACTCGACACCATCGAGGTTTTTTGGAGGCTATTCGTGGTGCTGTGAAGGTCGTTCGTGCTGTTGCAGAAGAGTTCGTGACCAAGGCGATCGCTGAGGACGAGTGCGGTGTTCGTGCTGTTGTTGAGGGGTTCATGGTCAAGGCGATCGTTGAGGACGAGCGCGAAGTGTTCGTCCTGTGTTCGTTACGATGTTGCGGTCATATAGATCGAGCATTCGAGGTTGCTGTTATTCGAGCATTCGTGCGCAACGGAGCATGGAGACGCTTCTGCCAATGTTCGTAGAGTTTCTCTCTTGTTCATTTGATTTATTCATGCTGTAATTTCTGCATTTTAATTGTATAACCGTTTGTTTAAAGTCGACTATAAATGTAATGTTCATTCATGATTGTGATTTGGAATTATCTTTCTTTCGCTGCTCATGGAAATCTCTAATCTGTTTTCCTTCAATTGGTATCAGAGTTAGGTTCTCTGATATTCCAAATTACAGATCCGAATTTAACGCAATTTTTAGTCTTGGTGTGTTTTTGCATTTGTGGTTAACCATTTTCTGCATTTGTAGATGAATATGATGAATGTTTCGGGTTTAAATTACCTTCTTGTTAAAGCTTTAGTTATTACAAAGTGTTAATTGTAAGGGCTCCTGTGTTTTTGGGCGAAATTAACATCGAAATCGAGTCTGTAATTAAAAAAGTTTGACTTCGTCAAGTCGTTCGTGATGAAGCTTCAGCGCATGGCGATGCGGATCTCAACGAAGAAGAAGACCAAGCGTTGGTCGGATCATGTAGCCTTAGGTAAACGATCGTTGGGATTTAACTAAGCGATCATTTAGATTTTTTTCTAGACGATCGTGTAGTATTTTTTAATCGATCGTTTAGTTACTGCTAAGCGATGGGGTAAATCGTTTACCATATTGCATGGTGTTGGTTGCGTGATCGCATAGGCGCTGGAGGTAGACGATCGTAGTGGGAGCATGCGATGCTCATCGTTTAGTAGAAGGCACGCACTAGACGATCATGTAGTTAGCAAGCTTCATTGCTTAGTTACTACTTATGCGATCGTGCGTATACGATACGGAGACGCTAGCTAAGCGATCGCTTAGGCGATGATGCTTCGCTGCATGGTAGTTACTTAGACAATTGCTGAAGGCGGGCGTTGTGCGGAGCGCGCTAAGCAATCGTGTAGTTCAGGCTTCATCGCTTAGTAAAGATACACAATCGTGTAGTAATAGCTAAACGATCATTTGGATTTTTCTATACAATCGTATAGTAAATGTTAAACGATCGTTTAACTTTGGGAGCGTTGGTAAGCGATAGAACAAAGAATTTGTTTTATCGTGTAGACGATCGTAGGGTGCGTAATACACGATGGTTGGAGAAGCGATGCTTTACCGAGCGGTTCAATACCCGGTTCGCCTGTTTGAACCAGAGACTCCTTGTCTTTGTAATAGTTAACTTTCCTTTTGTGTTTTTAAGGAAATTTCACCCGGTTCATCAACTTTTATTGCTTATACATGTGATGTATGGTTCTTATATGCCAAAGTGTTTTTCATATAGTTAAAAACTCACCTTAGTTTGTGCAATTATTCGTGCATCATGTATTATAAAGTTTATAATCGAGCATGAAGAAATTACTTGAGAGCATGCGCATGCATCATGAAATATAAGAGTTATATTTTACATGTATTGAGCATTATCATGCTCATCATTTTATTATAAATGTTATAGTCTAAGGGTGAATGGAAGCATGTTTTGCTTGTTTCATTGCGGTTTTGTATAAGTGTTATATAAAAGTAGTAGAAATGAATGGACAATACATTGAGCATGATACTTAGGCTATTTATAAGTGTTATAAATGCCTTGCATGTGTTAGCTTAGCATTGTGGTTTGTTTCCGTTTATAATTGTTATAAAGGAAATTAGACCTAAATTCGATAAATCAGAGTTGCATGCAGACTTAGAGTGAACTCAAGTTTTTTAAAAGAGTTCTAAAATTGGATTCAGATAAACCTGAGTTCAAATGGTTCTAAAAAGTTTAGTAACCTAGAGTAATCTTTTAAAATCGGTTTAATAGGATTAAATTGATTGAATAAAAGATTAAATTTTTTGTAAACCTATCTATAAGGGACCTTTGTTTAAGGAGGGTTCTGGCTAGGCTGGGGTTCCTAAGTTGACGGAAACGTAACACCCCTACCTAGGAACCTACCTGAAAAGGTGAATTAGATAAATTTTCAACAAACATGCAACAATTTGGCCAAAGACTCCGTTATAGAGTTTAAGGATGATGATCAAAAGTTGTTTCACTATCTAAGGTAAAAGTTACACTTGAGAAAACTTAAAAGTCACTTAGTTAAAATCCTTAGCCATATTTTTTCTAAGTAAGCTAAACCCTAGGTTATAAAATACTCAGTGGGAGGAAGAGAAGTATCAAATATGTCTATGATTCCACTCACGTTTCTCCCAGTATATTCATATCGGAGATTCATGCTTGGCCTCGTGGTGTCTAGGATGCATCCCTCTTCGGATGGTGTTTGCATGAGTCAATATCAAGGTGAACGGAAAGAGTGTTTATAGTAAGTTGGTGAAGGGTGTGTGTCAACACGTCCTATGGTCTCTGTCGTTGGTTCACACCATGAGATCATTCTGTACACCCTCGTGTCGCCTTCAGAGCGTCCCCCTTCGGATGGGTTTTGTTCAGTTGGTCAATATCAAGGTGAACTTTAGAAATGGATAGGGTTGCTTTAGGTTTTTCCCCAATCGGATTTTTTCCCTTCGAATTGGCCTTTCGGGATGGACCTCTAGGGCTTAAAATGGCGGGTCACACTCTCGGGAGATTGTTAATTAAGTTAATGATCTCTTGGCCAAATCAATGATGACTTGTCATTATAGGAGCAAGAGTTGTTCTAGTTTTAGTGACTGGTTGAGAACTTCTCAATTTAGAAGAAGGATAATTGACCTCCCTTCAGTGGCTTTTATCCTAAACCTTTGAAACGTTATTGCGAAATTAGATGTCACATGGGGTTTATGTTAGTTTTGCTAAAACCTTATTGGATGTTGTTTTGTTTTACAACGGGTATTTGCTTAAAACCTAATGCAAGTCAATGTGTTTTTCTTTTCAGCAACTCGTTCGTATTTCCGTTTAAAGCTTTTAACAATGACCGATTATTTACAGTGGGAAGAATCGTGTGAAACGAATTTCGTGGTAAACGATCTCCATCTCACTACTTTCCAAAAGAGGAGACAATACAGTAAATATGATTTATTGGTCTTTGAGACATATCTGGTAGAGAATGATGATTTTGCCTGGATCCTCGATTTAGGTGTTACCAACATGTCAGTTTTTTTTTTACCAAGGATTCAGTTCCTGGCAAACTTTGCCATACTGGTGAGGTTGTTTCAGCTAATGTTGTAGGCAGATTGAAGTTATTTGTTGACAAGAAGTGGTATCTGTTACTGGATAATGTTTTTGTATATCCTCATATTACGAGGAATTTAATCTCGATTTTTTATCTCATTGAACAAGGCTACATCGTCTCTTTTTCTGAGAATAAATTGTTTATTTTCAAGAATGGCATGGACATTGGTTAGTTCAATGGAAAATAACTTATATGTACTAAGGTCGTTAGTCATAAAAGCCTTGTTTAACACTGACATGTTCAGTACGGCAATAACAGCTAAAAGACCAAAAGTTTCTCCAAAAGAAAACACCCATCTTTAGCATCTAAGGTTAGATCACATCAACCTCAATAGGATTGAGAAGTTGGTGCAAAGTGGGCTTTTAAGGAGTTTAGTAGAAAACTCCTTGCCGGTATGTGAATCATGCCTCGAAGACAAGATGACCAAACGACCTTTTACTGAAAAAGGTTACAGAGCCAAGGAAACCTTGGAGCTTGTACATTCAGACCTCTGTGGTCCGATGAATGTTAGAGCTCGAGGTGAGTATGAATATTTCATCTCTTTTATAGATGATTATTCAAGGTTTGGGTATCTCTTCCTAATGCAACGTAAATATGAAACCCTTGACAAGTTCATGGAGTATAAGACTGAAGTTGAAAACTTGTTAGGTAAGAAGATAAAAACACTACGATCTGATCGTGGTGGAGAGTATATGGACCTCCAATTCTAGAACTATAAGATAGAAAATGGGATTGTATCTCAACTCTCGGCCCCTGGTACACCTCAACAGAATAATGTATCAGAAATGAGAAACAGGACCTTGTTGGACATGGTTCGATCTATGATGAGTTATGCTCGTCTTTCAGACTCGTTTTGGGGTTATGCAGTGCAGATTGCATGCTATATCCTGAACAACGTTCCTTCGAAAAGTGTTTCTGAAACACCTTTTGAGTTATGGAGAGACCATAAAGGTAGTTTACACCACTTCAGGATTTGGGGCTGTCCGGCACATGTCCTAGCGACTAACCCAAAGAAGTTGGAACCGCATTCGAAGGTTTATCTCTTTGTAGGCTACCCTAAAGAAACAAGAGGAGGATACTTCTATGATCCGAGTGAGAACAAAGTGTCTGTTTCCACTAATGCTATCTTCTTGGAAGAAGATCACATGAGGGATTATAAGCCACGAAGTAAGCTCGTTTTACGTGAGATCTCTAGTGAGACTGAGACTTCTAAGGGTTCAACAAGAGTTGTTGAACAGACCGAAAGATCAACAAGAGTTGTTGAGGTTTGAACGTCTAGTCAACTAGCTCAAGCATTGAGACTGCTTCGATGTAGTAGGAGGGTTATGAACCCACCGGATCGCTACAAGTGTTTGATTGAAGCCCAAAATGTCATTACGAATGATGGGGTCGATGATCGGTTGTCTTTTAAGAAAGCAATGGAGGATGTTGACAAAGATGAATGGCTGAAAGCCATGAACCAGGAAATGGAGTCTATATACTTCAATAACGTCTGAGAGCTTGTTGATCCACCTAATGAGATAAGACCTAATGGATGTAAGTGGATCTATAAGTGAAAGAAAGGTGTAGAATGAAAGGCGCAAATCTTTAAGGCTAGACTCGTGGCAAAGGGTTATACCTTGGTTGAGGGAGTTGACTATGAAGAAACTTTCTCACCTGTTGTCATGCTGAAGTCTATCAGGATTCTCCTATCCATAGCCACATTTTATGAAATATAGCAAATGGACGTCAAGACTGCCTTTCTGAATGGTAATCTTGAGGAGACCATCTATATGACTCAACCAGAGGGGTTTGTAGTTCCAAATCAAGAGCAAAGAGTTTCCAAGCTTAATGGGTTCATTTATGGGCTAAAACAAGTATCTAGATCTTGCAACATCAGACTTGACACTGCTGTCAAGTCATTTGATTTTGACCAGAACGTTGATGAGCTTTGTATTTATAAGAAGATCATCAACAGCTCAGTAGCTTTCTTGGTATTGTATGTGGATGATATCCTACTCATTGGGAATGATGTGCGGTATCTAACTGACATTAAGAGTTGGCTAGCTGCTTTGTTCCAAATGAAAGATTTGGGTGAGGCAGAGTATGTTCTCGGGATCTAGATCATTCGGGATCGCAAGAACAAATGGTTAGCCCTGTCTCAAGCATTGTACATTGATCAAATGTTGATTAGGTACAGTATGCAAGATTCTAGGAGGGGTTTGTTACCCTTCATGCATGGAATTGTTCTGTCTAAGGATTAATGTCCTAAGACACCTCAAGAAGTTAAGGAGATGAGACGGATTCTCTATGGTTCTGTTGTAGGAAGCTTGATGTATGCAATATTGTGTACCAGACCCGAAATTTGCTATGCAATAGGGATTGTCAGTCGGTATCAGCCCAATCCAGGATTTGATCACTGGATAGCGGTCAAGACAATCCTCAAGTATCTTCAAAGAACAAGGGACTACATGCTTGTGTATGGAGATAAGGATTTGATCCTTACAGGATACACGGACTCTGACTTTCAGACTGATCGAGATTCTCGCAAATCGATATCGGGATCAGTATTTACTCTGAATGGAGGAGCTATAGTCTAGCAAAGCATTAAGCAAGGATGCATCATAGACTCCACTATAAAAGCCGAATATGTAGCAACTTGTGAAGCAGCTAAGGAGGCTGTTTGGCTAAGGAAGTTCCTTTTAGATTTAGAAGTTGTTCCAAATATGGATTTGCCTATCACACTTTATTGTGATAACAGCGGGGTTGTGGCAAATTTGAAGGAGACTCGGAGTCATCGTCAGGGTAAGCATATAGAACGGAAATATCACCTGATCAGGGAAATTGTGCATCGCGGTGATGTGATAGTCACGAAGATCGCATTAGAGCACAACGTTACTGATCCCTTTACAAAGGCCCTCACGACTAAAGTGTTCAAGAGTCACCTGGAGAATCTGGGTCTGTGGGATATGCGGCATCTTGTCTAGGGTAAGTGGAATATGATACTGGGGTATGCCTTAGTTTATTGTATATTGTACATTTTTATATTGTATTGTACATTTGTCTCCCGAGTCATTAGGACAAGTAGAAGATTGTTGGGATTGGTGTCCTAATTCTCTCGGAGTCTCATTGTTTTATAAAGATACACATTGTTCAATGAATAAAATAAGTGTTATTTAATTCTAGCATTTACTCATATCCATTAAACAAAGCTTCTTGGTTATCTTATGTGTACTTAAGCATGTATATGTGATATACAAGTGGATCATGCCTTAAGTGATAACCTAAATAGGTCTGTAGTATAAGGATTAAGGTACAAATGATAACCTTGGATGTTTGTTTATTGATTTGTGGGTTTAATGTTACTAAATGTCAAATAAAACATCTCATGTTTTATAATTAAATAAAATGTTTGTACAATATAATTACAAACTACAGGACCCTACGAGATTCAGGACCTCAACCACAAAAATGTTTATTGATTTGTGGGTCGATGCCCTAAATCTCGTAGGGTTCTATTGTAATTGTATTGTACAAAAAAATTGTTTATTCAATAAAATATGAGATATTTTATTTGACATTTAGTAGCATGAAACCCACAAACCAATAAACTAACATCCAACGTTATCTTCTGTAGTTTAAACATGTATGTAGAGACATACAGGTGAATCATATTTAAGTTATAACCTAAATGGTCTATAGTAGATGGATAAGATTGGATACCTTAGCCTGATGACACTACAAGTACGACCCACTTTGTAGATATTACAATTGTAGTAAAGTGATATAAATGATCTGATCCTGGTCATTCATGTGAAGACATGTGAGTGGGGGCACTCTATACAAAGGATTTTGTATAAGACTGAACCATGAAATGACTAGTCTCATTATATGACGCCGTTCATAATTGAGACTTACATTTCACTAAGATGACCATAGGTGACATGACCTGAATCTTGAGTAAGTTGTGAACTCCTGCCTATATAGGCAGTCTTTTGATTTGTATGGGTGAGAGTGGCCAAATCATCGACTCAACAAGCCTACCATTTTAGGGATTCATCTAATTGGGGAGTCGGAAACACAACTACACAGGCGAAATTCACTCCTTCCCTGACGTTGGGTTAAGTAGATAAATTGATCCCTTAAGCGCTGATTCCGAGACTTAAACAATGTGGTGTCACACCCTCTTCTGGGCAGAGAGGGGTTTGGTCATAGTTGGACTATGACTTATTGTTCATTAGAGGGATCAGTGGTACTTAAGGGGTTAGATGTAACTACAAGGGCAAAATAGTAATATTGGCCTAGCTCTTACGAGCAATTTGTGAAGGGTCATCGCACTATTGGCTGGTTATATCCAATGGACATAGAAATATATTTGTAGTGTAAAGAGTACAACTGTTTTTTAGTGGAGTGTCTGACAGTTAATGAATGTTGAATCATTTAATTAAAAGAGTTTAATTAATTATTCAAATACTATTGGAGCTTCAATCTACAGGTCCACAAGGTCCCATTTGTAGCTTAACATGGATTAAACAAGAAATAATTTTAGATTAATTTGAATTGTTCAAATTAATCGAGGGAATTAGTTATATGTGATATAATTAATTTAATTTAATTACATATGACATAATTACTATAATGTATTTGATACATTATAATACAAGGTTTATTTGAGAGAAAATAAATGTTTGAATATGATTCAAATATTAATTATATGAATTGGATTCATATAATTAAATTAATATAAATGGGATTTATATTTAATACCATTAATGAGAGAAGTAAAACTATAGGTTATAATGTATGTGTTACAATATTAAACCATAGGTCATTAACATATGACATTAACCATATGGAAACTTATATATATATATAAGTTATATGACATTAACATATGACCTATGGTTTAATATGGAAACAACTTCCCTACCCTAATAACTCAACTCACTACGTGTGAAGGAAACTGGTTGTGAGATTTGCGTCTTCTTCAAAAAATTGGATGGCTTGAGATTTTTAAAAAACGATCTCTCTACAAGAGACCTCCATAACAGTATAGACCTTCCCTCTCTTCTCCTTTACAATAAATCTCCAGAACAGTATAGTCCTTCCCTCTCTTTCTAGAACAGTATAGTACATCCAAAATTGTAAACAATCATTCCATACATTCACTAATATACAAAATGCTAAAATCCCACCAAGAATCTGTAAAATTAATTCTGAAAAATTGAAAAAAAAAAAAAAAAAGGGGCCAAAACCCCACTATGATACCAATTGAAAAAACCAGTGAAGGTCTTGAGTGGAAGCGAGGATCAATCCCAAATCCTAATTTTTACAGAACATTCAATTTTACAAAAACATACAAAAAATTTATGCAATAAATTAAATTTACAGCATGCATTTAAAAATTAAGAAAAGAGAAGAGGAGATAGAAAACTAACCTTGAAGATCTAATCCTCTTTGTGATTCCTCTTTTCCAAAATTGCAACGAACAATAACGTACTCGAAACCCTAATTGGCTACCACTAATCAAAATCTCCTGTATTCTTTGTAGGGGAAGAGAATCTCTAAGGAATTTTGTGGGCTTTTAAGTTTTTGGAAGAGAGGGGAAATTTAAGAGGAAAGAGAGGGTGAGAGTTCTTTTCTGGAATTTTTTTTTTATTTATTATTATTATTATTATTATTGCAAAGATCTTTCTTAGTATTCTCTACCTCTCAATTTTGTCAAGAAAGAGCAATCCATAACTACCCCACCACTCACATAGTGAGTTGAGAGAAATCAGGGGAAGCAAGTTATTTCCCTCCCATTAATTCAACGATTAAAATTAAATTAAATTAAATTTAAATAAAATTATTATATAATTATATATAATAACTACCTTAATATATACACACATATATATAATTATAGGTTATATGACATTAAACATATAACATATGGTTTAATATTATATCACATACAAACTCATTAATGGTATTTATTATAAATCCAATTTATATTAAATTTAATTATATGAATCCAATTCACAAAATTCATATTTGAATCATATTCAAATATTTATTTCCTCTCAAATAAACTTTATACTATAATGTATCAAATATATTATAGTATTTATATCATATATAATTAAATTAAATTGATTATATCACATATAATTAATTCACTCAATTAATTTGAACAATTCAAATTAATCTAAAATTGATTCTCATTTAATCCTTGTTAAGCTACAGAGAGGACCTCATGGACCTGTAGCATGAAGCTCCAATAGTATTTAAATAATTAATTAAACTTCTTTAATTAAATTATTCAATATCCATTAACTGTCGGGCACTCCACTAAAGATTGACAGCTGCACTATTTGTACTACAAATATATTTCTTTGTCCATTAGATATAACCAGTCAACAGTGCAATAACCTTTCACAAATTGCTCGTAAGTACAACTAGGACAAAATTATTGTTTTGCCTTTGTAGTTATATTTAACTCCTTAAGTACCAATGATCTTTCTAGTGAACAATTAATCATAGTCCAACTATGACTAAACCTCTCTTGGGCCAGGAGAGGGTGTGACGCCACATTGTTCAAGCCCCGGAATCAGCCCTTAAGCGAACAATTTATCTACTTATCTCGACGTTGGGGAAGGAGTAAATTCCGTCTTGTGTAGCTGTGGTCCTACCTCTTTAATTAGATGAATCCCCAAAATGATAAGCCTATTGAGTCAGTGATCTGGTCACTCTCACCCATACAAACCAAAGGACCGCCCTCATAGGCAGGAGTTCATAATTTACTCAGGATTCAAGTCATGCCACCTATGATTATCTTGGTGAAATGTAGGTCTCAATTATGAACGGTGTTATATAATGAGATTAGTCATTTCGTGGTCCATTCTTATACAAACTTTTTTGTAATGAATATCTTCGCTCGCATATCTCCACATGAATGATCAGAATCAGGTCATTTGTAACACTTTACAACAATTGTAATATCTACAAAGTGGGTCGTACTCGTAGTGTCATCAAGATAAGGTATTCGACCTTATCCATCTACTACAAACCATTTAGCTGGGATTTTAGGGTCACCTCGCAGCCCTTTCTTCCAATTGAGTTGCAGTTGGCCTTGTTTCAGTTAGTCAGAATAAGTCCCTGGGACTGTATCTTTTTAGTAGGTTTTTTAGTCTTCGCTCTCAAGAACTAGTACGCCATGTTCTTGAAAGCCCCTTGCTTTTCTTATTCTTTGAAATATTTACAAGGTAAATTTAATATTCATATTGTTAATGTTTGAAGCTTATTTATCAACAATATATTTATACTATTTGTAAATATGGATCATCGTACTTTGGGATTGATGGATATATTGTGACAAATTAATATAGAACAAAATATTAAATTAATAAAAATTAATTTGTTGAAAAGAAGAACATATAAAAATAAATTTAAATTAATTAAAAAACAAATATGTTATATAAATTTGAATTATATGAAATTAATGAGAAAACTACATGAATAGTCGTATGGGCATTATTAGAGGACTACGTAAATTTAAGACATTCCAATATACAAATCCTGCAAAACAAACACATTTATCAATAATTTCTAGGCATCTATTAAACAGATTCTTAAGAAACAAACATGACTTTTTAAAGATCTGAGCATCTACACTACAATTTCAACTATCTATAATTTGGATATCTAAAGATTTCGGTAATCTACTTTTCCAAAAAAAAAAAAAGGGGGCATTATTGTTCTTTGGAAAAAATATCTTTTTGGTCCCTAAGTTTGAGGTCTAATTTCTATTCGGTCCTTAGATCTCATAATGTTACATATTTAGTCATTAAGTTTTAAGTTTGGTTTCAATTTAGTCCCTATATTTTAAAATGTTGCAATTTTATCCTTGACATTTGAGTTTTGTTTTAATTTGATCCCTAAATTTAAATATTTATATTTTTAACCTCAAATTTTCACTAAATACTCATTTTTCGTCTTCAATGTTAACCTATGTTAATAAATTTAAAATAATTAAATGAATTATAATTAAGTTTCATTATTTTTCATCATTCTTAAAATTAGATTTAAAATTTTACTTCATAGTTATTTTGAATTAATTAATAGATATTGACATCAAAATTTAAAAATCAGTATTTAACAAAAAATGAGGTTAAATATATATATATAAAATTTGAAACTTAGGGACCAAGTTCAAATAAAACTCAAATGTATTAAAATAGTAACATTTGAAAACTTAGGGGACTAAATTGAAACTAAATTCAAAATTTAAAAGAACAAATGTGTAACATTTTGAAACTTAATGACCAAATAAAAATTTGATCTCAAATCTAGGGACCAAAAATGTATTTTTCCTCTTTTTTTTAAGGTAAACAAAAACCTAATATGCAATAATTATCGACCAATGCAACATATGTTTCTTTTGATTCAACATTAATTACAAGCGCTCTTATCTTATCCATTAAACTATACATCAACAACTAATATAACATATGCTTTAGGTTAATGAATCAAAATCATCACCAAATTCAAGAAGTATAAGATAATAAGTTATATGAAGTAATGACAGTTTAATTGTTGTATGGTGGTCACGTGCAAGATTGCAAATTTTTTCAGTGGGAAAGACTCTGAAATCTCAAAGGAAGCAGGAGAAAGTGATTATAAAATAATAATAAAAATAGTTAAATGAATTAAATAAATAATGTCAAAAAGAGGGGAAAAAAAATAATGAGCGTGAATGGGTTATTGATTTAAAATGATAAATGTCACGTGACAGCCTCTCGTCTTCAATTCCAGGAGCTAATCCATACAGCTAATGCTCCCGAATCTCTATGATTTAAGATAATCATGCACTAATTAAAACATTAATTTATTGCAATGTTACATGACCAATGACATAACAGCTCATAACTATCTGGCCTCAACTCAAAAACTACATCTTCGCATCTTAACTCTTAATTATCTCCTCCTTTTTTTTTATTCTTCTCTCTCCTTGGAATTCTTAAGCTTTCTATTCAATTTTTTTCTTTTTGAGTAGCTCTCTAAGGCTCTAACTACTTCAATTTGTATCTCAAAATAATAATAATAATAATTTGGTAATGAAATGATCAATGAGATGATGAGACTGTTCCTCTCTTCTAATGACAGTTTAATTGGCCAAAAGTATAATTAAGTTTGATAATTGAAATTTATGTTTACCATTTTGAGATTATGTGTACTATTTGATATCTTCAGATGACAAAAGTGTTGGTATCACTTTAAACACAATTTATATGCCTACATAAAGGTTCACACACATATATATCGTTTGAAAAACTTTTAACGTTGGATGAAAGCGAAAGATACTTTTTGATAAGTTATTTTCGGTAAAAAATTCAAAAAAATATTTAAATTAATAAATAGATATTTTATTATTTTGATACAGGTTACACATGTTAATTATTTATATTATATAAGTTAGTGACATTTTATTGAGTATTTACTTTTATTCTATGAATTTTTCTACGGTATAATGAATATTTCGATTCATCTCTCATATGGATGTTTTGTTTATAGTGTATATGTAATCTAATAAGTTCACGTTTTAAGTAGATAAAAAAATATCATAAATAAGCAATTCAATATGAATTTTAATACATGTTTGGGAGTGATTTAAAATTTGTTAAAATAATTTTTTTTTCTGTACATTAAAAATCACTCCAAAACACACCCTTTAATGAGTCAAAATCAATTCAATGTTTAATTTGAGACATGTAAATTAAACTATGTATATTTTATTCATTCATTTATTTATTTGAAGTTCTAAACCATGTATAGTACAATTGAGAAGAGTAGGAAATAATCTTGTCTTAAACTTAGAACAATGAATACTCTAATTTAACTACATTTTATAAGCTAAGAAACTTTGGTCGTATTAAATTTAGAGATGAACATTTGGTAGGTTTCGCTTTTCACTTTGGGCATCAAATTTTAGAACGGCTGGCATGTAAATTTCATAATTGAAGAGGAGACAAGCAGCCGACTACATAATAGATTTACCAATCTGAACAAATTGAAGTGGGAATTTTACTACTATACCCTTTTTAAAGCTGAAAAATGGTCAAATTAAATAATAATTATCATCAACGATTATTAAATTGCATGTATTGCAGGAGTCACATCTAAATCATTATACCTTTCCACTTAAAAAAATAATAATAAAATAAAACACAAAAAAAAAAAAAAAAAAGAAATTGACGTAATATTGAACTGAAAATGTAGTAAAAGTGAGTTTTGATAATTAAAAAGAAAGACAAAAGGGAAAGAAGAGATTGGGGAATGATCCTTTTTGAAAAAGGGTAGCCCACTGTAAAAATGAATAAATAATGGGGGAATTTCATAAAATGTCGAGCCACTTATGATTATTAAAGGAGGAAGATGGTGGGGCCCCGGTGGGTTTAGTTGGGCAGTGTAATGTAATAACTCAACTGTTTGGGGGTTTGAAGAAAAAGCACGTGCCTCCAACCTTTCAAATTCAACAGCCATTTCCATTTCCATTTCCACTTACCACATTGTTTCTTTTAACCAAAAACAATAGTCCTTTTCAAACTTCTTCTTTCCTTTTTACCCTTTTTACCCTCATTTCTTCCTTCCTCTTCACATCCAAATCTTTTTTAGATCATATAATATCTTTGAGCCAAAAATTCAGAATTTGTAATGTTTAGATATTGAAAAGGAGAGTGATAAAGAATATAATACTATAGTACATGTCAAGTTGGAAAATCTTAACACATGAAATAACATGTTAATGCCTTTTAACTATTGGTTTGTGTTCTTCATAGTATTGTTAAATTAACCTTCAATCATTTTAGATTATACAGATTAGAGATGTACATGAGTTGGATTTGGTTGATTGAGGGTGTTTTTTTAGACCAATCCAAAATTTTAGGTTGGTTGGATTGACAACCCAAAAGACCCAAATATAGTCTCCAACCCAACCCTTTAAATTTGGTTGGGGTTGGGGTTGAATTGTCGGGTTATAACTTATCATTTTCTTTTTAATTAAAAATATGTAAATTTATCTACAATACATGCCTAATAACTACAATTTCATAAAATTCAAATGTCAAATATCAAATGATATTTATTACAAATTAAAAAAAATAACAGTTTTAAAAGAAAAATACTAAAAGTTCACAAGCTAATCAATACAAAATAATAAAACTTTAAACAAAGATACGAATTAGGACGGATCAACCCAAATTTTTATTTAGCCAACCCATAACCCAACCCAATCCAACAAAAATTAAAAGAAAAAAAAAAAATTTAACCCAACCCAATTTAAGGACAAAACTAATCAAATCCAATCCATAATCCGAGTTGTTCGGATTGTCGGATTATTTGAACGTCCTAATAATAATGATTTAATAACTCGTATGTATGTCTTAGACATGAGAAATATTAATTTGGTCAACTATGCTGAATAAGCATAATTGGTTAAATAATACTTTTGGTTGTTCTGCGTAAGTAACAATTTAGTATATTACTTTAGTTTGTAACAATTATTCATATTTTAAATTTGTAGCAATTTAGTCTATACCATGAATATTTTCATCAAGATTAAGTGTCATTCTTTTAATGTAACGACTTATTATCTTTGTAGTTTATTGTTTGGTCGCTAATCCGTTATCATTTGACATATATAAGAAATTCCAATAAATTTGAACAATAATTTTCCTAGCTATGGTAAGGTCCAAATCATTACAACTTTTAAAGTACGAAGATACGATAGTTAGAAATTATTGCATATTTAAATTCAGATACTAAATTGCTATAGATTGAAAGTACAAATACTAAATCCTTTGGAGACAAAATATTACATTAAAAAAAGTTCATAAATTAAAAAAACCAGAGACAGTTTTGTTAATATTACAAATCTTAAAGACAATCTAATTAGTTAGATTCACGAAAGTTAGGAATAAAAAGTAGTGATATATTGACACTTTTTTAACAATAATTTTTAACAGAAACTCTAAAAATAAAAATTTGGAGTAAATTTTAGTATATTGTTAGGCATTGGTGTGATAAAGAAGTAGAATAGAAGGGCATGTTATGTAATATTTATATTTGTACTAAATCACTCTCTACATTGTCCACATCATTATCTAATCCTGTTTACACTAAAATTAAATATGTGATATATGATATATGATGGGTGCCTGCTTGGGGGATCTTACACGTGGCGCCTGTTCCTTTGTTCCTAATATGGCCCATTTTTCTCGTTGCTTTCTCCACGTTTCTCTGTTACCGTCACTGTACCACCTTTTTCTTTTTCATTTATTTCTCATAATACTCTCTTACTGTTGCTCTTTCTGTTACGGTTACCGTCAAATGTGGTGTGTTTGCTCTTTCATGTACATGTACCACTTCGTTGACTTTTTTCTCTCTCTTTTAATTCCAATTTAATTTTATCTCTACAATCTAAAATTATCTAAACTTTTGCTGTTTATCTAATTTGATTCTTCTAGCTTGAAATATCTAACATGTTCGGTACGAATTTATAACCATAAACGTGAAATAATACAGTCATGTTTATCAATTTGTAATAAAATTTGATATAATATATAATTAGTTTATTTTTTTCGTATTTAGCTAAAATTAAGAATTTTGTCTAATTTACTATTATCATTGTGATTACATCTATCTCTAAGAGATAAATTATTATCAATAAATATGTCAAAATTCATAGTTCTTTCCCCGAAATGGTAACGATAATCAAAGTGCTCTCATAATTCCATGGACTTCCTTTGGGATCTTTTTTTCTAAGTACTGCATACCACACTACGCTATACTCATTAATAATGATTTCAAATTTTTAGAAAAATAAAATCTCTAAAATGTGAATGAAGTTACGAAACATTAATATAGTTTTCAAAATGAATATAAACTCAACTAACATAGTCTTTATCATCAGTCTCGAAATTAGAAGTCCGATCTCCCATCTTACATGTTGTAAAGAAAAAGAAAATTAATATGGTTATTTTGAAAATGGAAAACATTAAAAAAAGGTATATGAAAATTACAACAAAAGGAGGCACGTTGTGTTATAATATGATATATTATAAGGTACATCGTTCATTATTCTGATGATTCTAAACTAAAGCCCATAATCGTGGGCCCAATCCATACGCAGCCCGAAAATGTCCTGCTGTCATGGGCCTTGTCGTTGGTTCAGCTGGGTTATCGATTCACGTCTAATTTTGGAGGGAGGGGAAGAGAATCTTTCACTATTTTATCCTAGCTTTTAATTACTAATAATTTCAATCATCCATTTAATGTACGTTTTATAAATTTAGAAAAAAATCATTTATAAAAGAGCTATTTTCAAATATAGGAAAATGAATCAAAATATTTATAAATATAACAAAATTTCATTGTCTATCTACGATAAACTCGATAGACTGTGATAAATTATTAATATCTACCTATATCATGATTGACGTCTATTATAGATAAAATTTAATATTTTATTATTATTTGTAAATATCTTAATAGTTTTATCATTTAATATATATATATATATTTTATAAAATATACTTTTCTATAAATAATATGTTAGCTTCTTCCATAAAAAAAAGGTGGGTTCTTAGAAAATGATCACTTGTGTGATTTTGACTATGTTTAGACACTTTTATATGCTTTCCTCCCGTGATTTGGTTGGAAGTCTTTCTTCAACTGAGCTAATGCCCGTTTTGATTGATTAGATAAAAAAAAAAAAAAAATCATTTTATTTAAACTCTTTTAATAAAAATGGTTTAAAATACACTTTCAAAATGTTTTAAAAATTATTTTAGGTAATCGTCAAACACTTCAATTATTTCTAAAATGACTTATTTTCAAAATTAAACATTCGAAAATTAAACTAAACACACCTTAAATCTCTCTATTTTATAACATTAATATTTATATTAATCAATCTTTTAAAGTTTAATCTCATTTTAATCTTTGAATTTTGAAGTTTATTTAATTTTAATACATATAACCTTCAAAATAGTTATTTTAGTAGAGTCACAAGTTTGTTATATTTTAGTTATTGTTTTAAATGGAATATATGTATCTTAGTCCATAAACATTTTGAAAACAAATCATTTTAATTATTGCAATACCTTAAATTCACTATGTATAATAATGTTCATCTCCTAACATCAAACCATATAATTAATATTACTAAAAAAACCACATCACAAATCTGCTTAAATTTGTTTATTATTATTGAAAATTGAAGAAAAAACTAAATTATGGTTGTCCGAGTGTGAACAAATTTATATATTAGATATAATTCCTTTTGTATCCAAAATGGAAACACAAATTGAACCTAAAACTGAGCAATGAAATGGAAAATCTTTATTATATTATATATTAATAAACATTGGAAAAGCGGTTGGAGAAATATCAATCTCGATCAAATTATCCTCCTCCGGCTCCAACTGAAAAAATTCCGATGGCGGCTTCTTCTTCTTGTTATCCAAATCAATTTCAATGAGTTCATCTCGGTCTTCATCCTCCTCATCCCACATAAAACATACGTTCTCCATCTCATCCACCGACGAGCTATCGGAGTCCGTTTCCGGATAGTAGAGCGACAGCGATGGGTACCACTGGATTGATCGGGTGCGTCGAGGCTCTGGATCGTCCTTATTATCTTGGGCTTCTTCTTCTTCTTCTTCTTCTTCATAGTCTTCGTAAATAACCTCCAAGGGCGCCCTCACGTTCCACTGTACGAAAGATTTCTCGAAGGAAGCGGAGGCGGAGGAGGAAATGGGAGCAGGACTAGAGGCTTGTGATTCTTGTTGAGGAGATAAATTGGATTGAAGTTGAGAGATTTGGCATTGAGTGGCGCCGAGGCGGAGGAGGGAGAGGAAGAGGAGTCCGGCGAGGAGGACGGGGGGGGAGAGGAGGGAAGTCCAGAGAAAGGCGGGGAAGTAGAGGAGAATGAGAGCGGAGAAAGAGAGAAGAGTAGAAAACAGAGGATGGGAGGTGGTAGAAGAAGACATGATCTAATTGGTTTAGAGGAAAATTGGAGAGAATAAAGGTTTGATTTTAAGAAAGGAAAAGCAATGCAGGGAATGTGAATGGGAATGTGGTCCGCCATTTTTCCCTTCTAAACTTCTTCTCTTAACGCTCCCCAATTATTTTCTTTTAAATTTGTATCTAGACACATATTGTGTTAATATTATATTATTTGTGTCAAATTATATTCCTTTTTGGTGTATTTTGTTAAGATTTAATGACTATTTTTAGGTCCCATACATAGAGATATTCACGGGTGGCGTTGGGACGGGAAGTCCTCTCCGTCCCCATCCCATCCCGGAAAAATTTTCCTGTCATCATTTTTTTTCTTAAACATTTTTTTCATTTCAATTAAATATATATTTTTAACAATTCATTAAGCATATCCAATACAACTTTTATTAAATAAAATATTATCAATTTTGGTAATAAAAACAATAATACACATTCAATTTAAAAATATATAATTAAAATACTAAATTTTTATAATTTTTATAAATTAAAATTCAACAATTAGAACATTTTATCTTAAATATTACAACATCTAAGGAAATAAAGTAATAAAGTTTTAAACTTAAATAATTAAAACCTTCATAATTATCTTAACAAATTCTACAATATATATATATATATAATTTATATACAAAAGTCGGGGTGGGGCAAGGACAGGGGCGGGGTCGTGTTCAAGGAATATATTTCCTTTCTCTGGCCCCGAATTGCAAACGGAAAAAAAAATCCCCTCTCCCTCCCCTATTCCCTATGTATTCAGGGATTTTTCGCTTCATTCGAGGCCCGCAACCCCGACCCTATGGGTTTTTTAGATATCTCTACCCATACATGTATATTTACCTTTGTACTTTTCCATTATGAGCACGAGATATAAAAAAATACAATAAAACTTTACATGGTATCAAAACCAAAATTAGGGTTTGACATCGTGATTTGTATGCCGTCCGAGACTTCCCATCAGTGGCGATAGGTCTGCTCACCAAGGACGCCATCAGGTATGTTCCCATCAGCAGCACATCCGTTCTATCAGCAGCTTCTCGTCAAGTCACACGTTCGTTTTGTCAATCAACAAATTCGTTCGTGCACGTCTCCGTTCCGTCAATCAGCATGTGCATCTCCATTCACCAATTCTGCAGATCCGTCTGCTCGTGTGTGTCTCCATTCCATCAGCCAACAAAGTCACGGGTCTCTGTTCGTGCATCTTCTGTTCATGCGTCTTCAGATCTGGTCGCCCGTGCACGTCTCCTTGTGCCGCTCATTCGTCAATGGCCATCTTTAGATTTGGTCGTCTGATCTTTCATCCGTGGCTACCGTCTTCAGATTCGATAGATTCAATTGCTCTATTAGCATTCGTGTGTCGATGGTCATCTTTGGGTCAATGCATCGATGCATCGATGCTCAGTTCTTCGTTGATGGTCGTTCCATGTTCATCTTCTTATGGTTCAATCTGTGTTTTTCTTCAGATTTTAGGCTCTGATTCGTGGTTTTAACTTGAGTTAATCATTTATTTGCCTCCATCTGTTAGTCAGCCTGTGACCACACTGCCTTCTGTTCAGAGTATCCATCAATGGAAAAAACTAATGTATTTTGTCCTATCAGCACCATGCTCGATGTCTCTAATTACATTACCTGGGCATATCAAATGAAGAGTTTTTTGATTGGTCGTAAACTATGACGCATTGTCACAGGAGACATTGCCCAACCTGTCAAAGAAGTTACTGAAGAAGATAGTAAATTTGTTGAAAGACTAGAGGATTGGGATAGTAAAAATCACCAGATAATCATCTGGTTGGGCAACACTTCCATCCCTGCTATACATACTCAGTTTGATGCATTCAATACTGCTAAAGAAGATTGGGACTTTCTATCTATACAGTTTCAAACTATTGGGCTCGCACACTACTATCAGTTACACACTACCCTGGTTAGCAACAATCAGGATGCTGGACAATCTGTGAATGAGTATCTTACTATTCTCCGGCCCATTTGGACTCAATTAGAACAGGCTAAGATCAGTCCGGATCATTTGTGTCTCATGAAGGTTCTCATGGGACTTCGTCCAGAATATGAATATGTTCATGCTGCTTTATTACATCGCAATTCTTTGCCATATCTTAATGTTGCAATCCAGTAAATTTTCTTTGAAGAAAAAAGACTTGAACTATTCTCTTCTCTGTTGCCTGATGTTGCTCTCGCTACTACTCATTGACTCTTTCCAACTGAGTCATTTTTCTGTAAAAATTGTAAACTGCATGGTTATAAGTTTGCTAATTGCCCTACCATTGAGTGTAGGTATTGACACAAGCATGGACCTATTTTGGACAACTGTCCTACTCAACCCCTTTGTCCCCCAAGATACACTACTCAATCCAAAAGTTCTTCTAAAACTAGTTATTTATCTGTTGTTGCTGCTGCCACCTCATTCGATACAATGTCATCCATTCCTCCGAGTCTCGAGATGAAAGACCTTCAAGATTTACTCAAATAGGTGATCTATTCCACTTATCCTCCTTTGACTGTCACATTAGGTATATCTTGGCTCTTTGATTCAACATGTTGCAATCATATGACCTCGAATATGTCATTGTTGTCTTCTTCCACCCTTGTCAAATCCTTCCCCCAGTTCATTCTACGGATGGTAACCTCTTAATTATTTCTCATATTGGCACTGTTAATACACCGACCATAAACCTTTTTTATACTTATCATGTCCCCAACCTAACCTTTAACCTTGCCTCTGTTGGTCAACTCTGTGACTTTGGACTGAGAGTTTCCTTCTCTTCACAGGGTTGCCGGCTTTAGGATCCACGGAGGTCAGATAGTTGGTACGGGTCGCAAGGTTGGAAGATTATTTTAGCTCATGTTTTTTCAGCCATCTATTATTCAATCTATCACTGCTGCAATCACTAATACCAATATATATTAGTGGCATATTCGTCTTGGTCATGCATCTTCCAAAAAACTTTGTAATTTAATTTCTATTGGTACTTTGAATAATGTTTCTCAATTTAGTTTTTTTTACTGTTTACATTGCAAACTTTTAAAGTAGCATGCTTTATCTTTTTCTACTTCAGAGTCATTGTGTGATACATCGTTTGGTTTGATCCGTTTTGATATTTGAGGACCTGCCTGTGGTTCTTTGCCAGATTCTGCATCTTCCACGCTACCCATCTCAGAGCTCGTTCAGTCTTCACTTACCGTTGCATTCCCAGATATACCATCTGCTCTTGATGCAGAACTGAACCCTGCACTCGTTCGCCAATCCTCTCGGGTAAGAGAAACTTCTCCCATTTTCGAGACTATTACTGTTTTTTCACTGTCATATCTTTAGTTGAACCTTCATCTTATCATAAGGCATGTATTGACCCTCTCTGGCAACAATCAATGGATGAGGAACTTCAGACTTTGGAAAAGACTTATACTTAGGATTATGTTGAGTTACTTCCTGGAAAGAAACCTATCGGGTGCGAGTGGATCTATAAAATCAAAACCCGATCAGATGGGTCATTTGAGCGTTATAAGGCTTGTTTGGTGGCCAAAGGGTATTCTCGGGAGTGGTATCGATTATGAGTAAACTTTTTCTCTAGACATCTGTTCGAAGTCTTTTGGCGGTAGAAGCTGCTAAAAAATGGACTCTTCTTCAGATGGATGTTAAGAATCTTTTTCTCAACGACACACTGTCTGAGGAAGTATATATGAAGCCACCACATGGTACCTCTCCTCCACTTCAGATAGTCTGCCTTCTTCGCCATGCACTATATGGGCTAAAACAAGCTCTTCGTGCTTGGTTTGCAATCTTCAGTTCTACTGTCACTTAACTTGGGTTTACCTCTAGCACTCATGACTTAGCTCTCTTTACTTACAAGACTCCTCGTGGCATCGTTCTTCTTCTTTTGTATGTGGATGAAATTATTATTACTAGTGATGAGCCACAAGCCATATCAGATCAACAACGCTACCTGGATGAAAGACCTGAGACCACTCAGTTATTTTATTGGTCTTCAGGTCTCATCTTGTCGTAATGGTTACTACTTATCCCAAGCTAAATATGCATATGATCTTTTGGCTCGCTTGGGTATCACTGATTCTGTCACTTCACTGACACCGTTAGATTCAAATGTCCATCTGACACCTTTTGATGGTTTTCCCCTCGAGGATGCAACCCTCTATTTGCAATTGGTTGACAACCTTATCTACCTAACAGTGACGCGTCGAGACATTGCCTATGCGGTCCATGTTGTCAGTCAATTTATGTCAGCTTCTCGCACTATTCATTTCACTACTGTGCTTCGTATTCCGTATTATGTAAAAGACACACTAGGGCATGGTCTTCAGTTCTCCTCTAAGTCCTCATTCATTCTCTCAGGATATACTGATGCTAATTGGACTGACGATCCTACCAATAAACGCTCCACCACAGATTACTGTTTTTATTTGGTTGATTCCTTTATCTTCTAGCGTAGTAAAAAATAAACTGTTGTTTCTCGTTCCAGCACAGAATCTGAATATTGTGCGCTTGCTGATGCTACTTCAGAGGTGTTATGGCTTCGCTGGCTCCTCGCAGACATGGGGGCACCCCTAGACTCTGCCACTATTCTCAATTGTGACAGCCGTAATACTATTCATATTACTTCTAATGATGCTTTTCATGAACAGACAAAGCACATTGTGAATGATTGTCATTTTATCCGCCACCATATTCAAAGTTCCACTCCGCGCCTTCAAACCATCTCTATGTATGTTTGCTATATATCGGGGTGGAAGATGGAATCGGGGCGATTGGCTGCGCTAGCCAACATTTTTACCAAGGCACTCTCTACTATGCGCTTTAGCCAGTTACATGGCAAACTCAAGTTGGTTCTTACTCTATCACCACCTTGAGTATGAGGGGATGTTAATATTATATTATTTGTGTACATTTATATTCATTTTTGGTGTATTTGGTTAGGATTTAGTGACTCTTTTGAGGTCCATACATGTATATTTACCTTTGTACTTTTTCATTATGAGCATGAGATATACAAAAATACAGTAAAACTTTACATGCTATAATCTACTTCTAATCCAATGTGTCAAGGAAAAATACTTTTTTGTCCTACGTTGTGGATCTAATTTCTATTTAATCACCAGCTTTTTAAATGTTACCTATTTAGTCTTTACGTATTGAGTTTTGTTTCAATTTAGTCCCTAAGTTTCAAAATGTTATAATTTTACTTTTGAGATTTGAGTTTTATTTCAATATGGTCTCTAAGTTTCAAAATTTTACTTTTTTAACCTCAATTTTCATTAAATATTCACCTTCAAACATTGATGTCAATTTCTATTTATTTATTAAAAATAATTATGAGTGAATTTTAAATCTAATTTTAAAAGTGATAAAAAATAGTGAAACTTAATTAATTATAATTCTTTTAATGATTTTTAATTTGTTAACACAAATTGATATTAAAGATGAAAAATGAGTATTTAGTGAATAATCAAGGTTAAAAGTGTAAATCTTGAAACATATGGACCAAATTAAAGCAGAACTCAAATGTTAAAGGGTAAAATTGTAACATTTTGAAATCTATGGACTAAATTGAAATCAAACTCAAGACGGACTAAATGTGTAACATTTTGAAATATAGGATAACATTTTGAAATCTAGGATAAATAAAAACTAGATCCAAAACTTAGGGACCAAAAAAGTATTTAAAAAAAAATTAAACAGACTAGACTATATAGTGATTTTAATGTTAAGATCATATTCAACCTAATATTATATATTTTTAGTCTTTAAAATTTGATATTTTATTTAGTTTAAATAATATTTTGATCCCTAAACTTTAAAAAACGTCTATTTTAGTCCCTAAACTTTTAAAAAATGTTTATTTTGATCCATATTGTTAATATTTTGTTAACTTTTGAGGTTGAAATCTATTTAAGGTTGAATCTATTTAAGGATGAAATTGCATGTACCATGGGTTGAGCAAGATGAAGGTGAGTAAAATATTAATGACCAATGCATCCAAATAGTGAACGACCAAAATTTTAAACTCAAAATGACTTTTGAAATCTCCTATAAAAGTCGTTAATATATAAATCATCATACATAATATTTTTAAAAAATTATACTAAAAAAGTTTATTTTTGGTTAAATGAAAGGAAAGAAAAAGGATTCTAACTTAGATTCTTTAACAAATTTATCGTAAATTGCTCGTAGGTATGATAATGAGAAGTTTGTAACGAGAAGTAGTCGAATGTATCGGATCGAAATAATTTGTTACAAATAATAATAATAATGAAAAGGTCGGTGCACTATAATATTTGGAAGATTTTAAAAATGAAAATGAAAATAAAAATAATATTTGAAAGCAGTCCAACTAAATTATTTGACAATTCAACTAAATTGTTACAACTTACGATTGAAATATTATTTTATTTAATTCTAATATTGCCATTTACCTTTTTTCCCATGCTAAACTCTCATTAACTTTAATTTTGAACAAAAAGAAAATAATACATTTAATTTCATGTCCATACAAACTATATATATATATGCATTATTTATTTTTAATAGAAGGAAAGATTTAAATACAAACCTTTTAATCACTAAACAATATTATTTGTTAGTTATGCTCCCGTCATTTTCTTAAATGTACATTATTTTTAAATTTCATTAAAATTGAAGGATAGAAAAATAACAACACATTTTAATTATATTTTCAGGTATATATTAGTTCAGAATGAAGATTAAAAATTCTAATTTTTTTCTTCTGACTTTTGATTAAATTATGCTCAGCCTTTTGCGATTATTACCCTGTTAAACAAATTTCTAGCGTCAGTGAAAATGTATGAACTAGTATATATATATATATATATATATATATATATTTTAAATGAGTAAAATAAATTGAATTTTATAAGTTAGGGATGAAATAGATACATAATAGAAGTGAAGATTCAATATTCAATTTTTGAGCAAACATTCGAATGAAATGAACTATATTTAGATTAACTTACATCGAAAAAATATCAATCAACTCATAAAAAGTCACATTTATATTTCCTAAACCAAACAACTTCATTTTGATCCACATAAACAAGCCATTAAAAAAATATCAAAGCTGTTCAAATTCTCACCTCATATTTACTCAATAACAATTATTAAAAAAAAAAAACCATACACACATTTAGTCCACAAGAAACTATTCTAACTACATATTCATTTTTGACCATTCTCAACTTCCCATTATTAAGACATTAACAAAACTATAGAAGTCAATAATAAGGCAATTGATGACAATGAATTAAAGATGTTATTTTTGTACTTGAGCAAGCTTAATGATCTATATAAAGAAGCTTAAAGAAAGTGCCAATAATTGATTTATTTATTTATTTATTTTTTTAAATATCAGTTTTGAATAGAAGAGATCTCAGGTCCCATAAGGATTTGGGTGGTAGCCCTGTAATTTAGGTGAAGAATTGACTAGAAAATGGACAAAACCCATGAGTGATAAAAGTGTCCTTTATTTTACCTTTATTTTTTTTTCCTTTTTCATGAACATTATCAATACATCAATCTTTCCACAGAATTATTTCTTCTTCTTTCTTTCTTTTTATCTTTCATGTTTGTTGCAAAAAAGGACCTTTAATTTGTTTGCTTTCATCCACAGCTACCACTACCCTTTTGGGTTTCTCTCTCTCTCATTTCTATGATCTGGTTTGTGAACCACTTTTATACCTATTTTGGCTGTTGTGTGTAAAAGGGATTTCAAAAGATACTATACTTAATGTATATATCCATAAAAATAAAAGATACTCAATATTTTCTAGCCAAATTGGGGTGTGATGGTATTAATTGTTTTTAGTTCAATCTAAACCGTTGCTTTTTAATTCAAATTCAAATTCAATTCATTTGTTCTCCTTTTCCATGTTTGGTTATGGCCTCACCTCATGGGATGGGTGGAAGCTTTATGGTGCAAAAAAAAGTTATGGGTCAAACACACTTTTCAATCAGAAAACTTATAAAGATAATTCCTTTAATAAAAAAGAAAATGCAATGTTTTATTTTGCCCTTTCATAATCCTATGTGTCCATGTTTGGTCCTGTTTTTTGGGTAATGAAAATGATGCTTCACAAAAGTACCAAAACTTTACTTTTAAGAAAACGATGGAATAAATGATTATATATGATTGACTGTGATGATTACCTTCAATAACAAGGAGTTATGTATATAATTTAAATGGTAATTATGGACATCCTTTTTTAAGGCTCTAATAATTCTAAATAATAATATGACCAAAAATTTTACTGTTGGAGACTGAATACTTTTAATATTGTTTGATGGCAGACAAGAGATCTAGTCCATCGACTCTGTGTTGAGTTGACGACAGTGAGGCCGTGGGATGACCTGCCGGTAAGCCTTCGAAACATAGCTGCTTTTTTATAGGATGTTCTTCACATGGTTTTGGGACCCTTTCATTTCACTACTTTCCTCCCATTGGTTAATAGTATGCGTTGGCGTGGCTATCTCACTTACATTGATATGGTATCCAACCCAATGCATTTTGATGATTAAGCACATAAACAATTACTTACCTCTCAAGGTTGATGGTATCCAACTATTTACAAGACCCATCCCCTTACTTTCGTTTGATAAAGGTGCAGTATCGTGGTGTAGTTGTGACGCTCGAAGTTGCAAAATGTCAATGTTGACTTGACTCTATCTTTTTTCTTGGGATGGAATAGGACGTGCTCAATTTGACTCGAGTCCAAAAGGTTTGACTTTCTGCAAAGATGCAAGGCCCCTTTGAACTTGGGCCTTACCTCATGCCACCCTTAAGAATATGATATGTATTCACACACTTAAGAATATGATTCATTTGATTGTGTATTTAGTTAGTTTGTATAGATTTAAAATTTTAGGTTTAGTTAATATTATTATTGCATTATTTGTAAGAGTTCAAATGATTTATAATCCTAGGTCTGTTCTAAGATAGGATAAACTAAATTATATATCTAGACTTTTTTATCTCCGTTCAATCCAGACATAGGTATAACTTTATGGTTAAGATACTTCTAGGCTCTAATTTCTATTCTATTTGATATTTATGATGTTATACTTCCATTTGAAAAAAAAAAAAATATGATAAACGTTTTTTATTATAAAAGATTATATAGATCTAACTTACAAGCCAAACATCTCATACATTAATCTACCAATAACCTTTCTTTTCTTTTGTTTTCTAATTTACAATTCTTTCCATTAGAATTAATAAAATACAGGCATAACCCGAGACAGAATTTTATATTAGCTAGAAAGTCATTTAAAAAATGGCTTTTTAAATACTAAAAATACTCCTTTGAATTAAAAATATATTTTTTAAAACACTTAAATGTCATATTCAATCAACGTTAAAATCAACCCGTAAAAAGAAAATTAAAATTTATGTATGGATATAATTGAATGTCATTTACTATTAATCCAATGTGTATCAAATGAGATGATTGTCTGAAGATAAGTTTGTACACGAGTATCGATGGAGAGATTCTCATATTTGCGGCTAGAATCTCATGTAAGCTACAAGCCTACAACTAGAAGCATATAATATTGATCTTAATTTGATTATATAATTCTTTTATACAATCCGATAATAATCTCGTGCTAAAGTGTGGCTCAAAGTTAGATAAGAATGAAAATTTGAAAAAATAAAATAAAATAATAGTATCCTAGAAATGAGTGACAGCTCCCACTGGACCTTAATTATTCAGTATTGAAAATAATATAGATAGGAATCACCAAACAATTATAAGCCCCCGTAGTTAATTGAATGATGCCGTAAACAAAGTGGCTTTTCAAATGGAGAACCATCGAAAAAGTGGCAGAAGTTTAGCTTTAAAAGGGGGTAATCATTGGCATCAGTTGATCAAAACTTATACAGTATAAAATATTCAATTAACAACATTGAAACTGATGATCAGTCCCATTTTCATCATTATCATTATACCAACTCATCACTCTTTCTACAGTAACTAACACACGAATACACAAAAGGCTTGGGTTGATCCGTTCAACGCTTTCTTGTGTTTGTCCATCTATAAATCAATGCTCACGCAACTAGTTGTCTAAGCTTGGCATTTAGCTAGTTGATTAGGCATTCATTAAGGCAAATGAAGACTGTTTCCCAAAGTTAAACATTTGTAAAAATTTCTGAAAACCACAACTCATTAACATTTTGGTTAACCTCCTTTACAGATCGAAGTACAAATTCCTTCATTTGTAAGATTATCTGAAGTTTTTGGAGATTTCATAATCTTTTTGGCATAAGAAACGGCTGTCGAAGTCGATGCTTTCTGATGATTTCTATTCTGTTTCCAAATTCTGCTTTTTCCTCTCCACTTAATTTCTCATACGTTACAAAAATCATTCCATTGAACACCACACCAAAAAGGGAAAGAAAAGAAGAAACCCCAAAATCACAATCATCAATTATGGAAAAAATAAATAAGTAATACATATGAAGGGCAGAACATTAGAACACGAATTTGCGAGGAAAATTATGGTTCGTTTTTATTAGACAGAGAATGAATGAGAACAATGAATGAGAACATTAGAGCAATCTACTGTTCAAATTTATCAGAGAATTTGAAAGGGACTAAACCAAAATGCTACCCTTCTCAACGAATTTACCTATCAATCTGTCTCTGTAATACCTGTACAAAAAAAGAGATGAATTTGAAACCCCCCCCCCATCTTCATCTTCAATGAAAGATTTGAAGAATTGGTCAGTGAGAATGTTCTGACATGTACAGTCTTCTCCTTCTCCTTCTTCTTCTTCTTCTTCTTCTTCAACCAACATCTGAGATTTCAGATTCCCAACTACGTCTTTCTTCCTACTACCATAATCGTGTTTCTTACAACAGTATAAATACAGATTGTATTTACAGAGCACTCGGGGTTGTTAAAATTCACACCTCTCTCTCAATGGGCAATTTTTTCTTTGGCCATTGATTTTCTTCTTCGACAAATAAGGCTACGGATATCTCAGCCAGCTTCTTTCTGTTTAATGGAGTTCTGATTCGTCTTGTGTGAGGAGCATATGGGGCTTCAATCTCGTCGTAATCGCTGGAATCGTCTAATTCAATGGCGGTGCGAAATGTACGGACCTTTGAGGGAGTGTTGTAAGCGAAATGCCATTCTTTTGCAACCAAAGTCTGTAAATGCAATTGAAACCCTAAATCAATTAGAATCGTTTAATCAAACGAAAGGAAACAAATAATGATTTGAGTGATAATTACCGCTTCGCTGATTGTTTTTGAAACTCGGACTAGCTGTTTCAAATCGTCATGTTCCACACCACAGAGAACCTTAATCTAATGGAGAGAAGAAAGGGGGAAAATCAATTCGGTAACAATGATAAAAAAAAAGGGACTAAATACAAAAATGAAAGATGCAATTATCGAAGCGATTTCAATCTCTATGAAGTACTAACCAGAATCTCCTGTGGCAGAGCCTCGAGCAGAGACCTATCGGAGTCCACCGCCGTACTAACAACGCTGCAGCGCCTCTTTGACTGCGCCTTCGGCGTCAAGTCGATGGATGAATCTTCCTCATTGTAAGAAATCACGACGCGTTTCCTTCCTAAACCACGGGTGTATCTCACCACTCCGAAATCAAGCCCTTTATCGGTAGCTGAGACGACGGTTTTCGATTTCAAACAACCACTCTTCTTTCCCAACGCCATCGTCAATTCTCAATACTCAATTAAATTAAACTTATTTCGTTTATCTGTATCAACGTGCGGAAAATAACAATAATCAATCATTTAGAACAGAAGAAAATCATAAAAAGAAAGAATAGAATCCATAAACTAAGAGATTGGAAGAGCTTCAAAAACCCTAACAAAAATCTGATGGAAGCAAAGCAGATTTTGCATAAGAACAGTTTCCAAAAGCAGATTGAAAGTGTCGAAAAAGGAAGAAATGTAAATATGAATCCGGAGCGAAACGAACCTGATTACGGAGATTCGAATATTTCTGTGTATCTCTCTGTTTCTGTTTCGATTTTTCAAAGAAAGGTTTTGCTCTTGATATGGAAACTCAGCAAACTACGGAGTTGCTTTAAAATTGTCGATATTCTGTCTTATATAATGGTGGAAAAAGATGGGATTTCTCGCTTTTCAAAAATTAGTAAACAGTAAAAATTTTAAAAAAAAAAAAAAAAACTATATATTATTTTTTCAAAAAAACCCCCACGCGCTTTAGAGAATCCGCTGGAATTTTCGAGGAAAAATCTGCGTTTTTATCGTTGGCGTCATTTACTCTCATTTGGCGGTTAAAAAGTAAGTGGAGGAACGAGGAAAGGAAGGAAAAAACTAGCCGTTGGAGTAGTGGGACACGTGTTGGCTGCTAATGGGATGGAATTAACCTGGATGCTTCAGAGTGATGACGTGGAGATATGGTCGGCCCAAGTCGGCGATGCCGGTTCCTTCTCGAACACGTATTTCTTTATTTTAATTTTTTTAATCTTTTTGTACATGGGAAGTTTTAAAGATGTTAGGCCAACCAACCAAGATGAGAGACGTGTCCATTAAGCTAAGTTTAAGCTGCCACTGACTTAACACGTGTACATAGTTTTGTGATTCGTCGTCGTGTTTAGTAAAGTGTATGCTTAGAGGGAAGTAGAGGATCAAAACTCGGGCGGTGAGGGTTTCTTTTGACTGTATTTGATATATTCTAATAAGGCGGGCGGCACGGCAAGGGTTGACGGCTGTTTCTGTTTTCATATATATTTTAAATATTAAGGGCGAGAGTGACTGAGTCAACAACGCGTAGGACCGATTTCATCATTCAGTTTTTTTTTTTTAAAAAAAGAAATTAACGCCTTGGACTCTAAATGAATGGTCAAAAACATTCACATTCCACCTAAATAATATTTTCTTAAATCTTTCTAATCTTAAATTAAAATGAAAATATATTAGGTTTAATCTCTTTTTTTTTTAATTTGTGTAACAAATTTATAAAATTTCATATTAGACTGTTTCTAAAAATAGGATAGTTTTTTTTAAATGGTAAAATTATTAAAAATATTTTTAAATATAGAAAAATGTCATTGTGTATATATGATAGATAATGATGTTTTGTTATATTCGTAAATTTTTAATTCATTTTGCTATATTTTAAAACTTTGATAAAAATTTAAAATTTCATTGGTTAAATTTATAATTTAATTAGGCAATTATCTTCTTCATATATTATTCAATGGTAGAAAAAGTGACTTACTACTTTTTTAGATGTTGAAAATTGAAAGTTGGATGTGGATAAACTAACAAGCTACCAAAAATGACATTCACACTACAGCTGGTGAAAAATGTTTTCATAAAAATGATACAATTTTGCATTTAAATTTATAAAATATTTCAATTAAAAATTAAAGAACTCATTAAAGGTAAATTCAATTTTATACAAGATTTTTTTTATAAAAAATAAAGACAAAGTCAAGAATAAATGTCCCGTTTTATTTAATGTAACTTATATCATGTACTTCATCATTCTTGCATAATTAAGTATATAAATGGAAAAGTTTGTTTATTTATTTATGTATTTTTGTAGAGAATATAAACTTTATGATGTACAACACATAACAATTGCAAAAGTAGTAGTTCCAAAAAAGAAAAATTGTAAAAAGTAATAGTCATATATTATATACATATATATGAAAATGATGAATCATTCCACCTAATCCATCCACCTAGTGGAGTTGGTTGGCTCAAATCATTGGATCATATTCCAGCTAAATTCCACACATAATTACATGTATATCTATTTAATGTCCGCTGTCCTAAGATTGTAACACAATGATTTCATAGTAATTAAAATTAAATTTTAGATATTTATTAATCACCATTTTATTAGGATTATTAAATTTTAAATTTTTATTATTCACTATTTTATATAGGCAATATTGGACCTAAGATAAAATTGTCTTAGGACGAAGGTCTAATCCAATGCACAAAGCACTAGGGGTGCAAGGAAAAATCCAAAAAATCGAAAAACCTGCTTAAGGCGACCCAAACAACTGGTTGGGTTGAGTTGGGTTGAAGTAGGTCAGTTTGGTGGAATCGGGTCAAAAATATTAAAAACCGAAAAAAAAAAAAGGATGATTTTGGGTTAGGCGAAAAAATGGGTTGTAAAACCAAACTGGTCAATAGAATATATATAATAAGTTTTATTATGATTCAAATGGTTTCTTGGATAAATTGATAAGAGGGAGCTCCTGGAAGCACTTGGTCGCAAGTTTAAAGGTGCTGTTGTGGTGTCTCTCTCCACAACTCTGTGTGCGTACATGGCATTCAGCCAATCAAGAGCTGAACCGACCAAACCGTCGATCTAAATGGTTCGACAACTGAGCCAAACCAAACGGTTTACACCCCTACAAAGCACAATGAAAAAAACCAAAAGATAAGGTAGAAAGGAGTCAAACCTGTTCCAAGAACCTCAGCTTTGCGAGCCTAACAGTTTGGCCCACGGTCGATTCCTCTTGTGCCGCATGATCCAAAGAAACCCCAGTTCAAAATGTCTCAGCCTCGACTTCTAGCCGTACGGCCTGCGATCGGTTCCTTCCGTGTTGGATGGTACAATAAACTCTAATATTAATTTCTCTTGGATAAATAAATTGGAAAACATAATTTGGATTGGATCATACCAATCTATAAATAAGCCTTGGTGAAAAGCAAGTAAATTCGAAGAATATGTAAACAAATAGTGTCAATCGATTTTTTAGTGCAAAATAAATACACTTGAAATAACATATATAATATATTAATTTTAAAACTTCCAGATTTGATTTTGAACGATAAATAAGTTAAATATATACACTTTGTTTTCCTTATATTTAGAAAATGTAATCTTTTTATTTATTTATTTTTTTTTGTTTGAACGTCAATAGTACCCTATATGACTTTAAATTTTATATAATATAATAATGATGTTGCTTATCAGTTAAGTGTGATTATGAAATACCTTAATTTTAATTTATTATTAAAAAAGTAGGTCAACTATCGACCTACAACATTGAAAATTATCCATTGTCCAAAAAACATTTCAATTCTCCAATTGTATGATTCATAATGACTTAGTTGACTCAAAATAACCTTGGTAGAAATTAGACCTAAAACAATGAGTAATATTATAGGTGATCTCAAATCAAAACTATAAAATGATATTTGAAGAATTTTGGAGGCTCGGGCTAAAATTACACTCCAAAACCCAATTGAATTTGGAAAGGGAAATGGAGAGAGGCTCATACTCCACGCTTTACCTCGACTTAGCCACATGAAACATGGAACAACAAGCCCAATCCATGCGCTAACCCATTTATGAGTTGACTCAGTAATCCAACTTAAATATTATAGGTGATACGATCTCTATAAATACATCATTATATAACTCAGAGCAATAAGTGAATTCTATTTCTCAAATCATAAAACTTCCAAAACTTTTCTTCTTTAGCTTAGACATGTGTGTGCAACAAGCATATGCATATTTCTCTTTCGTTTACAAGGTACATTCAACCCTTCAAATAAATTTATTGATGTTGTAAAGATCGAGTATTTTTCTATTTGATTTTTTACGTTCACAACTATAATGGTTCTCATTCTCGTAAAAAATAAAATTTTAGATCTCTACTCTTGCGGCAATAAAGAATTTTTTTAATTAAAAATTTCTAATGCATAAAAAAAGAAAATGGCGTGTTCCAAAAGATTAAGGATGAAACTAATAAAGAAAAAAAAAAATACAAATATCGAAGATAATTATCTTCCACCCTAATAAATATGATCATTTAAATAAGTAATAATTTAAATGAAGTTAGTTGTCTATGCTTATATTGTTTTATTAGCTTGACAAACTTCATTTTGTATTAAAAAAAAAATTATTTACTCTGAACAATTTATCATATGGATCTTTGGTTGGACACTTGAGGGGAAATTTAAGAATCCTACCGTTATAAAATCTATTATATTCTTAAAAGAACACACACAACTATACAATAGCTTTTTCTTTTTTAAGGATTTTTTAGGAAATATCCTTTGGTTAATATCAGCTTTGTAGAGTTTATTTTTAAGGTTGTTTACAAATATAGAAAAATAAATTAAAATATTTATAAAATATAGTAAAATTTTATAACTATCAATGATAGACGTTGATAGATTCTATCAGTGTCTATAGTGAAATTGATAGACACTGATAGAAGTCTATTAGTGTCTATGTATTTATTGATGTCTATCATTGATAGTTCTAAAATTTTGCTATATCTTATAAAAATTTTCAACAATTTTACCATTTGAAATAATTTCCCTTATTTTCATCGTTATAAGAAAGTAATTTATATTAACTTATATTCGTTTACTAAATGAAATAATTAAAGATCCATATAATTAGGGAATAAACCCAATCAATCAATCAATTAGTTGCTAATAAATAAGATCATGCTGTTAAGTGGCATAAATTTGTATCATCAACCTCAAGATCTAAAATTTGATTGCCTTTTATCTATACTACGTTAAATGGGGGCATATGGGAGAATCTTTACCTTCCCATATTGCCGTTCAATTTTAAAAAAATTTCCATTCTACCCTCCCATCTCTTACTTTAGTTACTCCCCTCCCATATTTTACGTTAGTTACTACTTATTACACCATTTCATATCTTAGGCTAGTTACTACTTATCACTCCCCACCTTTTCATGTGATTGTTACAGTTGTGTATAAATCAATCATTCCTCATATTGCCACCTCATCATTTTTTCTGGAAGTTTGATATATACACTACAAAAAAAAAAAGCTTTTAGTGACGAGTAAAACGCGTTGCTAAAAGCAAAAAATGACGCTAAAAGTATTAGCATCGTATAGAGGCGCATCATATGCTCACTGCATGCCGCTAAAACATGACTTTTACTAATGCTAATGCATTACTAAAAGTGTACTTTTAGCAACACATGTTTTGTTGCTATTTGTATTATATAGTGACGTTGAAAATTCGTCTCTAAAAGTTATGTTTTAGCAACATATAAAATTGTTGCTAAATGTAGATCAATGGTCATTGCAAGTATCTTTTGCAACATATGTAAGCATCAATAAAAGTATTTCATTAATTAAAAAAATAATATTCAATTTAATATATAAATCTGTTTTCACTAGTACAAAACTGAGCTATAATATCAATAAAAAACCAACAATATAAGTGTACTGACCGACATCAAAGAAAGTTGACTAACCAATATTTATATGGATATAATAAAAGTAATAAAATATTTATATATACAACTTTCAACAAACATAACAATTAACTCTTTCACTTCAACAAAAGTAATATAGTTATTTGTCCTTCCACAATCTATAGTCAACTTGCAAAGATCAACAAAATTGGTAACTATAATAAGTACAAGACTCTAAAGTCTTAAAAAATTACTTGTTGACCCTAAATAATTGTCTTTTTGAGCTTAAGTACTTCAAGAAGTCCCATCGTCAGTTTCACCACACCTAGCTTTTTTCTAATGAAGTCGTCGACATCACCACACCCAACTTGAACTCAAATATCGTCTTCCTACTTCCGTCCTGGATTTTTTCAAACTAAGACGAAAGACTAATACATTTCAAATTCATTTGGTAAAATGTATAAACATAAACACAAAGACACACTTAAACGATTCAACATAAACTCAACAAGTTAATGATTGTCCTAAACTTCTCTTCCAATATAGTTTAGAGAACTTAGTCCAATAACCTTCATTAAACTATAGTAATTTTCAAGGGAAAACTTCTTAGCTTAACCATAAACTTACAAATTAATTCAAACACCGATCTAGCTAGTCTTGATGAAGGAACTCTAAAATTAGAGAACTAGTGAGCGGAAGCGGATCGTTCCAAACTCCATTGTTAAAGAATATAAACATTTACAATCAAACAAAAATGGTTATGCATTAAGGGCTAAATTACAGCATGCTTCATAAATTAAACACTATGGATTGAGAAGATAATACCTTTGAAGAACTCTTTCTTCACACATCCCTCGATTGATCACCAACGTGTCTAATAGCATGAATGCAACGAGCCTCTGAAAGATCCTCGATCACCAACGAGTACAACTCGATCTTCGATCCTCGAACAGAATTTGACACAACCACAAAATTACCTTGGTATTCTCGTTGTGAGAATCCAAGAGTTGTGGGCTCTGTATGAATTTGGATAGAGAGATGGAGGAATGGAAAGAGTAAACGATCGAGTATTGGACAGAACGATCGTGTAGAAGATATCACTCTATCGCATAGACTCGATCCTCGATCGTGTAGTAAAACCACTGTCGTATAGTGAACTCGATATCTATCGTTTACTCTCTCAACAAGTAATCTGATCACTTGTTGCGTTAAACGTGTAATGAATAATGAAAACTATTTTTCATCTTTATCCCTCAATTGCCATAAACCGTCAAAAAGAAAAAACCACCCACTAAGGTAGTTATTGGAGAAAAATAAAATTAATTATCTAATAATTTATAATTTATAAATAAATATAATAACTAACTTATCATATTATATTTATAACCTATAGTTTTAATATTACATCATATGCAACATATAAACCATAGTTCTTTTTCTCTTTTATGGCATTTAATATATTATCATATTTATATCAATTCCTCCAATCAAATAATGTATCAAATACATCGAATCAATTATATCATATATAATTGAATTAATTTAACTATATCACATATAATCAATTTTCTTCTTGTTAATTTGAACATTTCAAACTAACCCAAAAACTGATTCTCAACATGAATCCATTGAGCTACCAAGGGGACCTAATAAACCTGTAGCTTGAAACTCCAACGGTATATAAATAACTGATTAATCTCTTTAATCACGATATCCACCATCCGTTAACTGTCGGACACTTCACTAAAGACCGACAACTGCACTTTTTGCACTACAAATATATTTCTGTGTCCATTGGATATAACCAATCAACAGTACGATGACCCTTCACAAATCACTCTAGACCAATTTACCTTTTTGCCCCTTAATCATATCTAACACTTTAAGTATCATTGATTCCTCTAGAACAATACATCATAGTCCCACTATGACTAAACCCTTCTCGAACCAAGAAAAGGTGTGATGCTACATTGTTCAAGCCCTGAAATCAACAATTTATCTACTTACCCTGTCAGAGAAGGAGTGAATTCCCTCTTGTGTAACTTAGTTCCCAGCTCTCCAATCAAACGGTAGGTTTGAGTCGGCGATTTGGCCATTCGCACCCATGCAAATCAAAGGACCGCCCTCATAGGCAAGAATTCACAACTCATTTAGGATTAAGGTCATATTACCTATGGTCATCCTAGTGAAATGAAAGTCTCAATTATGAATGACGTTATATAACGAGACTAAACATTTCGTGGTCCGGTCTTATACAAACTTCTTTGTATAGAGCATCCCCACTCACATGCCTAATACATGGAATGATAGGATCAAATCATTTGTAACACTTTATAATATTTATAACACCTACAAAGCGGACTTGAAGCACGATCCATTTGTATGTCTACAGGACCCTACGAGATTTAGTGTAACAACCCGACTTCTTAAGACAACTAAAAAGGACATCGTTACTACATAAATGTTCACATGGAGGAAAAAAGAAATAAATAAAATAAAATAAAATAATAGAATTTTGGACTGCTTAAGTGTATAAAGAAACTATTTGGACTTTAACTCAAGATTTCAAATCATTTGAACCAGGGTACCCCTTAAACATGTAAATAAGAATTTAAATAAAAAGCGGAGGAAAATATTAACTGAAAAAGAAATCTCTAACTCCTAGACCTAGTCAAGGAAGGTTTGTGAAAAGAAAACTATATATAAAAAAATAAGAAACATGAGAAGACATATAAATTCAAATGCAGAAGCGTTCCTTGTTCCTTTGGCACTGTCATGGATTCTTCTTGTTAGTCACTCGAGTATCCTTGACCTTACTTAAAAAATATATAAAGATAAAGGATGAGTATAAAATATTCAGTAAGTGATCCTAGTGGCCTGATGGCACACGGTCAAAACATAGAAATATAACCTGTTGGTTCACAAAATTATAACATGCAAATGAACTCGTCGACTCACATATGTCTAGTGGCCTGAAGGTATACTGTCAAGACATGAAACTAGATCCGTCGGTCCCCTGAAATAAAACATGCATCAAGGCAAGACGGTAAACTGCCCCTGTTGGTCTAATCAATGCCTCACATACATAATAGTACTGTTCCCGCAGTTCAAACATGCTCATAATACCCATAACTGTCATGCAACAAGTGTATAACAAAGACAAAATCATGCTTCTAAAGTCAATTAATTGACTTTATAAATCTAATCTAGGCCGCCTAACATGAATGCATCTGTAATAGTTCCACTTACCTCAAATTGATCACAAAAGTTCACGCAAATAATCTTCTTAAAAACCCTTAAATAAAACTCGAATCAGTTTTATGACATTAAGTTGAAAAGAATGGTCTCCCAATTTAACCCAAAATCAAATAGGTGTATTAAACTCCCAAATTTCAATGAAAACAAAGCTTACACAAGATTTTCAAGATTCCGAAAAGAATCTGGGTAGCGGCGGTAGACCGATTGGTGACTGGCAGCGTCGTGCGACTTACCACTAATGAAGGCTGACGGATAGAACAAAGATCGATGTTGGTCGTGGCGAGCAACGACACGTCGGTTCGTGGTTGGGCATGGCGATAGAAGCGAGCGACTGGGCTTTGACGAGGACGAACGGCGTGACTCTCGTAGCATGTGGAGCGATGGATCTGGAAGGCTGAGTGCTTGACGAACAACGGTGTAGTTGGGTCTGAGGCGGAAGGCTCGACTGCGAGGGAGAACGACGGCAGCGCACTCTGGCTGGCGTCGACGGCTGAAAGCGCAGAGAAGAGATGGAGGTTGGGGGGTCTCAGCAGGGAAAAATTAAAAGAATATTGTACTTTTAGAAACTATTTAGAAAAATATTGTTGTTTTCAAACTATTTGTAAAAATATTGTTGTTTTAAATAAGTCTAGGGTTGAAAATTCGACCTAGATAGGTCGAATTTTGAACCCTCGACCTTCCTTTTTTTTTTAGGAAAATATTGTTGTTTTCAAACGGATTCTGTCATCTCAGCAAGTCTGACTAAATAACGAGCTAATGAATCTCCTTCTTTTTACCGCTAACAAGCTAATCAAATTCGATAGCGAGATTATGAGAGACAACAAGAATTTGAGAGAGCGAGATTTTGAGCGAGAACGTGAGCGAGAGCGAGAATACCGTACGAATTTTCCTTTTTTTTTTTTCCTTTTTAATTATTACACATTCCACCTTCTTATTTCTAATCCTTTCTTCTTCTTTTTTTTTTTTTTTAGTTTTCCATTTTATAAAAAAAAATTCTAAAAATATTTATTATTTTATTTAATCTCTAAAAAGAATAAATTAAAAAAAATAATAACTCATAAAAATAAAAAAATGTAAATTAAATATCTCATTTATATAAAAATAATTACAAAAATCAATGTGTCCCACAAGGCGGACGTCGTGGATTTCGGGCTGGTTGTCGTCGTCGACTTCGAACTTGAGGTTGCTCGGGTTCTTCTTGATGTTGCTCTGATACCTCTACAGGCGCTTCATAATAGAAATATTCATTATGCTCTCTACGACCCCGACCATGCCCATGCACGTATGAAGACGAAGGACCAGCCTCTGAGTCATAATGTCTTGAACCAAATGCTGGCATCATCATCATCGGACTAACATCATCGGACTAACATATTCATTATGTGTAACCTCGTCAAACTCGTCCTCTTCCCGAACAGGTCCTCTATGTCTAGGAGTTGGTGGAGGAATAATTGGTATATCGTACAATAACGAATTTCCTCCATATAGCTTTGGTTGTCACTACATATAGCAAGAACCTGGTTCGGATCATTCGCAACCTCACAGAGTCTACTATTGTTCGATCTCTGTGAATTATAAAACAATTAGACAATATTTAAAATAAATTTAAATTAAAAAAATTAGATAATATTCATTCATTTACCAGATGACCCACAGCTGCTCCCGGACGAGTGACGTAGCGCCTTGTGATATTATTATAACAATGAATATATTCTGGAGTGACATCTATGTCAAACTGTTCAAGAGAAACCCCCACTGCAATAAACCTTGCACGATAGTACCATCGCACTACCAAATGTGCAACTTTTTCGGACCAATCTTCAGTCCTTAGGTCAATATCATGCAGTACGGGTTCAATATTACAAGGCGAAGGGATATCCTGCTGAAAACCGAATTGTCTCATCACCCTATCAGGAAGATGCCACTCACCAATGTGAAAACATATGAGAGGACTAATCGTCCGTCATATGTTTTGACCATTCGTAAAAAAATTAGGCAAAGTATGCACAATAATTTTTACGGCTCCTAAATAACCTGAAACACAAAATATTATATTAGATAATATTAAAGACAAATAAAATAAAAATGTGAATAAAATAATCAATTAGGTTTAGTGTAATGTATCTGTTCATCAAACATGTATCTATACTGGTTGACTACATGTATGGCTGTCCTAGTCACATAAATTTTGTCTCTCCACCTAAATTTTTAAATTGATAATTTAGATTTAAATTAACTAGATTAGTGATATAAAAATTAAATTGAATTAAAACAACATACCGAGAACCATAGGCTCGTCCAACTAACTGAGCGTCATTAACATGATGTAGCTGTGGAGCCATTATTGGAAATCGCTCCCAAGCCCATGGTTGCAAAAGTATGAGAGGCCCAACTATTTCTTGAACCTCAAGTCTTGTTGCTTTGCATAGTTGTCTATACAACCATGCCAAGCATGCTCCACCCCACGAATACTGCCCCGCATCATGGAGGTTAGCTAACAGTGGTAGGAACATCAAGTGAACAAAATGACTTGATTTATCTGAAAACAGACTTCCACCCATCATTTGTAGTATATATGCGCGGTGCATATCTTATGACGGTTTCCTCGTCTACATCATCTATGAGCTCACGAAATTGTGTTCCTAACCATATTAAACTTAACCTCGATCCTTTAATCTTATCGGCAGGTGGGGTCGCACTGAGGTACAGTTGACAAACTTCTAACTAGTCATCGTACATCACTCTGGTGATCGACTCACCGTCAACAGGTAACCCCAACAACACTTCTATGTCTTGTAGAGTGATAGTGCACTCTCCAACAGACATATGGAATGTATGCGTCTCGGGCCTCTATCTCTCGACCAAGGCTATGATCAGATGCCAGTCCAACTAAATAAATCTTGCCTCTCGACGTCGGTAAGATATTTCTTCAGTAGTACGATCTCGCCATACAATATATGATCGATGAATGGACTGGTCATACAAAATATCGGGATCAACAGGTCCTGGGTTTATCTTGACGCTCCAATGCATCCCTTATTTCTGGTATTATTTTCTCAAAATAGTTCACGCATTTGAAGAATGTTATATGAGCAAGAGCATTTATAGGCAACATTCGAGCTCATTTGAGGACTCCATTTATGCACTCTGATAGATTTGTCGTCATCCACCCATATTTGAATCCTCCATCATGTGCAAGTCCATTGCTCTAAACTAATGTTGTCAAAAAAACTTAGACAGCTCCAATTTATTCCTTTGATATCTTAAATTGTTTTGTTGAACTTTTGAATTTGAAACTGACACCCGACACGATAAACATAAACTGACACCAGAAAAGTTCACGTTATCACAACGAGATGGATTGGACAGAACCAGCTACTCGACAACGATGTGGATGACATAATCGAAGAAAGTGTCCTTCGTTACTAAGACGGGCTCTAGATAGTTAGGGATTGAATAATAGATAATTTTTTTTTTATTATATATTCATTTTATTGTATATTCAATTTTTTATTATAATTTATTGTATATTCATTTTTTTATTATAATTTATTGTATATTCAATTTTTTTATTATAATTTATTGTATATTCAATTTTTTTTTTTATAATAATCTACTGTATATTCAATTTTTTTTTTGTAATCAATAAAGTTTTATATTATAATAATCTAATATATTCAATTTATAGTATAATAATCTAATATATTCAATTTATTGTCTAATGATTATTCAATTATAGTATAATAATCTAATATATTCAATTTGTTGTCTAATGATTATTCAATTATAGTATAATAATTCTAATATATTCAATTTATTGTCTAATGATTATTCAATTATAGTATAATAATCTAATATATTCAATTATAGTCTAATGATTATTCAATTATAGTATGATTATTAGCTCTTTTTTCTCTTTTTTTATATATATTTCTATGGAAAGTTCAAATAAAGTGAAGACTCTCGCTCTCTCAGTATCGCTCTCTCCTAAGATCTCGCTCGCGCTCGCTCTCTCTCAATACCTCGCTCTCTCCGTTATTGTTGTTAGTTTTCCATTAATGATTACTAGCTTTCATTTCTTCTGGAACAATCACAAACACTTTTTTGATTATGGATCTACTTTTTTGTTCGTAGACAAAGCTAATTCGGAATTGTCTTTCATTCCAAGGCATAACTTGTATCCATGCGCTTCATATTCGCCTGGAGTTCGCTCTTAAAAATATAACCATCCCCACCCCCTCACGTCAATCCCACAAGCCTCCGTCTAATTCGAAATGATAATAAAATACATAGGTTGTGAGAAGTAGCTCGAGTAGACAGATACATATAGTATACCATTCATTACTTTATTTCCTCTATGAGGAAAAAAGAAAAGTAATAAACTTGCAATCTCGAGGGTGGATGTGTGTCGAAACTTCAATCTTCGGCAACCTAAGCGAGATTTGCGAAATTTCCCTTGTCGAGGGTTGAAGTTTCGGCTTATGTATTGTTTCCAAGTTTTTCTTTGTTCGTCAAGTTCTCAACATTCAACCTCCACATTAGTCGAGTTCTCAACGTTCGACCTCTAGCCTCGAATTCCCAAAACAACAATATTTCTCTAATAAGTTTCAAAACAACAATATTTCTCTAATAGGTTTTGAAAACAACAATATTAATATTAAAGATCCTTTCGGCGGTTTGGGTCACGGCGGCGGCTACGGTTCGAGTACCAAAAGAAAGAAAATGAAAAAGAAAATAGGGGTGTTCTGGCGTGCGAGAGAGAAAAGAAAAAAAGAGAGAGAAAAAAAAGAAAGAAAAAGAAAAAGACTTTTCTTTTCTCTTTTCTTTTTTTTTTCTTTAAAATAGAAAAAAACACCTCAAGTGAGATTTAACCTATTTAAAGCAACTTAAACCTTTTCCTTTTTCTTTCTAAAAATCCAATATCCAAATCCCTTTTGGATTTAGAATCCCAAATCCAATTTTGTGAACGATATTTTAAACCAATTATCACAATAAATTGATTTAATTTAATTATCTTCTCCAAACAAATACAAAAATAACTCGAAACTCCAAATTTTAATTTAATGTTCCAAATTAAATTAGAAATTGAAACAATTATACATAAGTCGCATGTTTTCCTTCAATCAAATTTAAATTCCAAAATTCCTTTCTGAGCAAATAATTAAATTGAATCATTCTTACAACAATTCTATTTATCCTCTGAAATTTAAAATATTCGCAAATATCATAAAATATATAATTTAAATGACAAAAAAATTTGGAATGTCACATTCTTTTCTTTTCAAGGGACTTTCGTCATTGAAAGTTTATTCTTGAGAAAGCTCGAGGTACTGGACTCTCATCTCCTCCTGTCGCTCCCATGTAGCCTCTTGAACTGGTGATTTTCCCACAAAACCTTCCTAAGAGCTATATTCCTTTTGCGTAAAGTCTTCACCTCCCTGACGAGAATTCGAACAGGCCTCTCCTCGTAACTTAAGTTCTCATTCACCTCAATGGCTCTTAATCCACTACATGAGACCGATCTACTACACACTTTCTTAACATGGAGACATGAAAAATATTGTGAATTGCAGAGAGAGATGGTGGCATTTCTAATCAATAAGCCATAGGGCCAATGTGCTCCAAGATCTCAAATGGCCCAATAAATCGTGGACTTAGCTTCCCCTTCCTTTCAAACCTCAGAACATCCTTCATGGGTGCCACCTTCAAGAACACTTTGTCACCAGTTTCAAACTCTTAAGTTTTTACGCCTAACATCGGCTTAACTCTTCTGTCTGCTCTGAGTTGTTCGCATACGTGCTCTGATATTCTCTATTGCCTCGTTTGTGGCCCGTACTAGCTCAGGTCCTAGCAACTTCTGTTCTCCATCCTCATCCTAGCATATGGGCGACCTGCAACTCTTCCCATAAAGGGCCTAAGACGGCGACATGCCAATAGTAGCCTGATAACTATTATTATATGCAAACTCTATCAAATGCAGGTGGGAGTCCCAACTCCCCCTAAAAATACTAACGCACAAGCATGTAACATATCCTCCAGTGTCTAGTTTAAACACTCTATCTAACCATCCATCTATGGGTGAAATGCTATACTAAAATCCAATCGAGTACCCAAGGCTGCTTGGAGACTCTTTCGAAAGCTAGATGTTAATCGAGGGTCTCTGCTCGACACAATGAACACATGTACTCCATGCAACCTTACTACCTATTTTATGTATATTTATGCCCACTTACTTACCGAAAAAGTAGACTTCCCTAGAAGGAAATATGCTAGCTTAGTGAGTCTGTCTACTACAACCCATATCACTATAAAACCCTTCGCGATTCGCGGTAACCCAATAATGAAGTCCATCGACACACTCTCCCATTTCCATTCTAGTACGCTCAAAGGTTGCAACAAGCCTGCTGGCTTTTGTCTAGGGGCCTTCACCTGCTGACACACTAAGCACTTACTGAAAAACTCTGTTATCTCCCTTTTCATGTCATTCCACCAGTAACAACATTTTAGGTCCTGGTACATTTTGGTACTGGCAGGATGTATCGAAAATGGGGAGTTATAAGCATCCAATGATAGGTCATTCTTGAAGTCATCGTTTGTTGGTATGCATAAGCGTCTCTGAAAAGTAAGACCATTATCTGCAGACACGGAGAACTCACCACCCTAGCCTGAGTTCACCTATCGCACTATTTCAACTAGGTAAGGATCACTTTGTTGAGCATCAATCATTCTCTGTCTCAAACTCGATTGTACCGATAACTGTGTTAATTGTGCAAAGACCTCCAAGTCTTTGCATAACTGAGTCTGTCTGGTGATAAGGGCTACTGAATGGGCTACCTTCCTACTTAGAGCATCTGCCACTACATTTTCCTTCCTTGGGTGGTACAGAATCTCACAATCATATTCCTTTACCAACTCCAAGCACCTATGTTGCCTCATGTTTAACTCCTTCTGAATGAAGAAGTATTTTAAACTCTTGTGATCAGTGAAAATCTGCATATTTTTGCCATACAAGTAGTGCCTCCAGATTTTTAAGGCAAAAACCACGGCCGCTAATTCTAAATCATGTGTGGGATAGTTCTGTTCATGGTTTTTTAACTGACGAGAGGTATAAGCAACTACCTTACCTTGCAGCATCAGTACGAACCCCAAACCTCTCTTGTAGGCATCACTGTAAATAATAAAACCACCCATTCCATCTAGTACGGTGAGAACAAGGGTAGTAACTAACTTTTGCTTGAGATCCTGAAAACTATCCTCATAAGATTTACTCCAAACAAAGGAAGCTCCTTTTCGGGTCAACTGGGTCAGAAGGGTGGCAATGTGGGAAACGTCCTTCACAAAACGATGATAGTAGCCTGCCAACCCCAAGAAACTGCGCACCTCACTGACTGTGGTAGAGCGAGGCCAGCTCGTGACTGTTTCAATTTTTGCAGGGTCAACAGATACACCTTACTTTGACATCACATGCCCTAGAAAGAACACCCGCCTCAACCAAAACTCACATTTGGAAAACTTGGCATAGAACCTGTGCGCCCTCAAAGTCTCTAAAACCCTTCACAAATGCACCTCGTGTTATGTCTCTGTCTTGGAATAAACCAGAATATCCTCTATGAAAACTATCACAAACGTGTCATGGAATTCCTTGAACACCCTATTCATTAGGTCCATAAATACTGCTGGAGCATTCATCAAACCAAACAACATCACGATGAACTCGTAATGCCCATCTTCGAACGAAAAGTTGTCTTTGGAACATCAATGTTCTTTATACTCAACTGGTGGTATCCTGACTGAAGGTCAATCTTGGAAAATACTGTAGCCCCTTGAAATTGATTGAACAAGTCATCAATCCTAAGAAACAGATACTTATTTTTGATAGTCACCTTATTTAATTCCCTGTAGTCATTGTAACGACGCAATGATTCATCTTTCCTTTTCACAAAAAGCACCGGTGCACCCCACGGTGACACAATAGGGCGGATGAAACCCTTATCTAACAACTCTTGCAACTGAACCTTAAGCTCCTTCAGTTCTTCTGGAGCCATTCTGTACGGAGCTTTCGAGATAGGAGTTGTGTTTGGCTCCAACTCGATAGTAAAATCTATCTCTTGATGCAGCGGCGGACCTAGAAGATCCTCTGGAAAAACATCCGGGTAGTCTCTTACTATTGGCTCCGAAGTTAAGGAGACCCTAGGCTCTCTAGTGTGAACAACACCAGCCAAGATATTCCAGGTACCCCGGTTAAGCAACTTCTTAGCTTTCATACCTGAAATTACTTTGGGCAGGACCACGGTCCCCGCCCCTTTAAATTTAAAGTTGGCTTATGTGGGAGGGTTAAAAACCACCTTCTTGCGAAAGCAGTCTATACTGGCATGATTAGTAGCTAGCCAATCCATGCTCAAAATCATATCAAAATCACACATGTCCAAGACTATTAAAATCACATCCAGTGTATGACTCGCTATTTCAATCTGACATTCTTTTATCTTTTGCTTTGCTAATATAATTTCTCCAGACAGAGTGGATACTGACAACACATAGCGCGAAGGCTAATTCTAACATGGCATGCTTAACAAATATTGATGATATAAATGAATGGGATGAACTAGAATCAAACAATACCAACGCAAGTCCCAAGATTGGGAGCGTACCTATTACAACAGTGCCGACTTTCTCGACCTCTTGCTGAATGGAGTAAACATGACCGTGTTGTTGCTGAGGTCTATTCGAATTCCTCTGTTCATGCCTACAGACTGGTTCCCGTAACCTGACGTGTTTCTATTAGAGCATCTATCAATCGAGTGCCCTTCCTGTTTGCAATGAAAATAGACCCCGGTACCCGCCAAACATCATCCTTAGTGACGTCTCCCACACGAGCTACACACTGGCCGACTTCTTTCTACCATACCCGCCTCGGTGGCCTGTTGCTTAAAGTGTCGAAGCGATTTGACTGAGCTTTGACTCTTCTAATGGGGATGAGGGTCGGAAGCTTTTTGATCTGCCTTCCTCTTCTAACCTGAGGAAGGCTCTACCAAAACGCTCGTGAGTGCTCGTCCCCCAACTGTGGGTCGACCTTAGCTGCCAAGCGAAGTGCTTCAGTATGAGTGGTCGGTTTGAAGGCTCGCATGATACCTTGTATACTATCCTTTAGGCCTTGAACGAACCTTTCTGCACTCATAGTCTCCGTAGCAACCAATTCTAGGGCAAAATGAGACAGGGTGTCAAACTTCTAGTCATACTCCTCCACTGATCTATGCCTCTACCTCAGGTCCAAGAACTTATTCTGCTTATTGTACCTCAAGTTGGCAGAGAAGTACTTCGCGTAAAAGCGCTCCTTGAACTGCTCCCATGTCATTGGTTCCCCCTTCACACCTAACATTCTTTCTGCCGACTGCCACCAAATTTGTGCTTTGTCAATGAGCATGAAGACGACACACTGCACTTTCTGATCTTCTGGGCATTTCATATAACAGAAAATCATTTCAATCGTTGATATCCATAATTCTGCATTGGTAGGGTCCTTTAGTGAGCCATTAAAGGTGTTGGGGTTGTACTTCCTGAAATCTTATAATTGTTTGGCCTCCACTGAAAGGTCCGACATGATCTGATTTTGAGTCATATTCTGAGTCTGGACTTGCGACATCTGAACCTGCGGCAGTGGTAACTGTTAGGACTGGGCAATTGGGCCATTCATTCATCCAACATGTCCTTCACCTTACTCAGCATAGTTGATGTGACTATTTCCCCAATAGCAGTTGCCCAATCAGTGAACTATGATAGGACAACTTTGGGGGGGGGGGAGGGGGGGCTGCGTTTGCGGTGGTGTGGTCGTGTGCTGGGCTCGACTTCGTGTCTGGGTTTGCTGCCACCCTGACCCATAGGGGTCCTTAGGCGCCAAGTGATCCTCTAGTATTGGAGGGTTCTGTACTTGTGAATCTTGAATTTGTGGATCCTCATCATGAGGATCTTGATCCTGAACTGTCGGATTCCGCCCTTCGGGAACGCACCCCTTTCCGGTAATCCTGTGACAACCTCTTCCCTTAACACATACCATTTCCTGGCAATTTTTCGCAACCAACCTTTAACAAATTTCCTTACCTGTAAAACACGTAAATGCAATCATAAGTGCTATATATTCAGGTGCATATTATCCTAAATACTTTTCATAAGGAACATACCTGGCGATGACGAAGAATCCGTTATTGGCCAAAAGAAACACCCTGCACTTAAATAGTAAGTCAGTCTACAGAACCCAAAACATGGGCTCTGATACCAACTGTAACAACCCGACTTCTTAGGACAACTAAAAATGGGATCGTTACTGCATGCATGCATAAATGTTCACATTGAGGAAAAAAGAAACAAATAAAATAAAATAATAGGATTTTGGACTGCTTAAGTGTATAAAGAAACTATTTAGACTTTAACTCAAGATTTCAAATCGTTTGAATCGGGGTACCTCTGAAACATGAAAATAAAAATTTAAATAAAAAGCGGAGGCAAATATTAACTGAAAAAGAAATCTCTAACCCCTAGACCCAATCAAGGAATGTTTGATAAAAGAAAACTTTATATATATATATATATAAAGAAAAAAAAGAAACATGAGAAGACATATAAATTCAAATGCAGAAGTGTTCTTAGTTCCTTTGGCACTGTCATGGATTCCTCTTGTTAGTCGAGTATCCTTGCCCTTACCTGAAAAGCATATAAAGATAAAGGATGAGTATAAAATACTCAGTAAGTGGTCCCATTATCGGGATCAGGCTATGAAGGAAATGAAACACAAGGATTTCCATGAGCAGCGGAAGGGATCGTTTCAAATTACATTCAAATTGAACACAATCAAATATAGTCTATAATAGAAACTAATAGGTCATGCATAAATACAAATTATAGAATGTTATATGATGATAGAAGGGAAAGAAAATGCATACCTTTGAAGAACCATTATTCAAGAATCCCTCGATCAGTCCAAAGTGTCCAACAATGCATTCGAATGCAACGATTGGTACAGCCAACGAACACGAACACAATGAACACAACCAACAACTCCTCAAACCCAATCGAGTCCCATTCGATTCACGAACTGAGTAAAGACACCACCACAATAGTTACCTTTGTATTCTCGGTGTGAGATCAAATAGTGTTGGGCTCTATATGATCTTGGCTTGAGGAAGAGACTGAAGGTCTACGATCGAGTAGACAATCAAGCAAGTGGGAGATAAGAAGTCGGTCTATTGTATAGACTATGTGCTTGATCGTTTAGTAAATGACAGCCTATCATATATACTTAGCCACTCGATCGTGTAGCAAAGATCAGCTGAATGACTATCTGTTCGCACGACATTTCAATAGAAATTTATTTCGTGGAACTTGAACTTCGTATTTGTATTAATTTTGTGGAAAGTGAGTACAATCTCTAATACATAGTATTTTGATGCTTTCAAGATAAACTATAATCTTTAAGTTGGTTGATTTTCTTGAACGATCGGCCTTTGAGTTTGTTCATCTTCTTGGGTGATCAGCCTTTGGGCTTGTTGATATTCTTGGATGATTGGCCTTTGGGCTTGATGATCTTCTTGGATGAGCGACTTTTGGGCTTGATGATCTTCTTGGAAGATCTGGCGGCTTGTTGATCTTCTTGGATGATTAGTGCTCACACGAGTTTTCCGAAGAAACTTGTTTCGTGGAGTTGAACTTGAGTTGATGTTGATGTTGAGGTTGGTTTGATGCGATGTGGTTCGATCACTAGTACTTGATCCTCTGATTCTCTCTCGGTTGGGTGGATCTACTCGACTTGAAGAAGAGAAGCACCAAACGTTCTTGAAGTAGAAGTCTTGGAAGAGTGTTTGTGTCTTCAAGGGTCTTCTGTCTTCTAGGAGTGCAGTTTCAGGAGTCTTGGGAGTCTTCTGCTATTTGATGAATTCTTTTTGGGCTCCCTGAATGTAGAATTGCTTGTATCTTCAAAGGACTCCAATCTTCATAATGCTTGTATCTCCAAATGACTTCAGTTTTCAAGCGTGGTCAGTGTCAGGAGTTAAGGAGTCTTCTGATTGTAGAGAATTTTCTCTAAGCTCTCTGGAATATAGAATTGCTCACCCCTCCAAATGAGGAGAGCTTCTTTATTTATAGAGTTCACAGGTGAGCTTGGGCTTGGTTGATCCATGGGCCTGGCCTTTGGGCCCAATTAGTTGGACTTGGGCTTGGTTGGTCCATAGATCTGGCCTTTGGGTGCCATTAATCGGATTTAGGCCTGATTTGACATTTGGGTCAAATTCAACATTGGGCTTAGTTGGACTTTGACCCAAATAATAATATCAAATTGGGTCAAATTAATCTTATCTGATTCAACGGTCATAATAAAACCACGTGGCATCATCGAAATTTGTCTTCAACTTTAATTCAGGACATATGTCAACTCCTAATTGAGCCCAAATTTAATGATTTGGATTTTTGTCATTAATTTAGTAAATGACGTGCCAACTTGTGATTGGTCCAAATATGCACATATATGTGTGGATGAATCTCGAAAAATATAAAGTTGGAATCAAAATCCAAATATATTTGTTATTGAATTTGACCTCAATTGATGTGTCAATCAAACTATGAATTTAGTACATAAGTTTAATTTCAATTTGGGATAAAATTTGGACTATCGCCAAATTTACGAAAAACTTTGAGTTTTGTCCCAATTTAATTTGATTTGGATTTAAGATAAAATTTGGGATATGCCCAAATTTGAATAAAAGATCAATTGAGATTTTTTTCTTATCTGCAATTTATTTTGATTGAAGATAAAAACTCAATAGGATACTTGAATTTGGAATATGGCCAATTTTAATTTGGGATGAATTTTAGATCTTTCCCACAACAACCTAAATTTAGATGAATTTGATATAAAATTTGGAAGATGCCCAAATTTTAATTTGAGATTTTATCCTGAATAATTTAAGTCGTGTGATTTAGTGATTTAGATTTGAGATAAAATTTGGAATATGCCCAAATTTTAATTTGAGATTTTATCCCTAATAATTTAGCTTGAGGATAAAAGTCTGATGATTTGGATTTAAATTTGGAATATGGCCAAATCTTAGTTGAAGATAATTGGAGGACAAAATCTAACAAAATCAAATTAAATAGGGAATTTATGTAATTTAATTTTTAATTTTAATTTGAAATTAGGATAGAATCAAATTAGGAAATCTAATAAAAAATATAATATTTTGAAGCAAATCTTTATTTGATTTGGATTTTCTAATTTGTTATGAAACCTAGGAACCTCTATAAATAGGACCCTAAACCTCTCCATTATCCTCATCCCCCTTATCTTCTTCCTTTTCACCCTTTTCTTTCCTTTCAATTTTTCTTCCTTTTTGTTTCTTTCTTTTCTTTTCTTTTTCTTTTTCTTTTTTACTTGAATTTTGGAGATGAAGAGAAGTCGCACTTGACTTTTGGAGATAAGAGAAGCCGCACTTGACTTGTAGAGATGAAGCGAAGCCACACCAGACTTGTGGAGATAAGCGAAGCCGCACCTTAACTTGTGAAGATGAAGCGAAGTTGCACCTTGACTTGTGATGTTGAAGTGAAGCCGCGTCTTGACTTGTAAAGGTGAAGTGAAGCTGCGCCTTAATGAAGGTGAAGCGAAGCTGCGCCTTGACTTGTGAAGGTGAAGCGAAGTTGCACCTTGACTTATGAAGATGAAGCGAAGCCACGCCATACTATGGAAATGAAGCGAGCCACGCCATACTATGGAGATGAAGCGAGCCACG